>NC_138101.1:134052652-134686938 GCF_964146895.1 Miniopterus schreibersii | reverse complement strand
ACTAAATGTAAAGCCATTAACTAGTACCCCAGCAGTGGCAGAAACCTAGCTACTAGGAGAGACTTATCTGCCAAGAAAAAATTTGTACTAAGGGGCTACTAGTCAAACAAAATAAGAGGCTCTTTTACCATAAGCTTTTTTACAACTTTACAATGAGAAGCATTCATTTTCTTTTCCACAAGTGCTGTATAGACCTGATAACATTTTAGAGTTCTCCCTTCATAGGAAAAACTGCATCATCATTAAGTCAACCTTGGCTTTTTGCTGAGAACCTTGGTTGTCTTCTCTTTAAGGCAAGGAGCAAAAATGAAGAGAAATAGCTTTTAAAAGGGCATATGTTTTAGTTAAATAAATTCCCAGGCTCTGAAATCAAATACTTCCTTTACTGATTGATTCATTGATTTATAAATGATGTCATTCATTTACTCAACAAATATTAAACTCTTATTAGTTGACGGATTTGTAAAGTGTCTGAAAATTAGCAAATATCTATTGAGTAAACACTCAACTGCACATACAAAACAAAATACACACCTGACCGGGAGTGGCTCAGTGGTTGGGCACCAACCTAGGATCCAGGAGATTGCAGTTTGATTCCTGATCAGGGCACAAGTCTGGGTTGCGGTCTCAATCCCCAGTTGGGGGCGTGCAGGTAGCAGCCAATTAATGACAACTCTCTCGTCATTGATGTTTCTCTCTCTCTCTCTCTGAAATCAATAAAAGATATATTTAAAAACATACACACAAAAAAAACCCCAAAAAACAGATACATAAGGCCTGTGATTCAGGGAATGGAGAGACAGATCTGTTGTTGAATCCTGGTTTCACTGCTTTTGAGCAGTGTGTGGCCCTAGACAATTTATTTAACCTCTCTGATCATAAGTTCCCTCATCTGTAAAATGAGGATGATAATAGTATTAACACCTATTTTTATAGTCATGTGGATTAATGTATGCAAAACCTCTGGTCCAATGCCCAGCACTTAGTATGCTTCAATAAATATCAGCTATCATCATCATCATCATCATCATCATTAATTTCTATTGATTTAACTAGACACAGAAGGGGAAGAATGTATCTCACAAATCAGAACTTCCCTCTTCTAACCACTGATTCAATAAGAATTATGAGAAATACTCAAAGTTCACTCCCTAGTCCAAAATAGTGTGCCACTGTGTTTTGTTTTGTTTCTTCCTCCAGTGCAGGAGCACTTGTGTGTCTTGCCATATCTAAGATGAGGAAGGTTCCTATATGGAATCACAGTACTTGTGTCTACCACTAAGGACCCAGTAGGTTTAGTGAGTCTCACATTGTAAAGAACTAAAAGAACAACTCCCCAAAACCAAAAGGGGATATATGTAACCCTTGGTACAATTTAGTAGCCTAAACTCTCACATGTGTTGTGTGCCACTTCCAAGACAGACAGGTCTTAGGAGACAACCAGCTCAAGCCAGGAGAAAATGCTACTCACCACAGTCCCCAGGCCTAGAGCAGCCTGGAACGTTGTTACCCTCTGGTGAGCAAAATAACAGTTCAACATTCTGGCTGGTTTTATCATTTCTCTTACCACTCATTTTATTCATTGGAGTCAATGATGTTTATATTTATTCTAATAAAAGCCTTGGTTTTTCAGGAAGAACCATTGGAGGCTTGGTGACCCAGACAGAAGGCCATGTCACCCTCTTTTAAGAGATGCACCAGTTACTGAGCTGAACATACAAAACCAGTGGGTCCTTCTTATTTTGATATGTCCAATATCCCAAAAAGTCTTTAAAGTGCCTTCTCTCTGAAGCATGAAGAAAAATGAAAAGAAAGATCACAAAGGTTCAAGGTCCATCAGATTAGCAGTAAGGCCTCCTTCCACCTGCAAAACTCCACCCAAGCTTCAGGCACACCTGTGTACTTTTGTGTTCCTAATGACACAACGAAAGAGACTAAAGGAGAAGCTGAGTACAAATCACAATGGCACAGGAGGTGCTGGGTGGGAATAGGCATCAGTGATCTGTTTCTTTCTCCTCTTGGGACAGAGTCTTGTCATTTGGGAGCATTTCTGGGAAGGTGGACAAATTTTATCATTGGCTGTCTCAGGGGTAAGGAGTATTGTGAGACTGTATCTTGGAAATGGGGAAAGGAAAGATTCATCAAAACCCTGCTTATGCCTGCCAGGAAACAAATTACCCTCTAATTATAGCTCATTGATTGAACCTACAAGCCTAGTAATTCAGTAAAGGAATGTTCTTTGCCATCAGTTATTTTTAAATATGTACCATGTGATTATGCTGACAATACCTTGTAATGAAAACTTCTTATAAATCAATAATAAAAACATTAATATCCCTGAGAGGAGAATGGGCAATTCACAAAAAGAAGTACAAATGGGCAGTCAATTAATAGAGGTATAAAAAGTCTTTACCCATCAAAGAAACATGAAAAATAACAATGTCATTCATTTTTCCATCTATGAAAATAGGCAAGGTTTTACACACACACACAATCATGGAACTCCTCATTCTTTCTCTGTTATTCCAAAGTCCTCCCCTGGCAGGCTCCCAAATGAGTACCACTAGTCTGCACCACTCACTATGTAATCAGAGGTACAGACTTCAAATACTCAACTCTTAAGGCCAACCACATCTAGTTTAAGTACAAGCTTGTATACTTGAAGAGCAATTTTTCCAGTTCTGAGAAACTAGATAAAATAATGCCAAGGCTGAGAAAGAAACCAAGGGGAGAAAACAAGCAATCAAGAAAACCAGAACAATGTTAAGTGTACAAAACACCTTGCAAAAAGGATGACTTCAATGCCATTACACCAAATATTTAAGTCCGGTTGAAAAGAGATGAATGTGTCATTGGCATTACCCTCTCCTAGAAGGGAGAGACAAAATATATCTTGCTTCAGTGCCGTTTTTAATAGAAAGTTTTGCAAAAGTGAAATCTAACAATAACAGGAGCAATCAAACACTAGACAGTTCCTGTACTATAATGCTAAATTTTCAAAATTTGAATGGTAAAAACTTTACTAATACAATTATTATAATAATTAAATTTTGGATACAATTTCAGATTTATTCATGTATTCCTGAAGTTAATTCTGTTTTGTTGATATTCAGATTTAACTTTAGCTCTGGCCAAATATTGATTTTAACACCTCAATAGGAATATGGTCAAAATGCATTTCCAGTGACCATATTTTAAGGAAATAATTAGATGTATTAATAGGATATATGTAAGCATATATAGGTCACAACATTGTTTATAAAAATTAGAAAAAAACGGAAACAACTGTCTAAAATATTGACATGGTGCAATGTCTAAGTTCTAGTAGGAGTTACTCACCTTTAGAATATGTGCCCTAGAGGTAACAGACTTATTAGGGATGTAGCAACTCACCTTGTACAAAAGGACTAACTTACACCCAAAGTGTCCCTTAAGAATGAAGACAGTAGTGAGAACAAAGAGCAGATTTTGGAGTGGCAGAAAATTATTTTATAACCTGTTTATTAACTGTCATATGGGGGTGCTGTTCACCAACAGCCACAACTTATGCATGAGTTCTAAGCAAAACTATTGTAGACAGTCAGTCAGAGCACCAGGGAGTCTCTCCCATTGGCCAAGATGGAGCAAGAAAAGGTTCTTACATCAAGTGTGCCAAAAACTAGAAATATAAATGGACAAGCCCTGAGCATGCCAAAAGCTAAAAAGATGAATAGACAGGGCCCCAGCACACCAAAAACTAGCAAAATAATTCGAGGGGAAGACCCCTCCCCTCCCTATCCCTGTAAGAACTGAGGGCTTGAGAAGGAAGGGGGAATGGTCTTTGAGATGGGATTCCACCATTCTCCAAGATCTCAGCACCTGAATAAACCTCTTTTCTTTTTCACCAGCACTTGTCTGATGAGTTTGCCTTTCCTTGCAGCAGGCAACCAAACCTGCATTTTCAGTTCATCATGATCCTTTTGTATCTTTACTCTGATAGTGATCCCTTCCTCCTGTAAACCAGAGACGCTAACAATGAACCCTTTTCTGGGCTCTCTAATTCTGATCTTAATTTTTGGTAAGAACATTTTACTTAAATGTTTTTTATTATTTCAAAATAATGAAAACGTTCTCCAAAAAATGCAACTCTGGTAAAATTTTTTCCCTACAGGAAGAACCAGTGGTAACTCAATCAAACAGACAGATCAAGTTACTGTCTTGGAAGAAACATCTGTGACTATGAATTGCACATACATACCCTACTCTCTGAATACCCCAACAAGCTCTGCAGTTTCTCCAGAGTGAGACAATGGAAAACAGCAAAAACTTTGGAGCCAAAAATGTGAAAGACAAAAACTCCCCTATTGTGAAATCCTCAGTCCAGGTATCAGATTCAGCCATGTCTACTGTCTTCTGAGACACACAGTACCTACGGCATGGAAGAGCTATACAAAAACCTCAAGGGTCCAGGTGAGGTGTGTAGTGAGGCTGGCAACCTCAAATTGAGGATCCCTGTCTTCTCTCACAGATGTCTCATTGGGGCATTGTTAGAAAACAGAAAAAGAAACAAAAAAGTTCCAACTGCCTCTAATTCCAGGGGCACAGGAGTTCTTTGACTAAAAATGGGTTGAGGGGAAAGGGTCTCAGATAATGTGCTTGCTCTCAGTTAGGTCAACATTCTCCTATCCTTGAGGCTTCCTTGCATGATATTTAGGAATTAGAGTCTAATGACTTGGATGCCAGTCTTGGCTCTATTACTTATTAGCTATGCAAATTTGGCCAAGTTGATTGATTCTCAAAGCTTTAGATTTTTCATCTGTGAAACAGAAATAAAAATAACCACAGAAATATAACATGGAAATGAAATGAGAAAAAGTAGGTTAAAAGCAACAGATTAGCTCTCAAAGCATCATTTGGAACTAGCAAGTCCCACCTTAGCAGTTCTGCCTTCATAGCAATCTCTCTGCCTAGTCATGACCATTTCAACAGGTCCTGCCAACCCACTAGTTTATCATGCCACCCCACACCATCCTACTCCTTCCCCAGGACATTATGATCAATGTGTCATCTTTTCTCTCATTATCTCCTTTCTTAAGGACCCAATTAAAAACTGAGTGGAGCATTGATAGATGATAGATAGATATAGATAATGAAACATCACTCTCTTCCTTAGGGTGGAAGAATTTCATAATTCACAGAAATTACAATATTTATTACCTCATGTCTCTAATCTTTGTGAAGTTATCCCTCATTTATACATTCAAAATAATACACTTTGAATCAAAACATTCAGTATGTTGTTTACCTTTTTTTTTTTTTCAAGACAATAGAAATATCAATATTCCAAGTTCTCTCAATTACAGGCTGCTTTCTTTTTTCCACCTCCACATGAAGATTAAATAACAAAAATAATAAGAAATGTCCTATATAATATTTAAAACACAACATAAGCTATTTAATAGTTATTCTCCTAACTTTCATTGATCAGCTGAAAACTGAGGGATTTGACCAGGGCCAACCCTTTGGTAGGAGGGTTAAAAAATAAAGATGTATTGTGTCCTCTTGAGAAAAGACCAGGCTTTACAAAAGGTATAAAGGTGCAATAATTCAGGATGAGTAAGCCTAGAGATCTAAAGTACAGGCATAATGACTATAAATAATGATACAGCATTGAAGACTGGAAACAGGCTGAGAGGGTAGATTTCATGTGCACTGATCACCAAAAATGAATAGTAAGTGTGTGAGATGATGTGCTACTCAGTTTGACTGTAGTAATCATTTCACTATGAATATGTATATAAAATCACCATGTCATACACTTTAAATACATGCACTTTTTATTTAAGAATATATTTTTTAAAAAGGAGGGAAAGGATAATAATTGAACCTACCCAGAAGATTGCTGTGACAGCTAAAAGACAATGTATTTCTCAATACTCTATAAATGATAGCTTTTAATTTGAAAAAGAATAGATAAGACTTACCAAGCTCCTGACTCAAGAAAGGAATTTAGCTCATCCCCTTATTTCCTCCTTCTACTGAGGCTGGAAGAGTAGAGGAAAGTGAAAATAGTAGCTAAGCAGACATGTAACACAATTGAGCAATGATAAGAACTGCAACAAATCTCATAGCTAAAACCAATGATGCTGACCTCCAGTGACAGCATGTGGGACAACTTGAATTACCCAGGAATAATAACCCAGTTTTCCTCATTATACCATGATATACCAGTTTTCCTCATTATACCATGATATACCATGTTGACTTGTTTCTTATAAAGCTATTAAGTACTTCCCAATCAAATATCCCATAATATTGTCTATCATCATCATTATTATCATCATCATTGATAACATTTATTAAGCACTCACTATAAACTCTGAAACTGCACATATTAACTCATTTAATCTTTACTACATTTCTATGAGTTGGGTACTATTAGAATCCCCATTTTAAAGATGGAGAAACTGACATATAGAAAAATAAGGTAACTTCCACAAGGCCACTTACCATTAAAAGCACAGTAAGAGCCTGTGGTTTTACATAATCTAGCTCCCTATTCATTCCTTTTCTTCAGTAATCATTTTTTTTAAAACTTAACAAATATTAATTGAGCCCCTACACGTTCTTGGTACTTTTTTGGCACTGAGACACAGAGAACAAGAGACATGGCTCCTGCCCTGCCGGAGTTTATAGTCTATTGGGAGAGGCCAACATTAGTCAATTAAATCAGAAATTAAAGTGGGACACCTTATATTTCAGACTTGTCTCAAAAAACTAAAACAAATAATACATGGCAAGTACTCCCATATTCCAGCTTGTGAGGAGATACCTCGCAACTGTGGGCTCCTACCTGAAGTAGAACAGAACTGGTGGAGTAGATGGTTGGAGAAGATGCTTGATGCCTGGACTTAAAATGAAATTTTGAGTTTTCACAATTACACAGTCTAAACGCTTAAACTGCTAGAATGGGATAATTACTAAACACAGTTCCTGGAGACATTATGGTATGTACAAATGCCTGTGTCAAAGAGGGCAGGAAAAAAGGAGCTTTATATCAAGTTTGCATGGACAAACACAAGAAAAACAAAAGTGTTTTATGATTACACCCTATTGAGTTGTGCTTATCAATGAAACTGGTATAAAAACTATAAGCAGTTATATTTATAAAAGTAATTTTAAAGTTATACAAATACTTTAATGAATTATGTATATTCTATATAATATATATTATATTATGAATCAGATAATGAATTAATTACAAGTGTAATGAGTGAAAGTGTTCAACAGAGTGATCAACCCAGCCTAAAGTTTCAGGGACAGCATCCTGAAGAAGTACTCAGGAGAACCTGGACAAGAGGAGTATGGTGAATATTTTAAGAACTGAAAGAAGGCAAGCTGGTTGGTGGGAGCTTAGAGAGATAGATCAGGGGTCAGATAATGCAAGGCTTTATAAGTCATTTTAGGAACTTCAGTATTTATCCTAAAAGTAATGAATGTTTTAAAATGTCTTCAAGCTAAGAAATAACATCTTTAGAATTGAACTTTTGAAAGTTGTGGCCTCAGAGTCAAGACACAAATGGTGGGTCATAGACCTAAATGTTAGAACTTAAACTATAAAACTTCTAGAAGATATCACAGGAGTAAATGTTCACGATCTTGGGTTAGGCATTGGTTTCCTAAATGTGACATGAAAAGCACAGGCAGTAAAACAGAACATTGATAAGTCCACTTGAGCAAAAGTAAAATCATTTGTGCTTCAAAGGACACTATCAAGAAATGAAAAGCCAACCCACAGAATGGGAGAAGACATTTGCAAATCATATCTATCATATATCTGATAAGTGACTTGTATTTAGAATATATAAAAAACTTTAACTCAATAATAAAAACACATATAACCTGATTAAACAATGAGAAAATGATTTGAATAGACATTTCTTCAAAGAGGATATATAATTCGCTATTAAGTACATGAAAAGATAGTCATCATTAGTCAAAGAAATGCAAATGAAAATCACAGTGAGATACTACTTCACACCCACTAGGATGCTGTAACTTAAAAAAACAAATGTTGCCTTGGCTGAGTGGCTCAGTTAGTTGGATCATCATTCCATACACCAAAAGGTTACAGGTTCAATTCCCTGCCAGGAAACATACCTAGGTTTCGGGTTCAATCTCCAATCTGGAACATATGGGAGGCAACCTATGGATGTTTCTCTCTCACATCAATGTTTCTTTCTCTCTCCCTTTCTCTCTAAAATTAATAAAAAACATATCCTCTGGTGAGGATTTTAAAATAAATAAATACAAACAAATGCTATAAAGGTTTTGGCAAAATTAGAACTCTCATGCATTGCCGATAGGAAAGTAAAATGATACTGCCACTTTGGAAAGCAGTTTGGCAGCACCTCAAAATGTTAAACACAGAACTAATATGACCTAGTAATTCCAGTCCTATGTACCTACCCAAGATATATATCCACACAAAAACATGTACATCACTGTTCATAATAGCCAAAAAGTGGAAACAACCCAAATGGATAAACAAAATGCAGTATAGCTATACAGTGAAATATTATTCAGCCATAAAAAGGAATGAAATACTGATATGCATTACAACATGGATGAACCTTGAAGCATGCTAAGTGAAAAAAGTCAGACATTAAGTGCCCATATTGCATATTCCATTTATGAAAATTTCCCAGAATGGGCAAATCCAAAGAGTCAAAATACAGATAAATGATTGCCAGGGGCTGGAATAAGAAATGAGTGTATTGCTTAACTGTACAGGGTTTCTTTGGGGGTGATGAAAATGGTCTGGAACTAGATAGTGGTGACTATTGCACAACACTGTGAATGTCCTGCAAGCTACTGAATTGTATACTTCAAAATGGTTGAAATGGTGAATTTTATGTTTTGTGAATTGTACCTAAAAAAAGACAACCAAAATATCTAAATGTGGTAGTAGTTAATTGAATCAGAAGTCCTAAAGCAAATTAAGTTCTTACTATTCCATTGTAAAACATTCCAGTAAGAATATGAAAGATGGAGTCATCTAAGTAAGCCCATAGCAGCACAGGGAAGTGCACTAACTCAGATTCTAACTTAAATTATGGACTTAAAAATATGGACTGTCAGACTCGTAGACAAAGGGGATTAGCAAAGATAGCATGAACCTCTAAGAAAAGCATTAAAAAGTGAAAACCCAGAATGAAGTTAAAGCTTGAAGAAAATATGAAGTGCAGCATAAAGGACATTTTAGAAGTTTGGAGAAAAGAGGAGAGCAGGGCAGAGGAGAAGGTTTATTCACATATTAAGCAAAATAGAATAACATTGACAGATAACAGATAAAATGTAGAGTGTTTCAACTCCTGTTTTCATTCCCCAGTCTCCATCAAGCAGAGTGATTTTTCAAACAGGAAAAGAAAAAAAAATGAAGATATGGAAAATTATAAGTAAAGAGATACTAAGAGAAATCGTAGAAGCTTTCAATATAATCAAGTCTTCTGGATCAATTAAATTCATTTCCAAAATACAAAAAGAATTTACAGGCATGATTTGAGAGGCAGTGGGCAAAGTCCTTGAAAACCTAAGAAGAATGAAGGAAATCCCGAACCTATAAACAAGGAAGATATGGCTTGATATCCAACAAAATTTTAGAACATATTATTAACAGATAATGTGAGTTCTCTTAGAAAATAAGTGATCAGTATGAACTAGAATGAGCTTACTAAAGATATTTTTAAAACAAAATTGCTACCCAGCTGGCATGGCTCAGCAGGTGAGCACTGACATGTGATCCAGGAGATGGAGATTCAATTCCCGGTCAGGGCACATGCCCGGTTGTGGGCTCGATCCCCAGCAGGGGCATGCAAAAGGCAGCCAATCAATGACTCATCATTGATGTTTCTATCTCTCTCCTTCTCCCTTCCTCTCTCTGAAATCAATAATATATATATATATATTTTTAAAACAAGGTTGCTGAAAAAAAAAACACACACAAAAAACCAAAAAACCCAACAAGGTTGCTAATGTAAGGCATTTCTATTGACTTAAATTGTCTCAAATGTTTGCAAGACATTTGACTATTTTATTTCTCATATCATGAGAAAAATAATAAAGTAATAATATTGCATATTCATTGAATGATATGTTTATCACAGGCCGTACTGTACTATCAATAATAATAGCAGCCAACACCTATCAAGTGCTTACTACACAGAGTGGGGCAAAAGTAGGTTTATAGTTTCCGTATGGAAAATAATACAATAATTAATAAATAATAATACAAGAATAAACTCTTTTTTCACAACTGTAAACCTACTTTTGCTCCACCCTGTATATACAAAGTATTGTTTTAAGTGTATCCCATAAGTTAATTCATTTGATCTTCACCACAACCCCATGAAGTAAGTACACATATTAGCCCCAAGGAAACTGAGGTACAGAGAAATGAAAAAATGAGCCTAAGAGCAGAGTCAATAAGAGGAGCCCTGGCATACAAGTAAAGGTAGATAAACCCAAAGCCTGCATTCTTAACCACTATACCTTGGTAACTCCCTAAATTACCTGTAATCCTCACCACAATACCACAAGTTTGGTAATTATTATCCCCCTTTTACAGTAAACTGGGGATTGGAGTGTTGTGGTAACTTAAAACCCAGTATTTAGGAAGTGGCAGGGCTATGACTCAAACTTAAGTCTATTTAGCTCCAAACCAGATTCACCTTTCACTTTGCCCTTCTGCATAGTGCTGCAGTCAGGGATCCCCAGCTGAAAGAACAGCCGTATACAAAGATCCGATTTAGAGAACTGTCTCTACTGTTGTACCACATGATTTTTATCCTTTATCCTGACCTGTTCACACGAAATATGCCCGTCAGATATGCAAACAGCACAATGTTGAGATAGGTAGTAGTAATATGCTCAAGCATACTGGACAGGCTGAAACAGCCAAATGAAGTCTAATGGGGATGTCTATATATTTCTGCACATAGGTTTATAAAAATCGTTTGTGATATATAGAACAAGGGACTGTGGGTTTGCAGTATTTTTTTGTGAAAATGATCTGACATGTAACTCGCTCAAACTAGCTCAAGGAAAAGGAAATTTACTGAGAGGATATAGATGAGTCACATAAATCCATCTGCAAAGAATACAGCTGGACTTCCTAAGAAAAAGAAAAGCCCAACTGGCTATTTTTTCTCAACCTATTTCTCTGAATGTATAACCAGTTTTCCTCTTGGGAGACGGGATTCCACTGTAAGCCTGTTTATTTCTACTCCACAATAACTTGAGTTTGAACATACCCAGCTTTCGTTTGCCAAGGGATGACTGTGGTTCAAACCCCACAGGGGTTTATAGCTCTAGTGACAAATGCTGTCCAACTGCTGTTTTTATACTCCCTTGTCCAAATTAATAAGCACAATATTTACCCAGATCCATTATAGTCAGGGAAAGGAGGCCACTTGGTACAAACATGACCTCTACATTAATCTCTTTGGGGGGGGGGGGCATATGGGTTATAAAGGAGTCCCAAAAGTGGAAAATGACTACAAGCTCAAAATAATTCAACAACATGACAAAACCACTGAAACAGTCATAGATAACAATCATAGGTGAGTGGAAACCAGGAGAATTAAATAACATTTGAAACATGTTTGAAGAAATATGGACAAACTGTAGCAAGTCCAGAAAGATAAGACTAGGCAAGGAGTCTGAAATAATATCATGTGGGGAAACAGGTATGTCATATGAAGAAACCAGAGATATTTATAAGAAATATCTTTTAAAAACAGAGAACAGAGAGAGAAACAAGATGGCGGCATAGGTAACAGCTGCACCTACCGCCTCCCGCAACCACGTCAAAATTACAACTAAAATACAGAACCACCATCACTCAGAGCCTCCTGAGATCTGGCTGAACAGAAGCCCTACAACCAGGGAACTGAAGGAGCATCTAGACCGGTAGGAGGGGCGGAGACGCGGGCGGAGCAGGGCTGAATAACAA
This sequence comes from Miniopterus schreibersii, assembly GCF_964146895.1. NCBI lineage: Eukaryota > Metazoa > Chordata > Mammalia > Chiroptera > Miniopteridae > Miniopterus > Miniopterus schreibersii. Next base: position 134,674,946 of record NC_138101.1, on the reverse strand, counting down.
AGACCGGGCTGCAGGCCCACACCCGGTGCCATGGTTTAAACCCAGGAGGGAATCTCGGTGGTGGAGGTTTCCCGGAGGAGTGAGGGGTCCCAGCCCCACAGCAGGTCCCCCCAGCCCAGGGCTCCAGGGCCAGGAAGAGACGTCCCCACAACTCCGAGTTGTGAAGCCAGTGGGGACTGTGGCTGAGGGTCACAGAGGCTGCGGGAGTCCCAGGCAGCTCCTCTTAAAGGGCCCGCGCATGGACTTACTCAGACTCACTCCCTCTGAGCCCAGCGCCGGGCAGCAGCCTGAAAGGACCTGGGACACTCGGGGAGGAACTAACCTGCCTGAGATCCGGGCGAGAGGTGGAGGGGCGGCGGCTTCCTCCCAGGCAGAAGGCTGGCAGAGGCCATTGCTCCTTTGGCGAGTCCTCCGCGCACACAGCCAGCAGGCAGGCGCCATATTTGAGTCGCCAGCACCTGACTCACACCTTTGGCCCCGCCCCGTGATTCCCGGAGGCCCCGCCCCTCCCCACCTGCAGCTCATCCAGGCCATTTCCAGGGGCTTTTCTATGCAAGTGGCCTCTCCAGCCTCATGCTTAGGGCTTTCCTAAAATCCCTCAAACAAGCAGCAGCGGGCCCCATACGGCTTGATAAGTGGCCCCAAGCCTGGCACTAGCGGCCACCTGCATTGGCTTATAGCTTGGCCTCTCCTGGACACCTCCAACCCCAGCACGAGTAGCAGCCAACTACGGTTTGCTGTGTAGCTCATGCTGGGTGGCCCTGGGCAAGGCAATGGCAGAGGCTGACTTTGCACCTCCCAGGAGGCCCCAGAGACAGTGCACCTGGTGGTCAGACTCGGCCATGCTGGATTACAACCCTACCACATCCACGAGTGACACACTCAAAGGGCGCACTTGGTGAACACCAAAGCTCCACTGAAGTAAATCCTGCTCCATAGGGGTGTCTCCAGCACAGCAGCTCTCTGGCCGTAGTTGCAGCTGGTCCTCACAGTTGATTATCTGGGGGTCAGTTCCTCCCAGTGACACCAACAGCAACCAAGGCTCAACTACAACAGGACAGTGCACACAGCCCACACAGGGAAGCACCTAGAAGGCCCAGCTCAGACGACTGGGGAGGCTGAGCCACTAGGCCCTATAGGACACCTACTACACAAAGCCACTCTACAAATTCCAGGAGACATAGCAGCTCTACCTAATACATAGAAACAAACACCAGGAAGCAGCCAAAATGAGGAGGCAAAGAAACAGGTCACAAAGGAAAAGAGAGAAGAAATCTCTAGAAAAGGAACTAAATGAAATAGATCCAAGCAAGCTAACAGACACAGAGTTAAGAATAATGATTATAAGGATGCTCAAGGATATTAGTAAGAGTATGATGAAAATAACTGAGAAAATCAACAACATAATCAAGTACCAATTTGAAATGAACTGAAATGAAGAATAATTTACACGAAATCAGCAATAGAGTAGAGGATGCCGAGAATCAAATCAGCAATTTGGAACAAGAAACAAAAAACACCCAACCAGAAGAGCATAAAGAAAAAATAATCCAGAAATATGAAGATCGCATACGGAGCCTCTGGGACAACTTCAAGAGGCCCAACATTCATATTACTGGGGTGCCAGACAGAGAGGAAAGAGAGAAGAAATTAAAAACCTATTTGAAAAAGTCATGACAGAAAACTTCCCCTACCTGGGGAAAGAAATAGACTTACAAGTCCAGGAAGCACAGAGGGTCCCAAACAAGAGGAACCCAAAGAAGATCACAGCAAGACACATCATAATTAAAATGCCAAAGGTTAAAGACAAAGAGAGAATCTTAAAAGCAGCAGGAGAAAAGCAATTAGTTACCTACAAGGGAGCACCCATACGACTGTCAGCTGATTTCTCAACAGAAACCTTGCAGGCCAGAAGGGATTGGCAAGAAATATTCAAAGTGATGAAAAACATGGAACTACAACCAAGATTACTCTACCCAGCAAAGCTATCATTTAGAATTGAAGGTCAGATAAAGAGCTTCTCAGACAAGGAAAAGCTAAAGGAGTTCATCACCACCAAACCAGCACTACAGGAAATGTTGAAGGGCCTTCTTTTACAAGAAGCTAATGAACAAAAGAATCTGATGAACTAAATAGATCCAGAGACATTGATGCATGTAACAGACGATCATATTTCAGAGGAAAGAGGGAAGGGGGTGGAGGGTGGGAAGAGGTTAACCAAAGTTATATGCATATATGCATAACCCATGGACACAGACAATTACGGGGTGAAGGCCTGGAGAGGGGGTGGGAGTGAGGTGGAGGAGGTCAACTGGGGGGAAAAAAATGGGACACCTGTAATACTTTCAACAATAAAGATAAATTTTTAAAAATAAATAAATTGAAAAGAAAAAGAAAAAAAACTAAAAAAACAAAACAAAACAGAGAACAGAACTGTCCTTGGGTTTTCTGAAAGATATAATGTGGAATGCACAGGCTGTCACCAACTCCGCTTGATCTAGCATAGCTGGCCAACGCCTAAGAATCATGGGTCTTCTATTCCCCACCTAACCCCCATCCCAGGACTCCTCGTTGCTACCTTTGGTTCTAGAGTTATCTTGGGCTTTTTTACATGAGAGTATTTGACATACATAACAAATGGCTCTGTATCTTGCCACTAGGTGGCAATGTGGGCATTTTATTTAAAAGATCATGGCTGGTTCCCTGTGCTGGCAGCCCTATAAATACATTAAAAATAATGCAGACGTGTGCATTTGTACTGCTTATGGGCTGGAAATCCCATTTGATTTCTAAAGCAAACACAGAGAAGTTTTAATAATAAAAGACTCCTTAGACCGACTAACATATTTAGAATCCTATCACAGAGACCTGTGGGAGCCTCAGCTACAGTAACAATGATGAAGACCTGGCAAATTTTGGTGGTTGTTCTGTGCCTTCAGTTAAGCTGTAAGTTGGGGATTTTCTGGATATGGGAACAGGAAGACTAACGGGATATGTTTTCAAAACTCTGAGGCTGTGAGATTAAGAACTCCCAGTGGTTAATTTTGAGTGTACTCTGGGAAATGTGTAAAAGAAAGAAATTTGTAGAAATGTTTCAATAATAGTAATATTCTGTGCTTGACCATGTCTTTGAGAACAGGGGTAAATGGCAAAAATGGAGTGGAGCAAAGTCCCCAGTACCTGAGTGCCCAGGAAGAAGAATTTATCACCATCAATTGCAGTTACTCCATAGGAATGACCACCTTACACTGGATGCAACAGAATCCTGGAGGAGGCATTGTCTCCTTGTTTATACTGAGTTTACAGATGAAGAAGAAAGGAAGGATAAGTGCCACGATAAACACAAAGGAGAGTTACAGCTCCCTGCACATCTCAGCAGCCCAGCCCAGAGACTCTGCCATCTACCTCTGTGCTGTGGAGACACAGTGCTCCTCAAGCATCTGAAGGCCGTACCCAAACTCTAAAGCTGGGACATCATTTTTTCTCATTCTTTTCTTTCCAGACTGGTCTGCCCCCTTCCTTGGACAGATAGTGTAAGTTTGTTAAGTTTTTTAAAATTTAAGATTTTCTCCCTGTGGACCATCTATAATCTCTAAAACATTATCACTACTATATTCTAATATATTAGAATATGCTAATATAATAGAATATATAGATTCTGGAGCTTAATTGCCAGGATATAAATATCCTAGTTCTGCCATTTATTAATCGGATGATCTTGTCCAAGTTACTTAATTTCTCTGTGCCTCAGTTTTTCCTCAACTATAAAAAAGGAAACCTTGTTAATCATAGCACTTAACTCCTAGTGAGGATTACATGAGATAATAATATATGCAAAGTGCTTCAAACAGTCCCCAGCACATGGTTAGTCTTATGTAAGTGGTAGCTATTATTAGTATGGGCTTAGATGCACCATGACTTGTTAATACTCACTGATGGGTTAATACCTCAAATCTTTGGAGAAATAAATGGGATATAAATAACAAACATCTAATAATAACGTTAGCTTCCAAATTCTTTCCTAATTTACAGGAGTCAGCTGGCCTCTTTTAATTGTATGGGAGAAAACATGGAGTGACTTCAGAAAACCTGGTAGAAGGATAACTCTGTGGTTTGTGGTGTGGAGGTGAAAGGCTACTAAGCGTGGTCCTGGAGAAGCTCAATGACTTCTTTGGGGAAGAACACAGCTTCTAAGTTTCTCACACAGAGATTCCTAATGGAAATTTGCATGTAGAAAAATCATGAACCAAAATATCAAATGCAGTGGGTCTCCGTCATTGATTCTCTACCTTTAAATCACCAAAGACGCTTTAGATTATTATTCCTCATCACAGTGAAATGCTTAATGTTGAAATTTAAGTATTATTGCTATCATTGTCCTTGTTACTCGACAAAATTAATTACACATATTAACTTAATAACTAAGTCCTTTCTTTTAAAATCAAAGTTTTTTATACAACTACTACCTGCACATATCTAAAAAGTCAGTAGTGTTACAAAGGTCTGTTTCCCTCATCACCTACCCCCCAAGAAAAAACAGTGATACTATGCTATCCCCACCTTCCAATCCAACTCCATTTTGGCAATTTCTAAATAATATGCTTATGCTCTTGATTTATCAATGCTAGACATTATCTATTTACTTCCTTTTATGGTAGCACACCAGCACTCTCACCTCACTACTGTAGTTATATCACAATATGAGATTAAATTGTTAGTCAGTACATACATGATTACAACCTTGTGAATATGTCACTCTCTAACCAAAATGAATACTATGATTACAGTTCCTCTTTGGTACAACTCTTTTTAGTTAATTGCCTCATTTTCTCACTTGTTTTATACCAATTTTCTTAAGTTCAACAGATTTTTAAAAATATATGTTAATAATTTTCCCTAAATGCATCAAACACATCTAGTATCAATTTTTTCTTTAGAGATTCCCTGTTCCTTTACCTCTATCCTTTGCCCTGTGTGAATTAAATGCTCCTTGGGCCTCATGTGCAAATGCTGTTCTAGGACTTTTAGCTTCGCTCACCATGTTGACTATAGTGTATCTTGTATCTCATATATCTTCATTTCCTGGTTTATTCCTTCCTTTTGCTACAGTCTCCAAAACCTCCATGATAAAGGATGCTTGGGATTTTTTTTTCCCCCCAGCCAATTTTTGCATGTCTGAAAATATCTTTATTCTATCCTCACACTTGGTTGATATTTTGATTGGATATAAAATTATAGGTTGAAATTCCCTCAGTATTTTCAATATTTGGGATTATAATTATGGTGGGCTACCATAAGGGGAACAGTTTTTATACTATTTTCAATTATTATTTTTTTTAATGAGAAGAAGGGTGAAGGACATTCAGTTGCACTCCTGGTGTTTCCCTCAGTATTTTGAAGACATCATTCTGCTATTTCCTAATTTCCAGTGTTGCTGTTAAGAAGTGTGATGCCTCCCTGGCCGGTGTTGCTCAGTGGTTAGTGTGTTGGTTCCTGCACTGAGGGATCTCAGGTTCAATTCCCTGTCAAGGGCATGTACCTGGGTTGCAGCTTTGTCCCAGCCCTGGTTGGAGTGAGAGGGAGGCAACCAATCGATGCTGGTTCTCTCTCACATCGATGTTTCTCTCTCTCTCCCTTTTCCTCTCTCCCTCCCTTCCACTCTCTCTAAAAAGCAATGGAAAAAATATCCTCTGGTGAGGATTAACAAAAAAACACTAAAGAAGTGTGATGCCATTTTGAATCTTTCTCTTTTATGACTTTTTTATTTTCTCTGAACAGATTTCGGATTCTGTCTTCCCCCCTAATATTCTAAAATTTCTCTTCAGCAGATATGTGTGCGTGACTAGGCAGAAAGCGCTGCTACGCTCGGCGAATAACATGGGCTTGAGAACCTCCGGGGGAAGGAGCTTAGGCCCAGTAGCTCCTGCCGCTCCCCCCACAGCTGCCTTCGCTCCCTAAGTGTCCTCACTCTTTGACTGGATAAGGCTGCTGTCTAGGGAAGCGGGCAGGCAAGCTGGCTATTCCGAGTCTGCCACACGTGTGAGAAATTGGTAAGAATAGGACATTTCCACAGCAAGAAGAGTTTCTTCAGAAGAAGAAGAAAGAAGAAGAAGGAGGAAGGAGTGGGGAGGAGGGGGAAGAAGGGAGGAGAGGAAAAGTGATGCTGAACCATCTTTCCTGAGTGGGAGTAGGAACATACTCTTTTTTTCTCAAAGATAATAGATATATTAAGCATGCTGTTTTATTCATTTATTTATTTAATAAATATTGATTGAGGAACTATTATGGGCCAGATACTTTTCTAGACACTGTGTACACAACAATGAATAAGACAAAGTCCCTCCAACCATGAAGCTTATGTTTGTAGGGTGCAGAGTCATAAAAATACAGGAATAAATAAATCCAGTCCTTGCACAAGTATTTATTGTGCACCTATTTACTATTAGAATATGTTATTTACTAGGCATGTTCTAAGTCCTGAGGTTACAGCCGTGAACAAAATAAAGAACAACAAAAAAATCTACCCGCATGGAATTTATATTCTAGTGAATAAATGAGCAAGGTAAACCAAATAATATAGATGCTCAGAGGAAAATAAATGAAGGTGATATGATAGAGAGTGGGGAATACTTTCATTGAATATTTGTGGAAAAAGTTTTCTGAGATTATATATGAGCTGAAACCCAAATGAAAAGAAAGAGCAAGTCATGCTAAGCTATGAGGAGAAAGCATTCTAGGAATAGGGAAAGCAAAGACAAAAGCCTTAAAATGGGGAGGCCTGATGTATTCCAGGACCAGGAATTAGATGAGCAGAGCCAAGGCATAGCGAATGAGGCAGAGGCTGGTACGAGATGGTTCCTAGCGGTGTCGTGTAGAGTCCTACAAAAGCCATGGTGAGTTGCACTGAGGAGTTATAATAAGTATAATGAGAATGATAAGTAGGCCAGTGACATGGTTTGATTTACCTTTTTTACAATATTACTTGGCTCCACTGTGGAAAGTAGACAAGGAGAGAAGAGGGGAGGCAAAAGACAGGGGACATTTAGTAGACTGTTGAAATGTTAAGTAATTCATGCAAAAATGATGTTGGTTCGGACTAGTATGGAAATAGTGGCAATAAAGAGAAATATAAGGTATATCTGATGGTGAAATTAATAGGATTTACTCATGGATTAAATGAGGGGGAAGGTAAAGAAAAAAAAAGCAGAACCAAGACTGACTTCTTGGTAAGTGGCCTAAACAACCAGGTACATCATGATATTAGTTCCCGACATATGTTAAGACTGGAATAAGAGCAGGTTTGAAGAAAAACCAAGAATTGTGTTTTTGCCATGCTGGGTTTAGGACCCCCATTAGAAATCCAGGTAAAGATATCATAGAGAAAGTTAGGTAAATGGGTTTGGAGCTTATGGAGAGGTGCCAGAAGCCGTTCCATCCTTGCTGCTTGACACAGTCCTTCAAGGAGGAGACCTCTGCACAGCCAGTGCTCCATGGGGCTTGCCGTATGGCAGATCCCTCTTCCCATGCTTGTTCCCCTTCCTGACGCTCTGTGTCCTTACCCGAGTCACTGCGCCAGAAAAGGGCATCGCCCTGGCTGGAAACATTTCCCCAGCAAGAGGAGTCAGATGGGACTGGAAAAGACAATGATTCAGTATAAGCCCCAAGGAGTCCGGGAAAATCATGTGGAACTCAGACTGTCAGCAGAAAGTTTAGGACTTGTTAGACCCACTACCACGGGAAGTTCCCCATCGGGGGAAAGGCCTGGGTCCCGGCCTCTGCTGATTCGCCCGCACCGGGCCATCCACAGGGAGGCCACCAGTGAGTCCCTACTAAAGAATGTATTACTGGGCGATGTTTATAGTAATGGAAAACTCTGGGAATCCCAAGAAAAGAGATTATTTCAATCTACACCTGTACCCTTATCATACACAGAATAATCATACACAGGACATCACACTGAGGACGGACTGCTGCGGGGAATGTCAGCGGGGAGACTGAGGCAGGTGCCAGACAGGCGGGCGGTCACCACAGCTAAAAACCATCACGCGCGTTTAAACTACAGAGCCCTCAGGACTCGCATCACCTTCACATAAGAAAAGCTGGCTGAGTTATTCTCCTTTTAGCTATGTGGTAGAGCACTAAAATAGTAACTTCAAAATATAAATAAAACGGTAGGTAAGACAAAAATTAACATACCTAAACAGATGTAAATTCTTTAAAAGGTCAGATAAGAAGGTATATTCATTAACTGTGAAAGGCCAAAACAGAAACCGGAATATAGCTTGATGTCATGTTGTTTAACCAGCAACAAAATCAAATAGTATAAATACAGTTGTAACAAGGCAATAAAAGAAGCTGATTGTCCTGATGCTCTGAACGCTGTCTTCGTGTCCTTCCGTCATTCTTCGCCGACACCGTCCACACCTTTGGGAACACCTGGACCCGCTGGGGCTGGACCCCGGCAGAGAGGTCAGGAATAGAGAGAAAACGTCGGGTGTCATTGACATGTAAATGATATTTAAGGCCAAAGGGCTTGGTGTGGAAGATTTTCTTGGGAGAAAGGGGAGTTAGTGAAGAAATGAGGGCTTGGGTCGGACTCAGACACTCCAACGTGAAGAATGTGAGCAGAGAAGGGAAAGAGAGCAGCAAAGTGGACTGAGGAGGAAAGGTCAGAGGTCAGGGAGGAACTGAAAGAGCCAAGAGAAGAGACTGTATAATTTAGAGGGTACCCATCTGCTGCAAGGTTGAGTAAGATGATAAAGAGGTGACCATTGGATATGCAGTAAGGAGGTTCTAGTGCATATGACAAGAACAGTTTCAGTGAGTGGTAGAAATGGAAGATGAATTAAAACTGGTTTGGGAGCTAATGGGAAGTAAAGAAATAGAAGCAGAAAAAATAGCTCAATTGAGAAATTTTGTCAGGAAAGAAAGCAGAGAAATGGAGCAATAGCTGAGAAAGAAACAGGTGAAGGGACAATTTGTTATTCTGTTGGTTGGTTTATTTTTGTTAAAGTAGACAACAGAATATGTTTTCAGAAGAGAGAGCTATTTTTAAGGTGCTACATTATTGTTGCTATAGGTAGAAATTCATATCTAACTTATAAAACTAAAGATATTTGGAGTAAATCACTAAATAAATGCAAATGATTCACTTGCAGAAAAGTCACCTCCAGGGAATTGCCTAACATTCTTACTTATAATGTAAATGTGTTTTCTGCATCAGCCCTGAGGTTTGAGTAACTCAGGTCTAAAAATTTTTAGTTGAATTAGCATATGTCCTGGTTACAAACCTTATTAAAGCAGTTCCTGAATCTCTTATAAGATAACAAATATATGAAAAACTAAACGGATGACTGTGGGAAGACTAATATTGTGTCAGCCAAAGTGAAATTCTGAAGGGAAAGGGGACATTTTCAATCATTTTCCAATAAATCTCATGAAGTTAAAAATTAAGTTGTTATAGAAAATAACTGTCCCAGTTTGTACATCTGAGTAAATTGCAGAATGTTTACCCACTACATCTCAAGTCACCAGATCAGCCATAGTTATTGTCTTTTCTGCTCCTACATAAATGACTAATGACTTTCACATGTATTACATACTCCCTCAGTCCTACCAAGGGTCACGTGCTGTTTCTAAAACCAAGAAACAAAAACACCACAACTGGAAAACTCACTAACCTGAATACTTACTAAAGTAAATAGTTTGGGTTAACATGGAATTTGGAGTAACCTTGAAAATATGGGCATGTGTTAGTAGAGACCTCAGAGGAACTCATATTCCCTGTTCGGGAACCCTGCTGACAGCGTTAGAATGAAGGCAGGGATTGGCAAACAGTAGTTTCAAATAGGCACATAAACAAACATTGAGAAACAGTAAACACATAAGATAATTCATTTGGACATTTTTATATGCAGCACGTATAAGATTTAAAATAACATTCACAAGTTAAACTGAAAACATTACTATGTAAATGCCACAACTAAGTCAAATGAACGGATAAACACTAGCCTTGCAAATTGGTCTGTGTTAAGGGCACTCAAAGGCATAGGAGTGTGTGCTGCTCTCTAAAGAAATGTCTCCTCTGTATCAATCTTTTCTGTTTTGACAGCAAACCCATTGACCAGCATGTGTTTTGAAATTTCTGAACGATTGACCTTCAAGGCCTAACAAATATTCGGTCTCCACCTTCTTAGAAACCTCATAGGAGCTACCATTGCCAATAAAAAACATCATAAATCTAACCCAAAAACTGCATCACTTCGAAACGAGAATAGACATGTCATTCCCCGCATTGTTTGTACACATCTGTGTTGGTCGTCCTATTGAATTGGCCACACCAGCAGGAGGTCATCAATCAGCTGGTGTCACCAAGCACAAGTACAGAATGGCTTAATGGAAAAATGGAGCCTTTTCTTATTCCCTATTGTCACCTACTAAAATGGAAGCTGCTTGTTGATCTCATCACATTGAGTTATGTTTTAGTGGAGGTTTGAAAAGACCCAGCCTGCACATATTCTTGAGGTTTTGAAATAATGGCTGGGTGAACAGATGTGTACTTGCTCCCAGCAGCTCTTTGTGGAAATGAATTTTTATGAGCTCAAAACATCCTTGATTCAGCCCTGATTAAAAGTCAAGTTAAAGCTAAATACCATTATTTTTTTGGAAAAAAATGTGAGAGAAATTTTAGAAACTTATTGACACAAGTACTTCTGAGACTAAAAAATGCTGGGTTAACAATAAGCCTTTGTTGGGTGAAATAAATTAATAATACAAGACAGATAAAAAGCACAGGCTCCAGGTACAAACTCTCTACATTCACATCCTTCATATTTTGGTCCTGTGACCTTGAACAAAATACTACACACTTCAGTCTTCTTGAAAAATTGGAATAGTAAATAACATGTACCTCATAGAGATGCCAAAGCCTGGCACATAATAAGCTTTCAATTAATGCTAGTTATTATTTGCAATAGGTAGATAAGAGAAGCAATTAATGAATACTTAAGTGCCAGGGACTATAAAATGTAAGCATGTGTTGGGTCTTATAATAATAATAAAGTTTTCTGCTTACCTCTATTAACTAAAAAGAGCCAAGAGCTTTCCCATAAATTTGAAAATCCTATCCTAATGGTTCCAAGAACTGTTACCTGGGAATGTTTGTTACAGAAACCTCACTTGTGAGATGTTTGTTACAGAACACTGATTATTGTCATTGTAAATTGTGTTTACCATGGGAGGCTGTGCTGACTCACCAACCTTGTGATTAGTAAGCAGCTAAATGTAGCATTGCTGATTTAGGTCTAATTTATTCAATCCATGTAAAAGAACTGCAGAATCTCCCACATTTGAGAACATAGCTAAAGGCATTTTTCACTGTAAAAGTGAATTTGAAAGAAATTTACTTTTCTAACAGATTTACTTTAAATCACAATACAATATCTCTATTTGAAATGACAAAAATATGTTCTGTCTGACAACATTCAGCTCACTTTTAGATTTATTCAGTGTTTTCTCAACTTCAAAAGCACTTGAAAAACCATAAAAGAGGAGGGAAAATGCGTTTTTATACTTTCAAGAGTTACATAAAGGATATTTTTCAAAAGTCTTTCATATTTATCATGTCTTCAACGAGTAACTCTTACAATACTCTGAGAGTATGAGAGCTATGACAAAAACCAACAATATTTCCTTCTCATTTTTAGCTGCGTGGAACAGTGTAATGTGTTTCTTTTCTAAACTCTCTGACTTCACCAGGATGAGGAAACGGAGAGAACTAATCCCAGGCCTACGTACGACTCTTTGGTTGGTTTCCTGTGGCCTGGCGTCCAAGGTTTGTAGTGAGCAAAGAGGAACAGAGAAGAGAGGGAGGGCCAATGCTGATGACCAGGACTTTTTTCCCATTGTGAATAGGAGGCCAGCAAGTGCCCAGGTGTGTTCCTTCTTCCTCACACTCACTTTTGACTTGTCTCTTAACTACCCCCAGCCCTCACTAAACCTTTGTAATAAATGTCAGAATTGCCTACAGGAACTAAGTGAGCCACCAAACACCCACAAGCAGACTCCAGAGAAGACTGTGAATGTAGACTCTGGTCCCCCAGTAGGAATTTTGCCCCTCCTCCCAGGTCTGGGAACTCAAAATGAGCACCAAAGAAATGAGGACCATGAGGTAGGTTCAGTTTACAGGCCAGAAACTGAGATTAAGGGTGATGTTGAAATAGCTGAATTCCTGACTCTTGTTTTGCAACTAGTCACTCCCCACACTTTTAATCTTGTGTCAGTCCTGAGTAAGAGATGTTCTGTCCTTATGTCCCATCTGTTGGTAGGTGTGTCCCAACCTTTTTAAACATGGGCAATTCCTTCTTAAAGTCAAAAATTTTGCACATAGTAATAAATTCTTAATATCCACTGATTGAAAAATAGTATCATGACTACAGTAACACTTTTGAATAACTTTTTTACTAAACACAATACATCCATGTATATTTAAAGTAGGAGGACAAATATGTATTAAAAATGATGAGAGTGCCTGATACAGTGAAAGCAATCAATATTTGAGTTATAATTACTGCTGTCATGGATGTTTATTCAATCCATAGATAATGCCTGGTGCACATGAGGGGTTCTCGGATTTCTTATAGTTACTCAACAACACATAAGCTAAACTACTAGGCTCTAAATTTTTGTTGGCAGGAACTTTGATTCATATTTCACCACCACCAGCAGCAGCACCTAGCACTGTGTTACTCATAGGCGATTCTTGATAAATTACTTGAATTGTCTCTACCTCCCTAAGATGTCAGGAAGACATGAAGTGTCTCGGTTTTGCTCCTTAGCATTTTTTAACTTCTCCATTGTCTTTTTTAAATGTATAGGTTTCTGCTTCATAAAAAAAAAAAAAAAAAGAAGAAAAGAAAATTGATCTTAATGCTATTCATGAAAGGTAATAAAAGTTTTCTGGGAAAGGAGTAGGTATAGCAGAGTTCCACCAGATTGTTGTCAATATGACCTGAGCATAATTTTACTCTAGAATCCAGGATGCTATCTAAGAAAGACTCAGCTTCTGCTTATCCCAAACAACAAACAAAATTGGCCGATAGCCTTGAGAATAATCTAAGTTCTTATCCTTTTATAACAAAAATGAAGAGCATTTATAAAGAAATAAGAAAATTTAACATCTCAAGAGAAAAGCAAACATGCTATGAAAAAAAAAGCAATTCTTATGAGAAATAATAAAAATGGCTAATAAGCATCTTAAAATAAATTCAACCTCACAAATAACTAAAAATATATAATCAAATATCAAAGATATTACATATTTTATAACAAAATGACAGGGTTTGGGGGGGATAAAGGTCCTTTCTAGAATGATGAGAATGTGGTGAAACACACTCTTGTATACTACTGTTTAACATGTAACAAATACAACCTTTTTGAATGCTAATTTTGCAATATTTACTAAAACCCTTAATTAGGTTAATATTATAACTTGAATACCCATCAATAGTAGACTGGTGGGCTAAATAATGAAATGTCCATATGTAATAGTTTGCAAAAATGGGCACAATTGCATGTGTCTCCCTGAATCCATGCCCTTTACATGTATCTTTTCCATGAAGAGGTAGACTCTATTTCCTCATCTCTTAAATCTAGGCTGGTCTTGTGATTTGCTTTGGTAAATAGTATATGACAGAAATGACAGTGTGAAAGCTCTGAGCCTATACGTAACGAGAACTTACATTCTCTTGTGCGCACTCTGGGACCTCTGTTTTTAGCATGTGGATAAACTCAAGCTAGCTTCCTGGAGGATGAGATACCACATGGACCAGAACCAAGTCAGCCCATGCCTACCAAGCGAGGCCCTGGATTTTGTGAGAGAACCCAGCCAAGATTAGCAAAGTTGAGGTGGAGCTGATCACAGTGGACCTCAGATGCATGAGGGAGTCTAACCAAGACTAGAAGAAACACCCAGTTGAATCTCACTTAACTTGCTGACCCAGCAACAGCAACTAATTTAGAATATCATGATTATTATGTAGCCATAAGAAGGAATAGATTAGAACAATGTGCATTGGCCTGCAATTATGTTTATGATATATTGGAGAAAGAAAATTGAAAAATATTGCTTATATAAGATTCAATTTTCTACAACAGCAAAATAAAATAAAACCTATGCATATAAAAGCCTAATAGTAAGGCATGTATATGGATATGCACCATTGTTACCTCAAGAGGATGAACTTGGCAGAAGAGTAGGAAGATGAAGGGGGGAGCAGGGGAACAGAGGAGATTAGCTTTTTCCTTTACCCATCTCTGTAATATATGATGGTAACAGCCAGCATGAATCCTTTTTGTAATTCAGAGATTTAGCTTTTTAAGAAAAGTAATAATGGCCAATGTCAAAGTGAAGAGCTAAGGAGTGCTTTGGAGCACCTGAAGGCTTCTGATTGAAGGCACAGCGGTGGGGAAAAAAAATGTGCTTTAGATTCCAAGCTGTGCTAACAAGGTGGAGAGAGAGAATGTGTGCTTGGCCCATTAATTCTACTCCTATAAATTTAATTCATAGAACATAATCATAAGTGTGCATAAATAATTATATAGAAGTATTTCACTGCATATTTTTTATTATGTCTAAAATTGAGGAAAATATAAATGTCTATTAGTAGGAGAATAGTTAAATAAATAAATCATGGCAATTTCTATATAAATGCAGCCAATAAAACCACACTAATGATCTGGAAATACTATTCCTCTTAAGGGAAAAAAACCACAATAAATAGAACTGAATACATCACATTGTTACAGTTTTGTAAATGTACATACATAAAGTTAATACACCAAGTTGTTAACAAAGCTTATCTCTGCATGTTTGATTTAAAAGTGATTTTTACTTTCTTCACATTTTCTCTGAGTTTTCCCATTATATATAATGACTATCCATGCCTTTGAAGTTGGAATTAAAAAACATACTACTATAAATATTTCTAAAGAATCCTGGGAGAGGGAGGAGAGAGATCTAGCGGAGAAAACATTGAGAAAACACAAGAAAACCCACATTTACTTACCTCCAGTGACACTGAATTAAAAACTGTCAAGTAAGAGACATTTTATTATGGGTATGAAACAACATAGACAATAGTATAGAATATTTATATATACTGAGTGGCATGATTCAGCAGAGAGACAGAACTTGATAATGCAGAAGAGAGGACCTAACATTATGAAGTCCTTGAGTTGGCAAAAGTGACAGGGTCCAGTACATAGAGGAGTTGGCCTCAAGATAAGCAGGGAGGGTTCACCCATTAAACAGAAGGCAAGACTGAGAACATAGGTACAGATGCAGTCGAGTTGGCAGATTTGGAGTGAGAAGATGAAGAAATTGTGCTCCAGTTACTTCTATTTTCTTAATGAAATAAGGTGTGAGATTATTAGTTCTCCATTTGCAAGGCAATGAAAAAATCCCATATTCAAGAAGGTTTTCTAAACACTCTTAATAGTTATCTATCCCTTTGTGGGGGAAAGTAAAGAAATAGGGTTATAGAACAAGGTTCCTGGTCATATTTAGATAATATTTTTGTTTATTAAATAAAACACATCTGAGATGATAAAGAAACATTTCAGTCAATAAGAAGATGGTTTTCAATGAAGAGACTTACTAAATAAAATAGGTATACCATTTATGATACCAATAATAGTACCCTAAGGCAATGGACATTGTTATCTATAGTTATCTTTCCAAACAGCTTCATGAGAGAGCCTTTAAATGGCAACTGATGCCTGAAGCAAGGGCAGTCTTGCAGGGGATTGTGCCCTTATCCTGTGAAGGTTGGCCTAACTGCAAGTAGTTGGAATCAGAATTCACTGCAGGGCTACTCCAAGGGAAGCATGGAAAATTCAACCAATGGTACCTGACACCTGGAGTTTTTTACCATACCCTGGGAAGCCCATCAGGAGGTGCCCTCTGCTCGCTTCTCTTTCCTATAGGTTCCAGCAGGCCTCCGAGGGCCATCAGTTCCAGCCACATCTGTGCAGGCGAGAGGAGCTGTGATTCTAGTCTGAAAGAGCACTCTCTGTGTTATTGATTACTATTTCAATGCTACAAAGAGCTTCCCAGTGGGGGAAGATTTATCTTATTCTTCTATGTAATTAAGATGATTATTCAACAAATGGATGCTATTCAGTGAGCTTCCAAGAAGTTAAATTTATCAACCTCATCAACTCACAGTTATAGCCAGGGGTCTGTATCATCATTGTGCTCTCAGAAAGGGCACAGAGAGCCAAGTGATGGAAAAAAATTACCCAAAACCCAGGAACCAGTAAAACACACCCCAGGCTGCAGAAGCCTGAACACACACACACACTCACACACACACACACACACAGGAAGACTCTGGGAAATAGAAATTGTGAGTAGTTGGTCCTCTGGGGTCTGGAGAGGAAAGTGCTGATTATTTTGGAAAAACATTCCTACACCTGGGCTCAGAGAATAGAGAGAGTAATGGTGTCCAGATCTTCTCAGAAGCATTCTCCTCCCTGCATCTAATACCTGAGGTGATTGGTTAGGAGGTAAAAATAGCATTTGTTCAAAACAAAGGAAATCATTTTTTCATTTTTTTAAAATGTTTTTATTGATTTTTTAGCGAGAGAGGAAGGGAGAGAGAAATAGAAACATCAAAGAGATGAGAGAGAAACATCGATTGGCTGCCTCTTGCATGCCCCCCACTGGGGATTGAGCACAAAACCCAGGCATGTGTGCTGACTTGGAATAGACCGGTGACCTCTTGGAGCACAGGTCCATGCTCAACCACTGAGCCACACCTGCCGGGCCAAAGGAAATCATTTTTAAACTAGCCTGCTGTCTGAGCTTTGTCTCCCTGTGGAACTCAGAAATTCCCCTAGCTGTACGCACTAGCTAAGCGTCTCAAAGGAACATTTTGTACTTCATTCCTTCTCCCTCCCACACCATGCAGTGAGGAGTGTGGGCTAAGACAAGCAGTTAAGAGCCGCTCCCACAGCTGCTTTTACTGCAGTCCCCCAGGCCTCTCACATACACAACCTTCGGCTCTATCTGCTTGCTCTAACTCACCGTACCCAGTGTGGCCAGACCAAACTTCTGGACTGTGTCTCCCCTCAGAACCATCCCAGGGTTCCTCTGGAGATCATGTTTTCCCTGAAAATTCAGTGGGCTTTGTTACCTCCACACTCTTGCTCAGGCCACTGCACTTGCCTCAGAGATACTCCTGACTTTTGAGTACTGAAATCTTACCCTTCATTCACATCTATCTGAAGGCATTCTCCACCCTTGCCAACTCTAAACCTTACAGCAATCATGTTGCTTTAGATTGTATTTATTTATGGAGAGGTAGCAGTCATCTTGTTAGATGCCAAAGATACAATACTAAGGAAAAAATATACCCAACAGACAAGTTTCTTATGTTCTAAATGGGAGAGGTAGGATAAACAGGTATATAAACAATATATTTCCAAATTAGGATGAGTGCTATGAAAGCAATAGATGAGGTTGAGAGAGAGATTGAAGCGTGCAATTTCTTTAAAAGATTTTTTAATTTTTCAATTACAGTTAACATTCAATATTATCTTAGTTCCAGGCATAGTGATTGGACATTTATAGAAAAGCACAATTTAAATAGGGTGACCTTGGAGAAGTGAGTGAGGAGCCTGGCAGAGAGAAGTTAGAAGTGTTACACTAATGAACATTCCTTGGCTTGAGAACACAAGACAAGGGGAAAGGAGGTTCCACCCAAGAGGGGTATATAAACACATCAAGCACCTGGCCCAGGAAAGGTGACCCCTGCACACCTTGCCAATGTTACTCCACAGGAAATGTAATTTGGATTTGCACCAATCTACTGCACCTCCAGTTTCACTGACTCTGAGATAAGACGGTATGCATTCGCACC
Source organism: Miniopterus schreibersii (assembly GCF_964146895.1). Taxonomy (NCBI): domain Eukaryota; kingdom Metazoa; phylum Chordata; class Mammalia; order Chiroptera; family Miniopteridae; genus Miniopterus; species Miniopterus schreibersii. Next base: position 134,657,025 of record NC_138101.1, on the reverse strand, counting down.
ATGTTTGTCTAAGAAAATTGCATTCTTGGCAGAATAAAGCATAGTTAGTTGATTTTCATGAACATCAGGTTTTCCTTATAACGTGACACTAGAGAGCTGCGCTAACCGGCCAGCCATCAGGACACATATGAGAGGATCCGGAGTTAACAGCTGAACCTCTCATGACCAACCAGGATCTAAATTTCCGTTCAGCTCAGCAGCTCATTATTGTGTTCCTGGAGTTTGAATTCCCACATAAGGGAGATATTCTCCATCTAGAATTGCCACATTTTAGCAAAACCCATATTGACATTGAGAGTGTAAATTTGAAAATTCCAGGGCATTTTCTCTAACTTTTCCTGGAAGTTTTTAGTAAGATTCCAGGACTGTTAGAAGTACAATCTGGGGACAGCAACTAATGTCGTGTCACATGATAAAAAGTTAAGCAACCTTGTTGGTTTTAAGCAACTTCTCAAACTTCTAAGAGATTCTTTAGAAATCTGTGTCATAGCACACACAAACTAAAAGAGCACTATCATCAGATGCCAAACAAAGGTTGATCTTAGAATGAAGCTGAGCTGCAGTGTGATCCAGGGCATGAGGACTATTGCAGAACCAGAGAGAACCACAGGATGAACAGGTTGTGGTTGGCTGCGGTCGTGGCTCCTAGGAAACACCATTTTCTAGCAGCTGTTGCTTTCATCAACACTTTCTCAGCAAAATTATCACAGCCACCTCTGGGATCACTGGCTTGGAAGCACTGCTGGGAATCTACTACTAGCTTCTGTAATAGGAATTCCCATGGATTGGAGTTACCTTTGAGGATAGGTGATATATTGAGCTAAGAACCGTTTAACCATTCAAATATGGTATTGATCATCTACCATGTGACAAACACTATGGTTTGTGCCAGTGGTATAATTTGAAGAATACAGTCTCTGCACTCAAGAAACTCACAACCTTCCTGACATGCCAGGCACAAAAATAAAATTATAATACAATGTGTCAGAAAGAAGATATGGAAGGGCATTACAGAAATACAGAAAGGGGGTCTGCCTTGTTTATTTAGAAGTTAGTGGCCCTCCTCAGAGATAGTTGGTCTTACAGTACATCTTCTCTATGGGATAAATATGTATTTATATATATATCAGTTTTTCCTCTGTGCTGCAGTATCTTAATTTTAGCATCTTTTTCCATTTGAAGAAATTGAGAATTTTTAGATTTATCTAGTGTTGGATCCTTTTCATTGTACAATTATTTCCTCAATTTATCTCTCTCCTCTTCATTTTACTATAAGCAAGAAGAAAAAACCCTGTGGCACCTTCACACTGTACTTAGAAATCTCCTTAGCTCTACAACCAATTCAGCCACATGACTATAGAAGACAATTTCTCAAAGTTTTCTGCCACTACCTAAAAGAATTCCCCTCCCCCAGTTCCCAATAACATGTTTCTTACTTACTTCTGAGCCTTTACCATCAGTGCCCTTGAAGTCCAGATTTCTACAACAATCTGTTCAAAGTAATTTAGATTTTTCTGACATGCTTCTCAAAATTCTGTCTCTTTTAGATATTTGTTACAGAAGCTCCTGACTTCCAGACTCCAAAAATTGTATTAGTTTCCACTGCTACATAACAAATTACTACAAACACAACTAAACACAACACACACTTATTATCTCACAGTTTCTGTCAAGAAAGCATGCTCTAGAGACTCTCCTGTGGGCTTGATGAAGGAAGCAGTCATGTTGGAGAAATGCAGATAGCAAGGAATTGCGGGTGGCAATTTTTTTATTTTTTATTTTCATTTTCCTGACACAGGAAAATATAGAAAGTCATGAAGACTGCAAAAACACTGATAAATAATGCTGACAGACAACGTAATACCAGAGTCTGAGCGGTATCTCCCCTTTATTATAAGGCAGATAGAGCTGTATTTAGAAAACACTTTGCCAGGTTTTATTTCAGGAAGCCAGGACCATCCAGAAAGTGACTTCATAAACTTGAAGACTGGCCCATGGACACAATCCTAAGAGGTGTTTCAAGGACTGTTTCTCTCCTCCCCCTACCTTTTCCCAGCTGATCCACAGCCACCATGTTTACATTCAGAAATGGAAACCCCAGAAACGACTTAGAGAAAGTCTGTAAGACCATTGGTTAGGATTTGCCTCTTTTAGGGAGAGACAGTGGGAGGAAATTCTATATATGTGTGTGACTAGAAACAGGAAGAATTCCCATGTGATGCAGGCTGAAAATTTTTTGAGTTGTTGTACCCCATCATTTCAGAGTATGAGAGGACCAAGTAGTAAAAATAGAGAAAATATTAGATAGCCACCCACAGCAGAAAAAAAACTTAGTGAAAAGTAAAGATTTGAGAATTAAGAGGCCAAACTTGGGTAATCAACAGTTAACTCATAGATATGAAAATGAGCGCCTTTGTGAGAGCATCACAAATATACACCTCAAGTCTGCCACATTCAAATTCCAACTCTCAGTGCTAGATTTTATAAAATTGATTCCCTGCCAGACTAGAAAACCTACAGATAAAGTGTCTCCTTTTTCCCTCCCCCAACATCTTCTTTAATTCACCTTTTTGCTATTAGTAATTCTGCTTCTGTTCATGTTTTGATTTATTGCAGAGCAGCTGCTATCATTTCTATCTTATTTATTCATTTAAATATAAACTTTAATGTGGTGAGACTGGATATGTGTCCCCACATTCATCTAGAGCTCAGGAATCAGCACCTTTTTTAAAGCTCCCCAATTTAGTCTAATGTGCTGCCAACCTTGAGAACCACTGGCCTAGAACATTTTAAGGAGGCTCCTCTTCTGTCTGGCCTCTAGGGGACAATCCTGCCATTAACTTAACTCTGAGAACAATGAGAACATGCTGACACTACCTGGGGATTAATGAGGGAACTGAATTTAAGGACAGAAAATGATAGGGCTGAAAATTAGAAGCCTGAATAATATTGAGTTTGTTGAAGGCAGAATTTCTTTAAAATCCTCCTGAACCTTAAGAAACTCCATGACCAACTGTTTCCTTCTCCTACAAATGCAATTTCTCCAACCTCTGTTTTATGCCCATTCGCAGGCTGGAAACCTCTTCATTCTGAGAACCTCCCATTCCATTTTCTTTGGGTAGGATTCCTTTTATAATCAGCTCACCCTATGTAACAAACACTTCTCAGAAGAATGACTTGGCCAAAAGAAGTTGTTCCTTTTTCTGAAGAGGTCACCCTAACTTTTACATGCACCCATTGGTACTCATGTCATCCTTCTATCTTCTGAAATGATAGTTTCAGCAGCCAGGATTTCAAGACCTTCTGAAATATTTCTCAGAAAACAATTTAAATAAAGCCCACAGAAGTTTTGTGGTGTACGTGTAAAGTTGTATCAGGGTGTCAATGTAAGAAATGTCCAAATCTGTAGAAAATGTTTATGACTTTTTTTGAACAAAACTGATGACAATTGCCAGAAGCAAAATCTCAACAAATTGCGAAAAGGCTCCAGAGAATGCCAGTTTTGTGCCTTATTTTATACATTCCAATCAAAGGAGGAGGTGTATGGAGGGTTACATGAAATTTCCTGGTGGTAGATTAAGGGGGCAAGAGAAAGCAAAGTGGGGAAATCGCTGGGATTGGATAAAAAGTAAATTGGAGAGACACATACGGTTTTTACATTGGTGAGTACAGGATAGTTAATCGTTAACATTTACAGCACATGGAGGGGTACACAGGAACATGATGACAATGAGGGGTTCTGTGGTCTTGTGCTCTGGTGTGGAGGTTGGCTGTGCCTTGGGGGGTCTGGAAAAGACAATGACTCTGACATTTCAAAGCTATGCTCCCTTAGATGCAGAAATACATTAGACAGCTCACTTAAGATAAAGATTGACCTTTGTCCACGATGTTACAAGATATGACTATAAACCATAACTCACTTTTAGTTCGGAATTTTTATGTTCAGACCATCCTATGCACTTACTCTCAATGTCTGAGTGTGTAGGGCCCACCATGCACCCTGAACTTGTCAGGTTTATAATCAGCTTACCCTCTTTTTTATCCACAAGGATAATGGGCTTGAGAGCACATCGCTACCTGGTTTGTTCGAGGCTCTCAGAAAGGCCATGATAAAATTTCAGCTATTTACCCATATGGGTAAGAATTAATACTGGGCTCTGGGGCAATGATCTTTTATAAAGAAACCTGTTTAGTATTCTTAAAAAATAGAGTATTATTACAAAAAAATTAGAGAAAAATTATACCAGTTTTAACAATGGCAATGGATATGAACAAATAATTTTCAAATTAAGAAAAAATAACAAAAATACAAAAATAATTTAACCTTAGTGATAAACAAGTGCACATTAAAACAACAAGGAAATATGTTTTTCTATGAAAATTATTAAATAATTTTTAAAGCATTAGACTCTGGTGCTTCTGAGTAGGTAAGGAAACAAAAACTGTTAGATTAATGTTGCAGAAATGTCAATTTGTACAATCATTCTAGGTTAATCTGTTAATATACATAAAATTATTTCACTCAACAATTCTACATTCAGAAATTTACCCTTAAGAAATAATCAGAAAAATTGACAACAAATTGACCATAGCAAATCTTAACAGGTATTAAGGAACCAATATCATACAGGTCATGTTCTTTTACTACGATGAACAAAGATACTGTTAATAAAAAGCCAAATGCAAACAAAAAGAAACAAACTCCTAAATAATCCATTAAACAAAGAAGATATTATAATGGAATTGTTAAAATATTTACAACTGAACAGTAATGAAAGGTCTACATTTTAACAATTGTGAGAAGAACCTAAAACAGTACACACAGAAAATTTTATAGCATTAAAAAGATATTAAAAACAAATAACTGAACATAATGAGTTAAAAATTCAATCAAAAAGTTTTATAAAGGGGTAAGAATAAGCAACAAAAGTAAAAGGAAGGAAATAGTAAGAGTAAGAGCTAAAGTGAAGGAAATAGAGACAAAGAAGCAGTGGACAAGATCAATTTAAAATGGTTTGCTGAACAAACAAGTGCTGGTGAGGATGTGCAGAAAAAGGAAGTTTTGTGCACTGTTGATAGGAATGCAGATTGGTGCCACCACTATGGAAAATGGTATGGAGTTTCCTCAAAAAATTAAAAATGAAACTGCTTTATAACCCAGCAATTTCACTTCTGGGGATTTATCCAAAGAAACCCAAAACACTAATTCAGAAGAATATATGCACCCTCACGTTCATTGCAGCATTATTTACAATAGCTGACATATGGAAGCAGCCCAAGTGCCCATCAATAGGTGACTGCATAAAACAGCTGCAGTACACATAGGCAACTAAATATTACTTGGCCATAAGAAAAGAATGAATTCTTACCATTTGTGACAGCATGGATGGATCTAGAGGGTACTATGGGAAATTCAAGCATCTGTAAAAGAAGAGCAAATAGTGTAATGAAAAAACACATATCCAGCTTCCACAATTATCACTCATGGCCAATCTTGTTAATCTATACCCCCAGCACCCCGCATACCTACATACCTCCCCAATCCTGATTAGTTTGAAGCAAATCCCACACATCATAATGTGTGCTTTACTCTGAAGATACCTGATGTCCTGTTGTATTTTGGTCTCTCTTCCTGTGTGTGTGCCGGGGTCCAGCCCCAGCGGCCCAGGGGTCCCCAAATGTGTGGACGGAGTCGGCGAAGAATGAAGGAAGGACACGGAGACAGCGTTCAGAGCATCAGGACAATCAGCTTCTCTTATTGCCTTGTTACAACTGTATTTATACTATTTGATTTTGTTGCTGGTTAAACAACATGACGTCATGCTATGTTGTCATATTCCGGTTTCTGTTTTGGCCTTTCACAGTTAATGAATATACCTTCTTATCTGACCTTTTAAAGAATTTACATCTGTTTAGGTGTGTTAATTTTAGTCTCACCTATTGTTTATATTTCTATAGGCTATTCTACAGGTTAATCTCTAGTTTGTTATTTATATTCTGAAGTTACTATTTTATTGCTCTACCACAGAGCTAAAAGGAGAATAACTCAGCCAGCTTTTCTTGTGTGAAGGTGCTGCGAGTCCTAAGTGAGGGCTCTGGGGCTTGCGCGTGATTGTCTTTAGCTGTGGCGACTGCCCGCCTGTCTGGCACCTGCCTCAGTCTCCCCGCTGACCTTCCCCACAGCAGCCGGTCCTCAGTGTGATGTCCTGTGTATGATAAGGGCTCAGGTGTAGACTGAAATACTCTCTTTCCTAGACTGCTCTTTCCTTGTGGGGATTCCCAGAGTTTTCCATTAATATGAACATCCCCCAGTAATACATTCCTTATGGGGACTCACTGGTGGTCTCCCTGTGGATGGCCCTGTGCCGGGGAGTCTGCAGGAGCTCGGACCCAGGCCTGTTCCCTGGTGGGGAGCTTCCTGCGGTAATGGGCCTAACAAGTCCTAAACTTTCTGCTGACAGTCTGAGTTCCTCATAAGCGGCACATGATTTTCCCGGACTCCTTGGGGCTTTTCCTGAATCATTGTCTTTTCCAGTCCCATCCGACTCCCCTGCTGGGGAAATGTTTCCAGCCAGGGCGATGCCCTTTTCTGGTGCAGTGACTCAGGTAAGGACACAGAGCGTCAGGAAGGGGAACAAGCATGGGAAGAGGGATCTGCCATCCGCCAAGCCCCATGGAGCACTGGCTGTGCAGAGGTCTCCTCCTTGAAGGACTGTGTCAAGCAGCAAGGACGGAATGGCTTCAGGCACAAGTGTGTGTTGTTAGTGACAGGTGATAAGCAATAACTAGATTTATTGTTTGGCTGGGAGTCAGTTGGAAAAATTATGATGTTCTAATTATATCATTTCTGCTTCATTTATTAACTGAAATATTTATGTAAAAACAATATTTTCCTTGTCAATTATTATGTTTCTTTCTGAGGTTAAGTGTATAATTCTTTCTATTTATTTATCAGTTTTCAGGATAATTAGTTGGTTCCCCGGTAGGGTGACCAGCCATTCCTGTTTACCTAAGATGATGGGGTTTTCTAGGACATGAGACTTTCAGATCTAAAACCTGAGTAGTCCCAGGCAAATCCCAGGCAAACCAGGGCAAATTCCCCAAGATAATTGAGGATTCTTTTATGAATATGGACTTAACCATATTTGATGTGTTTCAATCTATTGAATTCATGATCTTATTGATGTGGGAATTATCCCATCTTTGGTCCACAGAAATCTTTTCAGGCTGGGTCCAGAGTCTTTTTTCACATGGCCTCTGTAGTTTTTAATAGCTTCCTAGCTTTTTGAGATGACAAGATATTCTGGACTCATTTCATACATCTCCTCCCCCAGAAATGGAATCAGCCATCTATGACTAATGATCGTTGTGTTTTCCTTTCAGTCCTAATGATTGTATTATTTTACTGTACTTGCTAAGACATTCAGTACAATGTAAAATAGAAAGGATAATATTAAAACTCTTTGTCTTTTTGAAGTTTTTAAGAGAATGCTTTTAATATCTCACTTTAAAAACAAATTCAAAGATTCCTTTTTTCTGAGTAAGGCAGTTCCTTTGACCAATTTACTTTTCTGCCTTTAGTGAGAGAATTTTATAGCTAATATACTTATGTGGTATGTTGCACTGATATTAAACCATCTTTATACTCTTGGAATAAATCCTAATTAATCACAGTGTATTACTGTCATTTCCTAATATTCAATGCTAGTTTGATAATATTTTTAGAAGCTATCATTGTTTTTCATAAGTAATATTGGTCTATAATTTTCATTTGTCATCTGTCCTTGTTTATTTTTGTCATTGTGGTTCTGCTGGTCTCATAAAATGCATTGAGTAGCTTTTCTGTTTTTATTATTCTCAGTACTAAGTACAATTGTAAAATATAGAAATTATTGGTCTTGGGTTTGATGTAACTTGTTTGTAAAGCCATATGTATGTGTAGAGTTTTACATTAATTTATATGTAAATTTAAAATTTCTAACTTTTTGTGAGCTTTGCTAGATTATAGTTTTTAGAAAGTTTTATATTTTGTCCAGGTTTTCAACTTATTTATCTGAATTTACTCCTTGCATTTTCTTGTAACTATTTAACTTTTTATTGTGCTTGTAGTTATGATTTTCTTTTTCACAATATTTATTTCTTTCTTTTGTTAAAAAAGGTTTTTTATTGACATTTTTAGAAAGAGAGGAAAGGAGAAGGAGAGAGAGAGAAAAACATTGATGTGAGAGTGAAACAGATCGGCTGTCTCCTGTATGCCCCCTACCGGGAACTGAGCCTGCAACCAGGGCATGTTCCCTGACCAAGAATCGAACCAGATGACCTTTTAGTGTGGAGGACTCCTAGCCAACTGAGCCACACCTGCTAGGGTGTTTTTTTCTTTACTCCCTTGACAGAGCTTATCAGATATTTGTCCACTTTCTCATTGTTTTCAGAGAACCATTTTTTTTTATTTAAATTTTTTTTTTTCAATTACAGTTTACTTTCAATATTATTTTATATTGGTTTCAGGTGTACAGCGTAGTGGTTAGACAATCATATACTCTACAAAGTATTCCTCCCAATATTTCTAGTACCTAACCAGCACCATACATAGTTATTGCAATATTATTGACTATGTTCCCTATGCTGTACTTTATATCCCCATGACTATTTTTGTAACCACCAATTTGTACTTCTTAATCCCTTTACCCCTTTCTCCCAGTTGGCTAACCCTCCTCCCCTCTGGCAACCACCAGCCCACTCTTTGTGTCTATGAGTCTGTTTCAATTTCGTTTGTTCATTTATTTTGTTCTTTAGATTCCACATATAAGTGAAATCATATGGTATTTGTCTTTCTTTAATTGACTTATTTCACTGAGCCTAATACCCTCTAGATCCATCCATGCTGTCACAAATGGTAAGAGTTCATTCTGTCTACTCAATATCTATCCCCCCTTTCCTGGTGACACCACCTTAATTTTCCCTGGGTGATTAAACCTCACTTCCTCCTACCTAATGTCTGGGTTTGGATGAATCTGATCCTACCTTGGACCCCCTGGCCAATTAGCACAGTTCATCTCTCTGACCATAATGATTGGTTCCAGGATGGGTACATGACCCAAGTCCACATCCCAGTACTTTTTATGGAGCTACTAGAAATGTATTGGGGATGTAAGAGGCTAGAATGTGAACCTAGAGCTGCCAGTAGCCCTCTTCCCACCACTAGGAAAGGGCATGACACTGAAAAGAGAATGTGAAACAGTTTTCTAGCATCATATGAGGCCCTGACCTGCAGTGTGTGAGGCCCTGGACCCTGCAGATTAGAGATGTGACTGGAATTTTCAGTTGTACCATCCAGCTGCCCTTTTTTGTGTTCCTGCAGAAGGATTCAAGAACAAGTGATTAAATTGAAATGTGATCTGGGATGCATGGCAGGGGCATAAGGAAAAGTGACAGGAAGGGAAGTCAGTCAGTAGAGGGTGTGTGTTACCAAGCCAGCTGCCACCGTAGGTGACTGGAATTTAATCCTATCAGGGAATCTCTAGGAACCTGTGGGAAACACTTGCCTCAACTTTAACCCACCTGAGGGTCAAAGGAGCTAGGGTATTGATATCCCAAATTCAAGTGTCTGTTCGAGGTCAGCACCTGGGGATGGGAGTGTTAATCACCCAGCATTTAGCAGGCTGTGCAGTAAGAGAAAGTCCTTAGGCAAAGAAACTCTAGTGCTGGCAGGAGGAAGTCATAGTAGGCACAAGAGAATACAGGTGGAACACCAACAATCCAACACAATTTTTCTTTTTTTAAGCTTTTTTGAATTAGGTTTTCTATCATTTGCAATCAATAGAGACCTAATGAAAACACTAGTAAAGATAACATTGGGCAAAACAAACTAACCAAATAAAATACTTTAAAATAACTTTTAAAAAAAATTTTGGCTTGCTGCAGTTCAGAAAGGATACAGTTTCTCCAGCTGTTCAGCTTAGAGAGGCTATTCAGCTCTGCCATCCACATCACACAGTGTGGTAAGGAAGAGGGATAAAATTGCACACTTGTGCCTGTGCTATTACACTGGATATTTAACTGTTCTCTCTCCTTTCAGACTCTTCTTGCTCAGGCCCACCTTGCTCAGTTCTGCCAGATTAATCTCCCTACAGTGTTCCTCCAAAGAATCTTACCTGTTCAAAACTTCAGGGTTCCCTGTGAGATTGTGCTTTTCCCAACTCCAGAACTGTGCTTCTGCTGTTTGCTTCTGTAATATATCTTCTTTGTTTACCTTTTGAAATTCACCATCTTTTAAAACATGTTTCCCATCTCTTCTTTGCTATTTTGGGGGGATACCTCAGTATCATTGAGCATGCCTAGATCCCATATCTTGGTTTTGTCAAACCCAAAAAGAGTCTGAAGGCTTTGGCTAGAAATAAATGATAAAGATTTATTCAAGGGTCTTAGAGTTTGCAAACTGGGAACATAGCTAGACCCAGAAGTGTTCCAGCGAAGAAGGAAAAGTTAAGAATTCTTATAGTACAAAGTGCATTGCTGAGAATAATCAGTCTTGCATTCTTAGCCCTAGAATTGGTCCAGAATGGTTATCACAGAGATCAGGTGGCCTGGATGATGGATGCCATGAGGCCTAGAGAATGGGTGCCAGGGGGGCCTGGTTATGTTCCGTGGTCTGGATGATGGATGTCAGGTGGTCTGGATATGTGAGTCCTTCAGAGAGTTATCTGGAGGTCTGGCATATATCCAGATATATATCCAGACATTGACACAGGATTGGAAACTTCAAAATTTTCTAGTTAGAACAAGAATAGAGTCTTTCCACATGCCTCCATCATCATATGTTCATAATTTTAGCAGCTTGGTTAAAGTGACTCTGTTTTATATATTCCCTATCTTCACATTTTTTTGTTTCTAAAATCATTTTCCAATAAAAGGAATAAGAACTCCTTAGAGAAATGGTTGATTCTAGGGCTGGGACAGGGAATATTTAAGATAAGCTTGGAGCACCTTAGATCACTCAAAAAAAAACAAAAAAAAACCAGATAGGTCTATGTCAAAGGGACATAGGAGCCAACTGAAAATGTTCCCTGTGGTGAGCAATAAAATAAATAAAGCAGCATTGAATAATAACCCAAAGTATAAAATAAATATCCATGAGTCACTGATATAAATTACTGAACAAATAAATGGGTAAGAATAGGCAAATCTCCCCTGGTAAAGAATTCTAAATAATTTATGTAGACATTCCACACTCAAGGAAGTGGATAATAACTCTAGTTTTTAAGTGAGGCCTGCACGTTGAGACTTCCTTTCAAAGAGGACAGTATAGAAAGGGTGAAGAAAAGGGTAACTTTAGAGGAGAAACCTGACAAACGCTGCCTCATCCAGGTGGTTATGGTCAACATGAATAGAGATAAGTCATGTTGATAGCATGTCTCCTTGATGTGGTATGATAAGAAATGGCACTTTATCGCCATGGTTTTCCTCCCCAAAACCCATAACCCACAACCCCAGTCTAATCATGAAGAAATCATCAAAGAAATCCCAATTGAGGGACATTTTACAAAATATCTGACTAGTACTCCTCAAAAGTGTCAAGGTTGTCAAAAATAAGAAAAGTCTGAGAAATTGTCATAGCCATGTCAGGATCCTAAGGAACCATGATGACCAAATGTAATGTGGTATCTCAGTGGGATCCTGAAATAGAAAAAGGACATTAGGTAAAATCTAAGTAAATCTAATGAAGTATGAACTTTAGTTAATAACAATGTATCAGTATTGGTTTATTAATAAGGCAAATGTACCTTCATAAGATGATAATAAGAAGAGAAACTAGGTATAGAGTATATGGAAAATGTGTACTATTTTCACAACTTTTTTATAAATCCAAATCTATTCAAAAGTAAAAAGTTTAGCCCTGGCCTGTGTGGTTAAGTGGTTAGAGCATCAGTCTACACACTGAAGGGTCTCTGGTTCAATTCCTGGTCAGAGGCATGTACCTGGGTTTCAGGTTCGATCCCTGGCCCCCTTGTCCAGGCTGGTGTGGGAGGCAACCAATCATTGTGTGTGTTTCTCTCTCTCTCTTTCCCCCCTTCCTCCCTTTCACTCTCTCTAAAAATCAATGGAAAAAAATATCCTTAGGTGAGGATTTTTTTAAAGTTTATTTTTAAAACTGGCCCAGCCAGGGGGCTCAGTTGGTTGGAGCATTGTCCTGTACACTCAAAAGATTGCAGGTTCAATTTCCAGTCAGGGCACATACCTAGGTTTCGGGTTCAATCCCCAATCAGGGTGCATATGGGAGGCAACCATTCAATGTTCCCCTCTCACATCAATGTTTCTCTCTCTCCCTCTCCTTTCCTCTCTCTCTAAAAATCAATAAAAAATCTTTTTGAAAAAATAAAAACTGTAATTATTTCTTTCAAGGAGTTCACAGTGTACTTGGGAAATTCGGTTTGTAAATAAATAGAACACTATGTGGTCAGTGATACTGCAATGATTCTTGTAGGGTCAACTCTCCTCTCCTTCCTGCTTTAACTGCTGCTGTTTTCCTGTCTCCAACCTTATTTGACTTCTCTCCACACTATGGTTGCAATTAATATGCTAATGACTATGCTTTTATCCTTGATTTTGCTCCAAACCTACCTATACATTCAACATCCTTTTGGTGAGATGATCCTTGGGCAGTCTACATTGTACAAGCCTAAAACCCATCATCTCTTTACCTCCCCCTACTCCAAGCTCTTCTACCTCTGTATTTCTTATTTTAGTTAATGACAACACCATGCCTCATGGCTCTGTGTAAAAGGCAAATTTAGTTTTTTTACTTTAATCTTAAAATTTCCCAGACTTTGCATGGCACAAGCCCACATATCATGTGCCTTTAGCTACCAATCCAACCTCATCTCCTGGCATGTCTTGCATCAACATTGACTTTCTAGAAATGCCAAACTATCAAACTGGAAAAATATCATAAGTTATTACTTCTTTTGCCTCCATCTCTCCCTATCTCCTTCTCTTTGTTTGGGGTTTCCAACCTCATCACCACGTCCTCCTTATGATCCTCTGACATCACCTTTCTGAAGCCTACCTTGATCTTCCAGGCAAATTTAAGGTCTTTTTCCTCTGGTTCCCTTTGAAGTTTTTACATACCTTCAGAATAGAAATTATCTCTTTGCCCTGCCGGGCGTGGCTCAGCGGTTGAGTGTCGACCTGGGATCCAGGCGATCGGGGTTCAATTCCTGGCCAGGGCACATGCCCGGGTTGTGGGCTCGATCAATGACTCTCTCATCATTGATGTTTCTATCTCTCTCTCCCTCTCCTTTCTTCTCTCTGAAATCAATAAAGATATATTTTAAAAAAAAAAGAAAGAAATTATCTCTTTATATTACAATGCCTGCTTCCTTTAGAGGACTTTAATTCTTGAGGGCCAAGATTATGTCTCATTCACATTGATATCCCCAGCACAACATAGAATATGACAATAGAAGAATCTCAAGTTTACTGAGCATTTCTATATTATTTTACCTCTCTCAGTCTACTATGGCCACACCCCTTAAATAATCAAGGTGTTCCTTAAATGCTCCAAATAGGCTTCTACCTCTGGGTCTTTGTATTTGAATATTCATGCCCCAGATGGCTCTCTTCTGTACAGCTATGTACAGAAGTCTTTCAGGTCCCTGTTCAAATGCCACTTCATCAGATAGGCCTTTCCTTCAATCCTGTGGAAGGTAGTACTCACCCACATATCCCTCTTTTTTCTTACTCTGTCTCACATTTTTTCATGGCAATCATCATTAACAGACATTATATGATATATTTGGTGGTGTATTTCTTTTATGTCTACCCACCAGAATAGCATCAAAAAGTCCAGGACTTTGTTTGAATTATTCAACAAATGAAATAGGATCAGGTGCATGTATAAATAAATAAATGAATGATGTTATTTATCATCTAGACATGACACTGTCTTTCTGAGTTTCCTTTCCCCTTCATCTACTTTTATTCTCATCAAGCTATAAATCTGGGGCCAAAAAAAAAAAATTAAGACACAAAGCTTCAAGAGTTGTCAAGTATAATGAGGCTGAGTAAGCAATAATATAACTTGAAGAGGAGCAACAGTTAGCAAACCATATATTAAATTTGTTTCAAGAATGTGTTTTATCACATTCTAATTCATTTATTTAACAAATATTTATGTTTCATCTATCAGGAGTTCTTTTCAAAAAGTTAAAAGCTGTCTCCTACATTTGTGTCACTGTTTATAGTTTACAAGGTCCTTTCGAACACTTACTTTAATGTATCCTCATAAGCACTTCTTTGAGGTCAGCAGGTCTTATGAGGAATGAGTTGGTTGTCAGATTAAGGATCACTGGGTTGTGAAATGTTTGAACTAAGAAAGTGTTCCACCATTTTATTGTTGAAACAACTATGTACAGAAGCTTATTATCAATCTATTTATTTCACCTCAGAGAGCTATAACGCACACATTGTCCATCAGCACCAGTACATTAATTCTTACTTCTGGGATTCCCAGCCTGCTCATAGCTTCAGCATTAATGTGAATATTTCATGATAGAATGTACAAACTTTGAGGATAAGCACAATGACTTCTCCTTTTCTCCTACTTACATTAAGGCTCTCAACACATTGTGGGTTCTCCATATTAGTAAAGAGAACAGTTATTAATGTAAGAATCTCTCTATTTAGAAAATATTCAAGACAACTGTGACAGCTAATCTCCGAAGGGCCTTTCAATGAACCGTGCATCTCAGTATTCAGACTCTTTTGTGGTCCCTTCCTTTTAAGTCTGGATTGGCTGTGTGACTTGGTTGTAACCAGTAGAATATTGTAGAAGTGATATTATGTAACTTATGAGACTTATAGAGAGAAAAAATGATTTCCCATATCAATACCCAAATCAAATGTCGAGATTTACTGATTTACTCCTGCAATGAAACCACATCTGGAACAGCAGTTGCAATTGTATTCACCATCTGATTGAGTTTACAATAATCCTTTGTCATTCTTTAAAATCCATCTAGATGAGTTGAATGAAGATCTGTTGAAAATCAACGGCTTTGCATCTTTTAAGTCCTTTATGGAGGCACTAATCTCTGCAGTTTCTCCAGGAATGCAGTATTACTTTGAATTTACTATTTTGGAATACAGAGGCACTTCTAATGTTTTCTAATGTCCTCACTCCACAGATCAGACAGCCAATATAGTGGCTCTGCCATTTGCTGAGTGTATCTCTTCCAATTAAGCATTCTAAAACTTGGGAAATAACCATGGGGTGAGTTCAGAGCCCCACTGAATACACTGTGGGATGGACTTGAGCCAAAGTACCATTAATTATTTGGCCTCAGTAAATCCCTATTCTGATAAATAAACAAGGGTAACATATTGAGTTTCCAAGACTTAGTATCATTTCAGAGCCAGTGTCCAGAAATTCCCCAAAATTGTCCAGGAATTTCCCTTCCCCAATGCAATATTTATTTTGATAAATGGCTGTAGGTCTTTTGGGGAAAGGGAAGAAAGAAAATTTACAGCACAGACCTTTGGCCACATAAATATAAATTTTAAAATATTTTCAGTTCTTTCGGCTTATATGATACCTCAGTATTTCGTACCTGTCCCCATGGGGCCTGCCAGAACTTGAGTTTTGTTATAGACATAGAAGCAATAAAAGGTATTGGAAATGGGTCTTTAGGAACCTCAATATTTCCCCACATGATAGCTTATCATAGGTTCTAACAAGAAGGAACTAAATTCTGCAAATAGC
The DNA here is from genome assembly GCF_964146895.1 of Miniopterus schreibersii. Taxonomy (NCBI): domain Eukaryota; kingdom Metazoa; phylum Chordata; class Mammalia; order Chiroptera; family Miniopteridae; genus Miniopterus; species Miniopterus schreibersii. The sequence goes on along the minus strand of NC_138101.1, from coordinate 134,641,265 downwards.
TTCTGTTGGTGACAAAGGAGAATGAGGGGCTTCAAGTGCGTCAGTTTCATCAAAATCTGCCCACATGTTGCCATCTCAATTTTCAGGGTCCTAACTTGATCACAATCAATGCCCTAATTTTAACCATAAGAGACCTTGAATTAAATTGATACTGTAATCTAGCAACTTATGGGACAAGCAATCCAGCTAGTCTTCAGGTTTGGTTTTCAGAAATATCAGACCCCGCTGCTACAAGAAATAATGATTTCTTTGAGGGAAGTCACAGAAACTTTCCAGTTCCTTGCCTAGACCTTGGGCTGAGAATGTATTGCCCTGAGTTCATTATTTCCTTTCTCTCATTTCCCTATGGTACTTAAAAGCAACACACAGTCTTTATACTCTTTATTTCCACTAAATTGTTCTATGGCAACAGCTACCTGATAACTGAACACCTTTCCTTCTATGGGCATCTGATATAAGGAACTGCGTGTCCCACTTGCCATTGGCAGTGGGGTCACTAATGCCTAGTCAAATCAGGGAACCAATACCTACTTCCCATCCTTAAGGTTATGTTCTTCCTAATCCATTCCATAAATAATAATTGTATCACTTAGGGGCCAGCCAGGTTAGCAGAACCACTGTGAATGATACAGATTAAAAGACTAAGGACTCATAGAAAACAGACCTTACAGATGCAGAAGGTGCTGAAGAAGCAAAGGTCTGGAAAAGGAAGTCATAGGATCAGAAAAGGGTCATTAATCTGCCTGCTTGAAGCAGAAGCACAGAGAGACGAGTTGGGGCCTGGGACCTAAGAACCTAGGCACTTTCAGCCACCAAACTGGAACTGTGAAAAGGGCTCATTGAGAAGCGAGTGGAAAGCTGCTACTTCTGTGAAGCGACCACTGCTATGGATCAACAGCCAAGCATCTGGTGATGGGCCTGGGGTCACTGTTGGTCAGTGGGGCCAAGAGTCAGAAAGATTAACTGGGCACAGAATGGAAGAGAGCAAGGACAATGTGGGACCTGCTGGTACCTCTGCATCCATCACTGTACCTGATCACAATGACCTTTCTAAATGGACTGGTTACTGCTTTGCTTCTGCCTTCCAAAACTTGCACAATTTCATCTGTGGTCAACTTTAAAGCAGAACTACACATAGAAGGTGATCTGGGAAGCATAGTTATCTGCTTAACCAAGTTGACCAGCATGGTCCAGTACTCCTAAAGCGCTTGTCCCTATCCCAGATCTCAGAAACAGCAGATATGGGCAGAAAGAATGTAGAGAGAAGCCTCTGGGGGCTTAATCGGTTGTCTTGTACCTGCAGCTGAGTCACAATCTTTGGGAGGTTTGGAGGCAGCACTCGGGATACACAGAGAACATTCCTCTCAAAGAAGAGAATGTCAATCTGGATCTAATGGGAGCCCTTTTGGAGACAGTGAAACTAAAAATAACACTACAGGGTATGGTGAACAAAAGGCTCATTTCTTGTATCCACTTGGCTTTTGGAATGGGGGTAAACAACAAAGGGGAGTGAAAATCCTCATCAATTCTGAAATGTAGAAAATTTTTTATTCTGAACTGTTTACACAAATAGTGTTCACCTTTCAGTGGCTTGGGCAGGAATTGTCAAACGAGAGAGAAAAAGAAATAGAGAGGAAGACGGATTCATAATGCAGCTCACTCAAGATTTTTACCTCATCTTGCACATGATTCCCCAACTCAAAGTCTCAGCCACTTACCTCAGTGCAGTAGCTACATATGCTCCCCAGCACCTGCTTCCTATCCCTAACTTCTATGACTTAGGTCCAGCCACACTCCCAGCCAGTGACTCTGGCCACAGTGATAGAGCCAGAGAATAGAGGGGGAAAACTATCTGTAAGAGGAAACAAAATTCCTTTCAGCTTGAGTCAGATACATCTCCTTTAAATGACAAATAATATTTCCAGGTGGCAGAATTAACTACTTTACTTCTAACACGTAGAAACAAAAAATGGCATTCAAACTTTACATGATTAGTACTCTTATACCAACTACTAAAAAAAACAGCAAGTTAAACATGCACAAAACTTCAAAACCAATAAAATTTTAATGATTTTAATTCAATATGATAAATCATGTTTTGCTGAAACTAAATCATCCATTTTGAACTGAGCAGATGAAAAATATATATGTGATGTTGAGTTCTATTTATTAAATTCATCTTCTAGTTTTGTGCATGACTTTCATCATTGTTATTTTTCCTTTGTTCAAAAATAAATTCATATTGAATTGTTAATCCATTCACTTGATGGGCCAATCAATTTACTATGCATCAACAACAAAATATTGAAAGAAAATGTTTTAACTTTTAATGAAACTTTTAAATTACATAACAACTACTATACCTATTGCTAATTAACTGTAGCTAAATGGTTTATACAAAAGATGAGCTCTACACAGTATAGCCATGTGAATGGTGAATACGCTACTGATCATACACTGAGTTTTACATGCTTATAACAACGAAGTTGTGATGACTCCATTTTCCCATAATTGTTTTCTATTCCAATTACTTGACATTAATTGACCTTCATTTAGTGATACTATTACTAAACAAGCAAAGGAGGGCATTGGAGTCTTGTGACAGTATTTGCTTATAAGATCAGTATTAAGATAAATCTCACCCTGAGTCAGTTGCATTAAGAAATAAGAATTCCGGCCTTCCCAGTGAAACAGCAGAGCTAATGGTGGCAGCCAGGGCAGGAGGTTTTCACCCCGGGGACTGACTGCAGAAAGGGCTGTCCTGCAGGGTGCGGCTTCCGAATAGAGAAGGGCCAGAAGGCTGCACTGAGCAGAGACCTACAGGGACCCTCTGCTTTCCTGTAAGGCATCGAGGAGAACCCCAGAAATCATTTGAACTGTGTGATGTGGGGAGGGGGAAGAGAACCCTCCCCCCACCAGAGAGGGAGCAGAGCTGCCAGCAGGGCGGACTGGGACTCAGCCACCAGAGCTGCCAGTGGGGTGAACTGGAGATTCTTTACCTGCTCTGAGGGGAGCCGGGATAGCACGCAAAGAGCTGCCCTATCTTTACTGAGATCACCTGTGCAGGAGGCCTGCAATGAGGCTGACTATGTGACCCCTCCTGCTTGGTTCCAAGGTGTGGGGGCGCAGGGACCTCACAGGGTGGGTTCTCTGCCTGTTGGTTGCTTTGTGCATTTTTTATTTCTGAATGAGCATCCACCTTCCAGGCTTGCATTGGGTAGACAGAGCAGCAAAAGCTGGAATTTGTGCCTGCGTCATGGAGAGTTTGAAATGAGAGCTCTGTGAGATCAGCCAACCAGATCTAGGAAAGGAGGGGCGGAGCATGCCTACCATTCCTGCAGGCCAAGAGCACCACCGACATCAGGAAAGGGCCTGGTCCAGCTCACTGAAGCCCCAGACACACCCGCAGGGCACAGTCCTGAGGAGGAAGGGAGAACAGCTCACAGGAAGACATTACAAGAAAAAGACTCTCAGGGACAATTGCTTGGGAACTGGAGGGAAACCTTAAAACCCCTTCTGGGGGCTGAGCAGGCAGCATGCTCACTGGAGTCTTTTTTAATCAAACCCACTGAGCCAAGGCCATTGAAACCGCCCCTACAGAAAAGGCAACAGGCTGAATTAAACCCGAACCTGCAGCAGGCCATTGTATGGGGAACCAGAATTAGAGGATATGATGGAGACTGAGGAATTGGCTTGGAAGCAGAGACTAACTTCCCACCACTGAGTGCCTGGCAGCAAAACCTCTAAGTAAGGGGAGCAATATCCTGAGCTCGACTAGCCGGCCTGCAACCTAAAGGCTCTCTTCAGAAGACTCTGGAGGAAGACCAGGCAACCACAAGGGGGATACAAAAGAGCTGACAGGTGGAGGTCCACAGAGAGCCTCAGACAAGCCAACTACCTAAGGACACCAGAGCCAAACCTAAACAGCTCCTTACATTGGCTGACATACAAGTACCTCCCAGGAGACCTGAAATCAGCACACAAAACAGTGAACCTCAGACAACATAAACTGCACAGATGAAACTCACCTGATTGACTTTTTTTTTTTTTAGAAAAAACAGAGAAAAGAAAAATTTTTTTAATTTTTAAATTGTTTTTAATATTTTAAAAATTTGTTTTGTCTTGCTTTGCTTGTTTTTTGTTGTTTTTGGTGGTTGTTTTTTTTGTTTTGTTTTTGTTTTTTTGGTTTTTTGTGTTCTGTTTTGTTCTTTGTTCTATTATCAAGATTTTCTTGATATTCTCTGCTTTATTGCTGGGATATTATCATTATAACCCATAAGTTTATTGCTCTTCTCTATTGTTTTCCCTATATCTTTTATTAGCTTCCTTCCCTGCCTTTGCTTTACTTCTCTCTCTCTTCTTGTTTCTTTGGCATAACTTTTTTTTTTTCTTTTTCTCCCCTTTTATTCTCTGTCTTCAACATAGTACTAGAAGTCCCTGCCATAGCCATCATATAGGAAGAAAACATTAAAGGTATCCAAATTGGAAAGGAGGAAGAAAAACTGTAATTGTTTGCAGTTGACCTGATAATGTACATAGAAAACCCTAAAGACTCCATCAAAGCACTACTACATTTGATAAACGAATTTGGCAATGTAGTTGGATGCAAAATCAACATCCAGAAATCAATGGCATTCTTATACACCAACAATGAACTTTCAGAGAGAGAAACTAAAAAAACAATACCATTTACCATTGCAAATAAGAAAAAAATAAGATACCTAGGAATAAACTTAACCAAGGATGTAAAAGACCTGTACTCAGAAAACTATGGGACACTGAAAAAAGAAATAGAGGAAGGTATAAACAAGTGGAAGAATATACCATGCTCATGGATTGGAAGAATTAATATCATTAAAATGTCCATACTACCCAAAGCAATCTATAGATTCAATGCAATTCCTATTAAAATACCAATAGCATATTTCATAGATCTAGAACAAACATTTCGAAAATTTATGTGGAACCAAAAAAAGACCCCAAATAACTGCAGCCATCTTGAGAAAAAAGAACAGAGTGGGAGGGATCACTTTACCAAATATCAAACTGTACTACAAGCCATTCTAATCAAAACAGCCTGGTATTGGTACAACAAGAGGCATATAGATTAATGGAACAGAATGGAGACCCCAGAAATCGACCCACGCCATTATGGTCAGTTAATATTTGACAAAGAAAGCAAGAGCATACAATAGAGTAAAGACAGTCTCTTCAATATATGGTGCTGGGAAAATTGGACAGCTACAGGCAAAAGAAATGAAACTAGACCACCAACTTACACCATACACAAAAATAAACTCAAAAGTTTGGTGAGAACCACAGTATTACGAATTTTGCTCACAATACATGGGTTATTGATTTTTATATCACACCACTTAAATTTCACATAATTTATGCTGTCCAACTGCATATTTTAGACTATCATTCTTTTAAAAACATTTTTAATTCTCATAAAAACATAAAAACCCATTAAAAATATATAGATATAGACATTCCAAGTATAATAATTATAAAGTAGAAATAACTTTTAATCCAATTTCAATATAATCTCTGTTGCTATTATAACTTCCACTTTGGAATCCTAATTATTGATAATAAATTTGCTTGCTGAGAACATGGGAAGTTAAATGGCTTGAAAGTGTTGGTGTTGTATTTCCCCTGAACTCTAACAAACCACTATGAAGAACCCACCTCCCAATAAAAACACCTCTCTGGTAACTGGGTTTTACATGCATTTGTAGTTTTAACATCTCTATCCTGTAGATAGTGCTGACTACAATCCTCCTGTAGAATATTATTTCCTTAGCTATATAGTGCTAGAGTGAAGTTGGAACTCATTTTTCTTGTGGAAGTGGGAGGCATTGTGTCTCCTCCCTTTGTACATTAACTTAATTAGACAAACTTTCACAGTCTCTCCCTATCAGCCTACAGTCTCTCTACCTTCTCAACCCTGTGAGAGGCCTTATCACACAGAGAATAAGGTACCATATGTTATACCCAGAGGGAGTTAGCAGCATGTTAGCAGCAAGAAGACACCTGCTATTAAAGCAGCTAATACAATCCACCTTTAATCCAAACCCCAACCAAGTCTTGCTCCCAGCACAAGCCATGCTTCTATTATGTGTTGTACCTTTCATCTAAAACAGGGTAGAAAAGAAATTTCTAAGTGTAAAGGCAGTAAGCAACATTATCAGGGGTATAGATATATATATACATCTGCATAAATTTGAGTGCATAAAGTTAAAAGATTTCAATGTCCAAAAATGATTTAATTAAGATCAATAATGATTTAGTAAAAAAAAAAAAAGTATATGAGTTGTATAATTGTCAAATGTTAACATGTTTAATATATAGTTTATAAAAATAAATAAGGAAAACACTTGCCTGATGAATATATAGCAAAAATAAAATACATAAATTATATATGAGTTGCTAATAAATATTTGAAAAAATTGAACCACACTTTAAATTTTAAAAATGCAAGTGAAAACAACTTTCATATCAAATAATATTCATTTTTATCAAATAACCACTATCAAAAATTATATTTTGAAGAATTTTAAATCACATAGGGAAAAAAATCTTGCTCTAAGATAAATGGGTAACAAAATTTAATATACAATATGGCTTCAACAATGTAAAAAATATACTTAAAACTAAAAATTAAAAGGAAATATAACAAAATGATACAGTTACTGCCTTAGGTAGTAGGATCATGAGTGATGTCCTTCTTTATAATTATATGTAATTATAATTTTACCTTCAATGAGCCCATATAATGAAAAAGATCATCTAATAAAAGCATGTTTTAAATACTAGATTATATGCACTTAAAATATGCCTAGTTTCCTTTAAAGCAGGTTATCTAACATAAATTTGCCCAAATCTCACCAGAACACACATTCAAACACCTACCCCGCAGTAAGGAATTCCTAAAGGCTACAGCCTGCTATGTAAATTAGAACTGCCTTTATTTTCAGGAGTTTTCTTAATTTAACTGTTGTAAACTTCAAGTAAAGCTCTATATTCTTTTTGTTCAACAATTCAAGATATAAACATATAAACATATTTTGTTCAACAATTCAAGATATAAACCTCAAGACACCATTTTTATTCAAAAGTGAAATAATGTTTTGTTTTTAAACAAAGGACCAGGTAGAAGAGGGTGTCTAATGCTGGAGGACAGAGGGAGCAATATAAATGACCACCGAATCATGTTTGGCCACTGTCCTCAGAAAATTCAACTGAATTCAATCACTTTTAGTGACTATTTATACCAAGCTCTCTGCCAGGTCATGAGGATTGGAATGAAAGCAGTTCAAAGATGAGCAAGACGTAGAGCCATAAACATTCATCTTAGGTTCCTGCCTTCCTAAAAAAACTACCAATAAAGAAGAATAATTTTTTTACCAATAATTTCAGAACAAAATGGAATAATTTGCAAACTTTTCTATAAGCAAACATCCATCCACTGGAACAAATCTACTGCTAGGTAAATATTGTATACTCCCTACAAGCAGGAAAAACAAGAAGAGATTACAAAGATACTCTTTTGGAGACAAAAACACCTTAAAAACTGTAAAAATAACCCTGCCCTGGCAATCAAAAACTCACTGTCCTTTCCCCAGCAAGAGAGAGTGAGAAGATCCTACTGGCAGGCAGAAAACTTGCCTTTTAATCATGACCTTCCTGAACTAATTATGAGATCTTGGCACTTGCTGGTCTCAGTTTCCCATTCACAAAATAAGGAGTGGACTAAAAGACTAAGTTTTCTAGCTTTAACATCTGCGGGTCTATGAGGAGCTCCTTCCTGGTTGGCCCCTGGAAGCACTGGGGACTTTGGGTTTAGGGAACTCAGGAGCGTCAACCCTGAATGAGGGCATAGTTCTTCAGTGTAGAATTTTGAACACTCTGCAAGTACTTTGGACCTTTAAAATAATTAGTTGCTCCCTAGGCTGTCTCTTATAACTTTAATATTTACACTATGACAAAGTAAGTGCTCATTAGTTTTCCAGCCAAAGCAATACTATTCTCTTTATTCATTCCAATGAGCTTATTTTACATTCGCAAGAAAGAGCTGAAGAGGTAGAGGCCTGTGGGGTATTTGCCTAGCCAAAATGGATCTCAGATGGAAATAAATTTGAGAACCACTAGCATAGGACACTGTGAGAATTTGTTCTTACACATGACCTTCAGAGAGCAAGGTCCAAATAAGTGACTTCCAACAGGCCCTGCTCTGTTTCAGCCCAGACATGTCCACAGCTCCCTGAGGTTCCCAATCAACTCACTCTCCAAATACAAGACCATTAGAGCACATGGGGAGTGATGGTGGGGAAAGGGCCAGGCAAACAACAATGGCAAAGATCTCTTCCAAATATCTACCTCCTCAACAGTCCAGGCCCTGTTTAAGACTGCCTTTTCTTAGCAACAATCTCTAATTGTGATGAGTGTCCCGAAAAGGAAGACTCCCCCCAAACATGAATTTATGATATCTTCCAGTTCCCGGCCAGTGGAATAAGTCATGATCGCACTTAGAATCCACCCAGAGGCACATTCTCTTTCAGTAGACTGACTGAGCTCTCGCCTCCCTGGATCAGCTGTGATCTTATGGAGGACTGGGAGCACTTAGCAGCTCAGTCTGAAGTAAATGCTGTCACTCAAAGGGGCACCCTTCGTATGTACTGGGGCCTTTGTTTCTTCTGGTATATCCAGTGCTCCATCTAAGGCCTCTGGCTCCTTCTGAAATATAAAACGGAACAATTTGGCAAAGCCCAGCAAAGGTCTCTGAGGACTGGTTCTGTAAGATCTTCTTACACAAAAGGGAATTCGCCTCCAAGCAACAATGCAGCTCTGCACTTGTGAGCTCAGATGGGAGTGTCCTGGACAGAGCCTGCAGCAGAGAGTGAACACCCCCTCCCCCCCCAAGACCAGGGAGAAGTTGCTCCTCTGTAGGTCCGGGAAATGGCCAGAGGGACAGCAGTGCTGTTCCAGTTGGATGTTCTCTCTAACATCAAAAATGAGCATGATTTGCACTTGAAATTTCCAGAATTCTTCATTTTAGCTCAGGACTGGCCTTACCTAAGGTTAATTACTTATGTGGTAGAATTTGACACACACAAAATTCCTCCACTAAAAGAATTACATCCCTACTAACGTGCTGTGAGATCTGAAAGTACTATCCATTAGTCACACTTTGGAGTTCAGCCATTGAAGGTGCAGATTAAAATGCAAATTTGTTACTTGGAGAAGTAGCTTGTAGAGACTTTATCAACTATTAATGCCCCAGTATTGCCGGAATGTCAGATTAAGAAATTTAGATTAAAATCAACATACCAATAAAGAAAACTTGACTTTATACAATGTATGTTTAATTTATGAAAACAGTAACACTAAAAGGTGTTACCAAAGTATAAATAGATTCGAGATCATTTTGGATGAATGAATGCATGTAGGATCCTTGATATTCTACTAATGGGAATTAGTTTGAGGATGTTTAACCTTTGAGGTTTCTGTCCAGAAAGAGGGCTATCTCCCCTAGTGCCCATGTCAGAAGCATGGGACTCCCCACAGATCAGATTCAGGGATTCCCCATGGATCAGATTCCGTTTGTAATTTGGTGTAAGTGTGGTACATGGCAGAGAACAAAAAGATGTGATGCAACTTTTTACAAGGTGTGTGACCTTGGCCGAGCCACCTAAGCAATGTGAGCCTCAGTTTCCTCACTGATAACACTGGGATATGGAAAAGTCATTGTAAAGTGTTTGTTCACTAATTCTCTGTTAAAGAATCTCTCCCTCTTTCCTCCATTCACACCCATCAGGGGGAGGAGTAGGCTGCTAGAGTCGGCCAAGGACCCTCAGCAGACCTATTGCTGAGCCACTGTAGCTCTGAATTTGGGACAGGCATGTCATGTCATTCTCATGCTTAATTCCTTGCTCACCTGTCCACAGGTGCTTGCTCACAGTGTTATGGTTACTCGAAAGGGATAACCATTTTGTGCTTTTGCACTAGTCCGTAGGTAGTCTGCCTTGCATATAAGAAGCATCTTGCTGATTCAGGCTGGAAGCTTCAGGAGGGCAAGGTTTCTTTCCACTTAATGGGTAAGCATGCTGCCAAATAAAGAATCACACTCAAATGGGGGCTAAATCATCAGTATCATGGTTGTGAAGCCATGATATTAACGGAGATTTCTTACAAAAGAGACACCCCCCTACCTCACTGAATCTCATATCCTGTAACAACAAAACCAAACCCCAAACACCACCACCACAAAGGAATCTAGGTGCTCTGGCCAAGTGACTAAATTTCTATTGTCAACACAGGGGCCTTTGGAGCCTGGAAGGAAATATTTCTGGGATCCTCACACAGTTTTACATTTCAGCTGAGTGACTGTAGCCAGCTCCCAGAAGAAAAATGAATAAACAGCCTTGGAGTAGATCCATGGGTAGCCTTCGTCCTTTGGACAGGGTTTAAGCCTGTCTTCTAATGGGCAGTCCACTGCACTTCCTACACCTAGTTGTTTCGCTCTTGCCCCAGCTTTAACTGATAATACCTTGCTCTGTGGTTTCAGTCCTATGGTTCATGTTTGCCTCACAAACATTAATGTCAATTCTTCTAACTTGTTCGAAAACCAACAGAACCTTATCAGTAGGCAAGGCCCCCACAGAGCCCCTTGGGGGGGTAGCTGAGGCTGAGAATTTTAGGGGTCTCAGCCAACTTTGTCACCTCTCTCTTCTGAAGAGATGGAAATCCCTGACTTCTCCTGGTCCCCTGTGATTGTGGGGAGTCCTGCAACAGTGACTAACACTCCAGAGGAGCCCAGGAAAGACTGGTGCAGAGCAAGCTGGGACCACCCTGCCCACTGGGGGAAAGTGAACTGGAGTACGGGGCCTGGCTAGAGGTCACTCTGCCATTGACTCCCCTCACTCTGGTCCAGCCTGTCAGAGGATAAGTGCAGCAGTGGGTCTGGGTATGTGGTTCTCCCACCATCTTCCTTGTTGGGGATTTGATGGTCCCTGGGAGAGAGACTTAGTTAAGGAAATGCTGCAATACTGGCTGGTTCTGACCTCAGGACACTGAGTGACAGCTGGCTGCTGAGGACTGTGACAGTGACTGTGCTGCTCCTTGCATCCTGCCCTGCCCAGGGGTGCAGCCTCAGGCCTGGGTCCCAGCTCCTGCTGGAGCACAATGAATCTGGTGATACTTGGTGGAGGACCTGGGGTCCTACGAGGGGGGCTTTAGCCCTTTAACAAAGACAGTAGTGAGTAGAGAAGGAAAGAAAATTGGCCTGTCCTTTCCTCTTTGCTATATACGGCCATGGAAATCGCCAGAACTTTAGATCTAGACTCAAATTCTGCCACTGGCACTTATTAGCTCTAAAACTTTGGGCAAGTTATTTAACCTCCCAGGGCCCCCTGGCTCATAAGATGGGAATATAACACATACCATGCTTGGTTTTAAAAGTTAAGTGAGTCAGTGTTATAATAAAGTTAAAGGCACACGGTAGGTGCTCAATGACAATTAAATTCCCTTCTCCACTTGCTGGCTCACAAGTTTTGGGTTAAACTCGTTTAACTCCAGAGACGATGTGATGGGGATGGAGGGAACAGGTGGAAAGCTCACAGCTGTGGTTCCCACGAATCTGCATCAGGCAACACAACAGCCTCACAACCCCATGAAATTCAGCAGAACTTCTCTTGCTTGTGACATTTTCAGAAATGAAGAGAGAGGGACCCATGGTACAGAGACTCTCTCTTTAGCTCCACTTTGGTTCCAAGACCAGGAGCTGGTAGGGTTTGGAGGGCTGTTTGTGCAGGCACTGTGGATGATAGCAAGGTACCCAGCCTGTCTCCAGGGCACAGCTGAAGCCTGACAGTAGCTGTGCTGTGCGTGCCCCGACACCCAAGGAAACGCATGCATTACCTGGGACCTGCTCTTCCTGGCAATCTGTCTCCAGAATGTAAACCCCAAACAGCAGGACTGGCAAAGAGACTAGGCTCTGGGGTATGTCTACTACGACGTGTGGTTTGCTAAAAGGAAGAAAAAAAAAAAGACAGGGGAGAGAGGTGAGTTAAAGTAATAAAAGCGTTGTGACTTTACATATAATCAACTAAACAAATTATATTTCCTACACAAACATTCTGAGGATTAAATGAACACTACAATATTTTTTGAGCTCTTTGTGATCCAATGTTTCACTGTTAAAAGTTATATTCCTGGGAAGTTGATATCAAAGAGTCTTGTTCCTTGTCTGTAAACATAAAAAAAGGCCAATCTATGTAAATTTAAATCACATAAAACCTTTCCCCCAACTGTCTGGTCTCTTAACAGCCTCTTTTCACTGAACTCTATGTTTATCTGATGTAAATAGCTTTATTTTAGCAACACAGACTTTTGAATATTTGACATAATGGGATTTCTTTCTCACAAAGTATATCAAATACCATTGCAAACTAGTATATTTTACTTTTAACCAAGACTAAATCAAAGGATCAAAGGGTCTTTTCTTGGTTTGTGTTTAGACTTTCTGTTTCCACATGGCCAATAAAGTGTTCTCTCTGAGCATCCCCACCAACCAGAAGCCCTGGGAACTGGCCCAGTCACCCCAAAAGAGAATAGTATTGAGGGATTGTAAGAAAATGCCTCAGGACATTTGGGGCTGTACCTCTATCTGAAATGTTCTTGGGTGAGCAGAGAAAGGTAAGAAAGCCATATGGACAGATATCTAAGAGCAATAAAGAACCAACAGATGCCGGCCGGTGTGGCTCAGTGGTTTAGCTTCAACCCAGGAACCAAGTGGTCATGGTTCGATTCCCAGTCAGGGCACCTACCTAGTTTGCAAGCTTGATTCCCAGTAGGGGGTGTGCAGGAGGCAGCCAACCGATGAAGTTTCTCTCTCATCGACGTTTCTATCTCTCCATCCCTCTCCCTTCCTCTCTCTCTAAAATCCAATAAAAACATTTTTAAAAAAACAACAACAGATCAAGTGACTGAAAATGGAGACAAAAGTGACCATGATTTTAGCTGGTGTCTGTTTTATGAAGCTCTAGTTCAGTGTCAAGCTGATATGAAAACTTAGAAATTTTGGTGGATTTATCTCTAGAACTCTGGTACTAGAACAGAATATGTCTATTGAATAAATAATTAAATTAAAATGTCAATCAAAGAATGAACACTAGTATTGAGAAGAAAAAGAAAACTATTATAGATCAATAAACAGAGCCCGGGGAGATTCCCTTTTGTCTTCTGTCCCTGGGAGAGTGACTGAGAGCTGCAGCAGAGTCCTTAGGCCATGTGGACCTAGGAGCCACACACCTCAGAGAGTATTTGACCATCAACTGAAATTCCTTGGGCGGGTTGAATTATTTACTTCCACGACACATTCCGCAGCTTTCATAACCTCCCTTTTCATAACCTCTAGTGACCCCTCCCTTCTCGGAATCCTCACTTCCTATATTAGATGTTTTTCTCATTGGAGAACTAATCAATACTGCCTTGACTGCCATGGTTCTTCCTTCTCTAGAAAATAAGATCCTTGAAGACTGAGACTGCTCTCTGCATCTACTTCACCGCACATTCTAGAGCAGAGTACAAATGGAAGAATGAATCAACTCATGAAATTAATGGATACACGCCAAGACTTAAAGGGAAGGACATTAACCACTTGGTTCAATGAAAAAAGCAACATCACTGTTTGTGTTTCAGTCCCCAACCCAGAGGTACAGCCCTTCCCCTGTGTTCAGAGCCCACAGCGATACGCAGGCACCTGCAGCCCGTGCTAAAACCCTGCAGCTGCCGCCTGCCCTGTCTGCTCTTTGTGTGCCGCTCTCCTGAGCTGTAATAAGTCTGTTCATGTTACATCGTGTCCTCTGCATGGGGAGGGGTTCACAGCCACCCGCACTCCAGCATACTTCCCCAGGGCCCAAGCGGATGGGCTGAAGACACGCTGATGCCACCACAGGCAATGGGAGTGAATGTCAAACAAGGTCAGCCGTGGGAAGCATAGGTCCTGAGCTAAGACAGGGTGGCCCAGCCTGGAGGGAGCTTGCATTTGCAAGGACTTTGTATGAAAACAAGTGGACGGCGTGCCAAGGCCAGCAAGGCCGGCCCGCATAAAGCCCAAGGAGGCCAAGATCCCAAAGGGCGGCAGCTGCAAGCTCAATCAACTTGCCTACATCGCTCATCGAAGCTTGAGAAATATGCTTATGCTGCATTTTCAAGGGTCTCAGGCTCTGCCTGCCTAAGGCCAAGGCTCAAACCGAGCCCCAGGCTCCGGCTCAGGCTCCCAAAGGTGCCAGGCCCCCGAGAAGGGTCCAGGGTAGAGGCCTCTGTCTGCCTATGTGAGGATGAAAGGACTGGCGTGACCGCTGGGCTGCTGTCTGCATGGGGCTGGTGTCCTCCTGCGCTATTTGTACAAATAAAACCGAAGCAGGATCTGTCAGGCAGAAAGAAAAGAAAAGAAAAGAAAAGAAAAGAAAAGAAAAGAAAAGAAAAGAAAAGAAAAGAAAAGAAAAGAAAAGAAGAAAGGAAGGAAGGAAGGAAGGAAGGAAGGAAGGAAGGAAGGAAGGAAGGAAGGAAGGAAGGGAGGGAGGGAGGGAGGGAGGGAGGGAGGGAGGGAGGGAGGGAGGGAGGGAGGGAGGGAGGGAAAGAAGAAAGAAAGAAAGAGAAAGAAAGAAAGAAAGAAAGAAAGAAAGAAAGAAAGAAAGAAAGAAAGAAAGAAAGAAAGAAAGAAAGAAAGAAAGAAAGAAAGAAAGAAAGAAAAGAAAGAAAGAAAAAGAAAACAGGTGGACGGGCTGAAAAGACCCATGGAATTCCCCTCCCATGGGTGAGGAGGGTCTGTGCCTTTCTCATCCCAGCCCGGGGATTCCTCAAGATATTAGGGGAAATTTCAGCATCAAGTATGGGATTCTGCCTGCCCCCAGGTCACATGAGTCCCCCCAGCTTTGGGCCGAACATGTCCAGTGCGCCAGGTTTTCATGATTTACATTTGGAGTCTGGAAGGCGGACAGATTTGTGAGAAAGTGGGGGGAGAAAAACCTCCCCGGAGGGCAAAGGGCGCTCTCAGGCTCCAGGAAGACAGTCCCAGGGCGGTCCGGGCAGGCTTCGGGAGAGGAGTGCCACCCCTTGGCTGCAACGAGACGCCTAGAGAGATGCGTGGTTGTGCGGTTTGTCTGTGCGGTTTGTCGACTGTCTTCCTGCCCTTAAGCGGGGCCGGACTTGAGCCCGGCCTGAAACTGACGCGCGGAAGAGGCGGGAGCCACTAGATGGCAGCAGAGGGCAAGGCAAGCGAGCTGGGCGGCCGGGGCCGAGTCACCGTCCCTCCATTTTGTTTTACATCTTTAATGAGATATGTGAAGAAAATGAGTCCCCTCCACGCCAGACCCAGATGCCGCAGCATATGCAGAGATGCCGCACCGCAGTATTTCTCTGGTTGTGAACAGGAGGCGCCTCGCGGTCGGCGGCCGCGTCCCGTGCGGAGCTGCCCTCCGCGTCCCGGATCCCGCGGTGACGCGGTTATAACGGGAGAGGGCAGCGGGACGGCTGGTGGGCGGGCGCGGGCCTCTGGGCCCCGGGGCAGCACCGCGGAGGGGGCCCGACGGCTGGCCGGTGGCCGCGGCAGCCCAGCCCGGCCCGGGGACCCCGCGGCCGCCCCGAGGCTCGTGCGCTCCGGGCCGCCGCCTGTCCCACGGGCCGCGAGGGCGACTCGGGACGTGGCCCCGGGCGAGCGTGCGGGGCGGGCCGAGGGCGCAGCCCGGGCAGGGCGGGCCTTCCCCGCCGCCCGACCGCGGGGGGCGCCCTCCCGCCGGGCTGTGAGGGGCGGGAGCGCCGGGTGGCGCTGGGCTCTGTTGCTATATTCCACCCACCGTCCCGCTCTCCACGCTCTTCCCCGCCCGCAGCCGCTCCGCTGGCCATTCCCTGTGTGATGCTCGCGCTCTCCCAAGCGCAGGGCTCTGAGAACAGGTCAGCCGCCCCAACAAGCAGCCCTTCCTCAGCCTCCTGAAAGGCTGTCCCCTCATCCACCCCAAGGCCCAAAGCTCCCCGACTTCTCAAAGCCCCTCAACAATCCTGAAATGAAGGTAACTAATGCAGCCATTTTCCATCCAGAGAAACTGAGGTGCAGCACTGAGAGCTGCGGCCTCCCGGTCCCACCCCTTTCCTGCAGGTTTCACCCCTGAAGCAGCCTCCAGTCCAAAAATAGTAACAAGATTCACCCTGCGGTCATTGCCCTGCCTCTTAGAAAGCGGCTCCACGGGCTCAAAGATCCTGGCTTGTCCGCGTGATCGTAGACAAGTCATTGTCCTCCCTGTGCCTCCTTTTCTCGTCTGTCATTTGAGGGACTAGAGCTGGCTGGTGACCAAGGCCCTTTCCAGCGCCACGGTCTTGTGGCTTTAACTTCACAAGCCTCTGCCAGCCCTCAGAGTGTCTCACATGATGCTTTTTGCAACAATAGCCAAACTCAACAGGAGCGAGCAGAATTTCCTCCTCCGGTTGAGAAGAAATGTGGTCGTGGTTGGAGTCTTATTGGCGTCTTTTGTCCTCAGAACCAGGGAAACAGGGAGGTTTCAGATGTTATTGACACTAACAGCAGGGCCTGGAGGTAGCCACACTCTTATGAAAGAACCACGCAGAGCTGCCCCTGTGGGCAGGGAGATGCATAGGCAAGGCCGGAGGATGCTTTAATAACTATTCCTCAATAAATAAAAAAAGACCCATTTTGTTCTGCGCAGGGGACTGGGGGCAAATCCAGGTCTCCCAGGAGGAATCTGCTCTGGCCCATAATGGGGGATTGGTTCAGCTCAGCTGCTCTTGCAAAAGGCTGAATGCAGCACGCAGTGGTTCAGGCAGCTCCCCGCAGCTCCGTGTGAAAATGACTCACGGCAGTCCTGAATATCAAACCTCCTTTGATGTGTTCCCAGACATGAGAGCAGCCATGGAGGAGGAGGGGACTCTGGATGCTGGCTCTGCGGGGTGGTGCACAGAAGGCCTGGACACATCTGGCACCATCTCGAAGCTCCAGGAGAAATTCAGGCTAGGTAATTACCCTAGGACGTTCGAGGGGAACAGAGGCCCCTTTCATCCGTCTCTCTCCCGTCCCCTCTCTCTTCTCTCTCTCCCCAGCTACAGAGGAATTAGATTCTCTAAGAATTACAACATGTTTTTATACCTTCATCCTTCCCAAGGGGATAACAATTGAATTCCCTGAATAAAACTGGTTTTATCGAGCACAAAATGAATGCACCCTCTCACTCAGCATCTGCACCAATCGCTGTGAAGCCATAGACCTGGCCCCAGTCACCAGCGGAAGGATTTTCCTCTGTCACGGCTGTTTCCAGATTCTCAGCATGTTGAATGGCTGCACGGTACCTTGTTCTCCTAATAGGCTCTCAATGATGATTGAATATAAAGCCTCCAAGTCGCTCCTGTGTTGGCAGCTCCCGAGACTCTCAGTCAATCACACCATCCAGAGCAAGAGACCAGGCTTCCAGCAAAAAAGGGTCAGCCACCACCGACTCGCGTCTGTTTCAACTGAAAACCTATTTCTATATGCAGAGGGTTTTCTTATTCTAGACAGGGTTGAGGAGGATGTTGGTTTCTGGAAACGGGCAAAGCCTTCACAGCTATAGAAGGACGCGGCAATGGGTACATTGGGAGAGGATCTGTCCAACCCCACGCCTGCACATTTTCACTTTCTGAAATGAGGTTGATTTTATTTTTGTAGTTAAGTTGGGCTTTGACTGAAAAACTCTAATGCCACCACAAAGATCTGCACATGCGCACATGGAAATAATAAGGCTACTCTTTCCTGAGCACCAACTATCTTGCCAGGCACACTACCCAGGGCTTCACATGCACCACCTCCTCTAATCCTCACAGACACCCTTCGTGTTGGGGAAGAGGCTGCTATTATTATTCCTGCTTTACAGAGGAAGAACCTAAGGCTCAGAAAAGCCAGGAAACTTTCTTAAGATTGAACAACTAACGTAAAAGGGCTTGGATTCTGGATCACTGGATTCCAAAGCATCGACTCTTGACCACTGGGGCACTAAGCTTATTGTCAAGCGCTTACTCGTTTCAAGGCCTTGCTATTATGAGGGAGAGTAGGAAAGGCACGGTTCTTTACTTCAGAAAGCTTTGGCTTAACCACACACCAGTGCACACAAGCCACACACATACACAGAGTTTCTCTGACTTCTGGCATCTTCTGAGACACCTACACCCAAGGTGTCTGTGTTCCCTCCTTCCCTGTTATCCTGCTCTCGGACCTGCTGCCTTTCATTCACAGTTTGAACGTTGCTCCTACCGTAACGATTGGGCTTTTCTACAGTAGAGCCTGGGATGCTTGAATTTCACAGACAACAGTGTGAGCAATTCCACCATTGCCTTATGCTACATTTACCCAGCTCCTGAACTGGTCACTGTTTTGGTGTTTTGTTTTGTTTTTTAACTTGATCAGGAAGTTTCTCTAACCCATTTCTCTGCCTTTTCAGGGGAGCAGGGCAGGAAAGCAACAAGGTCAGGGGTAGGGAGGATTTCAAGCTCGTTGAAGGTTCACAAAGCCTAGTCATAGGTCAACTAGAAAAAATAAAGCAGGGGAAGATTCAGGGTGTGAAACTCCTTTGCTTCCATTACCTCATAAGGGAAGTGATCATGTATCTAAAGCACACTGCCTGCTAAGGTGAAACTGGAAGAAGGAAGCACACATTGTACTAGCTGCAGATTTTGCCAAGAGCAGATTGGCTGCCAAGGCTACTTCAGCCTTGACTCATAGACCCATTACCTGGGAGACAGAAAAGTGTCTTACTATGGTATCTTCCAGTGACACTGACCCAATGTGGGGTTGCAAGGGGGAAGGGGGATTCTTGATGCTGAGAAAGAGAAACATCCCTCCAAAGCCGACTTACTGAAACACCTACATGTAAGACATTGGGAGACTGAGACCACTTGAGCCCCAAAAGGGATACTGAGAGCAAATTTACCTTCCTATGTACTAGAGCCCTTCGTAAATCTAATTTTTAAAAAATATGTCTTTATTTATTTCAGAGAGAGAGTAAGGGAGAGGAAGAGAAAGAGAGAAACATCAATGATGAGTCATTGATAGTCTGCTTCCTGCATGCCCCCGACTGGGGATCGAGCCCACAACCCCGGCATGTACCCTGACTGGGAATCAAACATGATCTCCTGGATCATAGGCCAATGCTTAGTTGCTGAGCCACGCCCAGCCAGGCTGTAAATCTAGTTTTCTGAAAGTTCATTACACACAAATTTGCATCTGATTTTATTTCAGATTTGTGCTTATTCCTGGTCTGCTCATCTATCTGAAGATAATGACTCTAGATCACAGTGTTCCTAGAATTTTGACAAGGGTGGACTGAGAGGATTGGGGGTACAGCTCAAGGTCACCACACGTTCTAGTCCCCTAGGTAGCCTGGTCATCTTGTCAGCCAGTTATTATAACTCCTGACAAAATCTAAATTGGGAAGCAGACCTGGTCTATGTTTCTGGTTTTCTCTACACATACCACTCCAGGTGCCCAGTCACTGATGAATCTTAATTCCTACTTTAATTTCTAACATAGCTCCCAATTCCTGCTTTCCCAGTCTCATCTGGGGAAGCCATTCCTGAGCCCCCTTGTTAATCAGCAGATACCTACCTTAGAAAGTCACTCCAAGAATTCTCCGTTCTCCACATGCCTGCATTTGACCACTTGAGGGCAATGCTGGACCAGTCAAATCTCTTTCCTTGCTCCACTCCATCTTTGCCCTCACCTTGTCCTGTCATTCCTGAATGCAGCCTCAGGTTGGAAGTGAAAAACCAAGGACCATTGGAGCACCCAGAGAGCAGCAGCACAGCCAGAACAGTTACAATGGTTCTCCAGCACCTGGGATCATAAGAATAAAAGGAAGTTCACTAGAAAGTGGATTTGGCTCCATGGGTGACACAATCCCTTGGGAAAGAGACTGAGAGGAGAATTTGCCTAATTGTGTCATTAACCGGGGATAATCTGTCTCTCTGACTAAGAGACGCAAAGCCCTACCTGTCTCTACCTCCTCAGATGTAAGCTCCTCAGGGTAATGTCTTAGTAAGCTCTGTATTCCTGGCAGTAAACATGGTGCTTGGCAATAAATGTTTGTTCAATGAATAGATGCGTGCATATATATGCATAAATTGGAATTGGCTATTTTCAGATTTGTTGCTGTTTTCCAGCTCTTTTAATATCTAAAGTTTAAGCCATCAATTAGTTGCTGAGCATTATTAGTCTTAAAGACAGCTAAAGATAGTCAGGTCATTAATTAAAGCAGTGGCTGTCATTGTACAAATGTTATTTCAAGCACCACTTCAAGAGTTTCAGATCTCTTACTTTTATGCAGTCCTTCATTATGTCATCCAGATGTCTTCAGACCTTACCAGCCTGTGAATTTAAAAATACAGGCATTGTTTGATTCATATTAAATTTATAATAACCTTCAGCCTCTATCATGAGAATATGGAGCATTCATTCTGTCCCCCAAGGAATTTGTGGTAATTTCTTCCCACAATAATCTCCATAGGACTTGAGAACACTGAACCAGAGCTCCTCTTCAGGCCACCTTGTGTCATCTCGTGAGACTCTCTCCAGGCTGCTTTCCCCTCACCCAGCCCCAGTGGATTCCATATTAGTGTGGACACAGCTTGCTTCTTTAATCATTCAGAGCGCACCTCAATGCTTGAGGGGAAAGAGAAGTGCACATGTTCAGACCCCAAAATCCAACATGAGACTGTTTCTGTTTACCCACAGGCTGCCACATAACAGGGACCAATCAGTGCTCCCAGTAAAAGTCTACAGGCAGCCCTTGCTCAGTTGGTTGAGCGTCATCCATGCACCAAAAGGTTGCCAGTTCGATTCCGGGTTAGGGTACATACTCAGGTTGTGTGTTTGATCCCCAGTCGGGATGCATATGGGAGGGAGCCTACTGATGTTTCTCTCTCTCTCTCTCTCTCTCTCTCCCCCTTCCTCTCTCCCTCAAATCAATAAAAACATATATTTTTAAAAATCTGCAGGCATCCCCATCTCCAAGTGCAGAGTCCAGGGCTAGTCCTTTCCCACCCTGGGATGACTAGGAGTGGAAAAAATCATTTCTTCCCAGGAAGCTTTGCTGCTGCCCTCTACCCTCAGGTAGAGTCTGGCCTTCGTGGCCCAACAAGGCAAACACGGTGTATTAGATCTTAGAATACCACATATGGGAGACTAATAACCCTGATTAAATTCACATTGGGGCTGGGGAAACATGGTCCTAAATCTAAATAAAAAGACACCAGTTAACTTTTCTTAACAGAATATTTACCATCTTAGTATACAACATCTGCTTTGAGTTTTACCCTGACTTCATAATCTCCACAATGATGAGTGGATAGTTTTTTTAGATGTGAATAAACTCATTCTCAACCACTCTCTAGTTTTCTCAACAAAAGAAGAGTGCTCTAAAGTTAGTCTATAGTCTCTACTGCTGGAACCCCAGCACTCTCAGCAGTCTTCAAGCAGCAGTTTTCCTGCTAAATGGAAAAGAAAAAAAAAAGAAAGTCTTTCTTTTATCAAGTATCCTTATTATAAAAATTTGTAATGTAAAATTTCTCTCTACGGTTCAAATCTAGGTCCTCAGAGTAAATGGTCCTCATCCTTCTCATAAAAATGCTATAAATCAAAGGATATCTTTCCTGAAAGCAAACATAAATTGAAAAAAAATCATTCTAAAATAGCATTTTTCTATCACTGTCCATGGACTTGAGTCAATCATATGTTAAGCATGTCCTATACCATGTTCTTCCTCAACACGCCCCTGGTGTGATTAAGGGACAACCCTCTAGTTTAGTATCTTTTCTGTTCTATATCTGGAAAAAATAATGCACAGAAATTTTGGAGATTGACAGTCAATACATAAGGCTGGAAAGGCAAGGAAAAGTCACCAGGGTTAGCTCAATGCATTCAAATAGGCCTGCCTCATGTGCTCTGATCTCCAGGTTTAAATCTCCTGTGGATGGGAATGCCTGAAGCCTTGATACTAGGTCTGATGTTCAGGTTTGACACTGATAGCAGGCCACAGACTTTTCTGCCTTAAGATTTTGAAAAACCCAGATTTTTTCCTGAGTTTTCAAACTGATGACATTCACCTTTTTACAGGTAAGAAGCATCTGAGATTGTTTGCCTTGAAACCATAGTTCTTTCTTACAACTCCAACACCACACAGCCCTGGTTAGTAGCTGGTAGAATGGATTTTTCATGCAGCTGTAGCTATGTAGGAAATTTTGGTCAGTCCATCCAAATTACACACATTGGGTTGCTCCCTGGGGAGATGGTGACACGACACTACTTTGTTGAACACGAAGGACCCCAAGGACTGTGGACCCCAAATATTGCCAACATAAGGGCCAATACATTTACCAGAATGTAATTTATTCACCAGAAATGATCTAACCAGAAAAGTTTTCTTTCAAGTTCTGTTCAGATCTTCTGGGAGACTGCTGCATATCAGTGGACTTTGAACAGAGCACATGGGGAGCCCCTTGAAAATCAGCTCCCTGGGATATCTACCCTTTCCTCAGGTATATGAAACTTCCTGTAGGCAATGAGCAAATGAAAAGGGCATGTATTATTCAAAGGAAGACATATGCAGACCCTCATGTCACTAATTTCTAAAGTCGGACCATGGTAAATGTTGGTCAGAGTATACAACGCACAGTTGCCCAAAGGAGAAAGAGATTAGTTTGCTTCAAAAGGACTGGGAGAGACTCCCTGGTGGAAGTTATAATTGAGCTGACTTAAAGAATGAAGGATTTTGCCTGGCCAGGCATGGCTCAGAGATTGAGCATCAACCTAGGATCCAGGAGACAGATGTTCGATTCCTGCTCAGGGCACATGCCAGGGTTGTGGGTTCAATCTCCAGTCGGGAGCATGCAAGAAGCAGCCGATCAATGACTCTCTCATCATTGATTGATGTTTCTATCTCTTTTCCCCTCTCCCTTCCTCTCTCTGAAATCAATAAAGATATATTAAATTTAAAAAAAAAAAAAAAGAAGAAGAAGAAGGAAGGATTTTGACCAATGGAGGGACTGGAGCAGGACATGGAAAGAAGAAGAAATGCCACTTGAACAAATCAAGAAGTTGAATAAAACCATGTTTGGGGATCAGTGTCCACTCTGTGGAAATGAGTCTGCACTGGCTGGGGCAGAAGAGTGGCTGGAAAGGTAGTGTGTGATCTGATTGAGAAAGGTCTTTTGAATCAGGCTAAAGGATTTGGATTTTGTCCTGTGAGAAATGGGCAAAAATCAGAGGCACATAAGATTTTCTCTTGGAAATGTACTTGGAAAGTGTTTTAGAAAGATCACTATGGATGGGAATATTGGTTCTGAGACTAAAAGTAGTAAGACCAGATATAAAGTTAATGCAAAAAACTGAGAACAATGAGAAGGAACAGAAAGAAGGGCCGGAAAAGAAAACAGATTCAAGAGATGCTTCAAAAGTAAATGAAGAAATAATATGTGAGGGTGAAGGAGAAGAGACAGACAGCCTCTTCGTGGCATCCTGATTGAAGGCTGGAAGATTCACAAGTTCCCTGCTCCAAGGCCTTGCCATCAAAATTAACCTTTACTTCTTTTTAGTACCTTCAGTCCTCCTAGAAACATTTTTATGTTTCGATGATTAAACTCCAAGGAAATTTGGGGGCAGGGGTTTTCTTGGGCCCCTTGAAACTCATTATATAATTGACTTCCCAGTCCTCTTATTTGCAAATAAGAGTAAAGTGTGAATGAGTATCCAACTACTGTGCCTGAAACCACTTGAATGCTGTTTCAATATGAAATGTAAGCTGAAGATCTTCTATACTTTTACTTCTCTGGATTATCTTTTCTCCTCTCTCTTCAGATTGGTGTAAGGAGACCCAGATCCAGAGAAAGTCTGTCACAAGTTCTTTTTTTTTTTTTAAATATATCTTTATTGATTTCAGAGAGAGGAAAGGAGAGGGAGAGGGAGAGATAGAAACATCAATGATGAGAGAGTCATTGATCAGCTGCCTCCTGCATGCCCCCGACTGGGCATCGAGCCCGCAACCTGGGCATGTGCCCTGACCAGGAATGGAACCCCGATCACCTGGATCCTAGGTCAACGCTCAACTGCTGAGCCACGCCCAGCCGGGCTGTCACAAGTTCTTGACCTCCCCATCCAGTTAGAGTCCCTTTCCAGTAAAATGGCTTTGGGTGTGACATTCCCCCACTACCAGGGGCAGCCTTCCCAAGGAGTCTTATTGGTGAGCCTGTGTAGGGCCACCATGCAGCACACATACATTTTCCCAACCAGCTTTACTGTCCCAAGCATCATCCACACTGCTGTGGCCAAGCTTCTGGCATACTCCTGGACACTCCTGCTCTGGACAGGCACACCCACAGGCAGGCCACCAGCCCTCCACCTCCACATGTGATTGTGTGTCTCTGTAACAAGAGCCTTCCCCAGCTTTGTTTTGTGTATCTCTAAGTCCAGGCATTCTAGGGTGAGTGTCCCCTTATTTCTTTGTCCATTGTCCTGTTATATGTGCCTTTAAAGTTGTTCATGAGGGTATCTTGAGAAAGATGAGTATTCTTAGAAAAGAGTTGAGGTAAGATAGAAGCAGAAGTGGGAGTAAAAGCTTTGAGAAAAGTGATAAAAGAGAAAGAATCCTTGACCTCCATCAGCCCTGACTCTCAAAACTCTCAAAATAAGATTGGCCCTAAAGACAGCTTATTATTTATCCCAAATTAAAATGGGATAAATGGCTCTGTCGTCATTGTGTACACAATGTAAAGAAAACCACCACACAAAAGATGTAGTTATTCTCACAGTGGGAACAATTGATGCCAAACTGCTTCTGCTCCAAAAATAGAATGATAACAGTGCTAAGTCAGGAACGCCAAGACTTTGAATTGTCAACAAACAGAATGATTTCTTGATGGCAGAATGGTTATAACGGAAGATAAGTCAAAAAGGAACCCTCTGACTCTTGGGTGGAGCCTGAGTTACCTGGAAAAATTCCAGTCTGTGCTCCTCCATGAGGAGCTCACAACCAGCTGTGTTAACTGAGAGAAAGCCCTGCGTACATATGTGCAGATCCAGAAGCCCCTTCACCTCGCCCCTGCCGGCCCTCACTTATATTATCTGATGGGCTATGCCTCTTTCTCTTGCTTGAAGTTAAGTATCATCACCAGACTTTAAACTCAAAGATGGAAGAAATTTTGGCTGGTTTTTGCTTCCATTGTATCCATAGCACTCAGCAGAAAACTTGTATATAGTTGGCACTCAATAAATATTTGGTGAATTGAGAGTTGATTGATTAATCAATTAATTAAAAATCAACAAATTACTTCCTCCCTGTCTGGCTTCTGAAGAGTGAGTCTCAGAGCCAGAAGTGGACAGATGAGCAATGAAAGCCATAGTGCTGTCCTATCTGTCCTCTCCGTTCTGTGCACCTTAGATTCCTGAAACTCAGGAACAAGGACCCAAGAGATCATGACCCTTCAAATGTCTTTCAACAAAAGGTTAGCTCCCTGGTTGCTTCCTTTCAGTGACTAAGCCTCCTGGGACTGATAATGGAATGGGACAATATGCTGAAAACACAGGACCGGAGTGGCAGAGGGGCACCGAGCCTCCTCTAAAGGGGCCTGTCGGATTGCTGCTTTTGAACAAATCTGAGTGCCTTTCGGTAGAGCAAACACCAACCATCCCTAAGGATCTCTTTCCTTTATTGCTGCAGCAATGAAACAGCCACATGGCTGTTGCAGATAAGGTGGCCTGAGTGCACTGTGCATGCAAAGCAGGCTGCATGGTGCACAGCACTGAAGAACTTCAGAGGCACCATGTACCGGCTTCTCTGCACTGTGCCGCCCTTCCTCTGTAAGTGGCTCCCAGGTGCAGTTTCCCACCACTTCTCCTTTCCTATCCTTTTTTCTTTGCCAGACGACTCCTGCAGGACTAAAGTTACACAGTCTTCCAATGTGATCGCCATAACTAGGACAGATGTGAAGTTCCAATGCTAATAGAACATTCCTAATGGGGATTATGGCTCCATGTACTGTATCTGCAAAGAGCTAACCAATGGCTCACCTATATCTACCATGCCTTTCAGGGCACTATAGAAGCAGAGCACCAGCAATTGTCTGTGGAGAGAGTTGTCCTCCAGTACCTTAACCATAATGCAAGTGCAGCCAAGAGACAAAGCCATTTACTACCTTGCACTATGGGCACCATGATGCATGCTGATATTTCCCTGCTGTAAACCTCAACACAGAAAATTCAGAGAGGTTATCCAACAAGACAGAGGGTGTTCAGTGTCATCTTGAATTTCTCCCCTTCATTCATCAAATCATTTGTTCAAAACTAAGTACTGTGGGAACACAAAGATATCCAACAAGCACTTCTCAGATAATAAAATGTATTCAGCAAGTAGCACCTCTTCACCTTTCTCTCGCTGAATAATTAATAGTGAAATTAAATCCAGTTGAATTGCTAGAATCGTTAGCCTGACAAATGTACAGTCCCTGATATCCAGAGTGCAAATGAATTGGACATATATACAAAATTAAAGCCAACAATTAACATCTAAACTACAGGCCTTAAAAACCTACCAACATTTCTAAAGACTGAAAAAGTATTAAATATTTATATATACCTAAATAGAAAAGCTTAGTAAATTACAGATAGATGATAGATAGATAGATGATAGATTAGATAGATAGATAGATAGATAGATAATAGATAGATAGATGATGATGATGATAGATGATAGATGATAGATAGATAGATGATAGATAGATAGATGATAGATAGATAGATAGATAGATAGATAGATAGATAGATAGATAGATAGATAGATAGATGATAGATAGATGATAGATAGATAGATGATAGATAGATGATGATAGATAAATGATAGATAGATAGATAGATAGATAGATAGATAGATAGATAGATAGATAGATAGATGATAGATATAGATAGATAGATAGATAGATAGATAGATAGATAGATAGATAGATAGATAGATAGATAGATAGATGATAGATAGATGATAGATAGATGATAGATAGATAGATAGATAGATAGATAGATAGATAGATAGATAGATAGATAGATAGATAATAGACAGACAGATAGATATATAAATGTAGAGTAGATAGGATAGTACCAACGATTGATCTTAAGTTCTGATTTGGAAGCCAGACTTCTTGAATTTTGAATCCCAGATCCTCCACTTACAGACTCACTACCTATATGATTTTGGGCAAGTTACTTTATGCCTTGCTTTCTTCATCTATAAAACAATGATAAGAATGATACCTACCTTAGAGGATTTCTGCAAGAATTAATGGACTATTATATGCAATGCACTTAGAACAATGGTTAACCCCTGGGAAGCATTCTGAAAGTATTAGCTACTCTGGGTGATGGTGATGATATCATAACAATGATTACTACTGCATCTCCATATCCCCACTATTGGGCTGGGTTAGGCCTTTAGAACTTGCTGGTAACAAAGAAGTCAATCTCTTGGACAATTAAACATCCTTTTATACATTAGTATCCCATCTAGTAAGAACTAAATATCAATGTAAATTTAGAGAAATACAATTCAAAAGACCTTCAGGATCTTTTTCACTGGATGCTGATAAATTATTAAGGGCTTATTACACAGAGAAAAATAAATCTGGAGGAAATTTAATTTCTGCTTGACCCTCATAAAACAAACAAAAATAGACTCTCTGAGGTATTAAAAGACAACAGTAGCCCCACTCATTAAATGGATAGTGGAATAATTTATAAACATAGAGCCAGAAATAAACTTGAAGTTGTTTAGAAACATAATTATAAATGAGGAACTAGTCCTATGAACCTAACCAGGATACTACATGACCTGAAAAAGTTCCCATCTCCAAGAGGATTACCAATTAAGTCAAAGAAGACCTGACCTTACGACATCCTAAAAGACTGTCAAAGGAAGATTATTCCAGATTCCAGAAGTGCATAGGCTCTACAAAGACACATCCACATGGGCCTCTGATTATTCAAGGAACCACCCATGGAAACTCCTTGGTGTGGACTGCTGAGCTGATTTTCTTCCCTATTTTCTCTTCTGAAGATACATGGTCTCCTGCTGCTTCAGATCCTGCATTTATTCATCAGTGAAAATCCTAATCCCCTGCTGTCTTTCTGGCTTTCTCATTTGCAGCCAACATATTATCAGCACCGATGCTCCCCAAGAGCAGCCCTTTAAGGGCACAGAAACACACAAAACGGGAGGCTTTTCTTGAGATAAAGAACTAGAGAAAGACGCTTTGCAAAATTTAGCTTTGGGGATCAGATTTCAAAGTCTGAACCTTCCTGAGAGAGGCATAGGCCCAGAGAGTGTTTGGTGAGTGAGTGAGTCACTTTCCTCTTGGGCTTGCTCTTATCCAGGGCACATTGGGGTTATTGGTGATACATCCCCAGAATTGCTGAATGTTAAAGTGGAAGAATCATAAAGGACACTCACAACTCCAGTAACCCTGCTGTATTCTCTGCCAGTAAGAAGCCAGTAAGAAGTTATTCAGTGATTCCTCCCCAGAGCCAAAGTTGAAAGACCAATGCCATGTCACACGCAATAGGGAAACGGGAGATTCTATGTGACTCTATCTGTCACCAAGGTCTCTGATTTCACCATGCTAAGAATCTCAGTGAGAGAAATAATCTTTCTTCCTTTTGAAAACTCATTAATATCAAATGTAAAGGAAAGTCTGGAAGAAGAACAAAGTCGTCACAGAACTATGCATTCACTGAAGAGACCTGCCCCAGGAGGGTTCCCTGGTAGTGATCAATAGGGACAAAAACAAAAAAGGTGGTGGAGTTGATGGTATATTTGAGAGTCTCTGTCTCAGTCACCTCGTCATCTAGCTGGAAGTCATCCAATCTTCCCATGTGATCTTTGAGGAACAGTCATAAAGAGAAAAAAGCTAAGCACAAAGATGAAACTGTTTAACAAGTGCTCATCAAGTACCCAAAAGTCCCAGAGTAGAGAATTGACATGGTTTATTTTAACTAAACAATATATATTGAGTGTCTATTAGGTGCTAGACACCGTGCCAAGAGCCAAAAATACCAAGGCAAGTGATACAAGCTTTCTCCCTTTCTAGACGCCACACTGTAGTGGGGTTTAGAGCCTAACAGAGGAACCAAATCAGACATATGTGGGAGCAAGAGAAGTACTTGGTGGTAGTAATTATGGGAGTATTCCAGGAGGAAAGTGCTGATTGGAATTAGGACCTTTAGGTTTCAGGAGGAGTTGGATGATGGGAGCCAGAAAAGCATCTTAAAGGACTGAGCTGAGACTAAATATGGAAAAGTTTATTTATGTACATCCCAAGGTCCCAAGTCAGTAACAGGAGCAGAATTACAACTCAAAAAAGTCCCAACTTGCCTCTACACTGTTTTGCTTGGCAGCTGCTCCATTCAGTGCCACACAGCTGGGAAAGTGAGTCGCAGATGGGATATTGGCAACCAAAAAAAAATTTTAGAGACAAATGACACTGTGATTTTTTTTGACACCCATTGAAATTCCTCACTAATTTCCAAAAATATCTTACGTTTGCTTTAAAAAAAACTAGTGGGGCCCAGACATTTCTGTGAAAACAAATCAGAGGAACAAAGTAATCGCAGCCATTTGAACATTTCGAGCCCAAATCAATCAGACTGAGAAAAGTCACTTACTTACTGAAGGCCGTCCTGGGACACCAGGCAGCTGAGATCCTGACCAAGAGAAATAGAAACTCAGCTTTTTCTCTTTTCATTCACTTTTATTTCTGTTGTTTTTCCAACTAGCCAGCGCCAGAGCAGAGAATCCAGAGAGCAAAGACAGCAACGAGAAATGGCAAACATCTGATAACTGCCAGGCCTACACTACATAAATCACAGGCACACATCAGAGTCTGACTGCTCTGCTGCTTAAGCTTTATGTGTGAAGTTTGAGGCTAATGAGTAGGAGGTAAACCAAAGAAAGGACTTTCACTAAATTTATCTCTTTTTTTACCCAAAGAACTCAAAAGAGGTGGGGAGAGAGTAGATATATTCTCAAATCAAAGGCAAAGAAGGTCCTAAAACTTCCAAATAGAGAGAAAATCAGAAGTCTGGCATTCTCTCCCACTGACAGCCAAGTGATCCTATGGATACATGTTTGATACCAAAGACCCAGAGTAGCAGAGACTTCCAGAGAGAATGGCACTAGGCATGGGCCAATAGTAGCCAGTATGGGTTGATTTATCTGACCTGGGGGTCTTTTTGCTTCTTCAGGTCCTCCTATTCTTTCTTCATCCCAGACGGACAAAGAAAACTGGGCCTGTAGCTCATATTCGGCCTCTATCCTTAACTTCCAGAGACAGTTCTTTGCCTAAGGACATAGAAATTATTGGCACTGCCCACTCATCTTTAACGCAACTCCATTTGGCTCATCCAATTACTTGCCCAAAGTCCTACCTGCCACCTACACCTGCAGCCTGCAACATGGCTCAGCCAGCACCTGCTTCCCATAGAGGAATGTTCTGTACCCAGCTTGAAATTATAAGCTCTTTTTCTACCCTGGTGACTGTGGCTCAGGTAAGGAGCTGTGAGTAGGCCAGTAACCCAACCATGGCAAAGCAGAAGAGATGAGGCAAAGGACCAACATCTGTGGTGAGCCTACAAATGTATGCCAGGCACATGAATAAGTGCTTTACCTGTGTTCTTTCGTTTCAACCTTACTACATCCCTGCAAGGTAAATATAGTTACCCTATTTGCCAATGAGGAAATCAAGACTCAGAGATGTAACTTGCCCAGCTACTGGGAAATTGCAAAGCAAGATTCAAAACCCAGGGCTATTATACCTGCAAAGCCAATGCTCCTTTTGCATATAGATAATGTGGTTAGTGACACTACCTAGGCACCAATGGGTGATCTCAGAATATTAGCCACAAGCAATTGCAAGCAGATTCTAACCAAGTGGGAGCTATCCTACTGCTGCAGAGTGTCCCATCTCTCACTACACCTACAACAATGGGTAGAAGACTTGGTTTCCCCAGTTTTGGCCTAGGTTGCTGGCAAATCCTTTTCTAATCCCATCTTTGATTAGATGAGCAATCCATAAAGGCTCCTTGAGTCAGGAGACTGCAGACAGACATCCCACTTGCACTAGCAAATATCTGCAAAGTTCTTAATATTGACAAGCTCTGGGCTGGGCACTGAGAACACAAATATAAATAAGATACAGTCACTGTTTTAAAGAATCTTACAGTCCAATGCAGAAGACAAATAAATTATCATATAATTATAATAGAGGTGATAAGTGCCGTCACCCAACAAGTTCAGGGAGCCCAGGGGGAGGCCTCTCTCAAGTAGGGGCGGGGAAGGGAAGAGAAGGAAGGTATAGTTTTTCCAGGAAGAAGGAGCTGCCAGTACAAAAACTGGGTATATGAGGACCATAATAAACCTTTGAACTTGCAAGTATTTTTGTGCAGCTGACATACTCAACGCAAGTGGAGAAGTGGGCAAAAGTGAGACTGAAGAAGGGTACAGTATGGAGGTTCCTACAAAAATTAAAAACATAGCTGCCTTTTGACCCAGTGATCCCACTTCTAGGAATATATCCTAAGAATCCTGAAACAGTAATCAGAAAGAATATATGCACCCCTATGTTCATAGCAGCGCAATTTACAATAGCTAAGATCTGGACACAGCCCAAGTGCCCATCAGTAGATGAGTGGATAAAAAAGCTGTGGGACATTCATACCATGGAATACTACGCAGCTGTAAAGAAGTAGGATCTCACTTTTATGTGAAGTTTAATGAACTTAATAAACTGATGAACAGAAAAGATTCAATGACATGGAAGCATAGATCAGACTGATGAATCTCAGAGGGATGGAGGAGGGAGGGGGGGTGGAGGGGGAGAGATTAACCAAAGAACTTATACGCATATATGCACAACCCAAGGACACGGACAATAGTCGGGAGAGGGACTGGGGAGGGGATTGGGACGGGGTAGAATGGGTCATTGGGGAGAAAAAGGGACATCTGTAATATTTTGAACAACAAAAAAATCAATCAATCAATCAATCAATCAATCAAATAGTAAAAGACAAAAAAAGAAGGAAGCAGATCAGGAGATCGTGTGGCCAGGACATAGAACCTTCACATTCCCCTAAAGGCCAAAGGGAGCTACTAAAGGAGTTTCAGCAGAAGTGTGACCTGACCCCCTTCAGTCTGAAGAAAATCAGTATGATGACTGCTTGGAGAATGGATGGAAATCGGGAGAGTCTAAAAGCAGGAAGGCTTCTTGGAATAGTCAGGCAATGGCTGGCAAGAGGTGAAGAATGCTCAGACTGAGGCAAGGGTGGCAGAGGCCAGAGAGGAAGGGACCGGTGCAGGAACTGTATGGAGGCAGAATGACCATCGCTCCCAGGCTGGTGTGCTCTTAATGCCCATGAGCCTTTACTCATGCTGGTCTCTCTCCTGGGAATGCCCTTCAAACAAAACCCTACTCAACTCACAGCTCAGTTCAGGGTTACCTCTTCTGAGCATCGCAGGTAGAAACAGCTCTTTTCCCCAGGCTCCTGAAGCACTTTGTACCTACCTCTTTCAGTACTTAATACTCTGTAATTCCTCTATGTCTGTCTGTCCCAAAACTAAGTTCTTTGAAGGCAGAAGCCATGTTTTGTTCACCTTTATGTCTTCCAAATAGTATTTGGTCTGCAGTAGGAAGTTAGCCCAAGTTTACTGAATAAACAGCCTAACCTGTGACCTTGCAAGCCTGCCACACCTCTCTGAGGGAGTGACTAATGCCTAACCACCTTTATAACGGACAGAATTTCTCATGGGCAGACAGCGGCTGATCTGGGCAGGAGCAGCAAGGAGCACCAGACTACTCCAAAGCCACCCCCTGTGGAGCCATGCATTGGACCTGTCCTCTCTTCTACCTCACCATCTTCTGGGCAGGTAAGGACAAGTCACTGGGCCTTTGACTCTCAGGGCAAGGTGTAGCAGGAACAGTTTTCTTGGGGGACTAACAGGGAAACCACTGCTGAGCATGGCTCTGACAGGCCAGCCCCTTGGGGTGGAAGAAGTCCTCCACAGCAGCTCTAACTTTGGGCTTTTCCTTTCAGGGGTCTCTTTGGATATAATTTTGGAACCAGAAGCCAAAACTCTGACTGTTCTAGTTGGGGAGCCTGCCACCTTCCGCTGCAGCATAACAGGAGCGGACTTGAAAAATTATCAAATGAGCTGGTATAAGAAGCATGAAGATAAATCCCTGGCTTTAGTATATAAACTAGGCAACAGCTCTGGAGACCATTTAGGGAGTAATATCAAAGGGAAAATCGATGCTTTAAAAAGTCAGTATATACTTGACATTCAAAAAGCAACAACAAAAGATGTTGGAACTTACTACTGTGGGTCCGATATCCACGGTGCTGCTCTTCTGCTTCTGACCGTCTCAGAATCCCCAGGGTTAGACCAAGGTGGCAGATCCAATTAGAAACCCTCTGCAGTTAGGATGTGCGCCACACCTGAGAAGAGACCACGCTGATAACCTCAACGGTAACATCTGATAAGAGACAAGAGCTGAGTTGGGGCAAGGGCCTTATCTTTGTAGTTGGTTGAGGGGCTTCTTTATCAGCCGAAGAGGGCAGAAAACACTGTTAGGGTTTACGTAGAAAGGCCAAGGGGCACTGCACCCTTCTATCCAGACTCCTGAGGAAAGCTTGGAAAAAACAACCTTCAGTGCTGAGAAGGCTGAGGTGAACAGAATTTCCACTATCGTGAGCCCTGTAGCTCATTCGGAGTCTTTATTGAGAAAGCACTTGTGTGCATAAACTAGATAAAGCAAGAATGGTTTCCATTACCATCCTAATCAAAATTTCCAAAGCCATTAGAGATAGCTTTAACTCTTACTCTGAAGAAAGATGAATAGAGTCATTTTCTGAAATGCTCCCACAACAATTTCAGGTATTGAATGTTTTATTTTCTCCCTTAGCTATCGAGGAGTCCTGGGGACCTGGGGGATGGCGGGGGGGGGGGGTGTTGTTAACACATGAGCTTCCTTCATGTCAGTTTCCGAGAGAGATCTTGGAGACAAACATTTGTGGCAATGTGGCATTTCT
This sequence comes from Miniopterus schreibersii, assembly GCF_964146895.1. NCBI lineage: Eukaryota > Metazoa > Chordata > Mammalia > Chiroptera > Miniopteridae > Miniopterus > Miniopterus schreibersii. Next base: position 134,607,106 of record NC_138101.1, on the reverse strand, counting down.
GAGCTGGTCACAAATCAACTGGATCAAAACTATAGTTCTCCCAGTCCCCAGTTGAAATGATCCCTGGCCAGTGTTGCTCAGTGGTTAGAACATCGGCCCATACACTGAAGGGTCGAGGGTTCAATTCCTGGTCAAGGGTACCTACCTGGGTTGCAGTTCGCTCTGCATCCCAGGTGAGGGCCCATGCAGGAGGCAACCAACCAATGTATCTCTCTCACATAGATGTTTCTCTCTCTCTCCCCCCCCCCCCATCCACTCTCTCTGAAAAGCAATGGAAAAAAATATCCTCAGGTGAGGATTAACAAAAATAAATAAATAATTTTTTAAAAATTAAAAAAGAAATGAGTGAGTCAAAAGTGTCTGAGGCTACAGGGAGCCAGGGCCTGGAAGAACATACTGAAAAGATTGATAGACAGGAGGGTTTTAAAATGCAACCCTGTAATAATCATCATCAAGGGAGTGCTCTTATCCTGTTGGCTCTAATATGGCACTTATTGTATTTATGGTATTGGGATAATTTACGGGAATAGAAATCATTCTAAGTCAACTTCCATTCTAAGTTCTAATCTCATTAATGTGCTTAGAACTTATTTTAGAGACAGAGCATTAGAAATTACAATTAAATATTACAAACAAGTACACAGAAACACATACTATCCAACAATGAGTGCTACTGACTTTGTATGCAGTGCTCTAGGAGTTCATGAAAAGACAATCACTGCAAGAAAAGTTTCATAGAACAGCTAAGTCTTGAAAGAGGTGGAGCTTGGATAAGTAGGAAGGAGAAGGAAGGGTATTTCAAAGTGCTATACTAGTTATCTATTGTTATATAACAAAATTACCACAAAATTTAGAGGCTCAAAACTTTTATTATCTCAGTTTCTATGAGTCAAGAATCCAGATGAGTCTTGGCTGGGTCCCCTGGCTCAGGGTGTCTCATCGGGGTGTAGTCAAGATGTTGGCTGGGGCTACAATCATCTGAAGTATTGACTGGCGTTGACTAGAAGAGAATCCACGTCCAAGCTCACTCATGTGGATGGATGTTGGCAGGCCTTGAGTCCTCACATAAGTATCTCCGTAAGGGCTCCCCATAACCTGGCAGCTTGCTTCCCTATAGCAAGGACATTGAAGGATAGAGGACGTCCAAGATGGAAGGCACAGTCTTTTTGTAATATAACCTTGGAAGTGAAATCTTATTACTTCTGCCATATTCTATTTACTCAGTAGAAGTGAGTCAATAAATACAGCCCACACTCAGAGGAGGGGATTAGATGACAGCACGAATACGAGGATGTAGGGGTCACTGGGGACCATTTTAGAGGCTGATAATACAGGAGCTTAATGCAGTAAAACAGCAAAGAGAGGACTTAAAAATTTTGGTAGAAACCAATTTACTTATAGATCCCTCACTATAAGGCTAAAGAGATTTGATTTTATATTATAAGCCAGCATTTCTTAAACTTCATTGTGCATGCAAAGCACATGGAGAGATTGTGTCCAATCAGATTCCTGAGATGAGGCTGCAAAGATTCTAATTCAATCTATCTGAGGGCTAGTCTGGGAACGTGCATTCATAACAAGTACCAGAGTGATTCTGATGCAAGTGGTCCAAGAATATGCTTTGAGATTTCTGCTGTAAGGGGCAGAGCTGTTGATTTTTTTAGTACAAGAAAAATATGCCCAGGTTTACCTGCCTCACTACAAGGAAGTGGACACTAGATGTGGTCAAGGCATCTCTTGAGCAATGGTTCTGAATTCCAACTGCGTAGTTGAATCACTTAGGGAAATTGTTTGAGAATACCAATGTCTGGAATACATCCCCACAGATTTTGATTGAGTTGGTGTGAGCATAGAGCTCTGGCTTCCCAGATCATTCAACCTTCCCCCCCTGCCCTCTCCTCTTCCCCTTAGGTTTAAGACCTTGCTGTTGCAAGTGTGTCTCTGGATAGACAGCATCAGTCTCATCAGAAGTTTGTCAGAATGCAGAATCTCATGCACCACCCTAATCTACTAAATAGAAACCTGAATTTTAACAAGATTCCTGAGGTGAATTATATGAATATTAAAGTTTGAGAGGCACTGGTCTAGGACATTGATCAATACTGAAAAATTTCATAGAGGTGGAGAAATGTAAGTCAGTTTTTCCCAAATGCCACACAAAATTTGTATTTGTAAAAAGCTCCTGAAGGAATTCTGATGTGCAGCCAGGTGTGGGACTCATGATAAGCAATCACTCATCCTCAAATCAGGTTACAGATTATTTGTGTTACTAATATAATAAATATTCTCAGTGAGGTACTATTGTGTCCTTGTATACTCCTTGGAAGAAAGCATTACATAAATTCTCTGTATGACCGTTTCTCTTTCATAGACAAGTCGATTAAGAAATGAATTAATATTTATTGAGCCAGTGTACTTTTTACCACACCATGTGACCTTCACGGATTATCCACAGCAACCCTTGTGCCATACACCTTCAACTCAAGATCAAGCCAGAAAAACGAGCATGAATTATTAGTGTCTGATTAAATCTGATTAGAAAGTAAAGGGACAGGAGATGAGAGTGTGTGCCTCTCATTGTTCATTCCTCCTGCAGGATACATTATAACATGAAGTTCCTGCCCATATTAGGGTGAGACAACTCAGAGCCAGAGATGATCATGGGGTGAGGATGGAAAACAAAGCCTGGAGCCAAGGAAGAGAGGCATCTTGGGGAAAGCAACCAGACTGCCCAACAGCAATCTGAGAGAGTCTGGACATAAAATAATGAAAAAGGAAACCAGACAAGAATTAAAATTAAAGGCCTAGAGAAATTCCCTGAGCTCACCAGAATGTACTTTTAAAAGCCTTTTTTGTTAAATATGTTTTTATTGTTTTCAGAGAGAGAGGAGAAGGGAGAGGGAGAGAGAAACATCAATGGATGAGAGAGAACCATTGATCGGGCTGCGTCCTACACCCCCCCCCAACTGGGGATTGAGCCCCCAGTCCTGACTGGGAATTGAACCAGTGACCTCTCGGTGCATGAGATGATGCTCAACCAATTAAACCACACTGACTAGGGCTGAAAAAGGTATTTAATATAATAGCTGGAGCCTCAGACGTAAGAGGAGATCGGGGCGTTAAAGGCACTAGCACAATATGGACATGGACTATGTGTTTCTGTGGAAATCCCAAAGCCAAATGAATGACGTGAATGTCAGCTAATATTTTTGAATTGCCCGTGTTTTTCCCCACTGGATTGGTAAAAGCAATTGAGAGTTGACTAAATTCACATTATTGTTGTCCCCATTTTCTTGCTTTGTGTGATTTTTATCCGTCACAAAAAGGCTCCATTGAAAGAGTTTAGAGCAGTGAAGAGAAATCCCAGAAAGTGTCCTTCTGTCCTCTAAAAAAGTCTTTGAGTCAAACTGTAGGGGCATAATAAGCATGTCACTTCCACCAGGCTCCCAAGCAAAGGAGACCTTAGGCATCTGTGTGGCTAGAAATGGAAAATATGATTGGTCAAAGGCAGCAAGTAGAAAGTAGCTTGTGTCCACAAACAGTGCCATTGACTGGCTGCAGTAACAAGCAGGTCATCCCGCCAACATCTTGGAACCATGGTATAGTATGAGAACAAGAGAAAAATAGGGAATGGGACTCCTCTTCCTCTGAATCAGAGGAGGCCACAGACAGCCAAGAAAGATAATGTAATTTCTATCATACATTGTATATTCTGAAGATGTTACAACCTTGAAGAAGTTACTCATTGCAGCACCCTGAAAGTGCACAGGAAGTATACAGGGAAGGCCCAAGTAAGAAAATGATTCAAGGAAGTCTACGTTGTGACCTTCATTCTGAGCAATTAGGATTTTAAACAGAAATTAGAATCATTGAATTTAAAAGCCAGAAGGGGTCTTAAGGGTCAAGCAGGAATCCCTCCATTCAACTTATGTGTTCATTAAATATTGATTGAATAAATTACCATTCAGTCTCAATTCAAACATTTGCAATGGAAGTTCTTATTTTTAAAAAATCACTTCCTATACCAAATCAAAGTCTGCTTCCTTATCACTTTATATATTGGTATTTGTTGCACATTATAAAACAACACAGACTGAGTTCTACCTTCATTTTTTAAAATATTTGAAGACAGTTATCATAGCCAACCTTTCAAGCCCTTATTTCTCTATATCTAATACCTTCAACCATTCTGTCTCACAAGTTTTAAGCTCCTCAAGAGGAGAATTTGAGTTTAATATATTTTTCTGGTCCACATTGTTCTCCACACTGTGACTAGCACGTAGTAGGTAGTCAATAAATATGAGTTGAATACATGAATATGTGTCCACCAGACTATTCAACATGTCCACTTAGATGTCTCAAAGTACTTCAACTCAACTCCAAGACTTAAATGAAGATCTTCCTTCCAAATATGGTCTTCTCCTAAATTCCCCTGTGTACTTCTCTCAGTCCTCCACTACCAGCACCTTGGTCCAAATTGCCATTTTCTCCTTTGAATCATTTTATTATCCTTTTGAATAAGCTAGATGGTCCCTGGGGCCTTCCAATATGTCCTCCCCACAACAGCCAAGAGATTTGTTCATAATACAAATATGATCATGTTATACTCCTAACTTCCCATTGTTTATAGACAGAAGACCAAAAGACCAAAAATCTTTTTTTAAAAAGAAAATATGTATTTATTTATTTCAGAGAGAGGAAGGGAGAGGGGGAGAGAGATAGAAACATCAATGATGAGAGAGAGTCATTGATAAGCTGCCTCTTGCACGCCCCCTGCTGGGGATCAATCCTGAAACTGGGCATCTGCCTGGACCAGGAATCAAACTGTGACCTCTTGGTTCATGGGTTGATGCTCAACCACTGAGCCACATTAAACTGGGCAAACCAAAAATCCTTAAAGTGACCTCTAAGACTCTGCACAGCCTGACCCCTTCTCACCTCCACTGCCAATACTTCTTGTTTCTCTCTTCTTCATTGTTCATGCTCAAACAGACCTCCTTCTAGTTGCTTAAATGCACCAGACACCCTCCCACCCTAGACCTTTGCATACATAATTCCCTCCCTATATCACCTGTTTAACTCCTACTTACCTTTTGGATCAAAGTTTACACATCAATTATTCAGAGACATCTTAAGATCTTCCAACAACTCAGAGTTTTGTTTTTATTTTTATAATATGCTTTCATATATCAGTTTGTAATATTTTATTAATTTGATTAATCTCTATTTTCTCACTAGTTTGTAAGCTCTGAGAGGTCAAGGACTATATCTGCTTTTGCTTATCATTGAACTTAACAAATTGCATAAATGTATATGTATAAATGAATGACTCTCATATATTCTAGGATTTCGCAGAATTTGGTGATCATCACTGACTCTCCATCACAGTAGAGCTCCAAGCCTTGCCACTTTTGAGTGATCTAGGAGTCAAGGGTTCTCAGAGATCAATAATTTTCACCTAGTCTCTAGCTGTCTGACATACTCAAGAGCTCATTTGGGGGCTTGTGGGACAACCAAGAGGGTCAAGGCAAAGGGTCCTCCAAATTTCTGAGCCAATTCCCACACAGGCACCCAGGACAGGTAAGTGAAACCCACCCAGAGAGAGAGGCTGCCCAGCAATGAGAAAATCAGAGGAATCTATATTATTATTATTTTCTGAGTGACTCCTGGCTGGGCATATGATGAGCCCTTGGCTGTTTTGAATTTTGTGTTGATATTTTCAGTAGCTACATTATTAAAATACACAAGTCTATGTTTATGGGAATGCATACCCTCATCCCTCAAATATGTACTGAGTACATTCAGTATTCCTGATGCTGTGTCACATGTTGAGTTACAAAAACACCCAAAGCTTAGTTCCTGTCCTCAAGGTGCTCTATCTAGTGGGAGAAACAGACATGAAAATAGAGACTTATTAACAGAGGAAGGAGCAAACATCTGTGAGAACATAGATAAGGAAGTGGTGCCTAGATAGAGATGGGGGAGGCTTCTCAGAGGAGGTGACTTAAGCCCATAACAGAGAAAACATGTGTTCCCCTGAGGTAACATATGATTGGAAGTTTCCTAAGATGACCCAGGAAGAAACATGAGTACCCTCAACAGTTACACACACACATAAACACACACACACACATACCTTTGGGTGTGATGTTCTTATTTCAGATAGATGATAAATAGGTGATAGATAGATGATAGATGATGATGATAGATAGATAAATATATGATGATAGATAGATAGATAGATAGATAGATAGATAGATAGATAGATAGATGATAGATAGATGATAGATAGATAGATAGATAGATAGATAGATAGATAGATAGATAGATGATAGATAGATAGATAGATAGATAGATAGATAGATAGATAGATAGATGATAGATAGATAGATAGATGATAGATAGATAGATAGATAGATAGATAGATAGATAGATAGATAGATAGATAGATATAGATAGATGATAGATAGATAGATGATAGATGATAGATTAGATAGATGATGATAGATGATAGAGATAGATGCTAGATAGATGCTAGATAGATGCTAGATAGATGCCAGATAGATAGATAGATAGATAGATAGATAGATAGATAGATGATAGATAGATGATAGATAGATAGATAGATAGATAGATAGATAGATAGATAGATGATAGATAGATAGATAGATGATAGATAGATGATAGATAGATGATAGATAGATAGATAGATAGATAGATAGATAGATAGATAGATAGATAGATAGATAGATGATAGATAGATAGATGATAGATAGATAGATAGATAGATAGATAGATGATGATAGATAGATAGATAGATAGATAGATAGATAGATAGATAGATAGATAGATAGATGATAGATAGATGATAGATAGATGATGATAGATAGATGATAGATAGATAGATAGATAGATAGATAGATAGATAGATAGATAGATAGATGATAGATAGATGATAGATAGATAGATAGATAGATAGATAGATAGATAGATAGATAGATAGATGATAGATAGATGATAGATGATAGATAGATAGATAGATAGATAGATAGATAGATAGATAGATAGATAGATAGATGATGATAGATAGATGATAGATGATAGATGATAGATGATAGATGATAGATAGATAGATAGATAGATAGATAGATAGATAGATAGATAATAGATAGATAGATAGATAGATAGATAGATAGATAGATAGATGATAGATAATAGATAGATAGATGATAGATAGATGATAGATAGATGATGATAGATAGATGATAGATGATAGATAGATAGATAGATAGATAGATAGATAGATAGATAGATAGATGATAGATAATAGATAGATAGATGATAGATAGATAGATGATGATAGATAGATGATAGATGATAGATGATAGATAGATAGATAGATGATAGATAATAGATAGATAGATAGATGATAGATAAATGATAGATAGATGATGATAGATAGATGATAGATGATAGATAGATAGATAGATAGATAGATAGATAGATAGATAGATAGATAGATAGATAGATGATAGATAGATGATAGATAGATAGATAGATGATAGATAGATAGATAGATAGATAGATAGATAGATAGATAGATAGATAGATAGATAGATAGATGATAGATAGATATAGATAGATGATAGATCAATCAACCAACAAACTCAAAACTGATGAAATAATGAACCTAGACTAGACACAGTCTCTTCTTGTGGGAAGCTAATGTCTATCCAAGTTTTCATAGGGGCTCCCTACTGACAGATGTAGTAAAGACCCTGTCACGTCAAGCTTAAAGATGTCCGAAAGGCTGCTATTGTACACCCACAAAACATACCAGCAAAATGGTAGTGGTATGGGTTGAGAAGTTAAAGAATTAAGAAAGGCAAAGAGAAAAAGGAAAGGGAAAGAACATTATTTCCTGAATAACGATCACTCCCTTTAACATTTTGTTCTTATTTAAGAGCCCCCCAAACCTGGGATTTCCCAGAATTTGGTGCTACTGGGCACTGACTTCCTGCCCATCCTGCTAATGGGAAGTGTAAGGAAATCTGGAGAGACTATTTAGAATGTAATCTGCTTTACAGGGAGGCAAATTATGCCACTGGGACTGGCCATGAACTTCTAGGTCTGCGTGTTCTTTGATTTCATTAGGTTTGAAATATTGAGATTTCTTCTCAGATATGCCAGCACCTGATAGCTTACACTAACGCTATAAATCTTTATCTAAGCTGATCAAGTTGTTTCAATTCATGTAGTTGTTTTCTGTCAGAGCAAGAGTACAACTTTTCTCCTGTGAAGTATAAAAAATTCAACTGTAAAAGGAGCCATTCTGTTTTCTGCTTCTTTGGAGTTGTCTCTCTTCTGAAGGTTCAGGAAATAAACAGCTGTCATAGTTATATCAGCCTTCCACATTTTCCTCTTTGTATCAGTCAGTCCTTCTGTGGAACAAACAGCACCAATATCTCAATAGGTTAAACAATGAAAATTTACTTTTGCTTCTGTTTTTACTATAAGTTGATGGCTACAAGGTGACTGCCAAGCTCCACTCCTGTGTCTTCCCATTCTAGAATCCAAGTTGAAAGATAACGGTACTTGGGATACACTGTTCTCATGAGAGATGAAAAAGAGCAAGAGAGCTGCTGGCAGAAACTCCAGATGCTCCTTAAACTTCTGCTCAGGCATGACATGTTCACTCACATTCATTGGCCAAAGCCCTCCCAAGGTCAACCTCCAAATCAACTGAGCAAAGACTCTCATTCTTCCCACAGAAGGCACTGCAAGACATGTAGAGCAGGCAGGAAATGGTAATCCTCTCACATAGATGGGAGGATCAATTGCTTCAGAATAATAAATCAACCTACCATACTCTTTGAATCCACCCAACATGGGGAGTTTCTCCCCAGTTCAATTAAAAAGAAATTTGATATGATTTTCTTTCTTCTCAGAATTGTTGTAAAACTCTGGGGCAACATTTGCCAAATTGTTCAGAATATCACGGTGCCCCAATATGTTAACAGTTGTTAAGCAATTAAAAAGGATTCCATGGTCAAATAAGTTTGGCAAATGAGCTATATTAATATCCCTCTGTTAATATTCCCAATTCTTTATTATCATGTTAAATGCTCTGAGAATGCCTGCTGTAAAGATAGCTACTTAACCCAGGATTGGCATCAGAGAACAATTTCTAAAGTGGCACAACCACTCACATCTCATGAGATTCTAGTAGCTAACACTGCCCTAAAGGATTATGGGAGAATGAATCACACAGATGGATTCTTGCTGTTTCCTTATTTCTGTGCATCCAGATTGAAGGACACCTAATGACGTTGAGAGGACGTACACAGGAGGCCCAAAGGAGGCTTGCATTTTTTGCTAAAATCAAACTATGTTAGGAATCTGAAAGTGCTAATTCACGTATGACTCTTTGCCTACTGAATTAAGTATAAAGACTTCAGACTGGCTTTTATTTCTTGTTCAACAAATATATTTTGAGTACTACTTTGTGCCAAGTCCTGTGCCAAGCATTGAGTATATAGTGTGAGCAAAATAAACATGGGCTCTGCCCTCATGGCCTTACCAGTTTAAGATAACAAGAGGCAGACATAAAGCAAACACAAGAATAAACAGCTAATGATCATACAACCTCTCAGCAGTGGCCACCCATTTTTCTTTAAAATGCTTTCCATGATTAGCTTCTGAGATGCTGCACTTTGCTGCTTTTTCTCTGTACCAGTGAGTGGCCTCTCCTCAGTCTCTTCCCCTTTCTATCTGTTTCTAACTATAGAGTACCCAGAGCCCTTGCCTGGGTCTCCCTTCCCTTCTGTATCTCTCCCTAGGTGATTTCACTCATGCTCATGGTGTTATATTCCACATATGTGCTCATGATTCCCAAATGTGTATCTCCAATGCAAAACTCTCCTCTGAGGATATAGTCTCTCCCCAGTTGAGCTACCTGAGCAGTTACCTCTCTTGAGTCTTTTTACTTGTTCTTTCTTTTTTTGTGACTGTGTGGATACTTCCTTTGTGCTCTTCCTAATTTATAAACTCCTTGAGGGCAGAGAGCCTTGATCTGTTTCATCTTCAGTTTCCACAGTGTATTGCATAGTAAGTGTCTCATATATGATTACTGAATTTAATGTTTCAACTAAGCTTCTGCTTTAGAGATCACTAAGACACAGATGTAATGAAAGGGAAAATTTTATTTAAAGAAATAATGCTTCATTCTTCTGCATTTCCAAATGAAAGACCTCAGATGATAGAACATAGCTACATACATTGGCATGAGGTGAATATTTAAGTTTAAAAATGCTAAATCAAGTCAACACCGTCCCTTGTGGTCACAGAAGCTGCCACAAAGGTTTTATAAATTGCCTACATTCCTGCACCCCATCTGGCAATGCTGGTATGTTACAGCCATGGATGACTTACTCTTCACAATAGCCCCACTTGAATCTACTCCCTACTTTAAAATGAAAAGATTTTTTTTAAAAAAACAAGGGCTTACCTAAAACTCTTCCACCCAACCAGAGCAGCAACTCAAGGGTATAATGCTGATTCCTTGATTTAGCTACAGGACCAAGAGGAGGTCAAATGAAGAGGACTGCCTGGATTGCAGAAAGATGTTTCACCAGCAGCCCTAATAACTGCATCTCTGGTCTCCATATGAATTTTGATCTTGTTTTTTTCCAAGCCTTTCCCAAGGCCTTTTCTACCAGTCAAAATGAGCTAGGTTTCACACACCAATAGAAGAAAAGAGAACTGATGGAACCTAAGTGTTGTCTAGAGGAAAGTTGAGAGCGTTTTTGTATTTCATGATCTGCCTAAGTGAGCTGGGGTACCTGGTGACCACACAGGGGGCCCTGATTATAATGTGGAACAGTCTCCATGGCACAGCTGCTTTGTGTGTGGACACAGAGGCAGCTTTTTCTCATCTTGGTTGCCCTAAAAATAAAAAGTTTGACCTTGGCCTTCACATGCTTGAAGCTTAGGGTTTAGTTTATAGAAATAAGGGGGAAATTGTCTGGATTACATCTCTTCCTCAAAAATAAACATTTTCCAACTGCCTTAGCGTTTTAAACTATGTCTTCTTTTTCTGCTAGTATCTCTTCCCTATCACACTTCCCTGGATGAACACATAGTTTGTGCTATAATATTTATCAACAAGGGGCCCTTTGGGCCATTGGTGCCTTAGGAATTCTGCTGGCCTTTTGGTATGCTGTCCAGCTGAGTCCCCAACCACGTTGTGAGTCAACACAAACACAGCAGATGGTGAACAGAGGCAACAGTTGCCCTCCTAGCATGCTGCCGCTATGACCCTCAGCTCAGCCTCTGGGTCACCATTCTGGGACTTGAGCTGGCAGTTTTTAAAAGAAGGTATTCTGACAAAGAAATCATTGTCAGTTGAGTCTTTCAAAATTCTTCTTTCCATGTGCTCTTCTTGGCATGTGCTGTTCCCTACGCAGCTTCTGTTATCCTGTACCCCTGGTTTCTCACCATGGCCTTGACACTGCTCTATTTAGATTCATAGTGTATGCTTTGTCATGTACCATGATTTCCCTCCCAGTGTATTTCCACATGATAGATGCTGAGGTTGTTCATCATGCAAGGCAGACTTGCTGCACATTAGTATTTCTTTTGTTCTCCTTTGGTACCTTCCCAAGTTCACAGTCAGTACTCAGTCATGCACATGTGCAGACTCTTAGACAACTTGACAATTAAAACCCTGCCAACTGAATAGCTTGTATTTCTATTCAATAATCATTTCCTTCACTCATACTAAGTGCTTATTACACAGCTCAGTGTTAACAGCCCTTTAACTTGTCACATCTTGTTGAACATAACAGCACTCGCATTCTAAACTAGGCTCTAACACAACAGTAGATCATAAGCAACCACTCTTAACTGTGGTGTCTCTAGACACGGTGAATATGACAGACACAGTATGGGGTGGAGCAAAAGTAGGTTACAGTCATTCGTATGGAAAGAAATATAATTAATAAATAATAATACAAGAATAAACTGTTTCAAGTACTCACAACTGTAAACTTGCTTTTGCCCCACCCCTTATTTACCCCAGTCCTTGCCCCTATACCCATGCCCGCTTTCTAACAAAGACTCACCACAAGCCCCAGAAAGTCAGGGGCACACAGGGTGTGGCAGTGGAGCAGCAGCAGGTGTAAAGTGGGTAATAAAGGCACTGGGCTATGGTGACACAAGCTGCTATAGGAACAATATCTGCTCGAATACTAAATTTACCACTTAATCAGTTTAGGAACCTTCTTCTGCTAGCCCCAAAGCTACTTCATGGCATCTTTTTTTATTTTTTTAAATCACAGCTGCCTTCCCCAAAGCACCGTAGAGTGGGTCCATGTTTCTCTTCTGTTTTCTCCTCAATTAGTTTTAAATCTTTAGAGCTGACCCCATGTTTTGGAGTTTTGGCACTCTTTCAGCCTCATTCCTTTTTTCTTCCCACCTGTGATAAAACCAAGTGAAAGCAGTAGGTGTGTAGCTCAGAGCCCAAGAACTAAGGGGGACCTATGGAACTGTGTCTGGGCAGGAAGGTCAACCAGAAAGAGCATGGGTGATGCAAGTTTTTGTTTGTGGCTGTGGGTGCTACTGGCATAAAGAACTAGACATCTTGGCAACTGGGCCCCACACTCCTCTCCCAAGGGAAAGAGAGTGAGGCCTCTCCATCCTGATGTTCTCCTCTTCTGGCAGCATAGACCCAACACAGAAGATAGCCTCATCTCACTGTCTTCCACTGAGGTGCAGTGAGGAGGGTCTCACTCCCAGGGAGGCCTCCTGAAGCTCTCTCCTCTCCCTCTGATGAAAGATAAAGGCCCTTATTTACTTCACTATGGGAGATGAGGCAGAGAATTTCCCTACAGCTCTGGGAGAGAGAGCCCAGTTATGTCACCACCTTCTGTCCTCAGGGACAAATGCCAGGTTGCAGGTTTATATAAGATCAGCTCCACAGCTGTATAGTTCTAAAGATACAAAATCTGAGCTCCCTATGCACTGAAGCATCTACAGTCTAGTTTTTCCTAAGTCTCTGTCACCAAAAACAACCAACCAAACAAAAAAGCCTTTATCTTCTCCCTTTCTCTGACTTATCCCCTAGCCCTCCTCCAAACCCAGAACCTTGAGCAAAATAGTTTTCTCTATTTCAGAGGAAAAGAAGGAGTGTTTTTTTCTTATGTGCAATAAAATAGTACAAAAGAAGAAGGGCTTCTATTCAGGTCGTTTTAAACTAATAACTGATCCATCCAAGTTTTTCCATCTTTTTCCTGTCTATTGGAATATTGTTGGATGGAAGTACAAAATTACCATTATTCTGTTCTAGCCTCTCCATGTTCTGAGGCCCCCATTTATTCCAGCAAGCTGGGAAAATCAAAGAAGATTTCCAGCAACAGCAATAACTTTACATTGGGCCCTTTCTCTCTCTCTCTCACCCTCTCTCACAGCAAATCTTCACTGTGAAATCAGCAGTTTCAGGAGAGCAGAAGGTAAGTCACCTCCTCAAAATACAGATGGCCACTTCAGGGCACTGGACATATTTTCACTCTCAGTGGTAGATCTCCTTGGATGACTGTGGTCTTCTGTGAGCCTGGGGATTACAAGAGAAAGAAGGAAGAAAGAAAGGAAGGAAGGAAAGGAGGGAGGAAGGAAGGGAGAAAATAAGAAAGGGAGGAAGGAATAAGGGAGGGAGGGAGTGAAAGGAAAGAGAGTACAAAGCTGAAATATAGCAAGGACCCACTACTCTGGGTCTGGTGTGCTATAGGCAGCATTCCATCTCATGCGCACACAGTGATCTGTGGCCCAGTGTAAGGAATCTCAGAAGGGAGCTGAACAGAGCAGAAATTGGATCTTGAAGGTCAGGGTAAGATTAAGAGCGGGAACCAAGGACCACAGACTGAGCCCATTTCAATCAGTATAGAAAGGTCCAAAGGACAAGGACCATAGCACCCAGCAAATACTTACTAAGCACTCAGTCAGTGCCCAGCACTTGTTGGAGCTCACAGAAACAGGGAGGTGGCTGATGCTGACCTACGCAGGCCCTCACGCCCTCTGACTCGTAAGAGACCATCTTGAGCAATCACCAAGGAGGAGAGCCATTGAGGATCCACATTGGTCCTGGAGAAAGGACAAGGGGCAGAAAACTGGTGGACCCATCTAGTCACAGGTGACACCTGGCCACAGATTTTGTCCTCTCCCCTGAGGACAACACTGCAATAAGCCTTTGCTGCAGTACATGGTTTATTCTTTGACTAATGATCTCTTACTTGATGGTCTTCAACCCTGGCTGTACATCGGAACTTTTTAAAAATTCCAATGCCCGGGTGCCACCCCCAATTAACTAAGTCAGACTCTCTAGGGGTAGCACCCAGGCTTCAGAACCTTCAAAAACTCCCAGGAGACCCCAATGTGCCAGAACCACTGCATGGAGATAATAGTCTGAATTCCTCTCCAGCTTTTCTCTGCCTCCACATTCCTCTTACCTAAGCTGTTATAGTTCCTTTCTTTTTTAGTTTGTTCTACTCTGTCCTTTTAGGAGACAATTCTTTAATACTCTAGTAAACCTTTTCCTGTGCTTTAACTTTGCTTTTTCTCATCTAATTTTTATTGCCTGCTCCACTTCCTTCATCTTCCCATTATGTTTATTTTGTGCTGTTTTCTTTAGTCCAGCATCATTTATGAAGTGCTTGATATGGGCAAGGTATGATAGTAGGCGCTTAACTGTGACTAAGAATTACATCAATGCAATAATATTTTCTGTTAAATACTGCATGACAGTTACAGGCTCTTGTCCTGTGGAATAGTGGCATTTTGGCAAAGTCTACCTTCCTTTCAAGGAAGCAGCTCTCTTGATATATAAATAAGAAATCCAAGATAAATGTATTACAACAAATAATAAAAAGAACTTCCTCAAATGGGGTAAGAAACATTAAAAGCTGTCTGAAGGTAAATATCAAGATCTCCCCTGCTAAAATCTTGGCCTCACTCTAGGAGGGAGATGCTGCCATTTGCAAGCAGAAAGATAAAGGCCCCACACTGTCTGCACAACTGTGAGGGTGTTCTCTGGGAGCAGAACATCTGCTGATTCAGGCTCATGTCCTCATTGACAGCTGGCAAGCCCACAGGCCAGGCACTGAGACGCCAAAGGCTGAGATGAGGAAGAAAGGGCCAGAGGCTGTCCCAGAAGCAAAGCCCCTCAGTCCTGAGCAAAAGCCACGCAGTGAGTCTGCCTACCCCTTGTCCTCTTACTTCCCAGCTGGCCGCATAGGTAAGAGCAGCCTGGGAGCCTCAGGATCTCAGGCCCTGCGGCTCCGGAAACATTGTCACCCCCACAGAGCCCAGCCCAGCAGCGAGCATACGGTAGAAGCCAGGGGATGTCTGCCCAATCATTGGGTGAATGAATAAATGACTCCCCTGACGAAATTACTAGGGGGAGAGTTGGTGGAAGAATGAAATGGAAGATGGCTCTGTAATCCCACGCTGGTACCTCAGTCCCTTGACACTCTGATATGGCTCCTCAATTTCTCTATCTTCCTTTTACCTTAATTTTGTTTTCCAGGAATCAAGCCAGATGCCTGTTGGAGCAACAAGAGATGTTTGTTCCTTTTAGACAAAGCAAAATTTGACAGTGCCAAATGACAGGGTGGGAAATGAACAATCATACCATATACTGGTACAAGAGGAACCAAGGTGGCTCCGTGGACTTACACACCAACAAGGAGATATCTATGACCCTGGTCTGCAGAGTTAATCCTCCCTGGAGATTCTTGAAACCACAGTGAAAGAGGAGGAACTTTTTACTGTGCTGCCCTATGCATGGTGCTGCTCCTCTGTCTCCAGGTGGGTCACGAAACAAATCCTGCCCTTCCCACCTTCCACACTGGTCAGCTGACTCCAGGTGCCCTTCTAACTGTAGATCAAATCACAAGGTATACTTGTATCCATTATTTCATGACCACATTTAGCAATATTATCCCCATTTTATTGTTTAGAAAACTGAGGTCTGGAGAGGTTAAGTGATTTGCAATAAGCAATGGGGTCAGATGTCAATCCAGATTTTCCAAGCCTAAGTACAGTGGTTTTGGAACTATATCACAGCTGCCTCTTGAGAACTACAGAAGGGACTGAAAAAGCAGGACCCCCTAGTTGCAAGACCCCATCCAGCCCAGTCTTATAGGTAGTATTTTGGCTAAGGCTTGTCTGAGCAAAGATAGGTTTACCCAGCTGCCTGCTCTTAAAGGCCTATGCAAATTTAAAGAAATGGAGGAGTAATTCAAGGAACTCACTTGAAGAACAGAAAAAGCAGCTGTCTGCTTGAGAGTGTAGGAAGTGAAGGCTGAAACATAATTTCAAGGGCTTGCTAAGGTCCCTAACACCTCAGATCTTTCATTCTTCCCTCTGGTCTCAATGAGGCCAATGAGCACTCCTTCCTCCACTGCTAAGTAATCCATTGGTTGATTTGCCTGGGACCCCCAAACAGCACCGAGGCCCTGAGAATGAAATATTAACTACCTCAGCCATCTCTAGATATCTTACACTAACAAAAGCAGAAGGCGCTTGTGGCAGTTTACGTATTAGGCTCAGCAGTATCTTTCTTAACCCTGGTCAGGCTGAAGTTCCTGTAATGACATAGTCTATCTTTAAAGCCAGAAGCCAAAGACCTGGACTCCTTTCTGTGGCCATGATCTTGGGAATGAGCTCCTCACTGGTCTTCCTTTGCTCTCCTTGTATGTCGTAGACAGCAACTTACATTCCAGCCAGACACCCTGTGGGCAGAAGAAATCGTCTCACTTCAGTCAGCACTTCTGAGGAGCAGTACGGGTTCCGCAAGGTGTTTTGGGGGATTACACAGGAGATAAAGACAGACCAAATAAGAAGTGTGAGGCAGCACTTGTACATCATAAAGCACTGCAGACAAAGGCAACTTTAGAATTTCTGTAAGGGAGGGGCTGAGGGGTAGCAATAGCATTGGAAGACGCCTCAGGAACTGGACTTGAAGCTGTATTTTCATAACACAGGAGACTGGGAAGATATCCATCCTTATGGGGGAGGATGGTTAAATCCCTCAAACCACTTTTGCCCTTCCTACTTACCGTTCAAGTCTCAGGGTATCCTTGTTTTTATCAAAAGATATCAAGGAAGGAGGAAACTAAGATAGCCAAGCAATGAGCCAAGTGTTTGCAAATATCGCTTGATTTATTTCTCACAGACTGGAAAGAAACATTAGTTCTCCTCTGAAATCACATGAAAGGACAAACATCCCCCAAGTCATGGAAAGTTGCAGCTAATCGCTGGCCTTGACATAGAAAGAATCAGCAAAGGAGAAAAGTGGAGTCCAACAGTGGGACCCTGGCACACTTTTCTACCTTCTACCTGGGCACCACGGGATAAGCCACATTTGTGTTCAAGTTCCCTCTTGTTCCTGCGATGTGACCAGGAAGGTCAAAGTGTCTGCCCCAGTTCCTGACTCCCCCAGACTAGGCATGGCGTGGCTTCTAGTCACACTCAGTCCTAATCTTCCACCAGATCATAACTGATTCCCTCCCCACTACTGTCTTCTACCTCTGCCTTTGATTTCTTGTTAAAGCAGACTCACTCCTAGTCAGGCCTAGCGGAAGGTAGCTTTTGCCCTGAGCAATCAACTCTTAAAATTGCCTCTAGCCCTAGCCGGTTTGGCTCAGTGGTTAGAGCTTCAGCCCACAGACTGAAGAGTCTCTGGTTCAATTCTGTTTAAGGGCATGTACCTTGGTTTCAGGCTCAATCCCCGGCCCTGGTTCCGGACTAGTGCGGGAGGCAACCAATCGATGTGTCTCTCTCACATCAATGTTTTTCTCTCTCTCTCTCCTTTCTACTCTCTCTGAAAAGCAATGGAAAAAATATCCTCTGGTGAGGTTTAAAAAAAAGAATTGCCTCTAACCAGTGGCAGATATAAGTCACAATCATAAACATAAACACAGTCTTGGGATTTTCAAAATGACTTCCTAAATAATTTGGGAGAATTCAACAGTAATTATCTAAAAAGACAAGCATCTTTGAGCCCAGCTAATCGTTCTTTTGATATTAGTGCAACTTTAGGCCCAAAGCACTTCCTCCTGCCTCAGGGCTTTTTTTTTTTACATGTCCTCATTTTTTATATAGAATAATCTTTCCCTACACAAGCCCCCTGATACCTGGTGTATCAGGCGGAGTTACAGCAGGAGACAGAGGGTACTCTCGAAGTGCTGATGGAAGAGAATCTAACGAAAGTGTCATTTACAAGGGTGTGGGCAAGTGCTATGAATTAAATTATGTCCCTCAAAAAAAATTTTTTTAAAGATATGTTGAAGTCCTCACCTCCAGTAGTTTGGAAATTGGCCTTATTTGGAAATAGAGTCATTGAAATTAATGTAATTAGTTAGATGAGGTCAGGCTGGAATAAGGTGGGCCCCAAATACAATATGACCAACATCTTTATGAGCAGCAGTCATGTGAAGGCAAAAATGCAGAGAGAATACATGTGACTAGGAAGGCAGGCATTAAAGTGATGCAACCACAAGCCAAGCCCAAGAACACCAAAGATTGTAGCAAACCACCAGAGGTTAGGAAAAGACAAGGAAGGATTCCCCTACAAGTTTCAGAGGGAGTGCAACTCTGTTGACACCTTGATTTTGGACTTCTAGCCTCCAGAACTGTGAGACATTACATTTCTATTGTTTTAAGCCACCCAGTTTGTGGTACTTTTAAGACAGCCATAGGAAGTTAATGCAGCTGGGTTGTAGGAAACCAAAAAAAGATGATGAAACATCCTGCGTCTGACAACAAAGAAACTACCACCCTAGGCCTGAAGCATGGCTTAAAGGAGCCACTGCTGGATGCTGCAGGTGTAGGAGAGAAGCTGTAGCCTCCAGTTGAGGAAAGCAGCCTCTCCCAATCTGCTGCCTGGCAGGAAGGAATATGGGGTAATAACACCCTACCTCACTCTCCTCCTCTCCAATCTCCTTATGGTACCTCCCACTGGCCAAACTAATGGGATACCAGAGATCAAGGGAACCAGGTGGATGTTGTCCATTAAGGTCAGCCTCCTAGAGTAGGGAGTAGACCTGGAAGGGAAAAAAAGACTACAACTAGCATGGCTGGGTAACTTCTGCTTTTGTATCTCATCTACAAAGTCACTTCTTTAGGGAAGCTTCCTCCCCTTACCAGATCCTGTTCCCAGTAACATGCTCTCATAATACTTCTTCTTCTATGGATACTTATCACAGCTGCAGTGGATAAGTATGCAAATTATGCAAATTATGCATTAAGTGATGATTAGGTCTCATGCTAGAACATAAGTTCTATAAAAAGAGAGACAACATCTGTCAGTTATCAGTGAATCTTTAGGGTCTGCTGCATAATAAAAATGACTAAATTATAGGATGTGCCAAGAGCTAGGAACCTGGTATAAAAAGATCAAATACGTACACCTAATAAGCTGCCTTCAACAACTCTCAAAGAACTATAGAGAATGGGCATCATTGTGTCCAACAGGTGGATACTGATGATGGAATTTGTAATTTCAAAGAATGTTACCACCTTGAGTACTTGCTAATGGTCCTCAAAGAATGGTGGTGAGATGGGCAGTTAGGTAAATGAGATGACTTGAGGGTAAGGAGAGCAACTACAATGAGATCAAGCAAACTTGATCTTGCTTCTATCTGAGTTTCTTCAGGCCACTCTAGTCCCAGTCACATGGGCAAAAACAAGAAAGTTTAGATAGGTCTCTCCTCCACTAACATGGGAATTTAAGTCCTATACCTATCCTCACATGTTGGAGGGTCCTGTTCCTTTGCATACCAAGGAACCCTCTTCCCAGCTTCTGCTGTACCTTCTAGTTTCCATTATTAATTTATCTGTTTATTTCTAAATTTCACAGATTTTTGTTCTTGAAATTCAAAAGTAAAGGTCTCAAAAGTTCAAGCACGCCTCTGTTTTTAAAACATATAAATCTAGACTGTCATGAACTGAAAGGTAGTGGCGATTTCTAAGTTTTTTACAATATTTGGCTCTGTGTAATTCAACATAGGTGACCTATCTTCAGAAAAGACAGATGAGCTCAATAAAGATCAGAAAACTGGCTCAAATTTGGAGACAATACTTCATTGGCT
Organism: Miniopterus schreibersii; assembly: GCF_964146895.1. Taxonomy (NCBI): domain Eukaryota; kingdom Metazoa; phylum Chordata; class Mammalia; order Chiroptera; family Miniopteridae; genus Miniopterus; species Miniopterus schreibersii. The sequence goes on along the minus strand of NC_138101.1, from coordinate 134,586,962 downwards.
TGCTCTTTTACACTTGGGTGAATCACCCTTATCCAACTTTGCCTGGAAGGAGTTTGCAGTAAACACAAAAATCATTACAACACCCGTAGTCCATCGATCTCCTTGTTTGATGGTTCTTTTGATTACAGCTGTAAATATCAATAATTCTTCTTGGCATTAACTGTGACATCACCACAGAGTATATAACAAGTACATCTAACATGAAAATGGAACAATAATATCAAACTTAACTTCTAGGGTGGGAAGCAGAAACCTTATCAATCAAATAAGCTGTCTCAATTGTCCTTTCTTATTTTGACCACATTATCAATCTTGAAGGTGGTATTGTCATCCCAGGAACAGGATACAGGCTCTGTGAAACTCTTGTGATTGGTAAAAACCCCTCCTGGGGAACAGAACAGCTGCTGACAGGGGCTGGTTTCCTCAGGCACAAATGTGTCACAGAGAAGGTGTTGACTCAGAGGAGGGGCCAGGCAGAGGGCGAGTTGGGAGGCAGAGCTGTCCCTGAGTGGAGCCATGCAGAGGATCTGCTCGCTCATCTATCTCACCCTCTTCTGGTCAGGTAAGGCAGATCCTGGAACCTCAACCAAGTAAGACTAAGCAACAATGAGGCATCAAGAATTTCAGGGCCTGGAGCTCATGGACAGTGTTCTTATTCAATTGTCTCAGTCCCCGTCTTCACCAAGCCCCTCTTGTGTCTTTTCTCTCAGGAGCCATGTCAACTATCGTGTTGGTGTCTCTAGACCAAGTAGTGACTGTGTCCGTAGGAGAGTCTGCCACCCTCGGGTGCTCCATGGAAGGCGAAACCATCAGTAACTACTACATCAGCTGGTACAAGCAGACCCAAGATAACAAAATGACTTTCATATACCGAGAAGGGGGCATATATGGTCCTGGTTTCTTAGGCAAGTTCCAAGCTATCGTTGATGATTCAAACAACAAAGCTGTGCTTGAGATCCTTGAAGCATCAAAGAGAGAGGAAGGAATTTACTACTGTGCCAGTGATTACCACCCTGCAGCTGGCCCACTTCTGAGCAGCTCGAAAACCATAGATATTTGTAGAACAGTAGTTCCAACAAGATCATGATTTTCTCTTTAATAAATAGTTTGAGAAATGGGAGCCAGAGGAGGCAGACATTACCTCCTTTCCTTCAGGCTCAATCACTCATGCACTCCCATAGTACTCAGATAGGCAACCTCCAGTGGAGTGTGGCCCAGTGTGGGACAGGAGAGAAGAGAGACAGAGCCAAAGTCAGGAGTTGTAGCATGCACTGTACACTTTTAAGTTTTCTTGAATCTTCATAAAAGATTTGGCCACACACCCAAAGTACTTAAGGCATAGATTAAAGGGGTACTTTCCAAAGTATGACTACAGGGGATGGATGTCCAGTTTCTCCCCAACCATATAAACCATGAATCTAGCTGTTCTGGAAGAGGGGGGATTGGGAAAGTGGAGAGATTCCTTTTCTTCAGCATCAATAGTATGCACCACATGCCATCTTGCCCAACATGGAAGGCAAGACTCCATCTCTGACATCCTGTATTGTTTTGATGATTACTGACTGAATATGGCCTTTTGACCTCCTTTCCTTCTCTATTTCTTTACTTCCTCTGTATGTGCTAGATATAAAACCTGGAGAATTTCTTCTTTATCCTTCTGTGAACAGTTCCATTTAAACTCCACTTTTATCTTAAACAATGTGCTTTTCCAGACTTAGATGACTGACAACCTATTCTGAGGCTGAACCTGTGGTTTTCCTTCTGGCCTCATGTAGAATATCTACCATTTGCCTTATAAAATACCTCATTGAAACTTTTAGTGGTGACGGATATGTTCAGTAACTTGATTATGGTGATGTTTTCATGGATGTATCAGTACATAAAAATTTATCAGACTGTGCACTGTGAATATGTGCAGTTTATTGCACATCAATAAAGTTGAAAAATATTTTTTAATTTAAAATAAAATTTTCAGAGCCTCATTAGACTACTTCAAGCAATGTCTAGAGAATACTTTCTCCAACTAACCCTTCTTATCAAATAAGCTGCTTTCCATAGAAGTACAAAAAGGCTAACAAGTTTGCCAGACACACATAGGAGGTTCCAGTCAGGGCTCCTCATTGTTTCACCAAGAGTGTTCCCAGTTCCCCCACCTCTCATGAGTCTGTCTGACCTTTCATTCATAGATAGATGATGATAGATAGATGATAGATAGATAGATAGATAGATAGATAGATAGATAGATAGATAGATAGATGATAGATAGATAGATAGATAGATAGATAGATAGATAGATAGATAGATAATAGATAGATAGATGATAGATATAGATAGATAGATGATAGATAGATAGATAGATAGATGATAGATGATAGATAGATAGATGATAGATAGATAGATAGATAGATAGATAGATAGATAGATAGATAGATAGATAGATAGATGATAGATAGATGATAGATAGATAGATGATAGATAGATATAGATAGATAGATAGATAGATAGATAGATAGATAGATAGATGATAGATAGATAGATAGATAGATAGATAGATAGATGATAGATAGATAGATAGATAGATAGATAGATATAGATAGATAGATGATAGAGACAGATAGATGATAGATAGATGATTGATAGATGATAGATAGATGATAGATAGATAGATAGATGATAGATAGATAGATAGATAGATAGATAGATAGATAGATAGATAGATAGATGATAGATAGATGATGATAGATGATAGATAGATAGATAGATGATAGATAGATAGATAGATAGATAGATAGATAGATAGATAGATAGATATAGATAGATGATAGAGACAGATAGATGATAGATGATAGATGATTGATAGATGATAGATAGATAGATAGATATAGATAGATGATAGAGACAGATAGATGATAGATAGATGATAGATGATTGATAGATGATAGATGATAGATAGATAGATAGATAGATAGATAGATAGATAGATAGATAGATGATAGATGATTGATAGATGATAGATAGATAGATAGATAGATAGATAGATAGATAGATAGATAGATAGATAGATAGATAGATAGATATAGATAGATGATAGATAGATAGATGATAGATAGATAGATAGATAGATGATAGATAGATAGATAGATAGATAGATAGATAGATAGATAGATAGATGATAGATAGATGATAGATAGGAGTATTTATAGAACTATATATATGCACACATATATACATACTATATACATAATATATATAACATGTAGTTGTTCTGTGCATTTTAGTCATGACCCCATGAGCTCTTCTCATTTATCTCTCCAAACAGCTACATTTCAGGGAATCTCCATCTCAAACCCACTCACTCTGTCTTAGTGTCCTGATTCCAGCATAGACCTGTACCTGGCCTCTACCTCACTGCCACACTCTGTTGGATGGTTTCTTTGGTGAAACTGTCTGAAGGTTCTGAATATTGACTCTGCCCTTGGATAAAATCATGTTCCCAGATCCCCATTCAGATTGGGCACCATGAGCCCTACATTCTGGAAGCAAGTTTGGATCCAACCTTCCTAGGATGTATCCAAGTTACCACACAGACTCATTTAGTGCACTACCTGCTATTCATATCCAGTTGTTCTTCTTTGAATCTATGCTGGGCAGGAAGGTGAAGTGCATTTCCAAGACTGAAAGGGTATAATTCTCCCAGTTTGAAATCATGACTTTGGACAAAGAGTGGCATATGGAAGCTGGTTATGCAGATGTCAAAGTTTTGGTACCGTGGTGTTATAAGCTTACAAGATGGATTCTTAGAAAGAGACCCAATGAGTCTTCTGATGGAGACTGGGAAAATGTGTTTGAGGAGGAAGGGGAAAAATATCTTGACAAATGCATAAAACTGGGTGTTAACTGCAATAACAACTAACATGTGTTGAGTGCTTACTATTTGCCAGGCACTATTCTGAGCACCTTACATGTGTTCCATCATTTAATCCTCTCAACAACCCTATCATACATTTTTTATTATTACCATCATTTTATAAGTGAGGACATGAAGGCACAGTAAAGCAAAAATTCTTGTCCAAGTTTCCACAGCTAACAAGGGAAGGTGACAGGTTTCAGACTCTGGAGTCTGTGCTAGAGGACACAGCATGTGATTCAGGGGAGTGGGGGAACCATAGACAAGGCCATCTCCAAGGTGTGTCAGAAAAAGGGAGCAATAGGGGCTGTGCCCTCGCCACCAGACCTGTTCAAACTGATGATCTGTCAAGAAGTTGGGACAATGGAGCAATGGTCCCAAGTGACCTGTCAAATGTTTTCTAACTCAGATTTTGTGATCCTGACATAAACTCCACAGTCTTCTAAAATCACCTATATCTCTTCATCTTTGAAGTGGTGATAACAATGAGTTTCAACCTCACAGTGTCGTAAAGCGCTAGTGATAGAAAGTAAGTAAATTGTGTGGCACATGTAGAGCTATTCAATAAGTGTTACATATAAGAAAGAAGAAACTAAAGAGTGGAATAATTGAGGAAAAAGTGAACTAAACTACTGAGTGCCAACAAGAAGCAACTACTTTTTTTTATCTTATTTTCTTTTTATTGAATGTATTGGGGTGACACTGGTTAACAAAATTATACAGATTTCAAGTGCACAATTCCACAACACATCATCTGTGTACTGTATTGTGTGTTCACCACCCCAAGTCAAGTCTCCATCCATCACCAGTTATCCTCTCCCCCAACCCTCCCTCCCCTCACCTGCAATCACTACACTAAGGATACAGCCACTTTGCAGGTGTAGACTCACTTAATCCTTATGACAACTTCATGAGGTTGTTATTCTCAGCTCTGTCTTGCAGATGGGAATACTGACACTCAGAGAGACTAGATAGCTTCCCGAAGGTTATAGAAGCAGAGCCAGGAACTGGATCTGAGTCGGAGGCTACCTGTCCTGGCACTGGGCTAGGGGCTATGGGATATGCCAAAGAAATATACCACCTATAACAATATCAGAATTAAAGAAGAGCTGAGAACAAGTGTGTGAAGTCCAGTCACCTGTGTGATGCAGAGGTTGCCTTTGACTCCCTGGCCAGTCCCCAGAAGAGGGGGTGGGGGTGGAAATATCTGATTCCTTCCACCTCCCAGCTCTCCCTTTCTTGCTTTAAAATACCAGTTGCAATTTCAGCTTTCAGGCTGCTCTCCAGAGATGCCTCACTCCTTTGGCTGAAGGAGGACAGCAGCTACCCAGCTCCCTGTCACACTCTCGAGCACCACCCCTAAGTCAGCAGCTTTTCTCTGGGGCCACGGCATGGGAAATGACCCATGTATCCCCTCTTCCTGATTGCTTGTCAAAGGCAATACCTTGTTGGACTCCCTGGAGTCTCTGGGGCGCTAATGCAGGTCTGTTTGACTGCCTTCTCATTTCCTTCTCAGGGGCCTGTCTAGAATGGCAGCTCCAGGGATCGGGGGCTAGTGTAATGAGAGTAGGAGAAACTCCATGGATCTCTGGCAGGTCCATGGAATTGCTAACTTTACCATCCATCTATGTCAGTATGGTGAGACAAAGCGTCTGAGTTAGTCTCTTCCACTTTTTCTGTTTTATTATCACTTATACCAAGGTACAAAAGGCCTCAAGATCTGTTGTCCACAGTTCTCTGCATTAAAAATGAGCAAAGTAACACCAGAAATCATTGCGGTGAATTAGGTGCAAGAGCCACAATGCAAAGGAGAGTTTTGAGTCAAACTAAACTTTGCTTTAGGTAGGGTCTGAGCCTGCTGTAGTGTCTCAGACAGGAAGTACTGCCTAATAAACTGTCCACACTGACGAGGGGAAGAACCTCCAGAATGGAGGCTTCTTTCCTGCTCTTCTTCAATTCAGAGCATTGCCCCCAAATATTAATTGGAATGACAGGATTATGCATCTCTGATTTGTTTGTCAGGGCACTTTATCTATCCCTCCAGCAAATATCATCCCTCCTCTCTGCTTAAGTGTCCTCCATAGCATTTATCACCATTTGATGTGCTATACGTTTTACTTGCTTATTTATTTGTTGCCTAGCTCTCCACTGGAACACAGCTCTACAAGGAAGGTATTTTGTTTTGTTTATTGTTTTAACTGTAACACACAGAATAAGTCTGGCACAAAATGGGAAATCAACAAATGTACTGAATGAACAAGTGAATGAAGTATTTAATGAGTGAGTACTATGTACCCTACCCTGTCCTGGATGCTAGGAATGCAGCAGTGCACAAGACTGGCACTAACATTGCCCTCTGAGATGCTTGCTCTAAGCCTCAGGTATCCACTAATGAAATGCTTTTGGCTGTAACAAGGTTGTCTGAAGGGTTGCTAATAGAGTGCTCTAGAACACTCTTGGTGAGCAGATACCAATGCTCCTGCCTTCCTCGCACATCCCTCCATGGCAGGAGTAAAATGGGGAAGAGAACAGACTTTCTCCTTTCACCACATTTTCTCTTCTTTTAATCCCAAGGCCCCAGGCCCAGAGGCTTGGACTATCAGGGGAAAAGCTGAATATTTCCACTTTATTTTTTAAGGAATTTTGCAAACTTTTCCCCCAACAGACCCATTGGGCATGCTAAGCCACAATAACACATTTTCCTAAACAAAACTGTAATTACTAACTCCCCTTCACCTACCACATTCACCACGGCCACCCCCAAATGATTTTGGCATTCTTCTAGAATGCAGAATCTCTGGGTTCTTGTGGGGTTTTTTAGCAGTTCACTCACACACAAATGTATTATGGATGGTAACAGTGTACAGTAGCAGGTATCAAATGCTGAAGAAATTCTCTGAACGCATACCCAGGGTTCTCAAGAGCTCCCAAGGAGCAGCATGTCTGGTGACAGGACAAAGGAAATCAAGCCAAAATGCAATTGCTTGTATTAATTTAAATGAGGCAGGTTCTCAAAGTCTGTGTTTAAATAAGAAATCTAATAGCTTTAAGTTTTCCGTTTACCTGCACACATGTGGGAGAATAGGGAAGTTTAAATTATTATTATTTTCTGGCTTAAGGATAAAGTCTCATGAATATTTATAACTTTCAGAAAAAGAAATGTCAGTACAAATACATTGCTAGGGTAACAAATTATTAAAAGAAAAACTAATGCAAAGTATGAAACTTTGGAGGTTAAAATTGCTTCCCTAGAATATAACATTGATTTATTTATTCAAGAACAATTTATTAAGCACCTGCTGTGTACCAGGTACCTTTCTAGATACACTGGGAACACAGTACGCAGAAGCCCATGAGTTTATTTTAGTGAAAACGAATACAAACTAAAATGTATATTAGATGTGATCACTGCCATGCAAGAGATCTACAGGGAGATAGAATATGTTATCAGGGGCCAGGGGAAACAATTGTTTTATTCAGGTGGTCGAGAAAAGCTACAATAAGGTCACATCTCAACGAGGCCTGGAGGTGGTCAGGGATGGTAATATTTGGAGTCTGGGTGTTTGCCAGACTTTTCTGTTAGAAATAATATTTTCATGTCCCGCTTTATGACCCATAATAGCACCAGCTTTTCTGTAACTTGGGGGAATAAGCAATAGTTTCGTCTTCTTATCTTGCTGAGAGCTCTTTCCGTAATAGTTCAGACTTCCATTTTTCAAGAGCAAGTAATAGAATTCCATTAATTAGCACAAAGTGGGGAGGAAGCGGCCCTAAAAAGGTCAAAACTTAGAAGGTGAAATGGAAGATGGCAGAGTTGGATTAGTGACGAATGGAATCCGGGGCATGCAGCGCTGAGCCCTTTGCCTTCTCTCCCCACTTACGTGAGCACCTTCTGTGAACTGAGGAGTGTGTCTTCCCAACCATAAGGGAGAGTGTGCAGACCGGATGACTCCTTTTTCACACTGACCCTCAAGATGAATCCACTCCGCAGCCCCAGGAGAGAATTGCAGCCTCACCTACGCTTGCAGACCAGCATGTCTCCTGGAAACTGCCCAATAGATTGGGACCCTGAGATAAAACATGTGTTCACCTCAGTGAGCTTCTTGGTTTTTCTTCATTCCCAGGAAGCCAGTCACAGATAAACCCAGGGAATGCAGAGTACCTGTAGTGTCTTTACAATTCCTAGCACAGCCTTAGAGATTCATTCCTCCAGGACTTCAGGGTGTGCCTATGGCGGGCCCAGAGGTGGTTTCCACCTTCACCCCCACCGGACAGAGGCGAGCAGTATCACTCAGCGGCAGTGAGAAGGAAAGTGGGCACCCATGGGGGCAATACCAAGGAGAAACGGCCTGTGTTGTCAGAAGCTCTACCACGTCAAAGGCCTCCTGTTCCATAAAGACCTAAACTGTGTCTGCAGAGCACATGTTATAATCATGAGTGACCCACAGAGGATTACCTGCCCCAGTCATCTAAAGTGAAGAAGGGTTTCATGCACCAAGTTTATAAATAAGGACAAAAAGAGCCACAAAGGGGCCAGTATATCAGACACCGTAAATTAAATCAGAGACATGGCACCGTAACAATAACCCTCCTCTGTAGTAAAATCAACTTAAAATGAGTTCACAGCTCGTTCATTTATCAGCACTCAAACCGTCAGGATGTTTTCCATATGAAGGACATCCCCCTCATCCCTACAGCCCTACCACTTACACACAGTGGCAGAACAGTGAGAGACTAATCGCCTCCTGGGTCAACCTTTTCCATTGAAGATGTAAAAGCTGAGGAATGGAGAAATTAAGTAACTTTCCTACCATCACACAACCAGCTAGTGGCAAAGCCAAGAGAGCACAGGTTCCCCAACTCCTGGTCAAGAACGCTTTCCACTACACCCTGGCATCTGGTTGCCATGGGAACCACTCGATTGCCGTGTTTTTCCAGTCCATATCCATGCTACACAGTTTTTCCCCTCCAATCGGCTGGAAAATCTTTCTCCTCCCAGCCAAGCTGAGTCCCTATAGTGAGTGCCTTTGCAGTTTGAAGAGTAAGAAGTCTCCTCTGTGTTGCGGAGTATAGGGCCCTAAAGAACTCCAGAGAGCTCAGTCTTTGCTTTCTACCTCTTTCTAAAGAATCTCCTTGAAATCTCAGCCCCGCCCTGGGTCCTTATGCATTCCAGTGGGTACCTAGCCTCACACTTAGCAGGTCTTCAGTCCATGCTGCTGAGTGAAAGAAGAAAGGCTGGTCCTCCCCTCTCATCTCAACCTAAATAAACCTCACTCATTAGGGACACTGCTCCTCACTCCCTGCAATTGTCCCCATGACAGTACCTTGCTCCTCTCTGCTGAGCAATGGACAGATCAAAGACCCTGCCTTCTATTCAAACACAAAATCTCCACTCCTTTTCCAAAATAAGTACAAGTCAATAATATGACAATGCTGATAAGAAAAATAAAACCAACCCAACCGGGCTTGGCTCAGTGGTTGAGCATCAACCTAGAATCCAGGAGATCGAGGTTCGATTCCCTGTCAAGGCACATGCCCGGGTTGTGGGCTCGATCCCCAATGACTCTCTCATCATTGATGTTTCTGTCTCTCTCTCTCCCCTTTCCTCTCTCTGAAATCAACAAAGATATATTTTTTAAAAAAGAACCTTTAAAAAAAAGAAAGGAAAGAAAAATAAAACCAAAGAGTGCTATAAGATCATAAGAATGACAATGTTATTATACTCAGCACGGGTTAGCCCCTCCCACAGGGTTGCAGGCCTGGTATGTTTCCAAGGTACCCTGAATAAGTCTTGGAGAAGTTAGGCAATGTTGAATTGTGACAAGTGAAGAGTTATTACACAATAGAAAAGAAACCCACTGGAACCCCTGTTCAAAACCTCGTTCTGCCCTGTGAGAATCTGAGCCTATCACGTCACCTCCCCAGACTCATTTCAGCCTGAAACTCATACAGCCTGAGGGCCCTTCCCCTTCTCACCCTCAGTAACTATGGTCAGTCTTCCCCATTACCTATGAGTGGAGAAAAAGAGAAAACGTTCCAAAATTTCAGCAAAAAGAAGTTAAAAATGAAATCTTGAAAATGAAAACTATCAACAACTGGAAAGAGGTACTGCTAATAATAATAACTGCAGGCCTATCGTCATGGGGTACTTCACATGCTAGTAAATCACTGTTCAAAGTAGTTTACATATTTTGATTTGTATAATCTTTACGATAACCCATTGCTATAATTCTCTCTATTGTACAGATGAAGAAACCAAAGCAAGGAGAGGTTAAGGGATTGCCACGGTCACAGTGCTGGTGAGTAGCTGAGCCTGGACACAGGCCCAGGCGACCTGCTCCAAAGTTGCTGGGCCACACAACTCGAGAGCTTCCTTTTTTTGGTGCTTATTAAAAGCTTTTTAAAAATCATATCTGTGGGCAAAAGAGTGGATCGAGCATATTCCCAGAGTCCTTTCTGACCGCAGTAGGCTCTGTTCTATAAAAGGAGGCTGTGCAAGGAGGGCAGGACTATTCCCCATTGGGTCCCCATAGTACTACCTTTGCAGTTTGCTTCCAGAAAGATCAATAGCCCCCATTGTATGTCTGTGGGCACTTTTCCATCTTCAGTCTCCAGTATGTGCTGCCTGCCTGGGCTGACCTTCCTTGTGCTGTTTCTCTATGGCAGCTATTTTTTACCTTTTGTTAACCTCATGGCACACATAAACTAATTACTAAAATTCTGCTGCACACCAAAAAATATAATTTGCCGATCTGACAAAAAAAAAAAAGGGTATAGTTTTGGTTCATTCACAACAGATGGCTATTGTTGTGATGGCTGTTGTCACTTTTTTATTTGACAATCTAAGGGAAAAGAGGTCAGTGCCCCAACTAAATAGTCAGGTGTTGCATGTTTTAAACATTCTTGTGGAACACCAGTTGAAAATGGCTTCTCCGTGGTCCAGCAGGAGTCATCGTTTTGGAAGCACTATAATGTCTGTCTCTTACAATTCTTATCAATGCTTTCTCGTTTCCAGTCACTGAATCAGCTAGTGGATTTGGGGAAGGGGAGACCACGAGAAATACTAGAGACCCCCTGATGATCACCTTCAACACCTCTGGGTTTAACTTTGGGCTCCCCTGGATGAGCTGGTACAGCCAAGCTCCAGAAAGACCATGTGAACATGTTTCCAAAATTAGTCCTTCAGGGCATGTTAAGCATTACACATCTTCCGAGGAGAGAAGATTTGTTATCGCAGAAATAACATCAAAATTTGGCTGTATTTACAAACCAATAGACTAAAACTGGAGGACTCAGCCCAGTATTATTGTGCTTTCACCACAGTGAACCATAGAGAAACTGAAGGAGAAAGGTCTCTGGTGGGGAGAACAAAAGGAGAAACTGCAGATATGATCAGCTATCTTTCTCCAGCTGGGTCTCCTCAGCCCAGGCCTGCACATCCACCTGATCAGACTTGGGACTGACTACACCCTTATTTTCATGTGAAACATGACCGCTTCACTCTGCTCCTTTGAATCTTCCCAGTTTTTTTTCAACTTCCTACTTTCTGCATCCAGAGCTGGTTGAGCCAAAGAGAGGAGAGACCCTAAGGAATCAGTCTTGAGTGATCCTTCCAGAAGCTGGGCAGAGGGATTGTTCTGAATAACGTCTTTAGAAAGTCTAACTCACACCTTCCCTCAAGTGGAGCTGGCTGCCCATCAAGGTTGTTTTTCTTAGCCCGTGACTTCTAGGTCATTGGAGGAAAGTGAGAAAGAGCAAAACACGTAATCATGTAGAATTTAAAGAAATATGGGAGTGGGGTTTTGTCAGGGTTCCAGATAACTACCTTCAAGTTTCATGGCACAATTTAAGTAGGTATACTTTCCTCTCTTAAATAGGTGGCAATATAGTACAGATAGGATAAATGACATACAAAAATAAATATGTTTAATCATTCACAAAATGTTAATATGTATTGAAATTAAAAACAATAATCTGCGCCCAGCCGGGCGTGGCTCAACAGTTGAGGATCGACCTGGGATCCAGGCAATCGGGTTCGATTCCCGATCACGGCACATGCCCAGGTTGCGGGCTCGATCCCCAATGACTCTCTCATCATTGATGTTTCTGTCTCCTTTCCTCTCTCTGAAATTAATACAGATTTTTTTTTTTAAATAAAATTAAAAAAAACAATAATCTGAAAATTGTCCCTAACTTTGGCAAGGTCCTTTCACTGATCTTAAAATGAACAAGTTTTAAAATTTGGTCTAAAGAATATATTTTGGTCTATAAACTAAATATATTTTTATATGTGAGTTCTTTTAGTAGTGAAAAGAGCATGGGTTCACCTGGCCAGGTGGCCCAGTTGGTTGGAACATCATCCTGTACCCCAAAAGGTTGTGGGTTCGATTCCTGGTCAGGACACATATGAGAGTCCCATATGTTTCTCTCTCTCTCCCTCCCTTCCTCTCTCTAAGATCAATTTTTAAAAAAAGAAAAAAAAAAAAAAAGAGCATGGGCTCTGGAATCAGATAAAAAATGGGTAAGAATCACAGCTCCTCATTTACTCATGGGGACCTGAACATGGTTGCTTACCTTCTCTAAACCTCTATTTCCTCATTGATAAAAGAGAGATAATAATACCTATTTCACAGAGTTATTACAAGGATTAAGTGAAATCAATACTAGAAAGCACCTGGCACATCTGGATGACAAGTACACCAAAGGTGCTCAATAATGCTAATACTTCATTCCCCTCAATTCTTAATCATCTGAAGGAGAGTGGTTTTTACCCAGAAAAGAATGAAAGATATAGAATGAGAGGGAACATTGACAATGAGCACCACCATTTTTCCAAAAGAAAAAATCCAATTGCTGAGAGTACATTTTTCATAAAATTACCTCATCAGGAATGTTCTTCCCAGACAACCTGTCTAAATTATTTCCCTGCACTAATGATAGTGAAAGCCTCAAAGACAAGTCCATTACTGTGATTGTCTCCCCAATAACATACTGTGTCTTCATTGCCCTTTGTCTGTACCAGCTGAAGGTGGCCAGTCCCAGCTCCACCAGAAGTAACAAGGAGAATGAATTTTTCATGCCAAATCTTTTTCCAATAGTATTGGTTCAGATGTCTAAGACAATAGCTGGACAAGGGGGGCTCGAGTGTCAGAAAGCTCGGCCTTATCCAGCTTTGAGGATGCTCTCCTGTAGGCCCTCCCTGGTCTCAGGATACATTTAATCAATGTACCCTTTTATGAATAGAGAAATCTTTTCTCACTCTTAAAAAGGAAGCTATAAAATTTAGTTACTAGCCTGTGAGGCATGGCATTGCCCATCCTCATTCTGCCCATTCTGTCTTCGTGGGGTTAATTCTCACTATAGTACTTGGCCAAGAAAACCAAATGAATGAGTCCCAAGGATAAATAACCTCATTTCAGTCCTCTGGCTTCTTCCATGAAAGAACTATAGGAACTTTGTCCAGGGGAGCTAGGAAGAAAAGCCAGGGAATCAAAGCTGCTCTGTGCCAGAAATGCATGTCCTGATGGCAGAAGATTGTGAGGATATCTGCATTTAACCACATCCCCGATGGAAAGCAGCAATCTGAAACCTGAGAACACTTTCACCTGCTAAGAAGAGCTAGCAGCCTGATGGGAAAAAATATATTTGGAAGTCAAAACTCTTATTTATTTTTGTGTGACTATAGGATGTCGGTTAACCTCTTTGAATGCGAGATTCTCATCTATACAATAGTTTATGTTGGATGATAGCTAAGCTTCCTTCAGCATTTAAGCTAAAGATCTCTGCCCACCAAGAGTGAGAAGAAGACAGTTGTGGGACAAAGGAGATCGAATTTGACAGATTCCCAAAATTGGGAAGCACAGATTCCTGCCCAGCTTTGACCCAATAAGGATAAAATAAAAGAACTAAATGAAATACACTCATGATTAAACAAAGGGATTTGAAAGTCATTGCTAACCTCACACCTACCTTGCTTCACCTCCAGCTCATCTCCCTTGAGACACTCTTCTTCCTCTTTAATGCCTCATCGTGATTCTCAAAAACTGTGATCACTCAAGGTTGAAGCTTTTAATCTCCCATGTATAAAAGGATATGCAAATAGAGTTCAGTTTCCCGTTGAGTCTCTGCCAAGGTTTTAGCCTGGCAGTTCTGGGAAAGGAGCCAAAGACCTCATATTTCTTGGCTGTTAATATTCTCCCATCTGTGCTCAAGTCAGCAGCCTGGGCTTCAGGCTGTGGCTTGTCTTTAGTCTTATACTTTCCTAGGTTTTCTAAAACAACTCTTTAGAATGTTTTCACAAAAAAAGTAACTTTGTTCCCAAGTAACCAGACAGAGGATTATCTGGTTATACTTGGGGACAGTAAGAAAAAGACCAAGACACATATATTCCTATATTGTAGCCTCAGAATCCAATCTTATAAGCTACCTGAGGTACTGATATTAATTAGGTCTTAAGCAAGGCTTACAAATAAGTCATCAATGTCACCAATACAGGATGTCATACATACACATCACACATACACAGGGTGAAAAGGGCAAGGTCCTCAGGTATAATAACAGCTCTGTAAAACATTCAAAAACCAAAAACAAAAAAAAAAAGTGTTTCCGAGCCCAAGGCTCTGCTGAACAACAGTATCAGGGATAAGACTAATTGTTCTCTGTCTCTCCTGATTGAACTCACACAAAACAGCAGCTGCCATTGTTACTCAACACAAGGCATCCAGACCCAAGTTCACTGAAATGTTATCAATACTGTGATAGAAAATTATATGGTCTGAGTTCTGTTAAATCTGAACATTCATTAAGCATGGATTTTCCTCTTTTTCTGTAAATGCTCTGGTTTATTTGTGTTTTCTGGTATTTCCCTTCAAAGCTAACTCCCAAAGGGCTTTCCTGGGCATTCTCATTTTCTTTACAAGCTCAATGTACAAATTTATTTTTTTAATTTCTCCAGAAACCTCTACGGAGATACTTCTGCCTCCATTTCTCTGTTATCCCAGGCAGCTATCAGGAGCAAAGAGCTCAAGTTTGGGCAACCTTGGGATAGTACAACATCAGTAAAAATGTCCTCAATGTTAATGCTCTCTACCCCATCACTCACTTAGTGTCTCCTGCAGCATTTATTTCTAAATATCTTTCTCTAGTATTGATCTTTTAGCCTCCACTTTATAGAATTATACTTTCTTCTTTGAAATCTACTCACAGGGTGTTGATACTCTACAAACTTTTTAACTCTCAGTCCTTTCTCCCAGCCTCCCTCACCTGTGCCCTATACCTTCCAAAAATGATCATATCCAGACCATTTGCATCTCAACCGGGAAATGATGCAAAGCAGATCCTTTCCTACTTCTGTTTTTGCTTCTCAGTCCTACTCCAACCCATGTGGGTCTGAAAGATAACACCATCTTGTGCCATTTGGGGACATTTTTCTCAGAGACCTGTCCAAGAGCAGCATTTTATAATGAACTCCATTGAGATTATGACTCTTGAAGGTGCCTGACTCAAAAAGTCTAGGAGGTTTCTACCTGAATTCAGGTCCAGCTACTTCATCACTATATTTTCCATTGGAAAAGGTTGGGCTAACTACATATCACACCCGTAAAGGCTCTGAGTTGAATTGGATTCTATGGGATATGCGGATCCCATGAAGCTCCTGGGCTAAGGTTTGAATACACCAGTTCTGTGGGCTGTAGTGGGAGATGTCCAGATGATATGCCTTCAATGGAAAAAAGAATCACTGTCACCTTAGACAATTCCAACTCTCTGTTCTACTTTGCTCTCCTAATACCACACCTCATCCTGCCATGTATTTATGGCAGACTTAGTCGACTCAAAATTAACCTGGAACAAATCAGCATAACCTACGGTTAGTCTGGAGGTTCAAGGTAAAGTAAGTAAATCTGACTCCAGGGGAAAATATTTTTCTATCTCTAATGCAGACTCCAAGAGCTATGATTAAACAGATCTCTAATCACACTGCATTTCCATTTGGATATATTTCTACCAGTTCCTATACATTGTTTCTGCATATAAAGAGTTCAGTGATGAAAATTGAGATTTTATCCTACATACACAAATCAACTCAACTATCCATGCAGATAGATTACTTGCCAGGAGGGATTAAGATGGTTCTGCTATGGCTTTTTGGCTTCCACACTACAAGCCATCTGGTCTCCATCACATCTGGAGGAAGGATTTCCATGTTAAGCATTGTTTACACCATCACACTCATCGCAGTAGTCACACCTGACTATATAGACTGGCTAATAAACCAGGAAAAGCCCATCTTCTAAGAGAGAGGCAGAAAATGGTGAGACTGATAGGACCTGAATGCCGGGAAATTATTCATGTCCCCTGCTGACTCAGCTTTCTCACCAACTGCCTAATCCAACAGATGCATCTTCCTTATGAGGCACCAGGGACCCAGAATGTCCACATCCTGTGGTTCCCTGTACCTCTAATACCTCACATTTGAGTTCCTTTCCAATTCAGAGAACAAAAGCTGCTGGCTTTGGGCCAGTTCACAACAGATGTGGGTCTCAACTGCCAACTACCCAGGAAGCATCCAGGTCAGGGCATGAGAATCACCCTATTAGACATTCCCATACTGCAATTCCATCAATCATATAACACCTGGTCAGAGACAGAGACTGGTAGACTTTCTCCTGAGCATCTTCAGGGATTAAATGCTTCCTGTTGGAAATTAAGAAGGCTGCACTTACTGCTAAGATTTAAGAAGGCTGAGAGTTAAGGGAATTGTTGGAAAGTAGGTATTACAACTCTACATGTACTTTAGGAAAATCTAAAACTCTATCCAGAACTTCGACAGAATGCTTTCCTATATCACTGACCTTGCCCATCTCCCACTCTGAATCCCACGTGGTGATCATACACTGGATAGGCATTAAGGACCTTTCCTCTCTTCAGATGCATGACATGGTGATGGGGACTCTGCTAATTAGAAACCATTGCCAGTTTGTATCAGGCCTTGCAAGGATGTCCTTGTACTGCAACTGTCTGTAAGAGATTGTACCCTGGGTGTTCCTAAGTCTGTAAATTTATTTTACTTTTTTTGCCCCAAGAAAATGGTCCCTACTGTGCACTGCTTACTTAATAAAGCTAAGAAAGACAGGGGCAGAGTGCAAGGAGAGAAACAAAGACATTAGTACCAGGGAGAATACTGTTGTGGACTGAGAGTATTTATCACTTAAATTGATACTAACTTGATCTCCTAGAAATTATAAAGGTCAGTATTAGGCTATGTATTTTCTTTCTTAGTCTCCAAAAGAAAATGTGAGAATTCAAACAGTGCAGAATCCTTGAATACCACAGAATACACACACACACACACACACACACACACACACACACGTAGTTAGCTGTGGCTGGGATAATCCAAAGTCTTGGCAATAGCTAAGGGAGGTTGCCAGCTACAAACTCTCTACAAACTGTATGTCACCTTTCTCATCTTCCTGTGCCCTTTCCTCAGACCTTCCTCCTCATCACATTCCTTGTATGTATTTATTCTATTCCCATCAAAAACTGAAAATAATCTGAAACTAATTTATACAACAGTTAACCTTTGAACAAAGTGGGGGTTAAGGGAGCCAACACCTGCTCAGTTGGAAATCCACGCATAACTTCTGACTCTCCCCAAAACTTTATAGTCGTTCCTCAGTACATGTTTCCAGGACCACCTCCCATACCAAAATCCAAGGATGCTCAAGGCCCTTATATAAAATGGCATAGAGTAATGCATACAGTTGGCCCTCCACATCCCCAGTTGGTTGAATCATGGATGCAAAACTTGTGATACAGAGGGACAACTGTGTATATATATATATATATATATATATATTTTTTTTTTTTTTTAACCCACATTTAAGTGGACCAGTGCAGTTCAAACCTGTGTTGTGCAAGGATCAACTGTAATTTGTGAGTGATGAAAATAAATGGAGACTTTAGCTTTTCTAAGGTTGGAGTGGGAGGAAGGGAGCATTGTATTCTAATAGAGATAGTAGCCATAAGCTAAAGGTTAAAGCAACCAAGGCAGAATTTTTCAAAGCTTGAGCAACACAGTACAAAATGAAAGATGAAACTTTGTTCTATCTTTCTTTGGAGGCTCAGGGTGATCATACAAGGAGAGTCTGAAGTCTCCCAAAGCAGGCACTTATCTTCCCATGTTCAGGAAGAGGCCCAGTGGAGCCTACAGCCAACGAACATTAACCTGTGCATTGCAGAGAGGCCAGAATTAGGGCCAATGGGGTGGGGGTGGGGAAGGGAGTGGAGGATACCTGGAAAAAAGGTTTCATTTCAATAGCAGGAATAGCTTTGTAGCAGTTGAAAGCCATTCAGCAGTGAAACAAGCATCCTTGTCAGAAAGTGGCTTCCAGTAGACAGCTCCACTGGAAAGGTTGTCCACATTGTCTGGGAGCTAGAATTCAATGACCTGAACTCTTTTCCTCCCTAGAATTCATTACAAAATTCTATGTTGAAAGAAAATGAAGCCTATACATTCTCGGTTTTCTTTACAGACATTTGCATCTTTTTTAACACTGTATAATCAATTCTCTATATTATTAGATACTTTTCCTAATCAGTATTTTTAATAAGCAACATTAATACTGTATCTAGGAATATACTATAGTTTATTTAATCAGTTCTCTTATGACTGAGAATTTAGGCAGCTTCAACATTTTTCCTATTATAAAAATTGCAGTGATGAACAAACGTAGCTGTGCTTATAACTTTTTTATTTTTTAAATTGTCACATATGTATATGAGGAAACTATATTTATAAGTTTTATATATTAAAATATATATGTATAAAAATCTGAAATAAGCCTCCATTTTCTCAAATAGAAGATTCAAAATTAGGTTTTTGGCCAACTTGAATATATAAATGCTTAGGGTTGTAGATGAAATTTTCCAATTCTACTTCAAAAATTTTTATATATCAATTTAGTTACACATACATATTTAAAACCACATATTATATAAAATAGTACTTTAAATTTTAAATACTGCTTTTTTCATTCTCAGAGTTCACAAATTTTATTCAAATGATTCACAGGCATCTCAGATGATGCATTTGTCACCACTGGAGTTGCTTTCTTTAATCTTCAAACATTTTTTCAAAGCACATCAAACTCACTTGTGTCTAAATTGTTTGAATCATAGCACGTTATAAATCCATATATGAAGCTATCGCTAAAAACATTTTTGAACCACAATATCTACTCACATAACATTAGAACAGTTGTTTTGCTATTTATCCTGTAAGAGATATTCTTAATCTCCACAACCAAACAAATCTTACTTTAAAAGATTTGTTTAAACAATATTGAACACTTGTAATTTCAAAGGCATACTCCCAAGAATAGTTACTGAGTTTTTGCTAAATTATGTAGTCATCTTTTTCACTAATCCCATCGGGGGACTTCCATAAGCATCCTTGAACTAGCCTTGATTGAGATCATTCCAGGATAATGTGTCTTCATTAAGCCATACTTAACTGTGCAAAATAAGATAATTGCATGAAAGCATTATAATATTGCTCTTTGTAATTTGTAAGGAATCAAATATAAGGGGATTCTCTCTTCTCCAAGGATAATAAACCTCACTTTATATTCAAACATAGGTAGTATTTTCTCACAGCAAATTCCTCCAAATGGAAATATTTGCTTAAACTAGTATGAATGTTTATACCTTCTTAATATTAATCAATTGGCTTCCGATAAAAATGTAACAACTTATATTGTTTTAACATCATGGCAGAATGGGTAAATTCATCTTTCCTAACAAAAACATTGCTTAAATGTCTGTAAAAAAAAAAGGCTTGTTAATGCTTTATTTACATTTTTTACTATTGGAAGGTTGAAGCATTTTTCCAAGTTTGTTAACCAATGAGTGAATGTCTTCATTTGTTCTTCACCCATTTATTTTTTAGGTTCTTAGTGTTTTACTTATTGGTTTGTGTGATTGTAATAATTTTGTTTCTCTGAGTTTAGCATTTAACCATAATAACAACATCGGTGAAAGATTTCTGAGGTTTTAAATGGCAGAGGGTGGTAATGGCAAAATGCCAAGGAGGGGGAAAAAAGGAAGAAGAGAGTTTTTGTACTGCTGTGTTTCACTGTGACTACTTACCACAGAGTTTGAAATGTATTAAGCCTTTGTTCAAAAACACCCAACTGTGATCCACGATGTATGTCTCAGCATCAGGAGGAGTCCTCTGAGGGTTGTGGGGAAATAAAATGAGTTTTATTGCCCCTTGCCTCCAGATTCCTTTCTTTAGAGGTTGTCTACTACAATGATTTCAGAGTGAACAAGTGTCACCCAAGTCATCAGTAATGAGTAATCCCAACCACACATTTTAACATTTATTAGCTATTCTCATGCCAATGTAAAAAAGAATATCATGGAGGAAGTAAAAGAAATGGAACCAATAATGACTGTTAGCCGGTATCCTGGGTCACACACTTGTATATGATGAACCCAAAGGATGAACCCATGTCTGCCCAATGTACATAACTCCTCCCTTCACAGAGCTCAATGCCTAATAAAAGCATTGCTAAATTCTAACAATGTACAAAAATGCTTAGACAGTGGCGGTTGTGATTTGAATTCCATCTCGTTACAATATGACATGCTTGCAGAGTTCAAGTCGTTTTTAAATAATGAATTTCTAAAGTCCATACTAAAAGCAGATCTACTAGGTGAAACTCTAATCCTGAATCCCCACACCCTAGCCATTCATGTGTCTTGTTCTTATGAGAAAACTGTTGAATGAAGGAGTAGAGATGGCAAGAAGGTCATTGTTAAGTAGTACTGGACAAAGGGCCCAGTGATATGATGAGGAGCACAAACTCTTCGTAAGTAAAACCTGAGCTAGAAAATCACAAGCAAGTAAACATATGGTAAGAGGGAAGATTTTTGTTGAATAGAGTTAGCTGGAAAGAGCTTTAGGAGATCAATCTTGAGCTGGTTCTTGAAGACAGTGGAAGACCTAGCAGACTGGGATATCATTTCAGAATCAAGGCACCTCCCTCTCTGACCTAATGCCACCGAGCAGTCTCCTCATCCCAGAGCAGAGACACATTTAAGCCTACCCACTTAAAAGATGTGTTCTTGAGAGATGTTTCCTGGGAACTAAGCAATATTTCTGTTCACTTCAGAGAATCAATCAGTGATTAATTCCATAGATCTGAGAGCTTATGAAATCTGGGCTCTCCTTCACTCTTGTCTCAATCCTACATATATTTGATCCAAGAGCACAGAAATTAGTCCCTTCATCCTGGGATTACAATCACCAGTTAGCACACCAAGTCCAACTGCTCTTTTTAAGTCCAGAAGAGCAAAAGCAGTGCACAGGGAAAGAAAACTATACCTAGGTCTCCTCCCAGGTTTTTCAAAATAACGGGGTTTATGACTTTTAAAAGATAGAATACATCGATGCAATCAAAATAACATCAGAAGGGCCCATTTTCAGGGAATATAAACACTTCACAAAGATGACACTTTTAATGAAATTCTCACTTTTAGCACAGAAGTGGAACATATCTTTGGATTATTTATTTTCTAAAGAAGCAGGCTCTTTTAAATATTAATTTTTCAGCATATAGTGACGAGTTTGTAACTTTTTTCTGGTATCTCAAACTGGAGGCATTCACATTAGCAGAAAAAAGAAATATGACTAGCTTCCTGCTTCACGCAGAAATCATGCAGAAAAAAAATTTCCAAGCCAAAAATAAAAGTTTAAAAACATTTTAAAGTCTCAGATGACTCTCTGTTTGCAATGGGAAACTTGTAACTTTGCACAAGATGGGTTTCTCTGTCACCATCCATCCTAGTGATTGACAGCCTTATCAAGTCACTATGTCTATCTTGACATGATGCAGCACGCAGGACACAGCATCACCTACACAGCATTCCTGCCAAAAATAAACAAATTAACAAAGTTAGTCAAACCTTTCATTCTAACAGGAGACAAGGGAGCTAGAAGAACAAGTTAGAGGATTATACAAATAAATAACTAGACAAATCTGAAGGTGAGACATTCTTCAGGACCTCAGGACCAGTCCCTTCAATCACCAATGTGATGAAAAGGTGGGGAAAATACAGTAGAGGGAAAGCAGTGGAAGGAAAACTAGCACAGACTAAAGAAATTTAAAAGGTTTAACAACCAAATTAAATGTGTAGCCTCTGACTGGGTTCTTGTTTTTAAAAACCATCCATAAAAAACCTTCTGGGGACAATTAGGAAAATTCGACCATGAACTGGCTGTTAAATGATTTTAGGATATTGTTACCCTTGTTAAGTGGGAAACAGGGGTACCATGGTTATGCAGAAAAATATGTTTAATTTTTTTTTAATTTGTGAAACTTTTATTTTCTTCAATTGAATAAGTGAGAGATTATACCTCAATATAGTTTTAATTCACATTTCTCTTATTATGAACAAATCTGAGCATCTTTCAAAAAGTGAAGAAACTTTTGCACTTCTTTTTTTTTTATATTTGGTTTCAGGTATACAGCTTAGTGGTTAGAAAATCATATAACTTACATAGTGTTTTCCTCGATATTTCCAGTACCCCAAATGTCACCATACATAGTTAGCACAATATTATTGACTATATTTCCTGTGTTCTACTTACTTCCTCATGACTATTTTGTAGCTACCAATTTGTGTTTCTTAGTCCCTTCACCTCTTTCACCTATCTACCCAACCTCCCCTCCCCTCTGGCAACCACCAGTTCTCCCTCTCTATGTATGAGTCTGTTTCAATTTTGTTTGTTCATTTTGTTCTTTAGATTCCACATGTAAGTGAAATCATATAGTATTTATCTTTCTCTGGCTGACTTATTTCACTGAGCATAATACCCTCTAGGATCATCCATGCTGTCACAAATGGTAAAATTTCATTCTTTTTTATGGCCAAGTAATATTCCATTGTATATATGTACCACAGTTTTTTTATCTACTTGTCTGTTGATGGGCACTTGGGTTGCTTCCATAGCTTGACTATTATAAATAATGCTGCTATAAACATGAGGGTGCATGTATTCTTTCAAATTAGTGTTTTGGGTTTCTTCAGATAAATCCCCAGAAGTGGAATCACTGGGTAGTAAGGCAGATCCATTTTTAATCTTTTGAGGAAACTCCATACTGTTTTCCATAGTGGCTGCACCAATCTGCATTCCACCAACAGTGCATTAGGATTCCCTTTTCTCCACATCCTAGCCAACACTTGTCATTTCTGGATTGACTGATGATAGACATTCTGACAAGTGTGAGGTGATATCTCATTGTGCTTTTAATCTACATTTCTCTGACAAGTAGTGACATTGAGCATCTTTTCATATGTCTATTGTTCTTCTGTATGTCCTCTTTAGAGAAGTGTCTATTTAGATCTTCTGCCCATATTTTAATTGTATTGTTTGTTTTCTTGGTGTTGAGTAGTACGAGTTCTTTATAAATTTTGGATATTAACCTCTTATCCGGTGTATCATTGGCAAATATGTTCTCCCATTTAGTAAGCTGTCTGTGTGTGTTTTTTGGGGGAAGGAGGGTATAGTTTCCTTTGCTGTGCAAAAACTTTTTAGTTTGATGTAATCCCATTTGTTTATTTTTTCTTTTGTTTCCTTTGCCTGAGGAGATATATCAGAAAAAATAATGTTACAAGAAATGTCTAAGATTTTACTGCCTATGTTTTCTTCTATGATTTTTATAGTTTTGAGTCTTACATTTAAGTCTTTAATCCATTTTGAGTTTACTTAAACAAGTAAAGATTCTTTTTAATGGAAAGGCTGAAGTACTGTCACAGAAATATAGTTTAGGTACTGAACATAATGTGGTCAGACTTCTAGGCCTTCACTGAGCCCCCCTCTGTCACCAAAGCACAATTATCATGGATCCAGCATTGAACCCGCAGAGTAACACCAAGAAGAAAACCAACAAAATCAGATGACGTACAGATCCATGGTCTTTGATTCTAGAAATTCCAACCAAAGTATTTGGGTCAATTTTATCATTTTTTTAGAACTGGAAGGCCACTGCTCAAAATGGCTTCTGACCACTTACTCATTGATCAAAACATATGATAAAATTGGTCTACTAATCACTAACGAACAAGTAGAAGGAGGTGAGGCAGCAGAGGAAACCTGGGGCTGACTGCCACCATTGCCACTGCGGCAGCACAAACAACATAGAATTAGGACAGCGGTCCTCAAAGTATGGTCCATGAACCTCTAGGGCCCCAACACCTTTTCAGGAGTCCACGAGGTCAGAACTATTTTTATAATAATATCAAAATATTATTTGCCGTCTGGCCGGGGGTGGCTCAGCGGTTGAGCGTCGACCTAGGATCCAGGCGATCAGGGTTCAATTCCCGGTCAGGGCACATGCCCGGGTTGCGGGCTCGATCCCCAGTCGGGGGGCGGGGGCAGGAGGCAGCCGATCAATGACTCTCTCATCATTGATATCTCTCTCTCTCTCTGAAATCAATAAAGATATATTTTAAAATATATATATATTATTTGCCTTTTTCATTGTGTTGAGAGTTTCACTGATGGTACAAAAACAATGGTGGGTAAAGCTTCTGCTCCCTTAGCATGAATCAAGGCGGTGGCAACAATCCTGTATTAGTAGCCATATTCTTCACTGCCAAGTATTTGTTGGGGGTGTGGGGGAGTCCATTTTACTTTAAAATGTTATTGACTATATTAGTTTGTTAGGGATGCCATAACAAAATACCAGGGTCTTGGTGGCTTAAACAGCAAAAATTTATTTTCTCACAGTTGTGAGATTGGAAATCTAAGATCAAGATGCCTACAGAGTTGGTTTCTCCTGAGGCTTCTCTCCTAGTCTTGCAGCAGGCCACCTTCTCACTGTGTCCTCACATGGTCTTTTCTCTGTGCCTGCATGTCTCATTTCTTTGTGAGTACAAATTTTCTCTTTTTATAAGGACACCAGGAAGATTGGATTGGGCCCAACCCTCAGGGCCTCATTTTTAACTTAATCATTTCTTTAAAGGCCCTTTCTTCAAATATAGTCACATTCTGAGATCTGGGAGTGAGGACGTCAACATATAAATTTTGGGAGGCCACAATTCAGTCCATAACATTGACAAAGTAGCAAAAACTTAATTTTATTAGATCTCAACTTTTGAGTACATATGTCTTCTTAACATTCTATGCTGCAAAGGAAGTATACTTCTGCTAGTTCTAAATTATAGTTATCTCAAGAGAAAACATTTCTGGAATTGTTTGAGTTGCAAGCTGAAAAGCCTTTTTATCCATGAAACACCATTTTTGTTTGAAAGAATGACTGACAGACAAACTAGTTATTCAGACTTGGGTATTTGGCAGGCATCTTCTTGAAAATGAATAAACTGAGCTTGTCACATCAAGAAAAACAACTGATAATTATTACTAATGATAAAAATCTAAGCTTTAGGCAAAAATTAGAGTTTAGGAAAACTTGTATGTGTCACCGTGAGCTGGATAGGTCCCCAACATTTAAATACTTTTCTGATTTAAAGGTATCAGTGGTGATAATAACTACTGTGGTATTTTGATATTGTATAATGAAATGTATAAACATGTGGAAGTTGTTTAATTCATGAACTAATGTTTCCCAATTGACCAAAGAATGATATTACAAAACCATATATGGGTGAAAGTTCCATCCAAAATGTAAGATAGACCAATGGATTTTAATCTAACAGAATATGGAAAGTTCATTAACATGATTTCAGATTCCACACTGCAACTGACCTCTCTTTTAGAACTACATGTCTGTATATGTTTCTGTATATTTTTCTCATATATTTCAACAAAACCAACACATTACAATAGACAGAATGCATAAACAGACATGATTTGGTAAACCAGCTCTTCCCCAAAGGATATTCAAAGACTATGATCAAACACCCCTGGAGATACCCCTTCCTTAGGTCTACTTCCTCCACGTTTTTAGTTGGTCCTCCATGTATATGGCTTGAAGTCTCTTCAACAGTTTGGTATTCTCCTTTTAATATACTGCAGTTTGTCTATAACCCTCAAAGAGCACATATCAATACTAGGAGCTGGAGGTAGAGATGAAAAATCTAGTTCAAAGCCCATATACCTGGAGGACACCTCTTTCCAGTATTTACTTTATTTCTTGGGTTGGTTTCCCCTAAATTTTCTTAAAGTGCTCTGAGTCTCTGAGCATGAGACCTGGTCCCAGCCAGGACTGGACAAGGCCATGATAAACCCAGTTCCAACACACTGTCCCTTTCCTCTGTTCCCCAATGAGGATGAGCTTGCCTGGCACTGAGAACATGCCCTGGCCTCCTTCCAGGAAGAGCTGAACTTCAGGATATACCCACCCTGTGCCTGCCACCCACACCCCTCTCCCACAGAAGAGTGTCTCATACAACAGTGAAAAGTCACAGAGAAAAAGAAATGCCAGGTCACTTGGGCCTTCTATGGCCACTTCAAGGTAGGAGATCAGCTGAGAGACTGAAAGGATACCCTGAAACACTTTCAGATAATAAATGCCAGAGTAGGACCAGACTGGGTATTTGCCTGATATACTAAAAAATATGACTGAACTAGGAATTGGAATATTTGATTTCTTGTATGTTCCTTTGAACTTGGGTGCATTGACTGGGTTGTATTTTGCTCCTTGAAGGCTCTCCCAACTGTGACATTCTAGGATTCCTCTCCAGAAGCACCACTGATCCTTGATTACTCATGTTAGTGAGAAAAATGTGATTCAAATACTCCAAATATACAGACAAAGTGAAACTCATTTCTTTTTTGTTTTAGAGCATCTTTCATGTGTGGAGCAAAACACAACAAATTTATCTTCCCAATGATGCTTAAGTCAGGCTAATGTTAAAAATCAGTTTGTTTACCACTAATGTTGCTATGCTCCACTAAACAAATGTAAGGTAGTATTTATTCCATAAGGCAGCCGGTGCCAGAAAGAGAGCAGGGCACTAGAAGTTGGCTATACGTGGATTCTGGCCATGGCTCTGCTCTGTCACTTCCTAGCTTATTCTTTCTGAATATGAGATACCTCATCCTTAAAGTGGATTCAGAAGACACTTTCTGAGCACTCACCAAGTCAGGCACTGTGCTGGCACAAAGTATATAGAAATGAACAAGAAAGATCCCTTCCCTCAAAGGTCACTATCTAATGAAGAAGGGAAAAAGGGGTTTTGAGTGCAATGATGGAGATAAGCACTACATGTTATGAAAATTCAGGGAAAGTGTGGGCATCTAACCCAATTCAGTCTTGAGCCTTCATTTAGGGCTTCCCAGGGAAGTCAATAGCTAAACTAGCACCAGAAAAGGACTAGGACTTAAGGAGACAAATTAAGGACCAAATTTGAAAATAGGAGAAGGAAAGAGCGTTTAAAGTAAAAGCAATCACATGGTAAAGGCAAAGAGGTATGAAAGAACATGGAGCTTTCAAGAAGCAAGAGGTTCAGTGCAGCTGAGTTTAGGGGAACAAGTAGAAAAGTACAAGATATAGGCCTGGAGAGGTAAGCAAAAGTCTGTGTTCCATGTAACTTTATCCTGAAGATAATGGGAACCACTCAAAATTTTAAGCATGTAATTTCATAGTTGAGGTTCCCCCAAGGCTTAGTATCTGTATTGATCAGCTATTTCTGCTGTGATTATGATCCATAACAAACAACCCCAACGTGTCATTTGCTTAGAGCAACAAACGTGTATTGCTTTTTCTCAATGGTTTGCATGCCAGCTGGACTTGGCTTCAAGATGTGGGTTAGATTCAGGTCTGCTCTACATGTCTTTGTTCTAAGAACCAAGCTGAAGGAGCAATGACAAGAATGCAGGTGGAAATCCATGATTTGATGCCTCTTGGAGCCTCAGCCTGGAACTGGCACACCGTTACTTCTACCCACATTGTAGGGATGAAAGCACGGGCAAGCCCCAAAATCAAGAGTCAGATGTGTACTCGGCCTAGGAGGCCCTGCAAAGTCATGCGGTAAAGTACATGGCTGTGCACTTCTGCTACAGAGAGGGAGTGAAACGTTGGGAACCACAGCAACTATATTCTCATCGGGACTCATCATCCCAAAACCCTCTGCCCCACAGCCCCAGGATTGTAAAATTCACCACCCCAGATCCACAGGGTTTCATAGTTTAAGTTTTCGTATAACTCAGGATTTTAATTGCCTTTTCATTCCCAACTTTTATTTCCTATAACTAATTCTATTCAAACCAGTTTCTGATGCTGCTTGGGAAAGTCTGCACAAGCATTAGGAGAAGGCCAATGAGTCACAGGGGTTAATCAGAAGTTTAATCTATTATTCAACACAGTGACTACCCACCTCTTGTCATTTCAAAGACTAGCACCTAAAGACAGCTCTACTCAAGAGTCCAAATGGCAATTCTTTATTCTCATCTGACCCTCCCTAGGAGACTCTCAACTTTTCATTTTTCCTGCTTTCTGCCCTAAGCCATTCCCTATTACATTGTAACTGAGGCCATAACATTTCTTCATTTCCTCCTTTCCCTTTTTGTGTGTGTATGTATGTGTTTTTTAATCAGCGGAAGAGTGTTAGGCTCTGTATATGGACATGAAGTTGCTTGGAGTTTGTGGGGCAAGCATGCAGTTATATGTAGGGCAAGAAGGAGTTGTCACAAAGAGTATAAGTAAAATTGTGACACCCTGATTAAGCCATAGATTTGGATAAGATCCTCCAGGAAAAGTCTGAAGATCAACCTTTTTTCAATCCTGCTCCCTTTTGATAACAACATAGTTCACACTCTCCTTTAATGGTTCACATTTAATAAGGCCACTTTTGATAAGCCTAGTGCTTCACTTTATTTTCATAGTGATAGACACAGAGATCAAAAGTGAACCAAGTCCTATCTCTTGAGAACCCCAGAGAAGAGTTTCCAAACAGGAGCAACTGTATCAAAAATCAGAGGTCAAACACGAATATAAATAAAAAGTATCCACTGAATTTGGACAGAGCCACTGCGTCTAGTTGCACAGTTATGCCTTGTACAAGGGCATTTGGCCAAGGGGACAAGTGGGGCTAAAGGCCCTGGTTGTGGAGCTGCATCAGCTGGAGAAAGGGAAACCTTTTATAAAGCATACAAAGGTGCCATCTGTTTCCCAAGCTTGAACCCAAGCTGCTGTCTCTGTCTGCACCCTCTTCATGTGCCCAGCAGGGTTGCCTTTTCTAAATCCCACAAAGCACCATATGGGCTGCTGGTCCTGAATTTAGCAACCAGGGAGCCAATGGAAAAGATAAAATTTTAAATTTATGTGAAAGCCCTTTGTAAACTGTTTAACACTATTCAGGTGTAAAGCAGGGGCAAGCAGAGGTGATCCAGAAGCTTAGCAGGCCACAGGAGAAATTGCATTGATCACAAACATTTTCTGCCTAACCCACAGCATGTAGAATCCACTTGAGACATTCAGATAGCCGACAAACTCTTCTGTGGGAAACCATCTGAGAGAAGACTGGCCAGAAAGCACAGATGGGAGTGGACGTGGTAGTTTCTGAAAGTCCATTCTAGTTGGAAACTCCAGGGCAGATTTAGCCAGTGGGGCAGAAGAGTCTTAGACAGAAGCACCTGGGTGAGCTTGCCCTGAGCCAACTGCCAAACCCTTTGATCTTGCTGGAGCTTGACTTGGAGAAAACATCCAGCCCCTGCGGTTCTCAGAGTTCACATAGGGTGAAACTCTGGGAGGTTTTTGTAAAGCTCTGTAATACTGTGATTGGGGGGATATGCACAGTGCTACAAAACCCACTAAGACCTGTACAAAAACTACAGGGGCAAAGGTGGCACTTCCCTGGGAAATCCTCAGCCTGCTACCATGCCCAGGAGGGATAAACAAGGCAAGTAACCATCCCTCCTTGCTCAGTGACTCAGAAGGGATGCCAGGAAGTTGACCAGGCCAAGAGAAGTGACCTCCAGCTGCTGGCCTCTCACTCGCTGCTGTACTCACTGAGGTGAAACTGTTTTTTCACTATGTTCTTGTAGCCATGTTTAGGGAATACAAAAGGTGTTTCCTTAAAAACTATCCTTGTCTTGGTTTTGTGTTGATGCTATTGCAAAGAGAATTACATGGGCTATCTCATGTGGAATTTCTGAGTCCAAATCCCTAGAGAGGTTTGCCCGAGTGCTTTGCTTTGCAGTTTGGGAAGATGAATTTCAGCAGAGATTGATTTGTTTTTAGGCAGTCACCTGCCATAGCTGCTCATTCTAACACTGACTACACTGTGAATCACTGGTCCCTGGTCAGTGCTTCACACTGCCCGTCTCCTCCTGTGATGCCACAAGTTATCTGCCCTTTAAGCAGCACTGGTGACTATAGAGGCCTTGACTCTGGAGTAGTCATGGATCCAAGACCTATCCACTTGGTGATGCCAGTTTTCCAAGACTGAGAGTTAGGTGTGGGTCTAGGAAATGAGAACAATTTAAAACAATAGAAAACAACAATTCAGAGAACATCATGTCCTGTCCTGGAAATCTTCCCCATAGGAATGTGTGCTCTTACCTACTCCTCGGACACAAACCTCCCAAAAGCAAACTCGCCCCTATTGGCAATTGACTAAATCATCATGAACCAGTTGGATAAGCAAATGTCATCTTTCTAAGAGCCAAGCCCTGGAGATCCTCCAGCCCTACAGTTAATGGAAGGAAGAGTGGTGCAGGCACTGCTGAGGTTTTGAGAATGCTCTTAAGTGCTGTGTCAGAGACACTCATCTTTGGAAAAGGAGTCCATGTAACTGTGGAACCAAGTAAGTAACTCATTTGTCTACTCTTTAAGGTTAAGGCATTCTCTATCTAAGGAGGCAGAAATATTAGAAAATGTGAAATGGTTAGTAATAGCACTGATATAAGAGGACTTTGGGGAAGATAGTTAGTCCCCTGCGTAGGAATTGAGAAGGTGGTTGTCTGTAAAAAAAAAAAAAAATAGACTTTGGGGCTGTGAAAGACCCCACCTCACTCAGGGGAAACTGGGAAAAATCTGTTCAATGCATGAGATTCGGGTTACGCTGTAGAGACCACAGAGTCATTGTTTCAAGTCCTCGAGTTGAGTTAGAATGGATCAGAAACAAGGTTGATCTGAGTCTGGGGATTCTGTCAATGTGGCTCAGATATAAACAGTTCCTTAGGCCAAACTCATGGTCTTGGGAGAGCTCAGGGCTGAGTCAGCCTCCTGGGCATAGAGGGCAAGGCCAGGCTAAGTGGTCACTGTTGTTGCCACATTTCTCTTCAGAAGAAATGAATAGGTGCCAGACATCCGTTTCCAATTGTCAAGGCTGCAAATGGAAGCTAAGTTATGACTAAGGATGCTGGAACATTCTGGATCCCAGGGAGGGCAGATTCCAAGCAGAACAAAGTGAATATGTAATGTTTCCACCTAAGAAAGACTTTAAAGTCTATAGGACACAGCCAGGAGTAGTTCCCTGAGGGGTCCTGGTGTTCACCGTCCTCGCTGAGAGAATATGGTTCGGGTCACTAATTAACTGCTGGAAAGCAATCCATGCTAAACTTGTCCAAGGATTCTACTCAACACAGAAGGCATATTTTTGTGTCATTTATGTGACATTTGAATTCAACTGTTCTTGCTTAAAAAAAAAAATTAAAAAAATAAATTAAAAGACAGCAGTCTCCATTTGGCAGCAGCTTCCAGTTAGATAATGGACATTAATATTAAGCTAGAAAATGTAATATGCAAATAAAAAAACCATTTCAAAGATCCTTGGGAAGTCTAGCAATGGGGTCAGAGGTCCCAAATCTGCTGAGCTGGCTACTGGAAAAGTAACTGCATGTCCTGGCCTGATGCCTTGACAGTCAACTTATGTTTTCCAAGGTAAGAGAAGGCTCTAGAGAGGTGGGGTGAAGAGTGCAGCAGGGTGGGCTTGTCTCAGAGAACACCAAGGGACGGGGCAGTCCTGGGTGTATGAAGTGAGGAAGGCACAGGATTGAGGGCAGAGGAAGGAAAAAGAAGGAGTGCAGACTAGGCATTCCCCGGCTTCACACACTGTGGGAGAAGTGGGGCAGGGGCCTTGTATCCAAGAAGAGAGAGAAATCCAAAGCTGTGCTAGCAGAATCAGAGCAAAGAAATTTAGGGTCTTTTTTAAAATTAAAAAAAAAAAAAACGAAAACCATATAAGATTTTGAAAATTCAACTAATTCAGACCCTTATCTTTAGATCTCATTGACTTTAAATTCTCTCACTAAAATAATAGTGTATCCACATTCCTGACAAAGTTGATGGCTGGTTTCCTTCATCTCCCTTTGTTGACCAAGTTCTTCTGAATGAATTTAAGTTCTTCTGTTTAGTGACTTACTTGATCCAGTGTTTCCCTAAGCATGTGTGTATAACACATGGTTTTAGATGGTACATAGACTTTCTTTTCATTTTAATTGCACTATCTTTTAATGAATATCAGAATAGAACAATGAGATTTTTAAACCCATAAGATTTAAAGTTTCATTTTAATTATATATGGTGTTAAAAAGTGAGCAAATTTAATGAAAACTATTAAGCAAATCATATGACAGATTGATGGGAGATGTTATTAACTGAAGCATGGGAAACACTGAGCTGCTGCATCCCACCATCTTTTGAAATGAAAAGATGAGGGGCATCCAGAGAGGGCAGGATCTGGAATACATTTGAATGGTGCTTTCTTTTTTAGCCAACTAATATTGACTTAAAGAGGCATCAGTGCAAACCCAGGGCCTTTATCTTCGCAGAAGCCTACTCCCTTTTGAAGATTCTTTCAAGTTCTTACTTGCAGGCTGCCAGGGAGCACAAAGCTAACAGAACAGGTCTACACAAACTCACAGCCCCAAATCCACCACACCCTTTAGACCTCTGGACAGAGAAACCCTGAAGATGCCACTTAACTTCATAAAACAGAACCAGAGAACAGGACAAAACAGCATGGAATAAAGTACCACAATATAAATGTGTGCTACTGACCATGACAATGACAGGAGCTTAGAAAAGAGTCAGAGTCATCAGGAACATCTTCGTGAAAGTGGGCCATTAGATGAACTTAAAATAATATGGGTTATTATATGTTATCATATCAACTACCTCTTTGGAGTGCTAACTATGTCTCCAGACACTGGGCTGGGCACTTTATGAATGAATGGCATTTAATTCAGTTCTCACAATAATCATGAGGAACTAGGTGCTATTGCCTGCACTTTTACTGGTCAGGAGGGGTCCCCCAGGATCACATAGCTTAGCCAAGTGAAAATTCCCATATCCATCTGATTCCATTCAAAGATATTCTGGATCCTGCCCCTCTGGATGCCCTTCACTTTTTCATTTCAAAGGATGGTGAGATGCACCAGCTCAGTGTTTCCCATACTTCAGTTTGTGCACTTAAGAACTCTGCTCTTTATCGGGGTTGCAGGTCAACTGGGGCATGCATGCAGGTTTTCCAGTCTGGCCCAGCCTCCCCCTCAGGCCTATAATGAGCTCCTTTCCAAGCTGCCTGAATAGCCTGAAGCAGCAGTTAGGCTGCTTCCCTTCCAGCAGCCATCCCCACCACCCTCCTTCACTCAGGGAGGCTCCTACCCCCAGACCAAAACCAGTTACCAAAAGAGGCATTCTCCAGGCAAGGCTCATCCCTCACGTTGCACCCCCAGTGCTCAAGAGTTCGTAAACTCAGACAGTCCAGATGATCATACCAAGAAAGGAGTCCACAAAATCCTCAGCTCATCAATGTGTTTCTAAAATTCCCGTTCCCATCCTTGGTATTTCCTCTCACGCACACGGGGTCTTCCAGAATGGAGCCTCTGCCTGGAGCCATTTTCTCCCAAGAATTCACAGGGTTTTCTCCCCTCCTCCTCCTTCTCCAGGTCTATACTCAGTGTCACATCTAGCGAGTTCCTTCCCAGCCATCCCCTATCATTCTGCAGCAACCTTACCCTGCTGTTCTTTTTACAGTCTTCATCGCCACCTGAAACTTTGTGTGATCATTTATCTTCTGGTTTCCTTGTTCCATAAGGGCAAGACCTCCAAGCTGTTCCTTAGTGTATCCCAAAACCACTGAAGGCACTAAATAAACATTTGTTGAATGAACGAATGAATGAATGAATGTGTGAGTGAATGAATGAATGAATGAATGAATGAATGAATGAATGAATGAATGAATGAGTGAATGAGAGGACAAGTCAGTTGTGGTGTAAGGCAAAATGGAATAGAAATGAAAACAAGCTAGGAACCTGCAGAGCCAGGCTGAGCTCCATCTCTGCAACCTGTGACAAGTCGCTCTTCTAGGTGCTGGGGGAATCAGCATGCACAAAACAGACAGAAATCCATGCCTGATTGGAGCTGCTATGGTCAGATTGTAAACTAAACAAATGAATAAAATATATAGTATTTTAGGTGATAATAGCCCTGGAAAGGAAAATAAAGCAAGGGAGGGGAATAAAGAGTGGGAGGGAGCAATGTGCAATTTTTAACAAAGAAGTCACAGAAGGCCTCTTTGAAAAGGTGACATTTGAGCAGAGACATGAGTGGGTGACAGTGAGCCATGCAGTTATCTAGAAGAAGAGCAACTCCAGGCAGAGGGAACACAAGTGCAGCCTGGGGTGTGTGAAGTACAGTAAGGAGGCCCATGTTGCTGCAGGAAGGTGAGTGCAGGGGAGAGGATTTGAAAATGAGGTCAGGTTGGTAATGGGAGTGAGGAGGGAGTGGCTTGTACTCTACTGTAAGGACTTCGGTGTTTGGATTTGAGAGAGAAGATTAGAGAAAGGAAGAGAAAGGACCCAGAGAAAAGGCCAAGGGGGACGGAAACCTGGATTCCGGTCCTCACCCGCAGCCCTAAGTGGACACTTTCAAATGCCAAAGACATAGGACTCTGCTCTCCCTCAGCAGCCTCGCCCCTGGGGAGCTCTTCATTTAGTGAAATTACATCCCTCAAGTAAAACATATTGTCTCTATATCTAACCCTAATAAGCATTCTAATAATTATACCTAGGCTTTCTAGTTTAGAGAATGCTTTCTATGTACCTTTTCATTTACTTTTACAACCTCCCAGTTCAGAAGATATTACCTTTGTTTTATAAAGGAAGCAAATGAATCTCAGTGAACTTAAGGAACTTGGCGAAATTACACACTTAGTAAGAAACAGAGTCAAACTAGGTTTCAGGTTTTCTGGCATCTTTCTTCTTCATAACTGAAAACCACTCTCCATTGTGGTGATTCTCAAAGTAGGATCTACAGTCCTTTATGAGCTGTAAACCAATCTCAAAATGTATATTCTTTCCCTGCTTTTTAGAGTGACATATAGGCAATCTCATGGACTCTAATTTTTATATATGACAGAGGTTAATTTAACTGTCACTTTTAAGTGTATGTCGTTAAAGCTTGCTAAAATTTTATATTCATGAATATGTTATTAAAATATACTGAAGACTGATTCTACTTTATACTAAAAAGTCTGGCTCTGCACAATGCTGGCAGTGATGCCAAGCTCTGGCTGAATACCAAATGGAATTCCCCTAAAACATAGGAACGTGGTACGTAACTCACTAGGTCTTTCCCCCACCTAAGTGCAGCTCAAAGATTGAGAACCACACCTCTATGATCAACGTGCCACCTTTCTTTTCTCTTGATCAAACTAAAAGACTCCTTTCTAGTCTCTCCCATTCAGAGCACAAATCCATAATGTAACATGGTAAAAGCTTAGGTTTCTATTTGACACAGCTATCGCCTCCTGTTTTGACCTGAAGGATAGCCCCAAGACTTAGGAGGAAAGAGGTTTGGCCAGATGAGACAGAAAATCCCATCCTTCACAACTGGGAGGGCGTTGCCATAAAGAGAAAGTCAGGCACTTTTTAGATTAGGTTCATCAGCTGTGAGAACTGATCTTTGGCAAAGGAACTTATCTGGAGGTACAACCGCGTAAGTGACTCATTTTTCCTTACTATGACCACTATATTTGGCAATTATCTTTGTTAGATATTGTCCCAAGTCACCAGCTTGGGAAATACTTTGCAGGCTACTGAAAATTCCATCTTTCCACCACGAAATTTAGCAAGCGGTGGGTTTCTGAGAAAATCCAGGATGGGGCGTCTGTTATGTTGATCCACTATCCTTCCTGGAGTTTGTGTCCTCCCTCTACTTATCTAACTTTAGAGAACCAGCTTACTTAATACCCAAGCCTTCACCATTTACAGATCTAGACCATAGCCAGGCCTGTGCTACAGTATATCTAGGAAATATGAGGCACAGTGATGAGCATGTTAAACCAAGAACTCTAAGACCAAGTGCTAATCCTTCTCTTTGGCTGACAAGCTCTCTGACTTAACTCCACTGAACTCTTAACCTCCCTCTAGCTAGACCAAATGATTTCCAAGGTGTCTTCCCGCTTTAGTACAGTATGATTAGTACCCAGACTAATTCTTAGGGCAATTTAGAGGACAAGCAGGGGAGTCCAATGGTATAAATGTCTTATATCCCAATAGGAATTCTGTGATTTAATTTTTTAAAGGCACTAGGAAAGGAGTCAAAACCCTCCCTATGCATCCATTAATTTGCCCTTATGTGACCACAAGGGTTTTACACGTGATCACAGGGGCTCCTTTCAGTCCTATTATCTATTACTCTGGTTCAATGGCTGGAGACCTGAGAGTAAGGCCCAGCTCAGCCACTCACTATCTTAGCTTCAGTGACTTCATCTATAATATGGTTCTAATAGTATCGCCTCATGGAATTTATTACAATAATGTTTGCTGAGGTAGTGTAAACACAAGCTGTTTGTAAGAAGTAAAGTACTTATACAAATGGTAGTCATCTATGATTATTATGATCCTTTAGAGAGACTCCAAGTCTTTTGCATCAATGACTTTTGCTCCAACCAACATGTCCTTCAACCTCTAACTAAGGCATAGTTTTTTGTGATTGACTTAAGCCTTAAAGTTACGTTTCAGCTGACAGCCATTTGGCAATCCTCAGCAAAACCTAAATAATTCCTTTCTCCCTGTGAAAGGTGATCCTGAAGCAAAACTTGGAAGTAAGAGACGACATGTTGAGGAGATAATAGCAGAAAACTCAGGGACTTCCTTAAATGTTAAGACTCAGAAGACAACTCACATCAAACAGGCTGCCAAAGTGTAATGCTTAGATCTCAGAAACCCTTGCAAAATTCTATGTCTCCAGCTACACTTGTTCTGCTCCACCCACACCCTTCCAAACAGAAGGACTAAACAGGGGGCAGATAGGTAGCAAGGTTTTTTGTAATGACTCCTGAAGTGGTGCTTCGACAGCACATCTCATCTTTGGAAAGGGCACTCAACTCATCGTGGAAGCAAGTAAGTTACACATTTTACTTCAGTCTGTATATTCCTTGGAGTTATGGCATCATCCTGAATGAATGGTGTTTCTTGGGATGTCAGGAGGTTCTAAATTGGGAATCCACTGAGGCTTCTTGTTGTTGTTGCAAAGAGTTGGGGTAAAATTTGAAGACAAATTCATTAGTTTTCTCCCAAGAAAATATTCTATATATGCTTAGAAACTGTTCTAAGGATTAGTGTTCATAGTCTTCTACAACTGCCTAACTAGAGCTCTTAGTCTGGCCCTCTGATCAAGGACTGGGACCAGGGAAAAGGCAAGCCCTAGATGAGGAGAGTCTCTCCACTGTTTATGAGGAAAAAGAGTCATGGCTATGGTGTAAGAAGAGAGAGGGTTAGAAAACTATTATTAAAGGAGTTAAATCAGGAGAGTTTTATCTCCCGCAAATGACAAAAGCCAATCTTGCCCTTATCTCTTTTTACTGAGAGCGTGCACTGAATGTGCCTGATTTAAACTAAATGGTCTACAAGATCCCATACGAGCCTGGCTCTGCTGAGAGCAGTTATGTGCTCACCTCCCTGTTAGCCCTGAACCTGAGGACTCCGCACAAGGCTCAGGAGCCTGCATCCAAAAAAGACACAGTCATCAGCTTCAAGACAATAGAGACAATAAAGTGCTCTCCTGGACACATTGTCCACTATCAGTGTGCCCCAGGGTTTGGAAATCCAGAGGCTATACTCGGGTAGTTGGGGTAGCTGCCAGCAGTCAGTCACTGGGAGCAGTCTAAAAACAACAGCCTTTCAAAAGTTTCACAAAATGCCAAGTCCAGTGGGGCAGGTGTTACCTCTTACATGGTTAGATTTTTTTTATTTTATTTTATTTTTTATTTCAGAGGAAATAAAGAAGTGGGGAAAGGTACATGATTGTGGCAAGGCTGACAGTCCTGAAAGCAACTGGTAGTGTCCACAGGGTCTGTGCCCCTCAGAGTGTAATATAAACTTACAGGAATTCTTGTTGCTTCCAGGGAAATAGTGGAATTTGGTGAGTTTTCTTATCTTTGAGGGGAGAGAAACTAGAGCAATGAAAAGAAGGACAGAAACAGAATTATATTGTAGCTGATTGCAGTCTGACTGATGTTGGGCAAATTGCATATGAGCAAAAAGTATTATGTTTCATTTTCCCTTTAAATCATTTCTACTTGAAATTCAGAATTACCTGCAATGTTAGAATCAAGTTTCTGAGGCTGTACCTTTGGGAGTCTTGGGGAAAAAGGAAAGAGATGAGACTGATGCTTAACCCCTCTCCTGGGACCCCGATCGTGCTCTCTAATGAAACTCTATTTACTTCTCTGGGTTTTTTCTTCTGGGCAGTGATGGAATGTAACATGATGATGTGAAGCTCAGGAAGGAAGAGTGAGAATTTCAAGTCAAGCCCCCAATCCTTAAAATTTTGACAGCAAATAATGGTCCTATATAGCTGCCATTCCCTTTGGCTCTAGCTCTAGACTCTCAATTTTTGGTGATGAGACGGAGAAACCCATAGGGTCTTTAAGTTCATTTTCACATGATCACTCTATTCTCCTGAAGCTCATATCTTGACCCAGAGCCAGGGGAAAGTATAAAACAAAAACAAGCAACCAAAGCAAGCATGAGCTCCTCTGACCTGCATCCATAACACACAGCACCTCTGGGCTCTCCCAGCAGCTGCCAATCTCCTGTTCAGCCATCAAGTCCTTTGAAAGTCTTTCCCTGGAGTCAGGGAATTAGAAAGCAGATTTGTTATTATTGTGAGACGCAGCGTGACTGATGGGAAAGAAATTAGGTTTCTAATCAAAGCGCAGCATTTGTGACCCAAGAGAAGGGAGCCAGAATATGAGAACAAGACCTGTGTCTAACATTCCTCGTTCTAACATTCATTATAATAAATGTCAACATTCAGTGCCCCATCCCTGCTCCCAAGCTATTGTGTTTTTTCTTAGGTCTCCCAATAAGCCAGGAGTACGTTTTCCATCTTGAAGGCAGATTTGGGTCACCTGTGACCCTCTTTTCTTGCTTTGTTTTAGCACTAGTCCTGTCCCAGTGTTCCTTGGCTGGGGATTTCATGCTCACATCTTTTTTCCCCAGCATTTAAACTATTATTAGCTTCAAAGAAAACTGAGACTCTGTGCACTTGGCCCCCTGAGCTCACCAAGAGCAGCCTTGTAGTTCTCTGAGCTGTGGGGTCTTTTGGCTGGGACCCAGGCAGGGGAGGCAGGATGCAGATGTTCTAAGCCAGGCCCGGGGCCAGCCCCAGGCTGGTTACCTGTGAGGCAGCATCGCAATGTGCTCCTGGGACACCCGACAGATGTTTTTTGGAGCTGGTACCCAACTCTTCGTGGAGCCCCGTAAGTTGATTTTTCCCTCTATATTTCTGGGGGTAAGTTGAGGGACTAGAGCTGCCATCCAGTTTGCATTACTTAAGAATGTAGACCTAGGAGATGTGAAATGGGCCGGAGTGGCGGCATTAGGCTGAGTTACTGAAGTAACTCTTTAATTATTTTATTTTTTTAGAAACATATGTTAAAACTATAGCTCCCACTTATTTCTGAAATCTTCAAAGCACAAAGGAACCTAGAAGAATTATACTAATAGTTGGAGCATCCAGTTCAGGAGGAGCAGTGGCAGATACACTTGGGCCCAAATTCTCCAGAAAGTTGCTTCATCCTTACACCTCTCTTTGGTTAAGCTGACTAGTGTGCCTGCCTCATTACAACCTGAAAACAAATGTCCTGCATCTTGGAAGGTTTAGGAGAGAGGTGTTTAACCTGGTGAAAATAATCAGGTAGAGCAAACTGATATTCTAGTGTTCAAGTTAACTCCCATGTTGGCAGAGAGCCTTGAAATTGTGAGTGACATTTGTTATAGATGCTGCAATTTTTAAGGAGCCAGTAGGACTCCTTATGTGAATATAAACCCTAGATGATTCCCAAGTTTAGAAATTCCAGAAGACTGTTGGTGAAAGGTATACCCTTCTTTTTGTATTGTTTACCAGCACACAATCTTAACATTGGGCTGGTACTCAAAAAAGAGAAAGTCTAAAAACAAAATAACTATTATCCAAACAAATAACACTTTGAAACACATGTTGAGATGTAATTATATTTGTGGACCATTAGTAGAGACTGGAAATTCTCAAAAGGTAAACAATTAATTAAATCTTTAAATTTTAGACTACAATAGTGCAAATTTTATACAATTTCAAGTTTTGGTTTAAATATAAGAATAGACTAGGTTACATATGGCAACTATATTGAATGCATTCCATTTTTTTTAAATGCTCAGTTCAATCAAATGGCCTTTTCTTTGGTTACCATGATACCAGAGAATGGATTGGATAAAACACTTCTCTTTCAAGCAATTGTTTTGAACATACAGACAATGACTGAGAGAGTCTGAGAAAACTGTTTTACCAAATCAGTGCACTGTGCTCTGTCTGAAATGCTGACTAATAGATTCAGAGCTCAGTGTTAAAAGTGAATAGTCTTCTTCAGACACCTGTGTTGGCTGCTATATTACACTGTTCAAATTATTCAAGCCATGTCTCTCCAGCCCAAAGTGATCATAGACAACTGCCTTTGAATGTAGATTTTTAAATCCCAAGCAAGCCTTAATTAGCCAACCAAATCAGACTAGGATTGGATGATACACTTAAGTAACCAAGGAAGTAGAGATTTTTTGTTTCTGTCTTTTAATAGACAAGTTTCCTTTCTCCATAATTCGTCACTCCCTTGAAAATTAACTGGAATAGATCTCAAACCAGTCAGTATAGTGAGCAAGAAATGTCGCAGTTCTGAAGGGAAGAGAATGAGTGGAACATGTGGTTTCTAAGTCCGGAACGTGTGGTTTCTAAGCCGTTACTGCCAGGGTTATCAGTGTCTGTTATCAGTGGCTTCGATTCTCACGTAGGTTGAAAGCATTGTCCAGGAGAGCCCTTTGAAAAATCCCCAATCCCCCTCTTGTCTAGAGCTAAAGCCAAAAAATATAAGAAACTAGATTCTTAGGAATGAGTTTCCTGCCCTGAGTGACTGGAAAAGAATCCAGTCTTTTAGTTGAGCTTCCCGGGGGGGGGGGGGGGGGAATTGTGATGGTAGTAATGAGGTGGCTTCTCTGAATAGCTGATTTTCTAGGAAAACTCTGATCAGCCATGGTCCATTTACAAAGTGGTAATGAACAGGAGCTTCCTGACAACCACTCACTCCATCTCAACCAGATATAACAGACTGATTTGGTTATAGCTCTGCTACCATGAGCTTCACAGCTGAAACCCAAATCCAGAGTCAGGACAGAACAAGAACACTGGAAAAATCATTCCACATTTACATCACCAAGACTATTTGTTTAGCAATACCTTATGTCTTGATTGTAGGCCATAGTAAATAAAAGTACACTGGAATTCAACATATTTTTTATTTGATACTAAGAAGCCAAACTTAGTTAAGTTTTGAATACTAAGGGCCATATTTACACAAGCTAGTATCATCGAAAATCAGCAGATAAGCTTACGATTGGAAATATATCCAGATCACCATTCGCAGGTTGGTTATCTTTCCTGATTTTGGGCATTTGCAGGGCTCTTTCTTTAGTAGTTATTTGAAGATAGACTAAGAGTTCAAGTCTCCATGGATGCAAAATGTATCACAATTCAGAAATTTCAGTAAGGCACAATGGGAAAGAATCTTCACTACCCTGAAAGCTTCAAGATTTTTGGTTTTTGTCCGGCAGGGCGTGGCTCAGCGGGTGAGCATCAAACTGGGATCCAGGGGATCGGGGTTCGATTCCCGGTCAGGGCACATGCCCGGGCTGAGGGCTTGATCAATTGCTCTCTCATCATTGATGTTTCTCTCTTTCTCTCTCTCTCTCTCTCTCTCTCTCTCCCCCTCTCCTTTCCTCTCTCTGAAATCAATAAAGATATTTATTTTTTTTTAAGAAAAGATTTTTGGTTTTAAGTGGGGGGGGGGGAGATGCACATACAAAGTAGCAGATAAATGGTAAATCAAGGTGAGACATGGCAGGAGAGAAGGCTAGGAGGAAATCCAATTATTGGGGCCAACATTCCACAGCTCCGCTTAGAATAAAACAAGAAAAATTGACTTCAACTTGATTTACACCTATAAAGAATTTCTGAGAATGAGTTGTTATTCTCTGATTAAAGACTGAAAGGAAACTGTAGGGTAGACTTACAGAAGAAGTATTCACCTAAAGACAGAGAGATGTATCACTTAACTTCAGCAGATCCCTTCCAGTCCATAAAATGGAGGTGATGCCCTAAATTGACCCCAACATCAGAATGCTTGAACCAGTTATGCAGTCCTTCTCAGATCCTTGATTCTTTAATCGACATAACGCAAAACATGAGCACCTGCCCTGACCTCCCTCCAAAGGCCCATGCATTTAAAATAAACTAACTGATGTGGACAGGTATTCAGCCTGACCTTGATTGTCCAGAGGATTGATTAATAAAACATAGATAACTGAAACTCAGATAATCCAGAACTTTTTTGTGGTTGTTATTTTCCATCTCTGTTCCCAACCATATCTCTTAGCAGCTCCTAACTGGAATTTAAACTGACTGCCTTTCATATCTGTTCCTCTTGGAAATCCTTTCATGGAGGTGTTAACAAGCCCAGGTGACTAAAAGGATGCAGGAAAGTCTGAGTTGTAGTGTCTGGCCCCAGGGAAATTGAGGCAAACACCACTGTTTAACTCCAACACATTGTGGATAATCATCTCATGAAATAAATTGATTGTATTTGCAGGAAGTCAGCCTCCTGCCAAACCATCTGTTTTCGTCATGAAAAATGGGACCCATGTTGCTTGTCTGGTGAAGGATTTCTACCCCAAGAATGTAACTATAAATCTCCAGTCATCCAAGAAAATAAAAGAATTTGAGCCTGCTATTGCTATCACTCCCAGTGGGAAGTACAGTGCTGTCAAGCTTGGTCAATATGAAGATTCTAATTCAGTGACATGTTCAGTTAAACACAACAATAAAATCTTGTACTCCACTGACTTTGAACAGATGAAAAATTCTTCAGGTAGGTTGTCTCTGGCTTCAGGGGGCTGGGATTGTGGGGAAGAAAAGTTGGAGAAAGGAAAGTTGGAAATGTAAACTCTTGACAAATAGTTCTCAACATGGTATTATGCTGGAAACAAGACATAGGCCCAACTATACCCTGTCATTGGCTGGGAAATTGAACTCTCTGCATTTCTGAGATGGAATCTAAGATAAAATTCATCTGTTTCATCCCCATCTCTCTTCTTCACCAATAACTGCCTCCTTTTTACTACTGACTGCCCTAGACTACTACTAGACTCTGGGGTTGAAAATCAGGTGCACTCTAATCTAGTGCGAAGGCCTAAACAAAGGGCAGCCAAGCCTATCATGGGTTAAGAATCCTAGTTGTTCCTACAAATTTGAGGCATGCCTGGATATTGGCCTCATGGTATAATGAAAAAAGCCCTTAATGGTAGGTATGTGGCTGTGCAAATAGCTGTATGACCTTAACCAAGTCACACCTTTGGTCCTCAGTTTACTTACTTAAAATCTTCTCCAGTTTTAAAACCTAAAATCCTTTGAGCCTCTTGGTTGCCATTGTAAGCGTGACATTTCTGTTTGTTCCAGGTAATATAAAACCAGTGGAACCTGAAAACATAAAGCAAACTTCAGAGGTCTGCCATGAACTCAAAGGTTAGTTGAAATCAGAGGGCCAACTTCACAATGAGGGGTAAAGCAAACTCTGTAATTGTCAGATGAGGCCAAACATCACCAGATTTCAAAAGAAAACAATAGCCATACTTGAGCTCAGTTGGTTCCCTCTGACCCTCCCAGCAGAGCTTGGGCTGCAAGCATGGATTTCCAAAGCTTGCCCGCTGGGTGTGAGCAGCAGCCTGCAGTCACTGGGGTCTGTCTGTAATGGTGATTCCAGGACAGGCTGGTGTCAGTGTTGTGGACCCAGTTTCTGGAAGGGAATTTATTCTCTCAAGGAAACCATCTTTACTCTTGTTCAACCACAGTTTATGCCGGGAAGATGAACATGATGTCCCTCACAGTGCTGGGGCTCCGAATGCTGTTTTTCAAGACTGTTGCTGTCAATTTTCTCTTGACTGCCAAGTTATTTTTCAGTTAAGGTAAGAATTAGCTGCTTCTTACTCCCACCTCCACCCGAACTCTTCCGCACATTGGGAGAAAAGGAGTTTAGAAATGGTAAAAGACCAAGAAGCACTGGGAAAGGGAAACACAGACACATATTTCAAATTAATGAGGAGAGT
The DNA here is from genome assembly GCF_964146895.1 of Miniopterus schreibersii. NCBI lineage: Eukaryota > Metazoa > Chordata > Mammalia > Chiroptera > Miniopteridae > Miniopterus > Miniopterus schreibersii. The sequence continues at coordinate 134,542,443 of NC_138101.1, read as the reverse complement.
TATTTCAGATACTCAGCATAACAACACCGCACTTCCTGTCATCCTTTTATTTCAAACCAGACTCACACTCATTGTGTGGTATAATGTAATACCAGTCAATAACCCACACCTCCAATACAGGAGCTAAAAAACTGGAGTTAAATAAGGAGAATTCATCTTCATTTGACTATTTCTGTATCTGCCTAAGGGGCCATGGGTTATTTGCAAAGCCGTCGGTAAAACCTTACCTAAAGAACATTCAGGGGGAGCAGCATCTGTCTTTGCCCAGACAAAGGGGATGCCAGCTCCCAATCTTTAATCATAAGACTCTGATGTGTAGACCAGCCCATCACTGGGGTGAAACTAAACCCCCATTAGTCATGAATAACCCACTACTAGCTACTCAGGATGCATATGAAGTCTTAGCTGAGCATTAATTATTTGCCAGACATTTCTTGCATTCTCTCTTCAGGTAAACTTAGATATGAAATTCAAACTGGGGCCCAGGTTTGCCTATGAAGCCCCTTCTCCAACACCCCCAAATACTCCTCAGTCCCAGTTCCTGATCTAGGAACAACTCTAGACTTAGAGTGTTGGACTGATCTGACGCAGCCTGCAAGCGTACCCAGTCATTCCCAAACAGGTGACTGTTTTACCAACTGTCCCAAGAACATAGGCCATCTGGCTGTATAAAAAGAGCACTACACCAAGAGTCAAAAGATCTGGGCTTTAGTACTGACTTTTTCACTAGCTCACTATGTTACCTTAGCCAGGTTGCTTCACCTCTGAGCCTGGGTTTTTGCATGTGTAAAACAAAGAGTTAACAATGACTAAAGGAGAACAAATGGGTTTCATAACTTGTGCCACCAATGATACACCAAAAGTGACCAGGGGAACTATTGCCATGTGCAGAAGGGAAATGTGCCATGATAGTTTAGTGAAGTCTGTGGTGGCACTGCCACTGGCCATCCCCAGGCTACATACCACTACGATTCCTTCCAGCAGTGATGGCCTCTGATTCCGTATCAGCTCTGACAACTTTACTTCACTTTCAGGCTGGTGGGCAGGAGAAGGCTACACTCCCTGAAAGAAGCCAGAAGCCCACAGAAGTGCTTGTACAGCTTCCGACTTCTCAGTGATTCAAGTTAACCCGCCCCAGCCTTGCTTAAAATGGCTGCTTCCCAAACAAGTTTCTCTTTGAAGGCAACAAACCCAGCTCATCCTCCAGCTTGGTGAAAAGACTAAGTCCTGGGGGGTAGGGTTTATGGTCCTCAGTGCTTTAAATGCTGCTTTATAAATGGACATAAAGATAAAAAGGGATAGAGGGCTCGTTTTTTATTTCTACAACTGACACACTTTGAAAATGATGTCTTGTTCCTTTTACTTTCTATGCCTTCAGAAATAGAAGGTAGGAGCCAACAGGTCCCCAGCTGTTCTCACAGAAGAAAGCAGACCCTGGGGGAAGGAAGCAGGTGTCCTTTACCTAAACATGAAAGGCCCTGCCCTAGATCGGCCCCAAACTGGAATCTCATTTACAAAGCACTTTCTGCTCTTTCTACTACTTTACAAACAAAATTACTTTTGACTCCCTAACACTTTCCATGTAGGCAATGCAAATTAAATCTCATCTAAATACTCTCCAAGCCATTCATGGAGATCAGAGTAAGACAGAGGAAGTGCACTTCTCTCTATTAATTGATTTAACAAACATGAATTGACTTCCTCTAAATTCCAGGCACTGTGCTAAGTGTACAAAGATAGACAAGACAGGCCCTGGCCAGTCTGGTTAGAGCATTGTGGGTTCGATGTCCAGTCAAGGGCACTTACCTTGGTTGCGGGTTTGATCCCGCTCCAGTAGGGGAGCATGAGGGAGGCAACCAATCGATGTGTCTCTCTCACATCGAAGTTTCTCTCTCTGTCTCTCTCTCTCTTTCCCCCCCTTCTTCTCCTGCACTCTCTCTAAAAAATCAATGGAAAAAGTATCCTCGAGTGAGGATTAAAAAAAAGAGATGGACAAGACAGGGGCCTTGCTTTCAAGCAACTCACCGTGCAGGTATTTTTGGAGGGAGGGGTAGGAATGAGAGCCCTAGATTTTCTCTGTAAAAACAGTATCTTTACTACCTCTTGCCAGCCAACCTCTGCACTGGGAGTTGGAGGTCACTGGACACAGGACTGTCGCCTGGGCCCTTGGTGTGGAAGGTTTTCTGCCATTCTTCTCTGACACTGTCTCTGTTGCACATCGTGTGTGCCTCGCCTCTGGCTTTACCTATTGCAACCACCACAGGCGGAAATTCACCGCAGGGCCCTGCAAATTCGCTGTTGGTCAGACTGAGCTTTTAGGTCAAACCCCAGCTTCCTGAGCCCCTAGCCTTCAGGCTTTCTGCCTCGGGGACCCAGCCCTGGGTTTCCTGTTGTTATCGCTTCTGCTACAGCAATTAACAACAGTAGTGTCCCCGGTATAGCCCATGAGCTCTGCTACTCCCTCCTCAGCAAGGCCACAGCTGTTTCCAGGTGCACCCACTCAGGGAGCAGAACCCTAGCAACCCAGTATTGTGGTTTCCTCAGCACCCACGTGGGTGTCAAGCGGGAGCCTATGAGGTTACAAGTGAAAGAACACCCCTCACCAACAACTCCCCTGCCATCGCCACTGGCAAACTCCCACATCATGTCCTCACAGCCCAAATCAAAGAAAAGCGGCAGTAGCACTCTGAGTCAATGGGTTTAGGACAAACTAAATGTATAAACCAGGTCCATCCAGGGAAAAACTATGAAAAGATTCCACACAACTTCATCTTGTATGTGTAAATAATGCTCATCTCCAAAACATTCACACCTGTTACCTTGAGTCACTTTAAAATGTTTCTCTGAAGTTACTAAGAACAAATTATTACATTCTCATTTTTCAAAGGAAAAAAAATATGCCCTTCCGAAAAGATAAGTAGCTTGTCCAAAGTCACCCAAGGAGGCAGGGATATTGCTGGGAGCAGAATCAAGTTATCAAGAGTGCCACCCAGGTTCCTCTACAGTAGCACACCGCACCCCCCAAACAAGAACAAGGTGTGGACTTGAAGTTCAGCTAGGCCAGGTTGTTTAAATATAGGGTTATCCTTTACTTAGTATATGAATGAGCCACCCTCTGGCCCACTTTGATCATGAGAAAAAGGCATCCTAGCACATCACAGGACCATGAATTTCTTCCACCAACAGGAGCCTCCAGAAAAGATTGAAGGCAGGAGCCAGATGTGGCTGTGCCTGTCTTCAGATCTGGGGCCATGACATTGGGAATTACGGTTTTCCAGAGCTTTCACAGGCAGCATCACAACAGCCCTGAGGGAGTCTCCAGGAGACTGTTATGCACTCAGTGGGCAGCAAAACAGCAATCCCACAGGTTGAGCCATTTGCCCAAGGCCTTTGGTTCCTTCATTCTGTTCCTCTCCTTCCTCTCTACAGTGACTGCTCTTCATCTGCTTTAAAGCCCAAGTAAACTGCTGCCCAAACCATCTACTGTAAAGCCTCCTAGGCTGCAGCTGCCAGAGAGAGCCCTAGAAAGGCTGCACAGCACCCTGGCTCTGTCATTAACCAGCTATCCGACCCTGGGAATGTCCTTCATCTCTCTGGGTTTCAGTATGTTTCCTATAAAATAATGTCTGAGACTTCCACTATTTCTAAGGTTACATATAATAACTCTAATAGTTTGTCTTATGGCAGAGAATTCAATGGAGGTAGAGGAAGGGGGCACCAACTCCCAGGCTGAGGGTGTATCTATTTTGACATCAGGTAATTGGTTTTCCCCAGAGGTAATTCTCTCCCCTGGAGACACCACTGAGCTCCAAACTCAGGAACTTTGAAGCTGGGGTTCTGGGATTCACGGACAGCTTTCTGGGAATATCTCAGAGCTCTTCAGTGAAAGAAAAATGTTCTCCAAATGAAGTAAGTGAAATGGAGTTGTCGAAGAGCCTCCAGGAGGAATAAGGTGGCTGCACAAGAAGACAGGAAAAAAGAATTGGGGAAAATGTGTTTAAGTAGGTAACTTTGAGTTCAACTTGATTCTTAAAAAGAAAATAGAGCAATTCACAACAATGGATAAATGATGGAGACTAAAATAAAGACACTTCTGATGGGCTCTCCTTAGACTGGCCCTTCGCCTACATCATTCTGATGGCCTCACAGAACACAAAGCACATACTTGTCAAGCCCTCTCTTTATCAGGCATGACCTGGGCACTGGGACACAAAGATGATAATCCCTCAGACACACAGCTCTCCCTTCCCTACCACAGGCACTCAGATAGCAAGGGGACACTGAGGCAGAAATGTGAGGTCTTCTGCTCCATCTGAAGCCAGGGTGTCCCCCTGGAGGTGACACGCATTTTATTATTCAGCAGACACGTTAGGGCATGTCTAGAGGCCAGGCTGGAACACAAAGTGACTAGGAAGAAGGGTGCCATGTCAAGGACGTGAGCTGCCCTGAATGGAGGCTGCCCCCAGGGGTTCATGCACAGACTTCCTGGGCACCTGCATCACCATGGTGGTTAGTAGCACAGTAGTAAGTGGCTCTGTCTTCAGTCGTCACCGAGGCGATCACCAAGTGGAAGGTTTTGTGGGTCTGACTGTGCCGTACAGAAAACCGACCCTGAGTAAAATCTGCACCAAAAAACCCATTGCTATTTCCGTAAACGATCAGCTGAAAGAAATGACCTGGCCTTATTCGGTACCAATACAACTCTGGATCTAAATTTGTGGATTCGTAAGTACAGAGCAGTGTCACCTCACTGCCACTGGCCACTGTCTGGTCCGGGGAGCTCTGGGTCACTTTGTTACACAGCGTGCCCTGGCCTGTGAAGAGAAGAAATGGGGAAATGGTGAAGTCCTGCACCCCCAGCCACTGGGTCCAACACGAGCCCACCCAGAAGGAACTCAATGGGCAGAGGCAAGAGAAGGGCACAGAGATAAAGGTCAAAGGCAGAGAATACCTGGAAAACCGGTGCGAGAAAGAAAGACGCCAAGCCTTTGAAAGTTAGGAAAGGGAAACGGGTGGCAGAACAGGAGCAAGGTCAACAAGTGAACGTACTTACAGAAAAGCAAAAGGCTAAAGCCCACAACACGGATCATCTTCTTTTCATATCAAAGCAGAGGCTATAAAATAAAATGGGGTCCTGAAACCTCTGAAACCATCTTAGGGCTTCTCACAGGAAGGAGATGGGAAGGAAATGAGAGGAGCCAGGCGGCCCTGGGGGTCACATGACTGGGTCACTCCCTGAAGCAACTGCTTCCAGCCAAGGAAACATCGTTGTTATTGTTATTTTGGCTCTCAATCCATCTTGAACTAGTACTTTGGTAAAAAACACAATGAAAATAAATTACTTTTTAAAGAAAGACAGAAATAGGAACTGCAAACCCAACAATCACATGCTTAGATACCAAATTGTTATAAAGTGGCCTACCCTCCATTTGGGTATCCCCAGGTCACAGACAGGGGTGCCAGTGGTCACACGCTGGCCGTGGCAGCATTGTCGCATGGGGCCAAGCTCAGCTGCACACGCCTGTACTCAATAAATGGAATAAACGACGAGTCCCTTACTCTTCTGTGTAAGGACAGGGGTGAGAGGGATGGGCAAGATCGATTCTAAAATCTGTCTCAACCCTGAATTCCATAAATCTTTTCCTTCTGTTTCTTGAAGAGTGCCCTGACCCTGAGAGGGCTTGCTGCACTTCTCTCCTCAGGCCCTTTGTAGCACCTGCTTGTCTCCAGCTGCAAAATTCTCCCCCAAAGCAGAGCTGCCCAATGGATGCTGCCATGAGTGGCGGGTTACAAGCCTGCGGAGGCAGAGCTCTGTGTGGCCAATGGGGCCTGGGGGCTGAAGTCCCTGCAGCCAGCTCTCCCAGCCACATGTCATATGAATGCTGTTTTCTGCATAGGCCAGGACATGACAACAGCTGGGAGGCACTGCCCTGAAAAATAGAAGACTGACTAATTCATTCCTCCAAACCTAGGAGTGTTTCTAGTAGTTCTAGGAATTCCTTTGACCCACTTTTCCCCAATTCATCCGTAAGTCCTGCCTGGTTTACCATGAAATATATTTCCAGTCCATCCACTTCTCTCATCTCCCAGACACCATCATCCCTTGTCAGGACCACTGACTGGTCCCTGGCTTCTGCTCCTGTCTCTGGGCAACCTCTTTTCCAAGTCTTTATGAAATGTAAATCATATGACGCCAGCTGGACCTCCTTTCCTGGTCTGTACCACCCTGCAAATGGTCTGATCCCCGCCTCCTGTCCAGCATCCTGGCACGTCCTCTCTTCCCTCTCTTACTCCCCTCGGCTGCCGGGCCTTCCTTCTGGTCCTCTACCTGCCTCACTTTTCTAGCTGCCTGAAACTCTGGTCTGAGTTTTTCACAAATCTCAGCTCAAAGAAGCTTTTCTTGGCCAGCCCAAGTAAATTAGTCATCCACCCACTCAGAGTCACCCTCAACTACACCTCTTATTTTCTCTCACATCCTTATTTGAAATCATTGGATTTATACACGTTTTATTTATCATTTGTTTCTCCCATCTCACACCACCCCCAACATACACACACCATAATGTGAGCTCCATGAGGGCAAAGACTTTGTTTATCTTTTCACAGATATATCCCCAGCACCTAGCATTGTGTCTACCACATAATTGACAATCAATAAATATTTGTGGAACAAAGGAATGCAACTTTGTTCACTTAAAAACTCACCATTGTCATGGAGAAGTTTTCAGATTTAGCAAGTAAAAATACAAGACACCCAGTTAAGTTTCCATTTCAAATGAACAACCAAAAAATTAGTCATATTTGGGACATATTTATACTTAAAAAAAGTAACCAGTTTATCTGAAATTCACATTTCACTGGGCATCTTGTATTTTACCTGGCAACCAACACCAGGCAGTCCAAAGTCCCACCATGAACGGGGTGCCCCCAACAGGGGCTGTCCCACTGGAGCGGCTGCTGCCCTGGCCTGCACTGCCACCTGCAGGCAGGGGTCCCCTCCACAGGGACCCAGCTTTCTGCTGGCAAAAGGCCATTAAGAGCTGTCAGGTCTCTGACATCCCTGGGCTCTGCTAGTCCTCACCCAGGCTCCTAGTGGCTGTCCCTGTTCTAAAGGTGTTGCCCAGCCTTGATATTTATAAGAAGGCAGAGTGTTCCCTCCTAATCTGGGTGGTAACAGCTTTCCTGCTATTCCTCTTCTGACTGCCCCACCTCAGTTACAGCTGACTGCACCTGAGAACAGAGAAGAGGCTCCAAACACCCTCACTAAGAGGGTCACACCCTTCCCCTAACGCTCCACACTAAAGGTTCAGACACTGAGACCTCTTTGAGGTGGCAGAATCATGACACTCCCCACCACGGAGTCCTCCCAACACACCTTGAAAAGCATCCCTTCAAGAAGGGCACCTCTCAGAACATCAGCTCAGAATCATGGCTAAGAGTGAGGCTCTGTCACAAAAACAAAGAGTAGATTGGTGGTTGCCTGGAACTGGGGATGGGGGAGGGGAGGTGGGGGGATGGGGAAATTTTGGTCAAAGGGTACAAACTTCCAGTTATACAATTAATGAGTTCTGGTGATCTAATGTACAGAATGATGATTATAGTTGCTAAGAGAGGAGATCTTAAATGTCCACACCACAAAAAAGAGACAATGATTACGTGACATGATGAGGTGCCAGCTAATGCCACAGTGGTAATCATTTTGCAATATGTAAGTGCTTCAAATCAGTGCTTGGTACACATTAAACTTACACATAGTTATATATAAAGTATATTTCGATAAAGCTGGAAGAATTAAAAATACAATTTTTCAATTGAAAAAAGGTCGGATTCTGGAACTAAACTGCCTGTGTTCAGATCAGCTCCAGTATTTCCTTTCTGTGTAACATCAAACATGAACTAATTCTTCCAAACCTCAATTTCCCCATCTGTAAAATGGAGATAATAATTATAGCTTTTAAATGGGACTCTTGGAATATTAAATGAAACAACACATGCAATGCACCCAGCAAATTACCTAGAAATGTTAGGCATTGCTGTTGCTATTGTTTTTTTATTAAACAGACTGATTAATATAGTCCCTGAGAGATTTATTCTCATCAAAGATGTTCAGAGAAAAGATGCTGAGTGAATCTGAAATATGAAATTGTGAGATCTGGCAAAATACATTTTGAACAATTGCAAAAAAAAATAAAATTGAATCACATCTTTAATTTGCTATCAATGCTGCAAGCATGTCATAGAGTTCTGTGCTCCCCTGAGACCTGAGCCAGCTGTGCTCTTCCTAAATCCCTAAGAGCATTGAAGAGAAATTCACCTTCTAGCCACTGTGTTATGTCTTCCAAAAGTTGCACAGGTTTGTTCGTGAGGGATCACAATGTACAACCAAGTGGACCCCAAAGTTTCAGGATAAGAAGGATTCTCAGTGCTGGGGGTAGGGTGGAGGGGGGTATAGGGGAAATAAATGGTGATAGACAGAGACTTGACTTTGGGCAATGAATACACAATACAATGTACAGATGATGTGTTGTAGAATTGTGCAATAAACCTATATAATTTTGTTAACCAGTGTCACCCCAATAAATTCAATAAAAAGGGGGGGGGGAAAGAAAGACCATCAAGATTGAATGATTTATTACAGACTTACTGCCCTTGAATTTCTCTGCCCTATCTCCTTTAAACCTATCACATCTGCAGCTTGAACAGCTACCTCCCCAAGGCATTGAGTGTCCTGGACTGACTTTCAGAAGCCAAAAAACCACCACTCAAGAGGGGGCCTTTAGACCTGGCGGAGTCCAAGAGATTTTGTAAACAAGTCCACTCTTGTCCAGAGCTTGGATCTTGATCACTATTATCATTCCTTAAAGGGACTCTTCTCCCAGTTTCCTCTGAGGTGGGCAGCTTTGTTTTTGACTTTGCAGCGCCCTCTACTGCTTTAATTAGCCCATCTCCATAAGTCAGTCATACTGGATGTTGACAGAAAATAGGTCAGGGGAGGAAAATATTCTTTGTTCACAACTTCAGTCAAACAAAGCTGCTGCTTCTGTTCCCATTCCCCTTTCAACCCTGAGACTGGCAGCTGCTTCTCTCTTGGCCCAAAGGGCTCATTCTCCCCAGTCACTCAAAGAGGACTGTCTTTGAGAATATAAGACAGCCCCCTAAAAGGGTAGCTAGTCACTTTCTTGTCAATAAAACACTTAATGCAATAGCAAAGAACATTAGGAAATTTCTTTGGATGGATATGGGCAAGTGCATCTCTTTTTTCATGACAGAACAGAAACGTGATTGAGAAGGAAAGGCTTAAACATCGGAATGTGCAGTGGTGGGATTGAGTGGTCTAGAGAAAGGGTTTCTGCATCACTTTCTTCCTGTGCCACTTTCCATTCCAAGACCCCAGGATGGACCTGGGCTGATGGATAGCAGGAGGCATGCCAGAGAGGGATCCAGATCCAGCAGTCATATTCCAGCCCCAGGACCTCTGTTTCAGGGAAAGATCTTGCTGAAGGTCATTTGCGCAAGAACGAGAATGAAGGTCACTACCATGATTTGTCGCCCAATGCCCTCTACAATGCCGACGTTTGAAGGAAAGCTGTCAAGAGGACAGGACACTCCATGGTGTTGCTGTTGCCACCTCCGCAGAGCCTGTGGAAAGAAGTCTTGGTCCAACCAGGTCAGTGATACCTTTTGTGATGGGGCTGTTGAGGGAGCTGGCCTGACTTTTACCAACCAGGTTTCTCAAGCCATCTGTAGGGTTTTCTCTCCAATTATCCCTCAGAACAGGGAGCACAAACAGGTTATATCTCAATTACCAAGGGCGAGCAATTGGTTGTGGCTCTCTGGAGCACACTGTTAAGAAGGATCGTGAGGCCAAATCTACACTCAGAGGGAAAGAATGATGTGTCTATTAGCAATATCTGCCATGAGAGCAAGAGCAGCAGGTAACACCACACGGTTTTGCATTTGCCATCCCTGCCTCAGATGTCATTCCTATAATGAGTCCCACAGAGAAAGAATCGTCAGAGCCAACTCTCTGTTGGATTATCCTTTTGGTAAAGGACAAATTTTTAAGTCTCTATCTTTCCCTTGTCTTTCCTGGGATCTCATGAGCCATTTTCCTCACTATCAATTGCTGTTGCCTGTAGCCTAAGAAAAAAAATGTTAAAAATTAATTAAGACGCTCTATACCTCTCTCTAAAATCATAAACTATATGGCAACACCAATCACCTCCCTTGAATGGCGTACCCACTGTTTAACTTGGGTCTGTCAGTAACCCTCTAGGGATGGGGACTACTCAGGCAAGGTCCTTGTTTTCCTGAGTCACATGAAGGAGGCAGCAGAAAACAGGACTGGGACTCGGTGTCCTGAGTTCTAGCCCCAGCTCTGCCTCTAACTATCTACATGACCTTGAGCAAATTTACCCTTCAGGGCTTCAGCTTCTTCAGCTTCACAATGAGGGCGTTGGCACAGGCAGTTGCAAAGTTCCCTTCCAGATCGTGCGTCTTAGGATGCTAAAGTCTGAAGCTGCAGATATGATCTGAGGGAGTTATCAGCTTATATTCCCCTGTGCGTGTTGCTTAAACTCCTTATTGCTCAGCGAGGGGGGAAAACAAAACATGCCTCTTCACTGGGGCGTAGCATAATTTCCTGATTCAATATGTGCAACTCATCAGAGCCTGGAGGTTCATACCCAGATGCCAACTTGGAATCCAGTTATTATTGCATCTGGGAGAGAGAAAGTGCTGAAAACAGCCTTTGGTGAAAACATCAATTTGGACCAAAAAAAATAAATAAATAAGAAGGAAGAGGCTTTGCAAAGTGTGATAACATTTGGTATCTATTTATCATCTTCATCTTGAAACCATCTCTGCCCCTGTGCTATTTCTGCTCTGAAAGAGGGAAGAAGGGCAGACCTTTCCCCAGGAAGATGGGCACCTGCGGGGGACAGAGACAGGTCTCAGCCTAGTGAGGAAAGAGAACAGAGCTGATGCCACTTCCCTTTCAACCATGCTGACGCTTCTGGTTTTTGTAAAGGGGCTCACTCCTGTGGAACGTGATTAATACAAAACTGACATTTGGAGCTTAAACTAGAGGAATCATGCAATTCAGCAAGTAATATTTGGCAGAATTGGGGTGTGTTTTTTCATCTGAAAATTGTCAGAGAGATACTCAAGTGTTCCTAAAGGAACAGGAACAAAAGGTGAATGTTTAATACATTCAATTTAACAAATATTTATGAAGTGCCTGCAGTTTTTCCCAGGGATCATCTGGCCAGTTTCTGAGGAGATGTGGTCACTGCCCTAAGGGAGGAGGGTTTTTGCTGGTGGGCCAGAGACTGGACGCACAAGAGCAGACTTCCCTTGGAGACCCAGACACGGTTAACTGTGGCCCTGAGTAAGAAGCTTAGCTTCAGAGAAAAAAGATGTGCACAACGCATGGATAGTCTAAAAGGCCAGGTAATAATCAAAAATGTTATTTTGCCATTGGCTTCAGCACATATTTGATTATTTTGTAGGGCAGGTTTATCTTCCCAATGTTAAGTTGTCTTCAGCCGTTCTGTAAAGCCAGGGGAGGGGGGGGGAAGCTTTTCAAGAATCGTCCGTTTCTGAAATTAGGCTCCCAGCAATCAACATAAGTGGAACTTTTTGTCTTTCCAATAATGAAAAAAGGGGCCTGGCATCCTTCACATACTTGATGCCCACAGGGCTCTCCTTCCCTGCTGTTGGCCAGAACCAGCGGTGAACCACCAGGCATTATGGTTCTTACAGATCTGCCCAACAGGGTGGGCCCCAAGAAACAGCCTGTCGGTGTTCAGGGTCTGGGGCTCTCAGCTGCCTGTGAAGCCAGAGAAGCACTTTGGGCCACCTTGGCATGGTCGGTCCTCTCTCCTCATAGCTGAGCCCACAGCTGCATTAGTAGAGAGGACACCCTAAATGACCTTGCTCACAAAACCGGCCCCCTATTGTGCCCTAATCACACTAGAGACAGTCTGTGGTCTAAGAGGAAGTTGCAGCTCAGCCCTGAGAGGGGCTTTTAGTAAAGGGCCCAGGCACTGTGTGAAGAGCACTGAGAAACCCATCTTTGGAAAGGGGACTCAGTTAATGGTAAGCCTGGGTGAGTACCTCCATTCAGACGTCGTGTTAGCAGAATCCCCTCCATATCTAACACCTGGCCATCAGGGAGCTGAACAGTAGGCTAAATGATGAATTCCCTCGTCTGGTGGGAAAGGCTGTAAAGGTCAAACCACCTTTCCTGTGGGTAAGCAAGAGCCTGTAGTTTATGTAAAGGCGTGAGCCCCTGTGGGAAGGAAGGAAATAGGAAATTAACATTTGGAACTGGGACTCAAGTTAGAGTGAAATTTGGTAAGTACTAGCTTTAAACCAAAAGTGTCAGTTTATTTGGTTTGAGTCTTTTTTAATCATCTGGAAGCTCCAGAGAAAGAACACTTCTCCCTGAGGATTTGGTTCCAAAATTCTGACTTAAAACTTCTAAAAGGATCAAATGTGAAGGCAGACGGTAGGCTTAGAAAACTCTATTGTTTCCCTATGTGGCATGTAGAGACCTGCTTCTCTCCTGTGTGCTTGTTTTATTCTATTTAGGACATGAGAAGGAGGATTAGGCACCCTGGAGGGAAAACATTCGCACAGCATTTTTAGATAAATTAGCTCCAGAGAATCCAATCAAAGGCTATCATCTCATAAAGTCTTTAAAGACCACCTAACTTACCTCTTTAATTCTGCAATGAGGCAGAGAAATTTGGAGATTTGTGAACCTGTTCAAGGTCACACATCTGAGCCTGGTGCCAGGAAAAGCCAAGGCCACTCATAGCTCTGACCAGGCCAGACCCAAAGGAGAGAAAACACCATGGTCCTTGGCAAGGCAGCTTCATTTGTACCTCAAACATTCTCTATCCAAAACTTAGTGAGCTCAAAACAGAACAACAGAGTTCTGGAGGGAGATAAAAATGATTGCATGCCTGTTGGGGAGAAAAATCTAGCTGAAGTAGGGACAATAGCAGAACTCGATGTTAGAGAAGAGGGGCAGCCATCTGCAGACTGAGGCAGGGAGGGGAAAAGCTAAAATGAAAATGCTGATCCTGTCTTCAGACAATGACTATGACCATCAAACACTACCTATAAATTCTGCAGAGCTAATTTCTTTCCCAGTGGGAGTTCATATTCTATGATAGATTGCATCAGCTGTGCAATTGCTTTGAACCACAGAATATGTATACAGAATTGGCTTGCTGAGCCGCTGGTGTCTTAAAGTGGCAATCACATCTCTGGACATGCCTCTCAGGCCTGAAGCTCTGGGCTACCAGAAGGAAAGACACCATCACGTATTCTGTCTTCGGGGTTTGGAGGTTGAAGAAAAATTTTAGTTCTTGGGAAGCTCTGAAAAGCTGGGTTCATTAAGTTGATGCCATAGGTTTTTGCAAAGTCCCTCAGCACAGTGTTCAGCAAACCGGTGGTTCTAAGCTCACATTTGGGAAGGGAACTCAGCTCACAGTGAATCTTGGTAAGTAGAGGAGAGAACTGAGACCTCTTCTTCAATGTAATTGGAGATGCTTTTTACTCCCACTAATGGGGACGTGGCTTCTTGACCCATCTCTGCTAAAATTCAAGGCCTGCCCTGCCAAAAGGTGCCCTCTCCACCGAAATGGTCCAGTTGTGGACGTGCATCCAAGCAGCTGAATCGGCCTTCACTAAATTCTCACAAAATCACTTAACCCCCTCATCAGACTGCTTGCTGGCTCTTCCATTACCCTCAAATCCCTCCTGGTTTATCAGTTAGAGGAAGAGAAGTGCCCAGGGACTTACAGATTTTTCAGGTCAATGTGAAAAGAGGAATGTGGACAATGTGTTTGGATTCTTGGGAGGAAAATAATGATGATTTATGAATCGCTTGCTCTGTGCTAGGCAATGGGCTGTCTGCTTTTTACCCATTACCTCATTCAACCCTTATACCAGCTCTGTGGATTGGGTGCTGTTGTTAGCCTCATTTTATAGAAGAGAACTTTTTGTATTTGTATAGAAGCACAGGGAGGTTTCTCAAGTTGATGCAGGAAAAAAAAAAAAAAGAAGAGGACCTGGAATTTAATTCTTGGCACTCGGATTCCAGAGCTAAATGTTTATTAGTGAAGGGATTATGTTGGTGGGTGAGTCACTGATGGTTTGGTCTCTAAAGTTGCTAAAATAACTCCTGAAGAAGTGTGATCTCGTCCTAATCCTTACAACATCACCAAGCAGTCATCGCTCTCCCCACTTGACAAAGAGAGAAACTGTGGTCCAGCAAGTTAAGGAACTTGCCCTGACCCCAAAGTCTGAGCTATTTCAAATTAACTGCAACTGCCAGCAGCTAGGTTGGTTAATTAATTTGCTAATCAATGAAAGGCAACAACTAACTGCATATTGGGTAAATGTTGGTTACCTTTTTCCATAGTTCCTCTCTCTTTGCAGGAATAACCGTGCAATTGTATTATCACACAACACTGTGTTTCTGGCTTTGTGCTCCCCCCTGGGAGGGCAGGAGCTGGGCTCCCAGCACCTGTTGGGGTGGTCTTGGCAGTATTTGTAAAGCAGCGTGTGAGGGTGTAACTCAGGGAGGATCTGGAAAACTATCCTTTGGACAGGGAACGAAACTGACAGTAAACCCAGGTAAGTTTGAGTAACTAATGTTTCCAAATTTCTCTCTGGAACCCTGATTCCTAAATTTCCCATTCCGTTTTATAACTAAGTCCAAACCACAGCAGCCCAATTCAAACGACTGCTGGTGTGTACCTTCCTCACGCAGGACGCTGCAGTTTCCCCTCGGATGCTATTTCATGTAGAGATGAGCAAGAGAGTGTTCGCGGAGCACTGAACTAAGGAGTCTGACTGTTAGAAAGCATAATGTCTCGTTATAATTGATGGGATTTTCCAGGAGACTAAGAGAAAAATCTCTCTGAGCCTCTATTTTCTTCCTCCGTAAAAAAGGGAGGCAATTCTGACTCCTGCTTCTCCAAAGCAGGCGTGCTGTGGGGGATGTCAGCACGTTTTCGGTGAAGTGACAATAGTGCAGGGACAAGGAGGGCCCGGAGGGTCCATAAACTCCAGCACTAGATCCTCATAATAAAGAGCTGGTTTTATATAAACGTTTAGTTAGATAGCAAGGGGAGTTTGGGCATCTGCGTTTTCGTAGAGTGTCGTATCATTGTGTGATACTGGAACCAGTGGTAAGCTGACATTCGGAAAAGGAACGACTCTGAGTGTTAGACCAGGTATGTTTTAAAGATCACTTGTTTCTAAACATAAGCCGCCGCTCTTAGAAATTCAGTGTAAGATCACGGAGTTACTCGCCCAGTTATTAGCATCTTCGGGGGCTTGGTGCCTTGTGTCTTTCTGATGAAAATAATGAAGGCAGCCTCTCACTGGAGCCTCTTTACCACTGTTCCTTCGACACATTTAAGCACTTAGAAATGTTAAGCTTGTTTTTGTTATTGTTGGAGACGCCTGTCTGACGAATGGAATCTGAATTGAAGGTTTCTTGTGTAGGGGAAGAAAGCCTTTAGAAAGAGGCAGGGGGTGAGGGGGAGATAGGACAGATTAGACTGAAGCACACAGCAATCGCAGGGATGTGCGGTGCAACCTGATCCAAGAGGAGACAGTGAGGCTTAGCCTCCAGGTGTAAACAACTGAAGCACCAGGCTCATGTTATCTACCTTGTCTTGCAGGTCGGTTCAATTAGGGGGGAAAATTGTCTAATCCCCGTAATGCTCAAAATCTTGGAGCCAAACTAGCTGGGTAAAGCCATGTCAGATTTTCTGGTGCTGACATTGATAACAAGCTAGTATTTAGGAAAAGGGTAAGAATAAAAGCAAACATTCAAAATAGAAAGATCTTGAACTTCTGAAAACATGCCCCATGGCACTGTTACATGTTGCATTCCTGGTGGAGACATTTTTACCCTTTCCCTAGCTAAGCCCTGCATCAGAGAAGCCCCTTTTGATTCCCACTCATTTCTGGCCCCTCAATTAAACAGTAGCAACTAAGCTTGGAAGTGTGAGAGGACTCCACAATCCAAACACAAGTACAACCCTTCTCTCCACCTTGCAATACCCAGAGGGATATTTTGAGTGCTGCCCACCATTCTCAAAACAAACCTAATTTCAATTAACTTGAATGTGGCGGAAATTTTGCCCCATGAGGGAGTCTATTTACTATAATGGAAGCTCATTCCAGGAAATTGTTTAGGGTTTAACTTTTGCTTACAATTCCCAAGAGATACCAGCTACCCAATGGGTACCTCAAAGTAAACCTTCTACTTTTATGGTAAAACTATTATCCATATTCAAAAGGCTAGAATCAGGATGTCCCGGTGTTATATTAGCTCCAAGTGACCTCCCTGAAGTCCTTTATGCCTAAAAAGCACAAGATTTTAAAAAGAATGTCCTTGCTGACCTGCATGTCCAGTTGCTAACTAGACTCCAAAGAGCAGGTGGGTCAGCTACTATGTGTCCAGATTGGGTTGGATATTTAGAGTCCTCCAGATATTAGAAGTGATAATCAGGAAAAGCACATGCCATTCCATTTTTGTTTATAAATTTCATCTCTCCCAGAGAATTGTTATAAACTTTCTCCCAAAGGTGTTATATTCATCCTTCTTTTGGTTCCTTTATTTGTGATGTGTACAGAGATGAAATATTGGTAGAGATTCAAAAAAACATCCATGAGAATTACCTTAAGCTTTGCTGTCATAAAAAGTCTAGAAGCTAAAGAGATGGGAGGCTGACATTTTGGAACCAGATTAAATAGGAAATCCAAATTAATCCCAAGGAGCAATGCTCAGTGGATCGTTATTTAGACATAAACACGTCAACCCCGCAAGCCTGGTTGCTCAGTTGGCTGGACTGCCCCCATCCTGGCTTGCCTGGAAGAGTCATAATAACTTGTTCACTCTGATCCTGTCTTGGAAAGACAGAAATGTCAATCTCGAGCCCTAAAAACGCCTTGTGATTTGGTTTATTTCTATAGAGTTTATCATTACACACAGGGTTCTGGAAGTAATAGAAAAGTGCATTAATAGCTCCTACAAATGGAAATGAAATGTAAATTTAGATTGTAAATATATGACTGCAGTAAATAGATAGCAAGGAAAAAAGATGAAAAGATTAGACACTTGACACATTTTTCTAATCCTACAGGGGAAGTTTCTATAAATAGTTTAAAACTGTTGGAGAGGAGGGGGGAGGAAGGGAGAGGAGAACAAGGCAAACAGATTTTCTCCTAATCTCCTCACTTGGCAAAATTGGAAATTGTTTTTTAATCATATTTCCCTGAGCAAAGGGGAAAAAAAAAGTCTGTTTTCAGACTAAAGGGCACATGGTTGGGTTTCTCCTAGAAGCGACCTTGAGGAGGGCTCCCTGTTGGTGACAAGTGCTGGCAGTGTCCTGGTTGGGGAAGGAATGAGCACAGAAATAAGTCTAAGCAAGTGTGCAGGGACAAGGAGGTCTCGCAGGGCAGGGCTGGCCCTGGATTTCCTGCCTTGCCACCTAACCTTTCCTGTTTCAGCCCAATGGATTAGGTCACAGATGAGCAGGTCCTAGGATTCAACCCAGAAACTGTAACGATGAAGCCAACTCATTTTCACTCAGGAGATCTGGCATATCCTGACTTTAAATGTTCTTTTAATCCAGCTGCTTTTAGGGGGAGCTCTGAAAAGACTGAAATAAAAATTTTTATTTTTTTTTAAGGAATTCTATGACGTGGAATAAAGATGTTAAATATTTGGCTGGCAAAGAGATTAAAAAATCTGGTACTTGTCTACAAAGGAGACTAAAAAAGACTTTGTCAAGGAGAAATTAGGGAGCCCTAAAGAGACACCGTCCGAAACCTGTCTGGCTTGTGAGATTCAGGCCATTGTCCACAGCAGCGGGGGCACTAGGAGCAGATCGGGCACCTTCCTCAAGGGGGAGAGAGAGGGGCCTTGTGTGAGGTTTATGTAAAGCTGTTGGCTGTGGTGTTACTCGGGAAGTTCTGGCGTGAAGCTGGTATTTGGGCAAGGAACCAGGCTGACCGTCAGCCCCAGTGAGTATGAAAGGGTGAAGCTCGTGGGCTCCCCCCAGCTTTTTCTTTCTATGCCTCATCCTTGCAAGCTCCCCTGGAGGGGCAGGGTTCGTTTTGCCTAGTCCATCACAGAGAAGCAGACCAGGAAAGTCAGAGGCCCTCCAACTTATTCCTTTGAACATGTCCCTGTAAAAACTCTCTCGCTCTGCTCCCTTTATGCAATCAGTTTCCAGTCAACCAGAATCTAGTGAGCTGATGTGAGCAATTTCAATAAAAAGCAGAGAAACAGCCCGAAGTGCAATAAAGTAGAAACTGTGTGAGTGCCAGCCAGGGGTAGACAATGAGGGAAGAAGGAAAAGAGATGGATTACTGAAACTAAGGTGGCAGCTTAGACATAAAGAGAAGAAAACCAATAAAAAATTTTAAAATAAATAATGTGTATATTTATCAGGGCTCCATTGCCTTCTGAAAGCTCAGCTCCTGCCTGCAGCAGCTACTGGGCTTGTAGTTTAGTGCAGGGTTGCAGATCAAGATCGTATTGACCCCCAAGGCCCTTCTGTAAAGAGCAGCTCCTGTTGCTGTTTTTGTAAAGCCCTCCCTGACTGTGAGAACAGCGGAGGCAGCAGAAATAAACTGACATTTGGAAAAGGAACTCTCTTAACTGTGAATCCAAGTAAGTTTGAAAGGACTAACCAAAGGGGGAATGGGGGGAATACAAAGAACTTCCTTCTTCTAACTTACATTATTACACACACACACACACACACACACCCCAAACATCCCAGGTTAGTTTCCAAATCTAATGCTTGTGCTGGGAAGACATGGTCCGCATCAGACAGATTAGAACTCCATTGTACATAGACTAAATTACCATCAGCCAAAAACATTCCTATCATCCACCTTAAACAAGATTATTGGTACAGGGAGAAAAATTGAATACAGGATCCTGAGGGATTCAGCTAAAGCCAGGAAATGTTTGCCAAAAAGATAGAGAGGAAATTGGCATATTGTGATTATGCAAATTCAGAAGACCAAATATAAATCTTCCTGAGGCAGATCCTAAACTCCCCCTAAATTTATCTCCAAAATAATGGGACCCTGTGATTTTATTAATGAATGCTGGAAATTCTGCAGGCAGATTTTTTTTCTTCTTTTCCCTTCATGTCATCTTTCTTAAAGGAACTGTTCTCAATCCCCAGTCCAGTAACTGAGGTTCAATAACTGTCTGGTTAACTCAGGCAGAGCATTTAACCCCACTTTTCCTTCAGTTACCAAAATCATTGATTGAGCTCCCACTTTACTTAGTTCAACTTCAGAGAGGAGGGAAAACTTCATTTGTCCTCTGAGTCATGCAAATAGAGCAGTGCGCCCTCCTTTCCATAACAGTAATAATGTAAGTACTTGGAAAAGCTTAAAATGTTATACAATTGCTACTGGCACTTCTTGAAAATCTGCATTTCTGGTGGGTTTCTGAGAGTGGTGCTTATGAATGAATGTTGGGAAGACTGACAATAAACAACTCGGGTAAAGTAGAAATGAGGAAAACCTGTTGAAGGAAGCCAGTCTCCTTTGATATGAGCTGAGTGTCCTGGTTGCAGCGCTTTTAGATCTGCTTTCTGTGATTAGGAGAGGATGCAGCACTGGGGAAAGTGTGTTGCACAACAGCCCAGTCAGAGCTCTTGAAGAGTGCCTGGGGTGTGCAGAACAGGCGGAACTGAAGGGGTTAATGCAGCCTGGTAGCAGCCAGCTGGGAATGTTCTGGGATGGGCCCTGCCTGAAGAATACACAGCAGTGTGGTTAGCCATGAAGTTGTCATGCGCAGAAGTGCCTTGCTCAGCAGGAGGCAAAGCCAGCACAACAAAAACAATGAATAATACATGGCATTGATAAATCCCATGCACTCAGCAATCTCTGAGGGTCTATCTAATCAACCCTTCAAGGGGATTCTTATGAACATCCTGGAGACTGAAAGACCTCACTTCTCAGAGGGTGGGCAGCCAAGGCTGGAGACTATACAGCAAGTTTTATCTTCAGTGTCTTGGTAGAAACACACCAGAATGCATGGAGAAGCTGGGAGCCCCTCTCAGCACTTGGTTGGCCTCTAACCTTGAAAATGTGGACAAGAGCCAGGGATTTTGATGGCCTAACCATGCAAAGCAAATATCTATGCAGAGCAAGCTTCCTTCCAGAGGTCTGAACAGTAACCATATGCCAGATTTCCCATGCAATGGACTCTATACATAGGGGCTACAAGGCATGGCTGGAGTTCAAGGGACCCATGATTAAATTCTGCTTTCCTTCAATCAGCAGAACACAGAAATTGTCGCCACAGCAATTCATTGGTTCCATTTGTTGGAGGGCTTCTGCTGAAGGCAGGCATTGAGTTTGCTTATGTCCTGATGTTATGGCACCTGGGATAGGGTGTGGGGAGCTCTTTAAACTGTGATGCTGTAAAATAGGGAAGAGATGGGAAGAATCATTTGAATCCCCAACTGCTGAGCTTAAAGCAGATAGACATGTCTTTGTTGCTAAATAATAGCCTTTTTCTCTCACCCTTTTCATGTTGATAAGCAAGCTAAAGCTTTGACCCTTTGCTGATAAGTGGTTGCTTGAAGAGATGACAAGAGACTGGCACAAATTTAGTCAAGACAGTTGATGAGTTTAAACGCTGAATGCTATTAAAGAGCTAAATATTTATTTTTTTTATTCTTTGGGTATACGATTTGATTGCCATTGTGCCAATAATGAGACTGACTCAATTTTGCTTCTTCCACCTTTTGTGGCATCCACCAGACACAGCCTAGGAGACCCCGAGGTTTCCTATGGTTGTGACTATAGCAATGGAAGCTGTGCTTAGTCAAAGGATGAAATTTGCAGCAACCCCAAGTAAATATGCAGAAGCCTGCTTCTAACAAGGGCCTCATTTAACTTACCACTATGGCTGCTCTGTGAGGTCAGGACACCTCTCGTAAGACTGTAGAGTGACCAGCTGTCTCAGTTTGCCTGGATTGAGAGGCTACCCAAGACAAAAGTCTTTCTTTGCTAAACCCTGAACAAGCCCAGAATAGCTAGTCACCATAACAAAGCTCAGGTATAATCTTTCTGTAAAATAACACTAATATTTCACCAACTTCAAAACTGACAGAAAAGCCACTCTGTGAAAAAAGGCTGAGTCAAATGTGCCCTCCTTTTCATTTCTTATGCTGGGGCATGAAGGGGGGCTTTGGAGACAGCGTTTCATGAGGCTGGAGCCTAAACCTCATCTAATTCTAGTCAGCCTCCAAAAAACCAAGCGCTCTCCTCCTGTCTTCTTGTAATCAATTCGTTGTCATCAGAAATGTGTGACACCTCGAAGGGAGGGGAGGACATGACTTGAAAACTGATCAGAGAAATTGTCCTGAAAATGATGCTGTAAAATGGAAATGAGACCTTTAGAAAGAGAGATGCTGGACATGAAACACCAGTAAGTCTCAGGAAGAGGAGAAGAGAGAGATGGCAGGGGGATACAGCTGGTCAGTGGCCCAGGATGAGGCATGGAAATGGTCCTCTGACCTTCAGTGGGAAGAAACTCAGCCTCACAAATCCAAGTCCCTTTGGGTGAGTTTCTTCCCCTCAGAATTCAAGAGGAAGGTGGCTGTGAGCCTCAGAGTTCCCCTGGGGTTCTTGTAAAGGCCTCCATTACAGTGTTAACACTGGTAGTGCTGGCTATGGAAAGCTGACTTTTGGACAGGGGACCATCTTGACTGTCCATCCAAGTAAGTGTAACGGGACGCAGCAACATACTGGAAATTCTGAAATTTCACTCCTGGTGTCAGGTTTGAAAGAAACGTATGTTGCCTGGGAACCAGATCTTGCTTGAGGTTAAGCGGTGGCTTCCAAGGTCCTGTCCTCCTTTAGTCTCAATATTTTTCATTCCCTTTTGGACCCTGAGCCATTAGGTTCATCCTCTGGCTGTTAAGGAAAGCTGACCTTGACCCTGGAAAGATAGAAAAGAATCTCTGCTGCTTTCAGAGCCTTCTTTGGGGTTGGAGGGTCACCCTTTCCAACTGACTCCCCTGAGTAGCCCATTCTAACATCTAGTATCATTTTCTATCAGAAAGCTCTTCCTTACATCAATCTTAACTTCTTCTTGACTCAGCTGAGGCCATTTCCACTGGTATCCACAGTGGAGATGGATAACTGAGAGCAGAGCTGTATTAGGTAGATGGCATTCAGTTCAGAATGGGGTTTAAATGAAAGCAGAGAGGGAGAAAACCAACCCTGAATGGGAATCTGAGGTCTTATTTCAAATCCCTTTATGTTCCCTGCTTATCTCCTACTGCATCTATAGACGCAAAACTACAAAAATAGAGGAGGGGGGAAAAGATGAAAAGAAATACATATCCACTGTGTTCATTTCCAGCTCTGCAACCACCAGGCAAGAGGTTACAATTCATTCCAAGTTGTTTCAGATACAAGGCTTAATACCTTTCTCTTCGTGGTGACTTGTATCCTTGCTGATAATTAGAGCAGATAGAAAGATTTGGCTTTAGTGTGTTTGTGGCTGCACCCTGTCGGGAAGAGAAAGAAACTCTGACTGTTTTTTTAAGATTCATAAAGTTCCTCCTGTCAGTGGCTGTAAAACGCCCCGCTGCAGGGAGAAGCGTGACAGCTCTGAGAAGCTGATAACTGGAAAGGGGACGCGGTTAACCGTGAAGCCAAGCAAGCCAGAAAGCCTCAAACTCACAGGGTTCCCCTGTCTTTTTGCATTTTCGGCCTTTTGGCTCTTTCTTGCAGGGATTCTAATGAAGTCCGTTGGAAATGGATCAAGGAGAGTCTGGAGCCCCGTGGGTGCTCAGAAATGATAAATGATAGAAATGAGGGGCAGGAAGGAGGTGGGGAGTTAAAATGCAGTAATATATTTTTCACCGCAGCTTGATTAGACAGAGGTGGGGAGGTGGGTGTCCAGTCCACAGTCATCACTCTGACTGTGATTTCAGGCACTCTGTTTTCCTCGGCTCTCAATGGAGGGCAGTGTCCCCACCACCACCCATGACAAAGGAAGGAGAGTCCAGTCAGTCCCTGCCCCTTTGTGCAGGCAGCATGGATCAGGCAGGCGGCATAGTTCTATCCTGGGTGTGCGGAGGGGTGGTCTGGCATCGTGATCTGCTCCACTGAGTGGCCGCCTCAGTGCACACGGGTGGGTATGGAGCTAGAATGTATGGTGCTGCCATAAGGCTGAATGTCGTGTTGCTATGATCATTTTCAATGTGCAAGATGATCTCCAAGGAAAGCCTGGTTCTAATGAGCAGGGGGCAGGTTGGACCAACATTGCCCAGATTTTGTTGAGTTTCTCCAAGCCCAGTCATGTGGAAGCCAAAGCTAAGAGGTTGACTTTTGAGCTTGGGATCCCTTTAACTAAAATCCACCAAAGGGGTAGGAGAGGCCAAAACTGCCTGGAGAGCTCTGCTTTTGTTGTTTCCTCTCTAGTGGTTATCATTTCAGCAAAACGCATCCACTTAGAAAGGTCAGCTCTTCATTAGCCAGACAAATGAGAACAACATATTGACCAGTAGTAAGGAACAGGGAGCCCAGATCTCAGCCTCCGAGAGCCTGGCATTTCCAGTTCTTTAATCACAGTGTTCTAGTGAACATATGCTGTCTCGGAGAAGGCAGATCAATGGTGCCTGAGGACCTGCTGAAATCAAGCAAGGGCTCGGAGATGGAAATGAGATGCAGATTGGGATGTCGTGTGGATGGGAGAATAATAGAGAAGGGAGGAGGAGACAAGGGAGCTCACTGAGGCTTTTAAAACCTGTCGCATGTCAGAAATTGTAATGACACCAGGGCATAGAAGCGCACACTCCCAGCATCATCCCCGAGAGAACCTGGCCTAACTGTGGCCCCACACTCACAGGTCCCATCCATAGCTATCTGA
Organism: Miniopterus schreibersii; assembly: GCF_964146895.1. Classification (NCBI taxonomy): domain Eukaryota; kingdom Metazoa; phylum Chordata; class Mammalia; order Chiroptera; family Miniopteridae; genus Miniopterus; species Miniopterus schreibersii. The sequence continues at coordinate 134,518,487 of NC_138101.1, read as the reverse complement.
GGTGCTTTTGAAGTGACATCAAGAAAAACTGGTGTCTAAAATCTCTACGAGTCACCTATCAGTTATTGCAAAGGGTTGGGTGGCTGTGTGACTGCCTTCTCCGACAAGCTGACATTTGGGCAGGGGACAGGCTTATCTGTCATTCCAAGTAAGTCTCCCTGTGACTTTGCCTGTGGAATGGGGAGGGGGGGGGGTGCTGATAGTCACATGCATGGGGCTCCAGTGGCTGTGCAGGTGGCATGTGCTTGAAGACACAAAGCTAAGGGATCAAGATATGTTGACTGATCAGAAAATAAGGTCAAACAATGGCAAATGTGGGTTTAATCCTTAAAAGGTAGCATAGAGAGCTTGGGACTTGAAAGTGGCAATTTGAAAAACAAGTCGCCAACTTGTGCTCTCTCCCCACATTCTCACTGCACATGAGGCACAAGGTGAGGGGCATAATGGACAGTGGACACTGCCTAATGGGGGTGTTAGGGAAACGAGGCGGGTGGGAGAGGAGCAAGGTGATGAGAGCCTCATACTGGATTAACCTGGAGAAAATGAATTATTCTAGAAATTTCACAAAGAAATAAAATCCTTCCCAGAGTGAAAAGAGGTAATAAAGAGATCTAATTAAAATGCACTTCAGAATCAAATGATCATCAGGAGAGAAATTAAATCTTAAAAGAAAAGAATTTTTTAAATGCCCAGAAATAAAACAAATGGGCCTGCACCTTTAATTAGACAGCGAGCTGCACAAGATGCACATCAGCCCTCCCTTTAATCCCCTCTCAGGAGGACTCAGTCCCTCCAGCCACACATGGTCACAGCTGCTCTGAGCCAAGTTCCTTCCACTAACGCCCCTGCTCCGGCGCCTGCAGGGGAAAGAGACAGTCCGTCTGCCTGTCTGTCAGTGGGTCGGGTGGCGCCCCAGGTGTAAGCGAGGCTTTCTCTCCTGCCTGGTTTTTGTTGAGCTTCCTATCACAGTGTAACACTGGTAACCAGAACCTCTATTTTGGGAAAGGCACAAGTTTGACAGTCATTCCAAGTAAGTCAAAGAAAATTTTCCATCTTCATTGTATTGAGCAAACCCTTTAAACTCCAGAGAGAATCATCAAAAGTCTGCCACTCTATTTCTTTGCTTGTCAGTATAAATTTATCTGGAATACAGCAAAAAGCCCTTCCCATCCACCCCTAGAATGATTGACATCATGACAGGTCTTTATTTCCCTGACTGAAAATCCCTGGGAGGAGGGGGGCAAACAGTGTCGTCTGCAGACATGGCTGTCCCCTAGCTCACCCCTCACATCTGCACTGACCAGAGACATCTGGCCCTTTGTGGCACAGGCCACGGGAGCAGAAAGTGGAGGGACAACTGAGAGAAAATGGACCAGAAGGCAAGAAAGCACTTCAGAGGGAACTGAAATGTGGATGGTATAAAAGGGTGAGGATGGCAGGGGATCCCAGACCCGCACCTGTGTTTAGACCCGAGGGAGCCCTGATGGCACCTGGAGAGGGAAAGAGGAGTTTTGTTCTCTCTGAAGGAAAATTTGGCAGAAAAATCAAAACAGATCTCACATGTCAAGCCTCTCCTCATTATAGCCTTTTATCTCCGTTTCTCTCAGTTTTTCCAACAGGAAGTGACATGAAGGGGTCACTGGTGGCTTTGACATTGTAGAAGCATTTCGAGGAGGGGTCACAAGAAATGGGGGGTGGGGGCTTTGCAGTAGAGTGTGGAGAATTTGGAGCAATGGTTTTTGCAATGACTTAGAGCACTGTGTGTCTAACTATGGAAACAACAAATTAACCTTCGGGACCGGAACCAAACTAACCATTACACCCAGTAAGTACTTTATCCTTTGGTCAGGAAATCAGTTCTTTTTTAATTTCCAGGTTACCTGTATAAGATTCTGGGGGTCATACTAGACTGTGCAGGCTGAGAAAGGAGAGTTTCCATCTGTCTTTTCTCATAACTGGTAGAGATGGGTGTTAGCCAAATATCTGAGTTTTCTGGGTGAACTCCAGTCTTGAATATTTAATTCAAAACTAGAAAATGTGATTCACAATTCTGTTTTTGCTGCTGCCATTATGTACTAATGCGACATGTGAAAGGAATTCAGACAGAAAGACTACATCTTCATTTTTATCATGTATGACCGTTTTAACTTTGAATACTGCTAGTGTTTGGAAGAAATGGTAGAAACGTAGGCTCTGAAGGAGGCAAGCAAACCAGAAGATCCAGAGAGGCAGGCAGACAGAATTCCAGGCAATGTAATTTTACAAAACTAGTCCATGTGTGTCTCTCTTTGCAGATGGCAAAGGTATTTGAAAAGGTGCTAAGAGCTGATGTTCTGGGTGGGGCTGGCTTACTCAATAGCAAGCTAAGTACTGATCCCAAGGGGAAGGTTTAAACTTGGAAAACGGGGGGCAGGAGGGGTTCGGTGGAGTTTATCAGTGCAGCAGTAAATTTAGTAAATTTAGCATCTGCATTTAGTAAATTACAGTTGGGGTAAGGCATAGAATTAGCTGTTAAAAACAACTTTGTCTGAGATCAGATAGTTGATAGATAGATGATAGATGATAGATAGATAGATAGATGATAGATAGATAGATGATAGATGATAGATAGATAGATAGATAGATAGATAGATAGATAGATAGATAGATAGATAGATGATAGAATATATATGCACAGAGTAAAATAATGTGAAAATCATGGTGCAAATAAATTTTGTGCCTGAAATTAAAAGCTGTGGAAAATTTGAATATGTTCCCTTTGTAACCAAAGACAACCTCCCCAAATGGAAAGAAAAGCATACTGTAAGAGCAGGAGCTGGAGGTTTGGAATCTTTCCAAGTCTGGATTTCCCAACTGTCTCAACCACTCAGTTACCTAGGGGAATTTTTTTTTTTTCTTTTTTCTGCTTTAGAAATTAAAGGCATGAGTAGTAAGGCTTTGGATAGCTCAGGCTCTTATAGTGAAAATTATATGATAAAGCACCTCCCAGCTAGGCTGGCTAAAGCGCCCTTAGATAGCAAAGTCTGTTTCTTCTCCTCTCTCTGGACAGAATAGGAAAATGGTGCTCTTCTCAGTCTGTATCTAGGGACAGGGAGCTCAGACTGTCCTGGAGTTACAAAGCAAGGCGGTAGCAAACCTGAGCTGTGGGATCCGGGGACCCCGTCATGGTCATTCTGCTGCGTGCCACAGCTGCCATAGGAGCTGGAAGTGTGTAGGAAACTGTCCAGGTGAAAACAGAATACACCCAGGGGAAATGTCACACTCCTGTGCCACTAACAGCAACTGTTGTGTAAGACCTCTTTACCCAGAGTGACTCTAAACCAACTTGAGCCCCAAGTGCTTGAAAATATGTGGAAACCAGTTAAAAATGTGTTCGTTTCCAAGCAGCACTTTCAGAAATTTTTAGTGGTGGGTAGTTGGTTTTGATATTGGAGGACATCACAGCAAAGTAGAATTGTTTGGACCAGGTGAGGGCATGATCAGGATTAATGAGATGAAAGAAAATTTGGCTAAAGGGCTGGAAAAGTCCTAAAGAATAGATACACTAAACTTTTGAAGTAGTCCTTCAAGAGAAAAGTTGTAGCATTTATCCTAGTCCAAGAAGCAAAGTGCAAACACAAGCCAAATTCCATGCACAACCAACCTTTTCACATTTAGAAGTTTCTGCAGTTATTACAATGTCTTTGGCTTCTTGGCCAAATACCAGCAGGTTCTAAATGCAAAATGGAGCAGGCTTCTGTTTCCAGGGCCAAGTCACTCGCCCCCGCTCCACCCCACACCCAACCACAGCCACACGCTGTTTTTGTAGAGGAGTTTGATGCTGTGTGAATTTCGGAAACAAGCTGATCTTTGGCTCAGGAACCATTTTGAGAGTCCAACCTCGTGAGTATAAAATGCATCTGGCCCGCCCTAATCGCAACTCAAGTTTCATTGTATACTGAATAGACCCTTTCTGGTTTAGAAGTATTTGATTCTGAAGAAAGAAAAAGTAAATTTCAGGTGCAACACAAGCACTTTATTAGTGTGATTCACTTACAAATTTCCGTGTATTGCCTTTGAGAGAGTTCATCACACCAGTTAACTGGTGTGACCCACGGCTTCAAAATGGAATTTTTAAAAAAATTTTAATGTCAGCATCTCTGTGGACCACATTGTTTGCTGTTGGGCTGTCTCAACTCTTAAGATGGAGACCTTAGTCTGTGTTCTTGAACTTAGAGATCGTGACTTAGAAAGCTTGTGACTTAGAGAGATGTGAGAAAAAATGCACGCTGCTTGGCTGAGGACATTTCTGGATCAGTGTCAGGAGAAAGCAGGGCAGACGGGTTGGTGAGGTGACACTGGTGACAGGTGTCTGCCCTGTTTCTGTAAAGCTGCTGACAGCAGTGGGTACAGTGGCAGTGGAGACAAGCTGACTTTCGGGACCGGGACCCGTTTAGCAGTGAGGCCCAGTAAGTCTGAGAGGAAAGTGAGATCTCTGTGTGTTTTCCTATTATGTGTTCTGATCTGATGTTTGGCTTGTCCTATTCGGATTCCAGATATACAAACCATATCGTCTTTTTATGCCCTTTAAATATTTGTGACTAAGGGCCTCCGTCCTACCCATCCTCCCTATGTGATGGGGGAGAGCTTTGTGGTCATGGTCACTCTCCTGAAGAAGTCAGCGGTGATGCCATTGGAAGCTGTGTGGTGGCAATCTCTGGGCCCTTGCCTCGGTTATGTGTGTTTTAAGCTTTCATGACACAACAAGAGAGGGACAAAAATGACCGGCAGCCCCAGCCAGGGATGTGAGCTCTCCCTGGTACTCGTGGGTTTGAGAGTCGCTCTACAGATGCTGAGGAGTTTGGGGCCTGGGTATCTGGCAGAGAGATTTATGCAAAGGGTTGTCCCAGGGTGTGAATACAGGAGGTGCTAACCTACTCACCTTTGGGAGAGGGACCCAGCTCGTCATCCAGCCTCGTAAGTGTTTCTGCTGGGGACATGGGGATCTAAATGCAGTCCCCATGGGGACATTTCTAAACCCTGCTGATGAGCCTCTGGTACCACTGCCGTCGCCAGCACAATCCTAAGCACACAGTAGGTTTTGAGTGATGTAGATGAGGGAGGTGATACAGTCTGTGTTTCAGAGGACTTCTGGGTGCTTTTGTGACTGTATTTGACTAGAAGGCCATTACTGGGAATTCTGGGCTCCAGCAGACAAAGGGTACCTTTAGGATGGGGCACAAACGTATGCAGGCCACCTTTGCAGTGACAATGGCCTTCACAGGAATGGTGGGGATGGTGGGATAGATAGAGGTTTGATTGTTTCTTCTTTTCTGTCCTCATGCCCCCTTCTCTGCCTGATTTAGGGACCTTAAATCAGAACAGTTATTAATCATTTGCTTTCTGAGGCCCATCACTCATCAAGTCTGACAAGAGAGATCCATTAATATTAACACAAAACCCAGAAAGCGAAGAACAAAGAGCTCACTTTCCAACGTCTGCAGAGATGAACTTGACAACTCCTTGGCCTTAATCAACTAGCCAGCACCTCATGATTAGATGAAGTCAAAAAGGGTCACTAACAAGCAGTGTCAGCCAAGCACGTTACTGGCCAGAGCCCTGCTGCCCTCGTAGGGCTTAATACTGCAGCATTGGGGCGATGAAAGTGGGTCCCTGGGGGCTCACCCAGGCTGCCCACCTGGGAAGAGGTCATGGGAGAGAGCTCTGAGTAAGGGAGTGGAGGGTAGAGACCAGAAATTCAAGCAACAGGTTTCTGTTAGGGAGCATCTCACTGTGTAACCACGGGCGGTGCCAGGAACCTCGTCTTTGGGACTGGAACGAGACTTCAGGTCACCCTTGGTAGGTAATAGGAACCATAATGTAGCTTCACTGTGTGTTCCTTTAAAACAAGGGGGTACACTACAAAGTGGTTATCCTGGCTGGATGGAGTCCTTCCCCCACTACAGTGGGAGGTGGCCTCACTGAGGACACCTCAGTGCGTTCAATCAGAATTTGTGTCATTTCTCTTTGTTACTGAGGCTTTCCTTTCCACCCGTGGAAACAGGCCTCTCTCTGCCTCTTCAGCTTCTTCAGTCGTCAGTACTCTGTGTGTTTCCTTTGGAATAGTGGGTTTGGGAATTAATTTATCATCCGAACTTTGTCATGTTGGACAGCAGAATGAAAATTGTTCTCAAACAGAGAAGAGAGTCCTGCTTATTCTGATAACTTTTCAGGGGTGATATGTATAAATGGCAGGAAATGGACTGTAGTGACCCAATGTTGTAGAGACTCTCAGGAAACTTGCTTAACATCCTATACGCACTCAACCTCTGAGAGGAAACATTTGGTTAGACCCTTGGTGGAGTAAAAGCAAACCCTTGACCCTCTAAAAACATAACCAAATGCCACCCTCCCTCAAAGCACTGCCATGTTTCCTTATTTACCAATTACAAAATGATTGCATGATAATTAACATGAAATTATATAAGTGAGTGGTTTGGGTGTTTTGAACCCACAATTAAGATGCAAATTAAAGAAATTCTGGAGCATGCCACCAGGCAGGGCCTCATACATGTGGTGTGTGAAGAAAAACGGTGTGTTTGGCATGACTTATTTGTGTCATGGTTTTATAAGCAGCCCAGGAACCTGTTTGAAAGCTGATTATATGTCTCTCAGTGCCATTTCTGTAGAAAAGGGACAATGGGGATGTTGTGTTTTGTTATTAGTTGATGCTTCTCCCCCTTGTCTCTGCCACACTGTGAACCTGACTGCAAGGTGTCCCCAGGAGGTTTTTGTTAGAGGGTGTACTACTGTGACAATAATAACAACGACCTACGCTTTGGAGCAGGGACCAGACTGACAGTAAAACCAAGTAAGTGAGGGGAGTGGGCGAATCTCAAAAGCTGGCCTGAGCAAGTGGCAGAGCTACTCTGTGTAGATTTAGTGGGATTCAGACACTGCCACTCCCAAGAGGATTGGTGCGCCTAGTTTCTTTGTGCCTGAGCTGGTGGGTGTCTGTTAGTTGATGAATTCTGGCAATCCTAAGAATTAGGTCATTTTCACTGGCTTCTTCATTGGTTCTGGATATATAGAAATTTTGATGACAATATGCAAAGCCCATATTCTGCAATAAGACAGAGCTAAAAGACCCAACAACTCAGAAGTCAGTTTTTTCTCAATAAGAAGCCCTCCTCTCCAAGAGGAGAACAATCAGTGATTTTGTTGTGTTTTGGGGATGTTTGTTTTTTGTTGGATTTGTGGTGTTGTTGTTGCTCTTTTTAAGGACTGTGCCTCTAAAAGTGGCATGGTCCTTGATCCCCTAATGTTGACCACCTATGTTAGGTGGCATGTCCCTGCCTGACCTTGCAGTTGTCCCATGTGTCTCAGGCATGGGCAAGCTATCAGAACCCAGTGTTCTGGGAGCAAAATTGGTGGTTTAAGATCAAGCTCAGATCTATCTGCACAGCCGGCTGTTATTTTTAGAGAAATGTCCTAACTCTAGCAAGGAGCTGGGGGCTGAGGTTGCAAGGTGCTGAGACTTCCACCAGAGGGGCAGGTGAGACCCCCCTTGCTCAGCCTTTCCCTCAGTCCTTCCCACCCACTGATTATTGTAAGACCTCATATGACTGTGTGAATTATGGAGGCATCCAAGGAAAGCTCACTTTTGGAAAAGGCACTAAACTCTCTGTTAAAGAAAGTAAGTGCTGGGGTTTCAAAAACTAATCAGCGAACGCAACTAAAGTACAAACCAGAGTGAATGAGAAGAAATTTACCAACCGCTCTCAGTGGTATGCTTTTGCCCTTCTATGAGCCCCCAGAATTGCTCCTGGTCATGCTCCTGGCTGTCCTCAGTCCAGACGGGCACTTCCCTCTGCTGGACATAGGAAAACTCAACATTTAACCCAGTCCCCTCCCCAGGATGACACTTCTCAGGAGTGACTGCCCAACTCACCATGGTGAGTGGGTGACCTCAGCAATGGTCTCATGGAAGAGGGCCCTAGGTGATCCCTGTCTGTGTATTGCTGTGTGATTGGTTTTTAGACATTAGATTTAATAGAGGCTCACACGAGAGGAGAGGCAGAGTGGCTATTGCGAGGGGGTTTTTGTTTAGGGAAAATGCACTGTGGAACTCAGGCACCGGGTATACACTCACCTTTGGCAAAGGCACCTCCCTGTTGGTCACACCCGGTGAGTTCTTGTGGTTAATAATTTATTCTTTCTGGAAAGAAATCCAATGGGACCTGTTGAGACACAGCTGAACTTAATTGATCGGTTGAGCATGAGCTTGTTAACTATGTCGGATGTGTAAGCAAGATATGAATACCTGTTTCCCTGGAGGCTGGATTTGGTTATCAGGTCTAAGGGCAGTTTGATAAATTGTATTAATACCACAATCAGTGTTTCTCAAAGATCCACGAAGTACGTGGAAGCTTTGGGAAAGAGGTAGAGATAAGACGAAGAAAAGCTTTATGACAGAGACAAAAACAAACCAATGAAAAGGGATGCTACCAGAGCAGCAGAGTGTAGCCAAGGAAGCGTGTCTTTAACAGATAAGTGATAAGGATCCAGCTGAGTTTATGCCCATGTCATCTGGTAAAACTGGAAAACCCAGCAAGTGGACTGAGGACGCGGGTGAGGAGAGGGCAGCAGGAGCTATAAGCTTCTCATGACTTTCCTTCCTGGGAGAATGGTGGAACAATAAAACTTTCTCTGGAGAGAAGACAGCCCTGTTCTTCGCCCCAGGGACAAAGTAGTTCCCCACGCAGACTTCACCCCTTTACCTCGGCTTGCCCAGTCGGCCCTATGGGAGGAACAGAGGATACTGGAGCCTTGGAAGGCTCCCCACCTCCACTGAGTTATCTATGCGAAAGCAGAATGTGTTTCCAAGTTGTGAAGCTGTCAGGGAGAGGGTAATAGAGCTGAATTATAGACAGCAATACTGAAAATTTACAGGCTATCTCCACACTTGCAGAGTTCAGTGCTTTTGTTTTTGCTTTTTTTTTCCTGTTAGAATGATAGGAACTGGGGTGCTTCCCTTGCAGGCACACTATTTGCAGAAATGCCTGCCATCTCACATTTCAGTAGTATTTCATCAACAGTCCTCTGTGCCTGAACGAGGTGTGACAATAAGGTAATAGGTTGATTTGTTAACAAATAGAGTTTATACAATTAAATGAGCGGCCCAGCTTAAAGTGACTCGAGATTTAGTCCAACTCACAGCCCACTGCTCACCCCCTCTTTGATTCTGCCCTCTTTTGTAGCATCTATAATGGTTTGATCTTTTGGAGGCTGATTTCACTTTTGTTAAAAAACAAAAACCTTTCAGAGCCATGACTTATAAATAAAGGAGGGACTCAAACTAGTTACTGGTACTATTTTTTGGTTCCAAAACGAGGTACTACTATAAAATAACGTCCTTGGTGTGTTTGTGTGGCTCATAAAATGACTCATACAGAGCCCCTAAAGGGAGTGCCTCGAAGATTCAATGATGATTTAGATATTTAAATCCTGATATGTTTGTTAAAACAGCCTCTTTACTTAAACACACTTAAGATAAACATAGCCTAAGATTGAGGAAGTTTGGCAAACTCAAACCTAATCAGAGCAGTAAAGACTTTCTATAAGAGCTGAGATATTATCCCAAATAAATTCCTTTTAGAAAAACATGAGGTTAAGACCTTCCAACAGGAAAAGAGCATATGGGTCCTACTAACTGACAGCAAAGCTATTCCAAGAAATTGGTGACATTGCATTGGTTTATGTAGAGCCACATAACACTGTGATACCTCAGGAAGCTACAAATATGTCTTTGGAGCAGGAACCAGGCTGCAGGTTCTAACAAGTGAGTATCATAGGCAAGGTAGGCTTTATTTTAAACATTGTTGGTGTTTGAGGGCCAAGGAAAGGTAAAATAAGGGAAATACTCGTTATAACCTGTGGAAGCAAAAATGACTGGTATCTGAAGTAGCAATCCTGGGTCCCTGAACTCTGGACAGGAAGGGTGAAGGAAAGCTCTGAGGATGCACTTACCACCAATTTCATAAGAATTGTATTATCATTAGAAAGATATTTATTAGCTAAAGACCTTGAGAGACTCTTTTAAATATAAGAATGCTGTATTCTTTATTATTCTAAAACTGTATTATCATTCCACATTTTTCACTCGCTCTCCTACCCCTCTGCATGCCTCTCTCCCCTGCCCGGTTTGAGCTGGGCACTCATATTTTGAGAAACCATCATGTCCACTTCTTAGCCTGTCACTTAAGGCTCTCTAACATCTGGACCCTTTCTGTTCTCCAAATTTATTTTCAGCTATTCCTCTCACAAATGCTCTGCCCCAGGCAAACTGGACGCATACTTCCCCTGAATGCCTACCCATGCCCCCGCCAGTACCTAATCTACATAAATCAGACACCATGGACTCCCCACCGAAAACAGGTTTGCGTATGTGAAACAAATTTTTTCTTAGCCAGGAGATCAAACACAGGTGTCACCAGGCTTAATTTTGTAGAGAGAATTTGAGAAATTATACGCCCTTTTCAAAAATTAATAAGGCATGGCGAAGAGGCAAATAGCAGAGTAGGAAGGAAGGAGATGCTTCTGCAACCGGTCTGGGAAGAAGGGATCTGCCCATAGGAAGACAATCTCTAGAAGAGGAACACTGACCAATTCCAAGCAGGACGTGTCTGAGCTGCCATATAGCCTGCCTGTCCCTTGTTTTCCCTCTGGAAGGTCCATTCCTGATTGTTGGTGGTGAAGCCCCTGGTCCTCAGGCATCTGGAGTGGGATGGGGAGAGATCCTGCTGTACACTTGGCAGCGGGGCCCAGGGAGTGTCCTCCTCGGATTTTCCTTCAAGTTACCTCAAAATTGAGAGAGGCTCCAAAAGCTCCCTTAGCCGGGATAGGAGAAACTACTTATAAGAGAATGACTTTAGGTTAGTCCCTGAGTTGTGTTATCTCCCAGGAAAGGGACAGTGAGGATGAAAAGTGTCTCCTAGGACAAAGACAGAAAGTGGTGAGCATCTTTTTCCTGGTGACTGTCTAAGCAGCAGATGGGAAGGTCTGAATTTGGAGTCAGGGGCTAATTCCAGGGCTGACCAGTGCCTGCAACTGCCTCTAGTTCTGTGGAGTGAGAAAAGGTGGGACTCCTCTTAGATGTTCCAGAAGCTGGACCTCGGTCAGAGGTGTCTGGCCCCAGTACCCTCAATGGGCGAACCAACGCTCTGACCCCTCTTGCCAGGTGGGCAGGGGCCACTGCCCTCAGTCTCTCCCACTGTGATGACAGTGCCTCTGGCAGTTTTGGCTTTGGTGCCATGAACATGAGCTATTCCTATTTTGTCCAAATAAGGTATATAATCTTCAGAACCCCTGGAGAATTATTATCTAAAACACCAGAGGAAGGGCTAGGATTTTGGCAACCAGCATCTTGGGCTTGTGCAGGGAAACTCCTTCTTTAGGGTATTCAGAAAGAATATCCTTCATTTCTCCAATGTAGAAACTGTCCTGAAATCCAAGTTGGTGCTAGGATTCTGTGCCAGGTTATTACTGTGACAATTACTTAATATTCTCTGTGTTCACTGTATTGCTCCTTCCAGAAGATCTTTAGGGAAAACCTAGTTCGGTTTCTAGAAGGTTTTTGCTGAGCTGAAGATCACTGTGTGAATAATAATGCAGGCAACGTGCTCACATTTGGAGGGGGAACAAGGTTAATGGTCAAACCTCGTGAGTATCTCTGCTGAATCCATAATGAATGCTCTCATTTCTAAAGGCAGCATGGCACTGAGTTTCATTTTGGGGTTGTTTTCTCCACCGAGTTTTATTTGTTGTTCATTCTGATCACTAATCCTAATGATCATACAGTGTTTATACATGCTATATGTACATAGGAAAGTGGGCACACATGTAACTGGCACAGGAACAAATGAATTGGAGAAAACCAGATTCCTTGTCCTTTTTGTCTTAACCGTTAGGGTCAGAAAGTCTAGTTGTGTTGAACATGAGGAGTGGGAGAGCCCGTCTTCAGGGGCTTTGTCAGGATTGAGCCACTCCTTGCTGGCCTGGTCAGGGGCAGCTCAGTCTCGAGGTGGAGGGATGAACTATTTAACCTCAGAAAAGCATTTCCATTCCAACCACTCTGTGAATGCACCACGATGGCTCTTTGACCAGGGCCCCAGCTGCAGGAGCACGCCTCTGGATTTGGGGATTGAAAGGGATTTCCTGGTACACATTGGCCTGGTCGGTTTCCGTAAAGCTTTCTGTGACTGTGTAATACTGGCAACAACTTTAAGCTGATTTGGGGACTGGGGACAAGACTGGCAGTAAAACCAAGTGAGTCTTCAAATTAATTCTCAAACCTATCTATGCAGTTTGAAATATCTCAGAAACTGTCTTCTTTTGAAGCCCAAATGTTTAAAATGTGCAGTTATGGGTAGTGTTTTTCTCCTGTCCACCCAAGCAGAACCCCTGCTTATCCTTCAATCAAAATAACTAGGTGGAGGGGTCCACAGTGCATGGGAGGAAGACAGTTAGAGTATGAGACTGTTTTCTCACAGAGCAAGCAGGTGGGTCCACTCCAAAAAAAGGCCATCAGGGAGCACTGGAAATTAGAGAAGGCGAGAATATGCATCATGTATTATGGCTTCCTTAGTCCATATGTGCCAACCTTACCATGGGCCCCTGGTAAATACTGTTCCCTGGCACCCTAATCAGAGATAAGTCGAGTGCTGCTGGGAACTCCCAGGACTAAGGTGCATCCCAGTGACCTCCCAAGAGAACGTCTCGCCAGCATGGATTATCCAGAATGACCCAAATTTACCATGTAATTCATGCATCTCTCAATCCTCATTGGCTCACAGCCTATGGTGGATTTGCTAGAAGTAACAGGAAAGGAGTGGGTTCCATCCTAATTCTGGTCTGTCTCCCCTGAGTTCTCTCCAGGAATTTCCAGAAGCATCTTAAAGATTCAAAATTGTGCTCTGTGCAACCAGACTGTGTTCTCAGCAGTGTTTGCTTGGCTTTGACTGGGGATAGCTCTGGAGCTGCAGGCTTGGTGAAGCTCAGGGAGAGGAAGGGAAGTTGTGCAGGGAATCCAAGGGGCTTTGAGAAAGACATCTCTGACAAAGGCATTAATGAATTTCTAAACGAGTTTCCTCCTGTTAATCTGATAAGCCTCTCTAGGGAGAAGGTCACCCTTACCTTTGCCACTCTAAATGTAAGACACGGGTTGTAAGAGAAAAAATGGGAAATGTCAATTGCAGTGCCAAACTGATGAGAGTGGGTATAAATATTAAACCAGTTTTAATATTAAGTTTATGAAATGTAAGTCTTTCAGGAGAACCAGCTCAGAGTATATTTATTAGGGTCAGTGAGCTGTTTTGTCAGTGTTATTGGTAGACACATTTTAAAGGAGAACCCAAATTAGAAAAAAGAATCCTATTAAAAAGTATAACATAATGGTTAAGAACACAAATTTTGAAATCTAATACCTGGGCAAACCCCAACTGTGCTCCTTACTAGATGTATGACATTAAGCAGGTTACCTAATTTCTTCATGCCTCGTTTTTCTCATCTGTAAAATGGGCATAATAATAGTACCTAGCTCACTGAATTGTTGTGAGATTAAAAGAGTTTATACCTGTAAAGGGCTTTGCATAGTAGGCCTTCAATAAATATTAGTTATTAGCAGATTGCTGGAGGGAAATCGGGGGGGAATTATCTCTTTTTGAAGTTTTTGTAAGGTGCAGCATTAGAGTGTAGTTCTGGAATCATCGGAAAATTCACCTTTGGGGAGGGGCCAATATTTCAAGTAAAACCAGGTAGGTTTGAATGTTGCTGACTAAGCCACAATTGCCATCTATGCTCTTTTTCAACTTCAATCTGTGCCTTTTCAACCTCTAACCAAATACTGTTATTTTTAAGTTTTATTTTCCTTTTATAAAAGTTAGTAGAATGTGTCTTTTCCAACCCATTTGGTTTCAGCGAGGGGCAAGACTTGAGGTGAGGTGGGTCTGGAAGTTCTAAGCTAAGACTGAGAGAATATCAGTTTGGCTGACTTGGGAGAAATAAAAACTTCAAATGTGAGAGGTTCACAAAAAATAAAGGTAACTTTACAGAATAGGAGACTAGAGTAGAAACCACCCCTGTAGCCACTAGAATTCCTTAAGAACTGTCTTTCAAGCACGAAAATGGCAAGCTTTTGGGGAGGGAAAAAATGGGGAGGAGAGACTGTTAGTGATTTGGATTTTTTTTGTTAAGAAACATAGACGACAGCATTTTCTAGAGGATATGTATAGCATACCCCTGGTGAGCTCTATAGAGGAAGAAAGTATAGCAGAGCAAAGTGTTTTTGTACTGGGCAGAAACACTGTGCCAATATCTGGGACAAACAAGCTTGTCTTTGGGACTGGAACAAGACTCACCGTTATTCCCCGTAAGTCCTTTGCCACTTGAGAAACGGCCCTTAATCTATAAGAGCCAGCTCTCACATCCCCGACAGCTAATAAGAATTTTTAAATGAGCTTCCATGTGTTAACCTGATAAGACTCTCCAGGGAGAAGGTCACTCTTACCTTCCTGGCTCTAAACGTGTAGTAAGACCCGTGCAGTAAGGGAAATGGGAAATGTCAATTGCAGTGCCAAGACAAAGAGGGTGGGTATAAACATTGGGCCAGTTTTAATGTTAAGTTTATAAAATGTAACCCTTTCAGAAGAACCATATTGGGCACAATTATTAGTTTGTGTCTACACAGCACAATTGTCCAGTTAATGTGATTACTGTCAGTAGCTGATCCAGGTATTATTCAGGCACTTCCTTGAAAAACCTTCTTTGTGCTCTAAGTTGCCTGAACTGACTGTCACGTTACCTAAATAATTGCCAGATCTGTTTTACTTTGTGCTGTATAGGCTCAGCCTAATGAAAACAAATGCTGTTGTTTTTCCAGTCTGTCTCCTCCCCACCCAGAAAGTTTTCCTTCTATTCAACATCTCTTCACACAAAGGAAAGATATCCAACAAACCACGTGACTTATAGCTGCTGCTATTTTGCATTTATATGACTCCTTTCCTTGGGAGAGATTAAGACACTTCGTTCAATTTATTAGCTCAACAGATTGACAGCCTAATTAGGAAGAGAGAAACAGATTCTGAGTATCTTTTTGTGGCTGCTGTTCCTGCCCCTCATGTGGAACATTTGGTCAGATGACTCTGTGAGGCAGAAATAAGACAGGGAGGCAGTCTCCGTGTGTCGTGTGGGCCTTCTCAGCTGCATGTGAGAAGTCGGTACAGGAGGTAAAGTACTAAATAGGTCAGGGCAACTGACAGAGCCAGGGACATTTCTTTCCCCTAGAATTCATATGTTCTCACAAAGCAGAGCGTGACAAATTTTGACATCAGCTGTGTGTTTGTCGACTCTCACCTTTGTTCTCAGACCCTTCCACTCCAGGTCTATCTTTCCATCTCTAACTTTTCTATCTAACTCCTTTCTCTCTCCTTTGATCCCTGATGATCATGCCAACCCCACCACATGACACCACCTGCTTCTTTAGCCTTTCAGTTGTATTTCTGAGGAGTTTCTTAGCTCCTTGAGTGACCTCCAAATGGCTCAGGCACCTGAGGGTGCCTGAGGGTGGACCCCAGCAGAGCCCCCACAGAGGTGGCAGTGGCTGCCACAGGGTACCAAGTGCCTATATGGAGGCCAGAGCTGGGCCCTGGATGAGAAAGAGCCTCTAAGGAAGGTCTATCACAGAATAAGCAACACTATGGCTTTCATGACACTCATGTCTGAATCCTCTCCTACCTGGGATATGGTGGCTTCCACCTGGGGACTCGAGTCGAGTGGCTATGAAGAGATGGCAGAGTTTTTGTATTGGAGTCAACCATTGTGCAAAGATAGGATATGGGGGTACGCTGCATTTCGGGTCTGGCACTCAAGTGATTGTTACTCCAAGTAAGTGTGTCTTTTCTCATTTCTGTGGCATATCTGTATATCTTACAGAGTTCTTTACCCCCTCACCCTTCCCCTGTTTCCCAGCTAGGCACTGATGCGATACAGTTTCTGGATCTAACTACACTGACCATTTGACCACTGAGATGGTCAAATTCATTTTTAAAAATAACTTTGACTGATTTCATTTAACGCTGCCAACAGCAAAGGGAAATTAGTATGTCATGGGAACCTAATCTATGCTCACTGGCCGCCATGGGAGGACAGTCAAGTCTTCTTATCCCCGCTGCAGTCAGCCCTCAGAACTCAGCTGACCTTTTCCAGGCCTGTCTCTCCTGGCAGATTAAGTGGTTGTATCTACTGACTTTCTGGTGGCAAAACACACAAGACAGATATATTCTCCTTCAGTTTTTACTAAAAAATCTTTTAGTTAGTTATTTTGACAATGAGCTTCAGCCGACATGCTCCCCCCCATTCGTGTTCACAGTGTCTTGGCTTGAACAAGCCCATTTCCCCCACATTGTTCAAAACGCGTTTCTGTGTTGTAACCCGCTGCGATAACACTTTTATCTTCACAACATTCTCCAAGGTAAACAGCGTCACACATCATCAGACATATTTCCCAGACAGAAGAGCCAAAGTACAGACAAGTTAAATAATTTAAATCAAACCCCCCAAAAAATCGGAACTGAAATTAGAGCTTGAGATTCCCTGTGTTCTTCTGGTGAGTTATCTTGAGCTGTCATCTTTGTGAATGGAAAACATAATCGGCACAGGCCACGGGCATTTGCAATTTAACAAAAACTGACTGTTTCATTGCACTGGTGTTTTAAGTGTATCCCCCAATCTTCTTTGATGTTGGTAGTTATTTGATGCCAGTGACGGGTAAGAGCAGAAGGGGCAGACAAGGAGGCGGAGTGCCCTGCTGGGCTGCGGTTTTTGTAGGCCTCGCTATCACTGTGGGGCTCTCGAGCAAAGACAAACTTGTCTTTGGGGCTGGAACCAGATTACATGTCTTTCCAAGTAAGTACTAGAAGGAACATATTTGAAGAGGTGTTTTCTATACGCAGCCGACTCGCTCTGGTATGTTCTCACGGTACTGCAGGCCGCGCTCCCAGCGCTGCGCTCGCCGGGGGCCTTCCACGCCTCCAGCTGCCTGGGTCCGAGTTCCTCAGGACGTCATTTTTCAGATAGAACTGTCTGTAAACCAAACCAGTTTAATCTCTATATGAATACCATGGTTCTGAGTAGAATCCTATCAGCAATGAAGACTCTAGAGACAGAGAATTAGAAGCATTATGACTCCAGACAAATGATTCATTTCTCTCTTTTGCATTTTTATTTAAAAATACCAGGAAAGGTGAAGCAAATCCAACTTCTCCAGTTTGAAAATTGTTTATGAATTATGCTTGCGTTATATGCAGAGAGACCGAGATTGACTCTGGATGTTTAGTCATTCGATTTCATCATCTGTGTGTGGAATCTATGATAGGCAAGGAAGTCAAATGTAATTAAATGAACAAATAATCTCCAATAGTCAATATTCTTACATTGTTTCATGTGCTTTGCTCTGGACTTTTTATCTGGGATTTATCTCTAATAGGCTGCCTGGAAGGACAGTGAAGGTTTTTGTTAAGGTTTTCGTGTCTGTGTGGATAGCAACTATAAGTTGATCTGGGGCTCTGGAACCAAGCTAATTATAAAGCCAGGTAAGTTTCAGAGATGTGACTGTAAGGAAGAGACGACACGGGTTGAATAATACATGAAGCTTAGCATGCAAATTATATTTTTAAGAACAATCCAGCCTGCTGGAGACAACATACTTGACCCAAATGGAGTTTTCACTCCCAGTGAGAGGCAGTGTCAGTCACCAACCCTCTTGTTTGGTCTAGTTACTTACAGAATGAATAATGCTTAACTAGCCCTCTAAGAGAGCAGAGCTAGGTTGTTAAGTAGTATCTAATTCCCTCTGATATGGTTTGAATTTTTTTCCAAGGACAGAACGAGCCTCATTCCATTGGAAGAATGAATTCAAAGGGAAAGGTCCTCCATCAAAGACCAGGGGGCGGGAGGGGAAATAGCGTGCCTGCTGCTTCCCCACACCCTTGCCTCTGGCTGCTGTCCCGAGTGGGGAGCAGATGCCTGTAAAGCTCTTAGTCATTTGCTGGTGAATCACCCAGGTTTCTGGGCCTTAGCACAAACCCCGCAAGGAGGTAACTTAAAAGGCAGGGTCAGGGGATGTCAGGGGAATAGGGAGGCTGAAGGGATACCTGGCAAGTCAGCCTTTGCTGCAGTGGGGCTGAGGTGTTCTTAGCCTGGAAAGACTGAGCTCATGGGCACCCCATCCTGCCATGCCCTTTCCTGGGGGTTATTATAAAGCTCTGAAGGGCTGTGTGACTTTTGGGAGTGGAGGAAACAAGCTTGTCTTTGGGACTGGCACTCTGCTTTCCATCCAGCCAAGTACGTAAGTAGTGGATTCTGTGTACATGACAAGTGGGAAGTGACAGCCAATCTGGGAAAAGGGTTTAGTTCCCCACAGTCATCCCTTATTTACCACAATACAGCAATCTCTCAAAATTCCCCATTCTCCTGGATGGCACCCCACTGTCAGAAGAGGAAATGGTGCTAATATTAAGATAAATCTCAGGGAGAGAAACTACTGTGGGAAAATTGTTTTCATCTAAATGCTGTAGGTTTTCTGTTCCATGAACCCTATTTTCAGGCCGTTTCTCAGCTCTGGTCCTACCTTTACCTGTATAGATACAACCTCTGCTCAACTCTGCAGTTTGTACAACTGCATGTCATCTGGTCCAAAAGAGGATATAGGCCATATCCTCTTTTTCTTCCCAAAGAGACTCCAGAGCTATATTTGGGAGGTTGCTGAGAAGACAGGCAAAACTGACCCCAGGGTTGGGGAAAGGGGGAGGGAGGAAGGCAAAGACCAGACTTAGGGTAAGTCGGCTTAGTATTAAAACAGTGATCCATATAATAGCTTCCCTGTATTACCTGCACTTGCTTCCCCTTTGTTTTCCTTAGAATGGTTTATTCTGGATGCCCTAGGCTGAGAGAAGAGAAATAAAATAAGTTTTGAATGTTTTCTCTTCAAATCTGAAGAATCTACAAGCCACAGTCATTTGGGGATGAGTTCAAGCCTCCTCTCTCCATACTTAAAATTCTATCACTTATGCTCTACTTTTAACCAAGACCTGGTATCACCGGCTTGGATGCTCAGCCCTCTCCTTCAGTGCTGAACGTGTATTAAAACCCAGCCAATGCTCAGCTTTGTGATAAAGAAGCTTTTGTGTGCTCTGATTCTTGCCTTTAAGCTACAACCTTTCTTATGACAGAAAATGTTCACTTCCTCCATTTATTTCAGAACTTGACTTTGAGGTTGTGGCAGATGGTGTGTTATAACTGCTACCCTTGTCTATCTGAAACATCGTGTGTGTCCATGGTGGAACTTCTTTGGGGAAAGAAAGGACTATTTGCCTTTTGCCACTCTTCCCTGGTGAAATCTTTTCTTAGGCTGCCACACTGAGACTATTACACAAGTGAGAAAGCTTTGAAATCACTTGACCAGTGAGCAGAGGACAGGATCGTGGCGTTTTGGTTTGGGTGGAGCCTGGATGTGAGTTCAGTTGGCTCTGCAGCTGGAAAATCTCCCTGGGAATATAGGAATGCATCATCCCTTCAGACCCAGCAAGAGTTGTTAACAAATTATCTGATTTAGCTTTGGCAGATTTAAGCCTAGAAACGCAAAAGGGTTTTTAAAGCTCATAAGTTTGGTCTTTTGAAATAAAAATGATTTGCTTTATGTAGCAGAACCAATTCTTTTCTTCCTATTACAAAAGGCCATTTTCTAGAGACACAGAAATTTAAAAATCATGGAGAGTCCAAATGCCCCCTCACCATGGTGCCTTGTGTTTGATGGGGTTTTGCTAGGGGTTTTAGTAAAGGCAGGAAATGCTGTGGGAATAATAATGCCAGAATCTTCTTTGGAACTGGAACCCAGCTGGTGGTTAAACCCAGTAAGTGACCATGTTCTTTTTATATTCAACCCAACAAATAAATCCTGTGAAGTTAGTGGAGATTTAACTTAATATGTAGACAACTGTACCTTTGGGAAAAGATGACTTTTGCAAATGCATGAAACATTTGTGACTGTTAAGAATAGAGTGATAATGATAAACAATGCAAAATGAGACCATGCCAAATTGCCTTTAATATGGTAGCTCAGCTCTCCTTTTTCCAGAGATACAGTAGCCATGAGTTATTTACAGCCACAGTATCTCTTCAATTATATTCTGCAATGATTTGTGTGTTTACTGTGATTTTACCCATTAATCTTGTATTTTATTCTATTAAAAAATAAGAATTTATCTCACTTTAAACACCACTAATATGTAGAAGGTATTTTCTTTGTCTTTCATGTCTGCATATGTATTTATTCTAAAAGACCTAATAAGAAACCCAAACATTGTCTCATTTTGATAAATGTCCACATCTAGTCCCATATATGTCAAATTTTACAAAAACAACTTTACTATTCAAATGCAATGGGGTTAAAAAGAAAAAAATTCTGAGATCAATTGATGATCCCAGATGGCTTTATAAATGCCTGAAAAGAAATACAGAGTGAAATAAAATGGCAGGCAGATGACAAGGTTTTTGTTTAATGATCAGTTCATCCACGATGAGTAAAAACTTTTTTAATATATCTCATTAGGGAGGAGGAAAATAAGAAATTCAGAGCCTTGGCATTCCTAGGGATACACCCGGGTGTCAGTTCCTCCACAGTGCCATTTTGGGGACAATGCAGCCCATCAAAATGTCAGTCAAAGAAATAATTTTAAGAGGCTGGTGTTGTCAAGTTGACTGGCCATGTTATAAACCCTACAGCAGGTTATAAATGAGACTAGGCAATAACCAATCCAAGGAGCTTTAAAGTAGGGTAGCTTATTTTTAAACGGTTGGGCTGTGGGAAATGTCCAAAGACAAGGAAAGCAGCTACTTGACTCCATAAGTTTGTGTTAGATCTAGTAAACATGACCAACCTATGTTAATCTTCTCAAATCACTGCAGTAAAGAGCATTTGGGGGGTAGGTAGACAATGAGGAGGCGGCAGTGGGGCTTGTTTCTTTAGGAGTCAAACAAGGACCCATCAGGGCTAGTGGTAATGGCATCAGGTTTCCATCACTTAGTGGCGAGTGACCATATTCTCAGACTGCGAAAGGAGAACATTTCCCAAAAGACAGGGATGCCTCTGGGCCAGAATGAATGATTCCCACTACCCCCAGCTCGGGCAGGGCTATAATGAGTACAGCAAACGTGCACTTGGCCTAAGGTGAGGTATCTTCAGGGTTTGGTGACAGGGCCACTCTAGAACATCACTGAGGGAGAGGTGAGGGCTCTGTAATGCGGTTCCATATCAGGCAGAAATTCAGATGTACGTCTGACGTGGCCCCTTCCTGCTCCCATCTTTTTTGGGGGGCGCTGAAGAGTGGATTTCTAGTGTGGCTGTCTGCCCAGTCATTTTTTTGCCTGAAGTAATGGAGCTGTGTGTGATATCGCAGAGTTTATGGAATTGTTGCTTTTATAATTCACTTTCAGTGTCAAATGAGGTCATCCAATTTCCTCCATGCATATTTGCAATAAGCGGCATAAAATTCAAGCAACGCAACCAGGAGACACAGAGAAAGATGGCTGAAGCGATAATGAGGCCTGTTTATTATAGTAAAGGAGACAGTGTGGGAGTGTTAAGTCCTATGAAGGTAAAATATCTGTCAGGGGATGTGTAGCTTTCCTAAAAAGAGTCACTAGTTTTTGTTATGGCCCCAATCACAGTGTGAACAGTCTTAACAAAATCATCTTTGGAAAAGGGACTCAACTTCATGTTCTCCCCAGTAAGTGCTGTTCATGTGATTTTCTGATATTGACTCCCATTGAGTTAAAAGTGGTTTTGGTTTAGGTGGGGAAAGTTTCCCAGACTCTAAGATGTGTGGGTAGCCTCTGGGCCCTGGGCCCTCTGCTCCCACAGAAGCCCAGTCCTCAGCCCTTCCACAGCTGAGCCAAACACCAAATTCTTCTCCTCTAGAGCTGGGAAAGTTGCCGCCAGTGTTCTGCTGCTTAAAAATGAATTATCGTTTTTGTTGTTTATATATTATAAACAGTAAAAATTGTGAAATTTGGTCCAAAGTTCATCTTCAAGACTCCCCCAAGGTTTGTCCCCAGTGGACTTGTTTGGACACATTGTTAAACTCAGTGTGATTTTTGGCTCCAACCAAAGTGGTTTTGGAAATGGCCTCAGCCTACCTATGACCCCTCTCCTTCCACTCTTCACAAAAGGCCCACTTTCCCCTGTTTGGCCTCTTCTAAAATTCCTGGCTCTGATACCTGTGCCTTCTCATTTCCCTTGTTCCAGGGATGGGCGGGAGATAACTTTCCAAAGAGCTACTTTAGCGCCAGAAGCAACAAAGATGGTGTCAGCCAAGAGTAACATCTTATGTTGAGCCTTTTCACTCTGCGATTTTCCAAATCCTTTTCTCCTTTTAGGAAAAGTAGCCACTTTTTTTTTCCCCCTAGCACAACAAAGAGTTTGTTATGAGGCCAGAGACAGGGATTTCCTTTGGAATATTTTTCATAGGCTAACAATAAGTTGGAAGTTTGCGGGCGGTTCAGAAATGCATTCTTGAGCCACAGCTCCATGTATGGAGGCTCTTATCAGCGAAGCAGGTGGCCAGAGCCAGAGGCATGGTAATCACACGGATTTCGGTAGAGAATCAGGAAGGAGGCAGAGACGTGCTAAGGGAAAACAAAAACTATGGTTAAATAGGGAGATTTCTGGGAGATTCTATCAGGAAGAATACTGGGGCCAGGCACTCAGAGTTTTTGTTATGGAGACAATCAGTGTGGGAATTCAGCAGGCAGGCAACTTGTCTTTGGAAAGGGCACAAGACTTTCTGTGACTGCAAGTAAGTGTCACTGGTCATCCCTAATTTTAATCAGCAATGTTTTCTTCCCTTGAATGATTTTTTAGGGTCCCTAAGAATGGGTTTTGCCCCAAGAAAGGTCTGTGAGGAGCTGGAAAGTTAGTGTTGAGCAGAAAAATGAACAGATTACTCTAGCATAATGCAAAAGCCCACCAGACTCTCATGGGCAAGCACATGTACCCCACCCTGGCCTCAGTGCCTCCAGCTTGCTCTGACCATGCACCCTGGCCCAGTTCCCTCTTCTGATCCCAGGAGACCAAAACCTTAGGACAGAGAACCTGAGACTCCTTAGCCTGGGGAGCACAGGAAGGCTGGTCTGATATCTAAGAGTCATTTTTAAATATAATGTGGGTTTCTATTTAATGTTGTCATTAATTTTTATTTGATGTAAGTAATACCTGAAAACTTCTCCTTGTAAAAACAATTCAAGTTACAGATAAATCCAACATACACTTTGACCCCCTTCCTTCGAAATCAGTTTCTTCCCCAAAGGTGACCATTGGGACTGGCTAGAAGTGTTGTGATGAGTTTCTATCTGGAGTATGTTGACATGAAACCCCCTTTCTTTAAGGAGGGAAGCTTGAGACATAAAGAACTCAGACTGCAGTTTGCAGATTTCAGTTAGATATAAAGCACAGTTGCTTTAATGCAAAGGCTGTTGGTAAAGGAGAGCCACCTTCCCAGGAGCTCTTAAAGGCTAGACAGGTATTTGCTCAGCGAGCACCATGTGTGAGGACGGGAAGGCGGACTAGATGACCTCTGAGATCCAGCGGGTCTCTGTGGGACTCCATGGTGAGCCCCTGTACCTGCTCTCCTCTTTTGCCTCTTGTCTGGTTATTGTTACAGTTGGAGCTCTTTGTCAGCACTGCGCCTGTGCTGTGAGTGGTTTGATTTTCTCAGCATCTGTGGGGTTTTTGCAAAGAAAGGAAACTCTGTGCATACTCTGGAGTTGGGGCTTACCAACTCACTTTCGGGAAGGGCACCAAACTCTTGGTCACACCAAGTAAGTTCTTCTTTCTGGCTAATTATTCTTCCCGAGAAGCCGGTCTTCCATCACGCAGAAGCTGTCAAAACACAGGTGGTGTTTTCTTTGCTTGGTTTGTGTTGGGTGGTTCGTGATACCAGTTGGAAAACAAGGTTATTAATGCACATGTTCCCTGGGGCATTGTATTTGGCTTTTAATATCCACGTAATCTTTCCCTGAGAAAATATGTGAGCCTCCACGAGGAGGAAGTTCCTGGGAAAGTAGGAGAGAAAACTGCAGGAACTGGATGAAAATAGACAAAGCGCCTGCAGGAAAAACAAACGAGACAGGGTCCCAAGAGACCAAGCAGGAGCCACTTTGAATTTCCCAGGAGCTGCCCCTGCCAAGGCCCATTCTTTCAAGGAAAATTGCGGCAAAGAGCATGGGGCTGGGAAGTTGCTAATTATTAGTAGTCATCCCACGTTCTAACCTAATTACAAGGAGAACTGCTTTGGCCATGTGCAGTCATTTCGGGGTTTGTTTTCCTGCGTGCTTCCTCCACCTCCACCTGTCTTCCTAAAGGCCCCAGTCAAGGTTATTGCAATAGCTCTGATCACTGTGTAGCGCCAACACAGGCAAATTAATCTTTGGGAATGGGACCATGCTCACTGTGAAACCAAGTAAGTTGTGTTCTCTGGCTGGGCCTTTAGGGGCAATCAATCAAATCATTAGTTTGAAAAATACTTTAATCCTGTGCATCTGCTTGGGCTCTTTATTAATGTTCTTTCCCCAAAGAGGGCTGCTTCTCCTCTCTGCTTTAAAATGAGATGTGTGTGTGCGCACACACACACACAGGCATGCATTTTCTCTGGCTCGTGGTGAGGGCCCCTCAGGAGCATATACAACATTTCCAGAGAAATAGAGATGTAAACAATAATTGACCAGTGAGGATGAGAGTGGCCCCCTACTTGGCTTCCCTGCGTTCTCCCTGCCACATGGGATGTGCTTTGGCTCCGTCCAATGATGTAGGGTAGGAAATCCCTCAGCTTCTCTCTGTAATTCCAAAATTTAGCAACCCTTAGTGCCAGAAAGTACTTTTTCACATCTAACTTTGCCCACCCCCCACTGTAATTTAAATCTCTGAAAACAGCCACTAGAACTTTGGGCATCTAATTTAAGAACAAAGTTTCTACTGTAAAACATGGGCCTCAGCTCTGAGTCTGCAGCTTCTCTGAGATGGCACAAGTGCCTCTGGACACTCTGAAGCCAGTGGTGATGGGTTAGGCTGTATGGCATGAGCTTTGGAAACAGAAAAACCCAAATTCAAGTTCTGGCTCCACCACTTTACCAGCAGTGTGACCTTGGGCAAGTTATGTAACCTCTCTGAGCCTCAGTTTCCCCATCCTTAAATGAGGGTAAAAATATAATTATCATGTTGAGTTATTGTAAAGACAGAATAAAATAATACAGCTGAAGTATTTCGCATAGTGTCCAAAACCTAGAAAGAGCTCATTAAACCCTGGCTATTAATAATAATGATAAACATCATCTCCAACACGCAGCTGAGCTTTCATTTCGCCCCTCAGGCTCTCTGTCAGGCTCTGTCATGCATCAGGAGGGGAGCCGGCATGGGGGGAGGGCCGGGAAAGTCAGCCTGGTCTATGAAGTTCTTCACCTGGGATTCGAAAGTGTCTAAGTGGAAATAAAAAGACTCCTGGCTCTTTTAAATACAGAATCATCCCAGTGTCCAAGGCAGGAGAGAGGTTTCTGCAGAGAGCTCCTGAGGCTGCACACAAGCCCCTAGAGCAGGCATTCGGCCCACAGCCTACCTTGCGAGTGTCACATAAACTGACACCTTGCACCACCCTATCGCCACACTGATCCCAGTGTGACTTTCTCCAAACTGCCCCGAGCCCCTTCCCAAGACATGTGGAAGGACAGGGATAGAGAGAGAATAGAAGTTTCACAGGGAAGAGCAACTTATCCCAAAACCGTCCTTCTGCTCCTTTGGGCAGCGAAGCTCCTCGTGAGGGTGATGCCTGAAAATAGCCCCTAAATGAAACTTTCAGGCCCAGAGATGGAAGATCAGTAAGGTCCAGAGAGCAAAACTGAGGCGGTTAATATAGAAGAAAAGAGACTGAGGGCGAGGTGGGCATTGCGTCCCAGATCTGAATCTGGGAAGCAGACATTAAACAAAGGCTGCAGGGGCTGTGTTCCCCAGCTCCACCGGAGACAGACCACAGTTCCAGGCTAATACTGCAAGAAAAAGGGGCTCAGGTTGGTGGTAAAACCTTCCTAATAGGTTTTTGAACAATGAAAATGAGCTGTCAGGAGTAGTTGCCAGAGCACTTTCTCTAGAGGGCTTTTGAAAGGAGATGGACCCTCCTCTGTCAGAGGTGACTGAAGTGCAGCCCTGCCTGGGGGCAGAAGGAGAAATGAAAGAACTTTGCGCCTCTTCCCAGCCCCGGGAGCCTCTCTCTGTGAAAAACCTCTGGCTCATTAATGCGGAGCTGCATCCTTGAGAACACCGGGGTTGCTCGGTTAAGTTTTGGAACATTTGCTAGGTGTGTCCCAAACTCCCTTTGTTCTCAGGACTGGACAGGACAAATGGGCTGGATTTTTCATCCTGCAGCCAAAAACACAGGTTCTGGGTCCTGACTGGCTTGTGGTGGTGACAGGTGCAGGGTGAACCCTCGGGGGTTTTTGCAGAGCCCAGAGGCACTGTGGGAATAACTATGGCCAGGGCTTGATCTTCGGTGGCGGAACCAGATTGTCTGTGCTGCCCTGTGAGTACCTTTCGGTGGGAGAGGAAATGGCTCAGCGTGGGAGTGAGCCAGAGGGGACTGAGACCTGGGTCCATTGTGACCTTAGGAGCCCGGACGAGCAGGAGGTGGGAAGGGAGTGACAACAGAACCTGAGGACAATAAGGAGAGGGAGGGATCGTTTATTCAGGGAGGGAAGTCACAGGCCTGTGGGAATAACACTGGAAGAAATACATTCCAGGTTTCCTTTCTCGGGAGGGCTTTGTGCGGGTGGCAGCTGAGTTGGCAGGTTTTTGATGCTGAGATAATCACTGTGGGGAAGGACAAGGCTTCTCCTTTATCTTTGGGAAGGGGACGAGACTCCTTGTCAGGCCAAGTAAGTGGCATATAATTTGAAATTGTGCACTGAATACGATTATCTCCAAAATGCAGACCTGCTCTCTTTTCCACAGGGGCCTCCTTGGGTCAGAAGGACGTTATAGGGGCTGAGCAGACCAAGGCCCAGAGCCTGGTCACCTCCCGCGTCCTTGAAGGAGCTCTGACAGGTGTGGAAGGAAAGAAACCCACCAGGATCCCACCCATACCCTGGCCTTGGGGTCCATCCACTCTCTCAGGCTTCCAATAAATAAAACCACCTGAAGGCAAGTCTGCCTCAGAAGGAGATTCAATAGTTATCCCCATTTCATAGACTTAAAGCCTGAGGCAAGGAGAAGCCAGTGATTGACTTAGTTCCAACAGGAACAGAACTCAGGCGTCCTGGAACAGTTTTCCAGTAGACTCGTGAATTCAAAGCACCAGGTTATTGCAATGGGGGGGTAGCAGCAGTAATCAGCTGTAATCTGAGCTCCAGCGATGCTGAGGACCAGGTTTGACTTTAGGTAAACTCCTGGAGTGGGGGGTTTTGTCCCTGTGGGGGTGGGCAGTGGGAGGGGGCTTCGTTAACCCCAGCAGTGCTGCTCTCTGGCCCTCTGCCTGGGAAGTAAATACAGCTCTGGGCACACATCATCCTCGACGTCTTGAAGAAAGAAAAATTGGAAGAGAAGGGAGGGAAAAGCTTATATCTCATATCATGCAGTTGCCTCATTTCGTAGCGAGATTGTTTCCCCATGAGCAGTTTGTCTTCATTTAGCAGCTGTCTTCTCTGGGGAAGCCATTTCTGTAGAGGTGTTTGTCACAGTGTGACAACTGGTGGCTGGGGGAAGATGAATTTCGGAGCAGGGACCCAGGTTGTGGTGACCCCAGGTAAGCCTGACTCCCTGGACCCTCACCTGCCCTTAATTTTAACCTCTGTGTGCCAAGTATTTGAGCCGAGACCATAAGAAATACATTGGAAAGGAAGCCATTTCCTGAAGAGCAATACCCGGAGCCATTAAGCAAAAATGAGAGATCGGTTTGGTGTTAAGTAGAAACAATTTGGGTAAATAGGAATTCTCATTATTCTTTACCAGTCCCCTGTGTAAGTACCTTATGCCCCTTGTAAGGAAAGAAAAGGTTACAACAATAAGAATAACAGTGATTCACGCTGTGGGGGGGAGATCTGCCTTGGAGCTGGGGGGGGACTTCGAAATGTGCTCAGGAAGATTGGATGGGTTCTTGACAGGCAGCGTAACACAGTGTGAATTATAACCAGGCAGGAAAGCTTATCTTCGGACAGGGAACTGAGTTATCTGTGAAGCCCAGTAAGTATAAAAGTATCTGTGGATTAAGCAGTGTCTGTGGATTAAGGGCTGATTTGGGCCCAATTGTTCACTATATAAAGAATGTTTAGAAAGAGTGAATGGGCCTCAAATAAAAGGGAGACAAAAGTGTCCCTGGCTAGGAGCTGACATCTTGGTGCACAATGAGCCATGGAGAGGAGTTTCTGAGAATTGCTCCCAGAATATATGTGGTGGGACTAAAAATGTGTGACCGATTCCCTGGGGTATTGGCCAGGATATGTAGCCCTGGATTTGTCCGTCAATCAGTGGGCAAGACTCCTGATTCCTCAACAAACCTCTAATGCACTATTTATTCTCTTTGTCTAAGATTAGGTCAGTTTCTAGAAAGAACCTCATAAATAATGATTATTGACCAAAATAACTGTGATTAGCCTCTCCCAAAACCTGAAGATCACTTTTTAAAAAAAAAAAATTTACTTATAAGTACTGTGGGACATTTTCTGTTTCTGAGATTTTAGGCCAAAAATTTGTACTACATAGCATCATGGAACAGAGGGAATTCTTTAAATCATCCTTTCTGACTGTCTCCATTTATGAGGAAACTGAGACTAAGAGAAGAGACTGGTCATGGCCCCACAGCCAGTCTATGGCTAAGTAGGACTAGAACTTAAGTCTCCATTTGCTGAACCTATCTCTATCAATTTTCCTGGCCTGAACTTTGAGGAGTCTGCAGGACTCATCTGACAGGTAGTTTTGTGCCTCTACTCTAGGCTCAGTGCCCAGACCAGGGACCCATCAGGGGACAAACTCAGCGAGCCATAGCCCTCAGGGAATTTACATTCTGGAGTGGGTCCCATCTGTTCCCTTGGATATGATGGTCCATATCCTGATCCCTCTTAGGCATGACCCTTGTATACCATCCTCACTAACTTAGGAAATAGTAAAATTTATTTTTGTTGCACTTTTAAAGTCTTTTAGCAGCCAAATCAACATAGAAGCCACTTTAGTCATAAGAAAGGAAATGACCCCAAAGCAAGTGGAAACTAGAAATTTCCCTGATAATTTGATCATCATAAAATTATTTTATCAATATGAAACTAATGCTCAAATTTACTGGATAATGCCAGCTCTATACCTCATTTAGATCCCATTGACTGAGTCTAAGGAGGACTCAAGGATTTGTGCAGTTTCCTGGTGGTGTAACCCAGTGATGTCCAGAGTGGAAAAGTTCTCTGTCCTGGGCTTTGTGAGTCTTCTTAGATGAAAAGATACGAACATTGGTTTGATCTCTAAAATAGGAGAGGACTTACTCTATACATATATTGAGAGCATACATTTGATGCTTAGAACGCTATAGCAGAAAGTAGGAAACAAAGATTCCCTAAAAGAAAGTGGGAATGTAAAGACAAAAAAAGGATTTCCTGAGGATCTAGAGACAGGTAATTTGGTTCCTCCAGATCAAACCTAGATTGACAATGACACAGGCTTAATTCATAAAGAAATTGCCAACTCTTTCCCCTGTGCTCTGCTAATGGCTTATTTGATCTGGTTTTTGTTGTTGGGCATATCACAGTGTTTCTTCTGGTTCAGCCTGGCAACTGACCTTTGGATCTGGGACCCAACTGACTGTTGTACCTGGTAGGCCACCATAATCAGATACTTTGGGCACTAATTTATTAGTCTATTAATATATACCATACATATATATATGTAACTTACTGGGTCCTGGGTATGAGGGTTGGAGAGAGACATAAACAGTGCATATTTAAAAAGATAATGTAAGAAGAGAATTATTTATCAAAGACCAAAACGAAAGAGAAGCTTTATTGCTAAGTTTGGAATAGTAGTTGACGAAAAAGGGTAGGGAGAATCTGTCTTTCCTAGAAGAATTGCTGAAAAGTAGGACGAGATTCCGTAAAGGGAACCTCTGATTCTCATAGTATTTTCACTAGAAGCAGGCAAGATGCTACAAGATGGTTTTACGAGCAACTATGTTAAACTAAGTCTGGTTAGCTAGGTACATTTATTTCTATCTTGTTCTAGCTTATTTGTTCGTAAGTCACTGAACACAAAGGTGTCTATTTAAGATATTTAAATGATGTTCTATTTCTCTAGCTCTCTTGCGCCCTTCCTGTAACACACTGCTTATCATTTCTGCAAGTAAGAGCAAGTAAGCCCTTCGCCTCCAAAGCTGCATAAGTATTATAATTACTTGGCTTAGACTGAAATCACCTCTATTTTATTTCTCATAACTGTGTTCATTTGTTGAGATTTGTTTAAATCCAAACTGCGTGGGCATCTAACTGTTGGCACTGAGGTTTCCTTTCTCTTGAAATTGTCAGCAAAATATTTTGCTCATAAATAAGGTTTCATCTAGACTTGCAAATGACAGTCAACACTGCAGCTTCTTTTTCCCCCCTTGCTAAAGGGATTATACAGGCAGAAAGCCAAAATGTATGGTTTTATTGCGGGGGCTGGAAGAGGGGAGTCAATGTAGATGTTCAAGTACATTTGGTTATATAATGTAGATACTTTGACAGGTAGGATATCGTGATCTTGTTAGATCAAGCATACAGAATACAGCTAGCTAGTTGGCATGGCTCAGGATGTCATTAAGAGAAGCTCAGGTCAGGCTGTTAAGCACAACACAGATCCAGGTACAGACTCAGTGAGAGAAGCTGCCAGATAGCCCTGGATCTAAAGGAAGAATGAGGACTTTTCTCACAATCCAATCCACCTGAGGTGAATTTTCATTTATAATTAGAAGAGGTAAAAAGCATTTATTCACAGTGTCCTTGTCTCAAATATTGTGTGCATGGAACACAGAAGATACAAGAATGAACCCAAGCAGAAAACTAAAGAAAAGAAATCGATAAAACCACTGAAGAAAATCAGTTGCCCTTTTCGTGCCTGTCTCTAATAATGAATGTGCCTTCTTGGATCATTCCTCACTTTGGTTCTTGAATTTTCTAAGGAAATAGCAAAAAACTTGTGATGTGGGGTTAGTCTTAGCCAAAATAGGTTAGTTATCTCTGGATAAGACACCTCCCTTTTAGGAAGCCCGGGGAGACTTTTTGTAATGACAGTAAACATAGTGTACAACACTGACAGATTTTACTTTGGATCTGGAACCAAACTCAGTGTAAAGCCAAGTAAGTTATAATTGTCTATAAGAAGAAATCGCTAACATATTATCCTAAATTCCTCCTCACAGTCTGTATTTGTTTTGAGCTATTTTGTGTTTTGGGTCCCCACTCATAACATTTGATCATTCCTTGCGCATATGTCTCTTAAACAGATGTAACACGTTAGTAAACAAATCCTGTGACTCAGTAAACATTCTGAAACTGCCAGCCATCCTCTTGGGCTGTTATCCTATGCAAGGGAAATTCCCAAATTTCCAACTATTACTTTTTTTACTAGTTGACAAAAAAGTATTTGGATATAACTTAAAGTACCTATGAGTGTCCAGGATTGCAGAGAGGAGATATGGCATGAAAATTACACGTATTTTTAAAAGATGAAAAGAATTAGATAGTCTTGATAATCTAATAACTAACATTTATTGAACACTTGCTATGTGCAAAGCGCTGTGTAAATACCTGTCATACTTTAATCATTTAACCTTTTTAACAATCATCTGGGGTAGATATTCTCATCCCCTTTGACAGGTAAAGAAACTGTGGGAAAGTGACAAGCAGAGCGCGAAGTTAGAAGGGTCAGCTCAGGGCTGGAGCGCTGAGGGTGGAGCTAGGCCTCGGGGCCGCCTGCCTGTGCCCTCGCCGGCTCAGCCACAGCGTGGAGGAGGTTTGTGTAGAAAGACCTAGCACTGTGGGTCTAATAACTACCAGCTCATCTTCGGAGCAGGAACCACAGTAACTGTAAGAGCAAGTAAGTAGAAAGGATGAAGTCAGAATCATTTTAAAACAAAATGCTGGGTGCACTGATGAGCAGTTTCACCTGGGAAATGCAGTGGTCAGTACCTAAATTCCCAAAAGCTTTCCCAGTTTGCATTAGGATCGTAACCTTTGCACCCCACGGGTCTCCCTCACCTCCTCTTGTACCCCAGCGTGGCTCTCCTCTTTAGGTACTCCTTCGCCGCGATACATTTGTTGGGGGGGTGCAGATAAAAACCAGGCTAACTATCTGGAATTATCTCAGATGCCTAAAAACAGTGAGAGAGGATGCCGCTGGACTGTATTAACATGAGACAGAACTCTTCAAATATTTGGAGCCCTGTCATGTAGACGAGGAAGGGGTTAGCACAGAAGGCAAAATCAAAAGGTGGATGAGAGGAGACGTGTCTCGGCCTCCTGTGGAATCCTTTTGAACAAGCAGAGCCAGCCTGCAGTGGGGAGGCCACTCGGTGAGGAGCAGAACGCTCCCTCCTTGGAGATCTTCACGCTGGGTCCTCAAGGTTAATCATCGGGTGTTAGAGAAGGGATTTCTATGCCCTTTTAGATATTGAACCGAATTCTTTCCAGGCTCCCTTTCAACTCTAAGTGCTAAGATCCCACGCCGCAGGCCTAGGGGATAAAAAGGTGAGCTCAGACCTATTTCTTCTATTTTTATTATTGTGATAGCCCAAGAAATAGCTCATCAAATTATTCATGAGCTAAAGCCTATTTGGGATTTTTACGCCTAGAAGATGCTGGGATATGATTTCCCAATGCAGTAAATGGAAAAATAAAAGGGGATATGGGGAAGAAAAACAGAAAGAAGAGAAAAGGGGAATGCCTGGAGGGAGGACCAGAGGCTGAAAGAGGAAAATGACGTGCTTTTGTGGAGGACAGGTCTAGTTTGTCAAAGTTTTCACAAGTTCAGCTTAGGGAAGGGAGCCAAACGTAATGTCAGTCCAAGTAAGTGAGCTGCCTTTTATACTGAGAAATAGGGCCAGGAAAGCAAGGTTCTTTCCAATTTAAACACTTTCAAAAGGACTGGTAATTGCTTTCTGATGGGAGGGGCCTCTGGAGGTAGGAAAACTATTGTTACCACCGACCAATTGTCCCCTGAGAGAGAGCCTCTGAGGACTGATGTCTGACTTAGACTGCCAGCTGCACAAGAAAAAGACTTAAAGCCACTGAACGGATGGAGGTGAATGTTCAACCTTATCTTCCCAGGCAGGGAAGAGGGTGACAGAGACCAGTAGGACCGGGTTTACGTAAAGGGGGCCCACACTGTGTCAATAAAGGGTCACTCATGGGGAAGCTAACCTTTGGAAGAGGAACTCGGCTCACTGTATGGCCTGGTGAGTGGGCTGTTTTTACTCCAGGGAAGTATTATTGCAAAGAAATTGAAAAGGGAGATGAATAAATTCCCTTAGTCTTGAAATTAAGGGAATATGTTTATTGCGCCTTCTGGAGGACCCTCCTTCCTAAGAATGGGATGGGAAGTGGAAGGGAGGTCAAGGCAACCTAGGGTCCCTTTTAAGAACCTGATGATCTAAAAGGAGGCTGTGTTCACCTCACCACAAGCAAAGGGCAGTCGCGCTAGAGCGTGCGAGGCATCCTGAAACACCCACTCTGGTCCATACCCAACACTTGAGGAAGGATATGGTCCTCTACCCAAAATGGGCATGCCAAATTGGAGGGCAGATTTACAAGGTTTCTTTCTCGAGTCCTGTGATTTTTGTCCATCTCCCTGTTAGAAGCCCCACTGGCTGTTACAGTCCTTTCTTATCAAGAATGATCTTTGCATCGTACTATGTAAAGTTTCCCTAAGAAGCCCCCTCAGCCCCTTCCTTGGTACTAGCCCCATCAATGGATGGGCTCTAGAATAGCTGGAGGGAGTCTGGGTCTGAACTTGGACCAGGGAAAGTAAAGCTGATCCGCAGTACACAGCAGCTGGGAGGGCCTGGGTGAACCCAGGACTAAAGTATCCTTCCTTTCTTTGGACCTTTCCTGGGCATTAACATGAATATAGAGACCCTGACAGGGTGCATGCTTGTGTATGTGTGTATTCATCAGCACTTCCACTCTGGATAAAAGCCTCATCCTGAAGCTTTCCGGAGTTTATAGAGCTTCCTGTCCTCAGGTTCCTTTGCCAGTTAAAAATGGTTAAATGGACTCCTGAATGAAGTTATGGTTAAGAGCTTAAATTATCCTCACTCACAGACCCAGGTCCAAACAGCCAAAGCAGAGAAGTAAGCAAATATATGAAAGGGTTTAAATTAAATATGTGTCCACTTACAAGCATTTCAGCTCTAGAAAGTGGGTACAGAGCTAAGAAACAGGATTACCCCTAAATATTACTTTACCAAGGTCATAAGACATGTCCTTTGTCAGGTATCTGCAGAATGTGGTCTCCTTGGTCCTTGTGGTTTTTGCTGGGCCTCAAATCACTGTGATTAACACTGCAGGGGACAAGCTAACTTTTGGAGGAGGAACCAGGGTGTTAGTCAAGCCGAGTGAGTACCGGGGCTTAAGCTACAGTTCTGTTTCCAACACTGAAGCAGGAGCCTGGTCATCAATTTTATAATGAGTATGCTGTGTTGGCCCATATTAATCTGTCTCAAACTGGCCTTTAAAATGTTTAGTGTTGCTCTTATGCATAAGCACATATGTGTGCACAAATTCGGTGTAGATAAAGGATACTGCTATCTTGATATTTCCTAAGGTCTGTCATCTTAAGAGAAGGAAAATAATTAAGGTACTTTTCTTATTTCTTCATATCTCTTATATGATTTTCTCATGAGACAGAAGGAGATGGGAAGAGGTGATTCTCTCTATTCAGAGCAGTTAAGTGACTTGAACATGGTCACGATAGCAGGGCAAAGACCCGCATTTTCTAAGATTCAACATATTGCCATCCATACCAGGCCGCAGCCTCTATAACCACCATTCTGATTCATCTCCCAATTATTGCAACTGAAATATTGGTAACTCTTACCTCCTGGCTCACAGAAAGTATGTGAGCATTACAAAGACATTGCTCCAAAAAAGAGGAGCTGGAGGTTTGTTTGGGTTTGTTGTGTGTTTTTGGCGGGGGAGGGAGAAATTACTGTCTTTGTTTTGATGATATTGTGTGTGTGTGTGTGTGTGTGTTTACTGGAGAAGGATACTTGAAAAACAAGGTGACATAATCCATATATAAGCATGTAAAAAATAAATCATTAAGGCTAGGATCCAAAGGACACCGTGGAACTGGCTCAGCCATGTACTAACCACAAGGCAGTGAGACCACTCAAGCTCCCTAAGCTTCAGTTCACCTGTAAATGGAGCTTGTGATTCCAGCTCTGCCTAGCTCAAAGGATTTTGTGAGACTCAAATAAGATAATATATGTGAAATCTCTTGAAAAGTATGGTCTGTCAGATGATTTATAATTTTTAGAAAGTTAGATTTTATGAAAAATTTCACTGGAAAGTAAACTTGAGTTTGAGAAAGCTTAATGAACTTCAGCTATGGCAGAGAAAGTGTTGAATTTGGAAACAAGGTGAAACTTTCTAGTTATGAAAAAATAGAACATGAGAATTGGTGATCAAAACTGTCCCTGGAGATTATCAAAAACCTGATATTGCTTAGAAGGGAAACTTGTGAGGTTGGGAGCTTATAGTAAATGGTTCTGAGGTTTCTTACCATTCCAAAGAGTGTGTGAGTTTAAGACTTTTCTTGAGTTTATCTAAATATGTGCTTAGTGTTGAGTTGGGTTTCAACCAAGTGAGAGAACCCTGAGAGAAATCCTGTGCTTGAAAATGAAGGACCTTTTGGTTTTTGTGGTGAAATAGATCACTGTGGGTTCTTCAAATGCCCAGAAGCTGGTTTTTGGAAGGGGGACCATGTTAAAAGTGGATCTTAGTAAGTATTACCATGAATTCTGAATTCAAATAATTAATGAGACATGTAACAAGCATTTTGGGAAATCTAAGTGGACTGCCAAATGTCCTCGATTTAGTCAGATTTAATTGGGAGCAGAGCACTCTCCATGCCCTCCCCATCCTAACTATAAGAGACCATTATGCTAGGTAATGGTTTGCATTGTTTGTAAGAGGATGCCAGCCAGAAGAGAAGGTGTTGACATCTCAGAGTGGGTTTTTCTGCTACAGCTGGCCGCTGAGATGAGACTTCGTCCATTCTGCTTCCCTATTAAGTGGACAAACAATGCCTCAACGGCCAAGGTGAGAGTTTCCAGTTACCCAGATAACATCCCAAAGTCACTTTGGAAGAAACTCTGTCTCACTTTATCTTTTCTAACCAGGAATTTACATGGTAGAACTAGACCTAGTACTTCAGCAGAGAGAAGGCATGATCTAAGCACCTACATTCATGGTAGATGCTGTGTGATTTGGAGCCAGGCTTTGATCTTTCAGGGCTTCAATTTGCTTACCTGTAAATGGAGGTCATGATTAAATTTCTCCATGCCTGGACCTCACTTCAGACCTCACCTCCTCAGAGAGACCTTTCCTGCCCAGCCAATCTAGCTAACAACTAAATTCAACCACTGCAGGATGGTTCTCTATCTTATTACCCAGCCTGATTTTATTCATGCAGTTTCATTGCCTGACATTATATCATCTAAGTATTTGTCCATGTGTGCCTCTCCCTAGACTATAAGCACCACGAGGACAGGGACAGTGTCCCAGCAGCTCTCGGCTGTATCCCTCATGCCCAGCACAGTGCCTTACATGCAGAGGTGTTCAGTGAATAGTTGAGTGAGTGAAGGACCTGCCATCATCTACCTTCCTTCTCATGAATTAACAGAGCTTTGCTATTGCACCTCCAAACATGGAAAGCCCACTGAGTTCCTTGCCAGAGCAAGAACACAATACATTTCCATTGTTTAAAGTTAAATACAAGGTGGAGTGAGTAAATGGATGCATGAGGTATTTGCAGGGCCTCATTTCACTGTGCCTACCAGGCAGGATCTGCACTGGTCTTTGGGAAAGGAACCACCGTATCCGTGAGTTCCAGTAAGTACCTGGTTATTACTGATCATAATGCGTGTACTTATCCTGCAGGCTTACATTGCACAGATGACTAAATGTCTCCTTACTCTTTAACTCAAGGGGTATTGGACTTTAGTAATGAAAGCCATTAAAATGAAAAAAGTGGATGCTGTGCCCCATCCCTAGTACTCCAATTATACCCCATGTTCCACTCCATGATCACAAAATTTTTAAATACGTTAAAGTGATAAAAGAAGAAAAGGTTACCTAGGTATAGGAGCAATCTGCTGAGCACTGGTAAAATGAGATTGTGTGTAGTTGATTCCTAAGTAAAAATGGGGTTCAAAGCTGATATCCTTTTGTTGGTATAACAAGTTACTGGGTGAAATTTTGCAAATCTGTTTGAAGGAAGTGTCAGAGTTGCCTAAAGAATATCACTTTGAGCTTCTCAGGCTTTCGCCTACATCACTACTATGGTGCCCTAAGAAGAGGCTTTCACAGCCTTAATTCCATAGCTTAGTCTTTATTCCAGTAATAAAAAGGGGGGAATCCCAGCCAGAGCTCCCATGGGGGAGGAGAGATGCATGCTAATCACATAATCTATTATCCAGGTAGCTCAGGCATTGTTGTCCGATAGCACAGTCTGTGATTTATAACACATTCATCTCTGGGAGTGGGACAAGATTATCAGTAAAACCCAGTAAGCAGGTGATATGTCACTAAAGTAGGAGGCTTAATGTGGCTACTGAGGCCCATTGAACTTATTGCAGTATTTGTAGGGCCCGAGTGTCAAGAAATTAATGGTTTATGCAGACCTAAGTGTTTCTGATATAGAAAGAAATGTTAAAGTAATGGCACAGATGATAGAAAAATCTAGCTGGAGAAAATAATCATAGAGATAAACCAAAAATAACAGACTATAACAGCAGAGTCAGAGAGTTGATCCTAAAGGAAAAAGAAAGTTTGCCTGAACACTTCCAGTTCTTCTAAACCTGGTTTGACTAGTGCATCTGGGTCACAATTTCTTCATCTGTAAATGAAAATATTTAATATCACCTCATAAGTTATTTTAAAGATAAAATAAGCTAATGTATGTGAAAGTATTTTGTAAATTATCAAATGCTATCCACATGTAAGATATTTCTTTTCAAAACAAAAAGGAAAGTCTAGGTCAGTTAGTGAAATTCAACATGAAGAGAATATACATGTGTGTGGGGGGGGGGGTGTAGGTTCTCAGCAGAATAGCTATTTTCAAATGGATCTATAGCATAGGCATTGGTGAAAAACACTCTCTCCTCCGCTGAAGTAGAGTGACTTGAATGCTACCCAAATGAAAGTGGCAGGAGATAGGAAGCCATTCTGTAAAGGCCTGCATTGTAGTGTGAATTTGGGGGTAACCAAAAGATTACCTTTGGAACTGGAACAAAGGTCCAAGTCACCCCAAGTAAGTCTAAATCCTAAGCATTTCTCCTTTCTTATGTTGTCTCCTCTCTGATTGTAACATTTGGAGCATATAATGGAATAGAATAGGCTTTTCCTGGTCATTTTAAGAAGATTAAAGAGATTGTAGAAGGATCCCTCATCTCTCCTATAACGTTACAATAGTACTGTTCCATCCAAGTTGTGTTCTTTCTTAATAGAAAAGAAAACCGAATCATTCCCCATCAGACCAATGAGAAACAGTAGGTTTGCAAAGAATAGGAACTAAAGAAAAGACAAGTGGTGTTTTGTGGTCTTTTGTTTTGTGTTTTTTGTTTTACTGCACCTGAAGTAGAGTGGATGTCCTTTAATCAGGGGGACGCCTGGGTCTGGGGCAGAACAGGACTTGAGTAAGTAACAAGGCTCCCACTGAGTCCCCAGAACGAGTTGACTTGGAGGAGCAGGAAGCTGTCGCTCATGATAATCTGGATCCTAGTCCATGACGTTTCAGATCGATGGAAGTTAAAATTAGGAGAGACACTGGCAAGAATCTAAAAATTGATAACTGCAATGGAGACAAAAGGACTAGATACATCTGTTGGATAAATAGAGCCGAAAATCATAAGCTTGGTGGTGATAGACCCAGAAATGTGGGTAGATAAAGACTTCATTTTAAGTGTTGCACCATAAATGCCCAAATTAGAGTCAAATGGCCTGTGTGTTATGTGGAATGTAAAAAGAAAGTTAAGACGTAGCCTGCTGTGTAGGTGAAAGGGCCATATCTCTTAGTGTCAGGTATGAGAAGAATGTGTGGGCTTGTGGGTGTTTTAGGCTGACTAAGAAACACTGTGGGAACACTGGAGGCTATACATGGGTCTTTGGGAGTGGCACTAGACTGCTGGTCAGGCCTGGTAAGTGGGGTTCAGAGGAATAACAGAAAGATTAAGGGGAAAATGTCTTCATGTCTCGAGAAATGATTGTGTAATAATGGATGAGCTGGAATTTTGAGGGATCACCATTACTAGAGTTCTGATGTCTGGTTCTAGCAAAATTATATATATATATAATTATATATATATGTAATACAGATGCAATATCACTCTAGTAGGAATACAAAAGAGGATTCCTCTCTCATAGCTCCTCCTAAGATTTATCTATCCTATGCCTTTTATCTGTCTGGTGCATCTAGGCTATTTGTGTCTTTGGTAGCAGTGCTACTCCAGCCTCCTTAGCTTTGTATCACCTGTTCTTCATTTGTAAAATAAAGCTAATAATATCTCAGCTCATGGCACAGTTGTTGTAGTTGTGGCCCATGAGGTAATGTAATATATGAAGATTGTTAACCAGCTTGATACATGACAGGTTATCCATAAATGATGGTTTTTTCCCCTCCTCCCCAAGTAGATCAGAGGTTAAGCCCAACACTGCAGGCTATTTTTGTATGAGGGATTGCTATAGTGTGAATTCAGGATACAACAAACCCACCTTTGGAAAGGGCACTATCCTTCTCGTCTCTCCAGGTAAATGTTGACCCCATCCCACCCTAGTTTTCCCCTTACGTGATTTAAGGCATCTACATGTTCTTAATGCATTTTACCCTTATGGATGCATCATCTTTGTTTCATCAGTTGACCTATGAATTTAAGGTTGAGCCTTCATGGAGGGTTTTTTAAAGTGAAAATAGCTAACATAAAAGTTGGAAATAACAGTAAAACTCACTGGGTGGGAATGGAGTAGAAACTAACATCCTAGATGATTAGGACAAACCTGGTCCCTCCAAAATAGCCTGGCTTCCTTTGTAAAGCCTGGACTGTATTGTCTCCCCAGGCACCCCTCTCATTCCTTTTACTCTCTATATCCCCAATTTAGCTGTGGTATCTTGGGCAGCCTGTGACGTACGCAGCTACAGAAATCTTTTATTACTGGAAAGATCTGCCTACTGAAACTGAAAATTCCCTGAGAACAGTCTCTCTTCATATATCCCGTCAAGTGGCTAATATGTCCCTTTTACAAAGTGCTTGGTTAAATGCTTGTTTAATCAAAATCAAACACCCCAAAGAAACCAAGTTTCCAGGCAAAAGGGGGGAAGATGATAAAGTAAATGCCGCAGGACATTCAGCGAGTGCTGGAGGGAAAAGCACCAGACTGAGGCTCAAATTGGCCCACATTTCTGTCTCTGCTGCCAACGAGCAGAGTCCTTAGAGCAGATCTCTTGCCTCGGGGCCTCAGTTTTCTCACTGGGAAGTAGACCCTATGACCTCTCTGGTCTCCCTGCACCAACAGCCTATGAATTTTTCCCATTTGATGTCAGGGGGAGAGCTGTTTTCTCATATAAATAAGTCAAATAGCTCTATTGAATCTTAAGTGTTTTCTGACTTATTGGGTTAAACCAGGAAAAGAGATGAAGTGACAGAGGGAGTTTATTATGAGGCATCAGACACTGTGGGACTCATGGGGAGGAACAAATAAACTCACCTTTGGGACAGGCACCTGGCTAAAAGTGGAGCTGAGTAAGTGAAAGATTCTACGGTAACTACAAAATGCATTCTGGTAACGGCGAACCAGAGAAAGGGGGGTTTCATTTTTGTCATATGTATGTTATTTATTGTTTACTATAATCTAGTTTTGAAGTATTAAGAATTGTAGCACCCAGATAAGTTAGTGAAAGTATTCAAAGGCTATATGAGGGTATTTTCTTTGGGGTAGAAGTTAGCAAACCATTAAGATTTTTCCCGTGATGTGAGGCTGACAGAGCTCTGTCTAATATTGGAGTTTTTAGCACTAGAAATGAGCTCAATGGAGCCTGATAAAGACCAAAAAAAAGCTAGAAGAGCAGAAAATCGCTTGGCCATGATCTAATAGACCCTTTCTACTTCCACTGCCATTGATTCAGAGACATGTTGTGGAGAGGATATTTAAGGTCATTTTATCCATGCCCCAAATAAGCCATACCCAGTTCATTTTAGAGATTGAGTCCCTTTGCACAAAACACTGTCCAAGAAGAGTTAGTGAAGTGCAGAGAAAGGAGCTCAGGGCTTCTGGTTTCACTCTAGCTCTAGATTTTATTTGGTCCTAACTAGCATTGTGACACTGAACCAGACATTGCCCCACTGTGTGCCTCACACTCTTCCACTGTGAGCTGAGAAGGCTGAAGCTCTCAAAGTCTGTGCTTCTGGGATCACACTCCTATGCCACCCTAGAGTTTATATGATTAAGGGTATGGATTCTTATGGCTAGTCCAAAAACAAATTCTATAACCCTAAGGACATAACCTTGTTAGTCAATAATCTAACTTAACATAGAAATAATAAACATATGCATAACATATGGTATTGTCTTTAAACAACAAACAGTACCATATGTTATGCATATAAGGGTAGTATCTGTATTTTACAAAAGAGTAAATTGAGGCTCAGAAAAATAATTGCCCAAGGTCCCAGGATTAGTAAGTGGCAGGGTCTAGATTCAAGCCAGAGCCTGCTTGCCTGATCTCAAAGCCTTGCTCTTTCTACTACATTATGTCCCAGACCCTATGCCAGACCTTACTTAGAAATGAGAGACGATGCCAATCAGAGTGAGTAAGGAAATACATGGGATTTATCTTTTGTGTTCTTAGATATTGCCATGACTTAAAGTCGGAGTTTTGGGAAATCTTGACTTAATGCCTCAAATGTCCAAAGGATTCTCTTCCCCTTTTAATGAAGAAACAAAAAGTTCAAGAGCTACTGGGAGCATTTACCCCTCTAGAGAGAAGAGAGAGAGGAGCTAGCAGCAGCTACTCCCTTGTTCTGACTTTCTCTTTCTCTCATTCTTTCTTGTATTTTCCCCAGGTGTACCAGTCACCAGTGTGACTGATCCACAAGTGCCTGACTCATTTGTGTTATAGACAAATGCAACGTTGAGGGCACTTTGGACATTGCTGGATCACAGAATTTGTGCTTGAAAGGGAGCTTAGAAATCATCTTATTCAGGCATCTTTATTTTTCTAATAAGAAATTTATGCCCCAAGGAGGTTGGTTGAAATGTCCAATATCATAAAGTCAGTGAGAACTAGGGCTGGGACGAAAACCTGAGGAACCTGGTCTCTGGATCTCACAGAATAGTGACTGCTGTTTGGTGAACTAACCTTCCAGTAGATAGGAGGTGTGAGATATGTTCAAGAGCGGGGGAGCCCTGGCCGGTTTGGCTCAGTGGTTAGAGCATCGGCCCATGGACTGAAAGGTCTCAGGTTTGATTCCAGCCAAGGGCACGTACCTCAGCTGCAGGCTCATCCCCGGCCATGGTCAGGGCACATGCGGGAGGCAGCCAGTAGATGTGTCTCTCTCACATCGATGTATCCCTCTCTCTCTCTCTCTCTCTCTCTCTTCCCCCCTTCTACTCTCTGAAAAGCAATGGAAAAAATATCTTCGAATGAGGATTAAAAAAAAAGAACAGGGAGGAAGACCAAATGGGTTTTATTAAGGGAGTATTAAAAAGTGCTCTTATTATTAGCAACTACCCATATGTTCCCTGGGCCTGCTCCCCAGCTGTAGTATAAAAATGGAAGGGGAAGGAAATGGCCCATTTTGTCACAGCCCAAACCACTGTGGGAAATACTGGAAATGTCAAAGT
Organism: Miniopterus schreibersii; assembly: GCF_964146895.1. NCBI lineage: Eukaryota > Metazoa > Chordata > Mammalia > Chiroptera > Miniopteridae > Miniopterus > Miniopterus schreibersii. The sequence continues at coordinate 134,475,284 of NC_138101.1, read as the reverse complement.
TTTCTTTGGGACAGGAACAAGACTATTTGTTAAAGCAAGTAAGTTCCATGAAATAACCTGGTTTGTATTAGAGTGAGGGACATCTGTCTTCACTGATTATTTGTTTTCCCATGGTTTTGTCTGCTATTTAAATAAGTTGCCCATGAGAATGCTGCATTATATAGTATCCATGAGCATCATTCATGCAGGAACATGTACTGCACACTTAGTAAGTGTGGATGGATAAAACTACCCTAGGTCCTCTCTGGAACTGAAATGCTATAATGATATGAGTGCCTTTTTCAACCTAAATGGTTGGGACATTTTTTATATAGTCCACTCTATACAAAGCAGTATTTCCTATTGGGTTCTGCCTTATTTCTTGTCACCTTCCAATGGTCTTGGGAAAATGAAGGTTAAATAGTTAAATGATATGCCTCCTCCCACTTTGGTACATGCACAGACACACAGGAACCCACATAGTAACTAACTTGTGTGTAACTTAGGAACCCCAGGCAATGGCCACAGGGTGCCATTCTGTATAGAGATATTTCATAGTGTGACTACAGGATTTGACAAACTCATCTTTGGAACTGGAACCCGACTTTCAATCATCCCAAGTAAGTCAGATCTCCAGAAATGTGTAGTCTCATCTCCAATACCGGATTTATGTTTTTATATGTAGCATTTAGCATGGTCTATAGTAGAATATCATTATCATCATCATCATTACTACTACTACTATTTTATTGAACATAACAATGCTGCTAACTTGGAATATATACTTTCTGCATTATTATTCCTTTTACCTTTTAAGGACAATCGATGTCAAGATATCAGAAGAAATATATTTGGGTTTACTTTGGAATCCAGGACTTTCCTGGGTCATTCAGTTTCCCTCTCTTTGCTGAGATTCTATATGAGCCTCACAATGTTTGGATTTTTATACTGCCTCATGATTATCTTTCCCAGAAATCTTCCTTGGTGTTTCCTCTGCCTAAGCACTTAGATTTTGCAGCTCCCATTTACCAAAGTATACTTAGCTTTTAACCTCTCCCAAAACGGGCCTCTTTGTCCCAATAATTATGCTCAGTAAAAATCAGTTCAACTCATTAAATGATTAGTGAGTATCACCAACAAGCCAGGGACCATGGTTGGTTTTTAAAAAGAAATAAACAAAGAAAAGAAGCTAAGATACTGTCCCTGCCCTCAAGAACTTCCAGTCCTGTAAGAGAAACAAAACAATTTCTATGTGATAAGGTAAGATGGGTGCTGTGTTTGGTCCTGCACAGGACCTGGGGCCTGGCAGGGAGCCCTGTGGGCTGGAGGCAGGACAGCGGTGACAGGGGACAGTCCACAGTCCTGGGAGAGAGCCAGCACGCCCCACCGGGTGTTTCAGGAAAAGGAGTGAAGTCTGTTATATGCTGAGATGTTTGACTTTATTGAGTACAGAAAGCCTCCTCTTTGCAGGAAGCATTGAGTGAGGTGAGGACAGAAACAGGGTGAGTCAGGCTGAGTCACCGGGCTGGACGAGGGGACTGTGAGTCAGGCTGAGGCATGTCTATAGCAGAAGATGCTCTTTCTCCTACTCCTGGCAAAGTGAAATAACATTTTTGCATATGTCCCCAAGAAAATGGTGTCTTCTTGTCAGGTGTGGCAGCTGAGGAGCGAGAATGCCCGCCTGCTGCCTGTGTCTTTAGATTTACTCACACCTCCCAGCCCAGAGGCAGGTTTTCACAGTTTTGTGGAGGCTCCGTTTTACCTGAGGCTGTGTTTGTTGAAAGCTATGACCAGGAAAATGGAGGCCACTGGGTAGCATGGGGGACGGGGGCAGTTAAAACTCTCAGGGAGGCTCCTTCGGTCCCCATCCCACCCGTTACCGTGAACACATCGGGGTCAGCCTTTCCGGGTTCCCAGCTTTTAGAGCCACGGTGAAGAGTGTGTGTCCTCCACTAGAGGCGGGGAAACGGGGACCTTTTTGTAATGCAGTTACCTAGAGTGTGACTATGAATACAACAGAGTCACCTTTGGGAAGGGGACCCAAGTGGTGATCACACCAAGTAAGTGAGCCCGGACCCTTCTGTAAAAACGAGCCCCCTCCACCCCACCCTCTGCTGTTCCTACCCATGGTGCTGGGCTACTTATGTCCATGCGAGGGGAGAGGCCGTGGCATTCATTAATGCCACACCTAAGATTCTTAGATGGTCACTGTCCCAAACCTTTAGCCCCACGCCTCCTCATCTGAGCATCCCTACTGACCACACTCCCATCCTCTGTGAAAAGCTGCCCTTGCTCTTCCCTGAGGCTGGGTTTCAAACTAAACAAAAGACTACAGACGTAAGAGCTGGAAGGGACCTTGGGGACATCTTGTTCATGTTGTAGAAGGACCCAGAGGCTCGGAGTCTAAGCATCTGTCCAAGGCCATGCCGGGCAGACAGTTAGGGGCCCAGGCAGGGCTCCAGCCACTCAGCCCCACTCCTGAGCTTGGCAGAGCCACACAGCCCTCTGCTGGTGCGGCCCCGGGGCCCAGCCTGCGGTCAGCTGAGGGTGGCGGTGCACATGGTCAGGGACCTGAGGGTTGAGTTTCCACCTCAGCCGGGGACCACAGACTGCGCAGGCCGTGACTTCCGTGAGCTTCAGCTTTTGTGTCTCTGAAGTAAGAGCATGATCTTGGTTTCCTCCTGTCTTTCAAAAATGTTATGGAAATTGTTGTGACTTTATTTCTGTCCCAGGCTTTCATAAATGCAGGGCCCTGTCTGAATGAAGGTCATTAGAAATAAAGGAATAAAAGAGCTCTGGGTGCCTTGGCCTATTTCCAGGTGGTAAAGAGAGGATGAACACACCGACCACAGGAAGGGCCCGAATCCTGCTTGGAGTCTGGACAGGGACAGGGACAGGGACAGGGACAGGGACAGGGACAGGGACAGGGACAGGGAGGGACCAACCCCCTGGGCCTCACACAGGAAGAAGGCTGGAAGGGGAAGCTTCAAAGAGTGAAGGAATGGGAAAGACAAGAGCAGGAGAGCTTCCAGGAAAGGCGGTCAGACCCATCAGCACAATATAACACCAAACCTCCTTTGCGTCCATCCTCAGAGCATGTAGGAGCCCCTTGTATCTGACAACAGAGTAGCAGAGGCAGACCTTAGTGTTGCCCCAAGCAGGCAGGGCGGTGGTGGTGTTGGGGAGTTGCTGCCCCTCTTCTCTGCTGATAGGAGTGTGTGTTTCTCCTGGGAATAGGGGGTGAGGAGTTCTCCAGTCCCCAACCCCGGCTCCCATCGCTGCTCCGAGGCCAAGGCTCAGGGCCTCAAGGACTGTGGGAGATTCCTGCACCTTGGGAGCATCAGCCAGTGTTTCCCGGGATTGTTACCCTGACACCCCTGGGGCAGTTGGTGGGGGGGGGGTCCCAAGAGGCAGGTTTTAGCAAAGGCTATCCCTGCTGTGTGTATCAGGAGGAAACTACATACCTATATTTGGAAGAGGGACCAGCCTTGTTGTTCATCCCCGTGAGTATTATAGAAATGATCAAGGGAAATTTTGCGGACAGCAATATATTTAGCAAGGATATCGCAATAATGAGAGTCTGTGGTGTGGTCTGCTCGTCACTGAAGGAGTCCTTTGCTGTCTGGGAGTAACGTATCTGTGTGTCAGGTCTAACTTAGCAGTTGAGGCTGTGTTGGACAGGGTTTTGCACGGTGTTTGCAGAGGACAAATGCCCAGTTCTGAGAAAAGGGATTTTGTTCTTGGTTAAGTTGCTGAAGCAGAACTTTATTCTTGGCAGCCAAGGGTCTACCCTGCCCCTCAACCCTATGGCTGAGGCTCACTCTCAGCACCTTTTCTTAGATCTGAGAGATATTTGTCCTACATGAGAGCATCTCAGCCTGGGTGCCGGAGTAGGTGGTGGGCAGGGACACGTCTACTCTGGCTGCCAGAAGCTGCTCCTCTTTCCCTCAATGTAAAGTGTTGCTGGAATCATCCTCTCATTTGCCACTATTGACTGAACGCCCAACATATGCCAGTGACTATACACTGCCCCTCATGTAATTTTTCATGTAGTGCTCATGCCCATCCTAGTGTTAGGTAGCTGGTATTATTCCCATTTTACAGGTGAGGAAACAGATGTTTGGGGCAAGTAACTGCCCAAGATCACACAACTAGGAGTGACAGAGCCAGAGTTTTACCTCAAATCCATTTGACTGTATTGTATTGTTAACTATGCCATTGCGTTGCTACCACCACCCCTCTTGCACTCTGAGAAGAAAGGCCTCAGACCTCAAAGGCCACTCATTTGGTCCTTGGTTGGCCCATCCTGAGCCTTCTTTCCATGGTGACCATGGCCCTTGGCACAGGACTTGCATTTCTGAAGAGAGAGTAAAGTCATTGGACTGGGCTGGAAAGATGCAAGTACAGCAGGGAAGATGCAGGTATAGCAGGGAAGATGCAGGTATGGCAAGGAGGGAAGCAGAAACCTAAGGGGACTATTTATTGAGCATAAAGTGACACACAGAGAGAAATTTATCATCAAAACCATGAAGCAGGCTGTTTAAAAAGTTCTGTTCCCAAGAGTGAAGGCTATAAATGTGGAAGGGGGCCAGAGGGCAGGTATCTGTACTGCATTGTACCAGGGTGTGGTCTCAACTAGCAGAACACTCACTTTTGGGAGTGGAACGAGACTCCATGTGCTTCCAAGTAAGTGCCTGACCTTAGCCTAGCCAAAGACACAGAAAGTCCCTACTTTACTTTCCTATATGATGAATCTGCACTTCCTGAGCTAATTCCTCATGTTTCTTTACAAGGCTTGAATGTTCTGAAATTTGAATTCCCAGCCACTGGCTCAGTGATGGTTTATATTCTAGCAGTAGTAATTGCCAGTGGGAATTGGCCTTTCATCATTGCAGAGACAGACTCTTTTACTGTTTTTAGGTTCCTCTGAGACAAAAGATCTTTATCAGAAAAGACATGGTGACTGATTATGCCCAAAAGTTTATTTTTGTTACCTTCTAGTTTTCATGAGAGGTGATAAGTTAAACTTCCCAAAGACCCTGGGCATTGGACACACTCTCGCCAAACTCCACATCTAACCGGGAGGCAGGGGAAAAACTTAATGCCAAAATAATGCAACAAAAACCATTAAAAGTTTAGAAAATGAACCATAACAATTTAAAAGAGAAATGAAATAGTCCTTATAAGAGAAGATAGAAAGCAACACTCCATTCACATACATTTAAATGTTTAGAGGGCTTTCTTATTCAACAAATATTTACTAAGCAACTATTATATTCTAAGCACTATGTTCCATGTGAGAAAGGAAGGGAAGTGCAGAGCGGCTGCCATCCAGGATCTCACAATGGGTAAAGTCTGCACAGAGGGACCATGACCCCCAGCACCACCATGCTGCCGTGGAGGCACAGACAAGCCACAGTGGGAGCAGGAAGGGAGGCGCCCCACCTCCTATCCTGGTGGCCTGGTGCACGAATCCACCCTGCAGGGCACTGCGGGCTCTGTGAGGCCAGCACCCTCTCCCCTCCACCCTTACACCTCCACAGCCTAGCACGGCGCCCAGCGCATAGGTGTCATTGAACAAATGATTGTTGAATGAATGCCTTCCGGTGCGGGAAGTCAGGGAAGGCTTGAGTGGGGGTGCGGTAGCTATTTAGAACATGTTGGTTTAGACAGTAGCTGTATTCTCCCGCGGGGTTGTTAGATTTCAAAACAAGGACATTACAGAATCCATCCAACTGCTCATGGGTGGGAGAAAGCCCATCTATCCAGGGAACTTCCTCCGTATTTATCTGTTCATTTGTGTGTTTCATCAAGGCCTCTTCCCTGCTGTGGGTCAGTTCAGGCTGCATTTAGAAAACCTGGAACCCATCATATTTCTCAGGAACCAGAGTTCAGAGGCACAACTACCATACCTGTGATAGGGAAGCAGCATAAATGGGTTTTATCAGCAAAAAGGAGAGAGGTCTGATGAAAACCACATGAAGTCTACAGCACTTGAGAGACACCCCTCACCCCCAGGAAATTTCTCCTTTAGGTCCAGGCTCTTCTTTGAAGTACACAGCCCCAAGGTGTGTGGGAAGGGGTGTGGAAGGAGGATGGGTCAATTCACTCATGGAAAAGGCTTCAAAGTTGCCATTGTTCCTAGTAGGTCAACCCTGCCAGTGCTGGGGCGCTGTGGGTCCTGCATGTGGACTGTGTCTGTATCTGCCCTCAAGCTGTGGCAGGAGAGCTTGCTATACAGCTGACCCCATGTCCAACCACTGCCCAAATAGAATGAAGCTGTTTCATAAGAATTAGAGAGAAATAATCTGCATCAGTGAGGCTGTGCCCACAGGACTAGGTAAAACAAACAGATTCTGAACACAGAAGACTTAAGGATAAAATTTAGGATGGAATTTTAATTACTTGGAACTAGAGAAATGACTTCCAAGGAGTATATATTTAAATGTGCATCTGTTTCACAGGTGTTAGTGAGTGTTTAAAAAAAGAAAGATTATCAGATCAAATAAGTTTGAGAAGTTCTGGATTTCTTTACCAGCAGGACTTCTCAGAGCCTTTAAAATGATAATATACATTGTCAGTCTCCAAGACTGAAGTAGGGTATACAGTATTTTCCAAGCTTATTTGGACTTAGAACCTTTTTTGCAGAGAAATTTAGAAAAACTGGAGTTCTGTGAAGTCCTCATGAGATATACTTGTCTAAACCACTCTCAAACTTTGAGGACTTACTTTCTCCATATGGATATCAATCTGAATCTCAGAAACCTCCAGAGAAAGAGATTCCCAAGCCCCCTATGTAACTTACTCCAGACTTTCACAATCTTCATAGTTAAGAAGTCCTCCTGTGCATTTGTATAAATATTCTTATGGCAACTTTAGTCTGTCTTTTCTGCCCTCCAGGAATCAGTCTCTAAAAGGGGTGTCTTTTGTAGGCTGTCATTCCATGATTAAGCCCTACCCTCTGTTTTCCATCTTTTCCAGTGCCATAAAAATTTCCCTCAGGATTCATTTCCAAAATTAATCCCTGGCTTTCCTCCAGACTCTTTTAATACTCCTCCTTCACTTTCAGCTGTGGAACCCAGAATGGGCATCCACCCTCCAAGAGGCCAGACCAGCTCAAGCTGGCTCTGAGGGAAAGGTCTGTGGGGTGATTACAAAGGAAGCTGAGAAATTAGGACTCAGCGAGCCAGACTTCTCTCAGGTGTCAGAGTAAATAGTGATTTGGAGGAGCCTGTAACACAGGGACAGGAGACGTTGCTGCCCAGGGAGGATGACCCTGCCTGGTTAGAGTTCTTGTAAAGCATCCTCCTATTGTGTGCTGTCTGGTAGCTACGGAAAGCTGATCTTTGGAGCCGGAACCAGGCTGGCTGTGTACCCATGTGAGTAAGACCATGCAAATGACCAAGGCAAAAGTAACTGATGACTTCTCTATGAGAAAACAGGCAATGATGTATGGCAAAGCCAGGGATATATGGAACATTTGTTTCCCATTTCTACAAGCTCTCAGTGACTTAAAATGTTCCCATTTCTCAAATTAAAGACGAAAGTGCCAAGGGCCAGTAAATAAAAATCTGAGTGGAATAATTTATGAAAACGTAAAAAGAGTTCCAGATATTCGGTGCTTTTGAGCAAAGCCGATAATATCAGCACCAGATAATCTGAACATTCAGGAAATCAGCTAAGTGTCCTTGAGGGAAAAAGATATGAGTTAATGGCAAACACAAATTCTCTTGTATTGCAGCAGGTAGCTGAATTCCCTGGTTTGGCTAATGAGCATGGTGTGGGGATACCTGCTCAAAGAATCTTCCTCTCTGGAGTTTAGCAGGGTTTTCAACCTCTCTCAGGATAAAAATGACTCCAACCCCTATTTAAACAGCAGTTATACCATGTGAAATAACAAGGCATGGAAGCAAAATGGTAGGGGTTCATAGCACAGCTTGGGAGGCTGGCATATCTGGGGAGAATTCTGGCTCTGCCCTGTCTAGTTAATAGGGCAAAATGACATAACCATATCACCATAATATGAGACAATGCCCAATACATAGCAAGTAATCAATAAATTGTAGCTTTTCTAAATTATTATTATTATTATTATCATCAAGGTTTTGCTGTACTAAATCTTACATTATTATAAAGAGAAAGGGGAACAGCTTCCCTGGGAAATAAGAGGTCTAAGAAACAAAGACCCAGGAGGACTTTTAGGATGGTGCTCTCGGATTCTGGTGGGTTCTGGCAGATTAACATCAGGGAGGTTATTGCAAAGACCTTACCTGTAGTGGGATAACACCGGTGTTAACAAGCTAATCTTTGGAACAGGGACCAGAGTGAGTGTCCAGCCAAGTAAGTAGAGTGGGGCAAGGGTGGACATTGACAACTAATTCTTCTTTGTTTAAGATGCTGAGTTGAGCCCAGGTATTTTCTTCTATAGGATCCCAAATGGTTCTTTCCACTCATCTCTCAAATATCCTCTGGTCTAGCCCTCAGTGCTCCAGAAACATGCTTAGGCTGGGACCTTAAGAATCATGAGGCAGGTATGAGTAAGTAGTCCTGGACCTTCCATGAGAGGATCCAAGATACTCCTGCCCTGAGCAGGGGGTTCTGCTCTACTAAATCACAACCTCCATCCCAGGGCATGACGGCAGGATGGGGCAGGAGGAAAGGACTGAACACACCAGAGACAAAATCTCAACACAAAAGAGCAGAAGGTCTAACTCTACATAGTGTGATTCTCCAGTCCTTGTGGGAAACCAATGCTTCTTCTACTAAAATGGGAGATAGGGCCAGGGAGTTTCTGTAGTGGTGTCACCTGCAGTGTGAATCTGGAGGAGTGGCTGGTAAACTCACATTTGGGAAGGGAACCCAAGTGTCCATAATATCTGGTAAGTCATCCCAGTTGGCACCCCATTTGAAACCCCATCGGCCAGTGCCAGTAATCCTTCCTCTTGGGGCCTTGGTGATGACTATGGTGAGGCCAACTGTGGGTGTTATGACTAATTGTCTTACAGAGGCCTCTTCCATGTAGCCATGTGAAGGGAGAAGGCATCATTATCAATCTTCAAAATCTGTGTTTCTCTAGGTCAAACACATTAAAATTTAATTGTGGATATTTGTAAATGCCTTCCATGTGGCCATCACTCTATAAAATGTTAGACTGTGTATGAGGAAGTCAAAGATACATTCATGACCTGTCCCCAAATAGTATAAAAACTAGTGAAAGGGACAGAACTATTGTAAATTCAGCAACCTAAAGACTATTTCAATATTAACCAATTGATGATGTCAACAGGCACATTAGAGATTCAGAGGAAGAGGGCTCTGGCTGGAAAGTTGGCCTAGATGGAGAAGGTTTTATGCAGTGGAAAGGGTTCATTGAGCCGGAAAGATAAAGAAGATCAGTATGAACAAAGAAAGGAGAGAGGGGGTTCCAGGCACAAAGAAAACAGGAAAGAAGGCATGGTCTTGAGAATTAAATAAAGCACATGCATTTTGGCATAAGTAAACACGTCTGTTACTAAAGTTGGATGGAGAGAAAGGCAAAGGAATGAAGAAAAGGAATCCTAGAGCCTTCGAGAAAATACGGTCAAGGCCGTGGCCAGCCACTGGGAAACTGGGAACCCAGTTTAGAAATGCACACCAGGTGTGAAAGTGAGGGACCAGCTCTTCCCATGGACAGCTCATGGCCTGGGGGCCTCCTCTCTCTTTCCTCAGTGGCCTGTGAAAGGAGTTTCCCCATTCCTCAGAGGAGGAGAAACCTAACGGTTTCTGTAATGGAGATATTGAGAGTGGTATGACAGTGCTGCCTCAGGGCTGCATTTTGGCAAAGGCACCAGAGTTTCCATTATTCCGGGTAAGTCTCCCCAGGAAGTGCTACTGCTTCCTGACGCTCACAGGGCCTCAGCGGGACCCGGAGTCAGTTTCTCTAACTCACGTTTCTGGCTTCCTAGTGTCTAACTGCAAAGCACAGATTTAGTGGTAAGGGAGCTTTCAATCACTGCTGTGCCCCTGGGGACCTAAAGCACTAGAGCATTGGGACACGTGCTTTTGTGGTTAGTTTTGAATTAAAATAAAAGGTTAGGATGTAGAATAGCTGAACTTCCACAGTGCAAAGTTGATCCAGGCTTGCTAAATCTACCTTTGGAGATATCACCTGTGGTAAGACATGTTTATCTTGCTAGAGTAGAACAGGACGCTTTTTCCCCCAGGGCAGATCGACCCCCTAAAGCCCACAAAATTAAAAGTGACTTATTGCAAGATAAATTAAAATTTTTTAAGTGACTTTATTGTTTTCAGACAAAAATATTAAGGTTGCGCCAGACGTATGTGGGGGTAAAAGTAAAATGGGGCTAAAAAAAAATCTAGTTTTGGGATGAGTACGTAGCTCCTTTGACCAAAAAGTCTAACAAGCAGAAATTTTGCAAACCTGATGGTCACTAGCCCATGTATTGATTTAACAGTTGTTTCCTGAGCACCTAGCATGTGGCATATACTAGGGATATGGCAATAAATCAGAGACAGGCCTTTGGTGTTACAGAGCTGACATCCCAGGGAGCCAATGTGAAGAGCTTGGTGCAGCTGTACTCTTTTAGGGCATAGATAGGACTTGGGAGAAGAAATTCAAGATTTGGAAGATCATAGCAGACCCTGAATGCCATGCCAAGAAATCTGGCCATTATTCCAGACAATAGGGAGTCCCTGGATTATTTAGAACAGAAAGTGACCCAGACAGCTCCATGTTTGGAGGGTGAGCTCAAAGAAGAGATTGAGGTGGGGAGAGGATGACAAAGAGGAAATCAGAGGCAGGGAAGCCGGACAGGAGAAACAACAGCAAAAATACAGATAGGGGAGCCCAAAGGGTATCGACTGGTAAAAACAGGATGTGAAAAAAGCTAAAAATCACCGTAATTGTTCTGACTTCATTTATTGCTATTTTATTTTGATCTCTCATTAGCAAAGCTGAGCAATTGGTCTGCCCCTGGTAGTCACCCCTCACAAACTTCAAGATGGCTTTAAGTCTCACACTCAGCCCCTTTTGTCAGCATCAAAGTCTTGTGCTCCGTGGCATTGTTCTCTGGGACTGACGCTATCCAATAGGACTTCCTGTGACAGTGGCAATGTTCTATCAGTCTGCGCCACCCGATACAGCAGCCACCAGCTGCATGTGGCTATTGACCTCTGAAATGAGGTTTTAATTTTTAATTGAATTGTTAAGTTTATTTAATTTTGGTTAACTTTAATTTAAATAGCCACATGTAGCTAAAGACTATCATATTGGACAGCGTGGTCTTGACCTTCTCCAGCCTGATACCCATTGGCTCTAGGACTTAAGTGAATGTTTAACCAGGACTGAAAGTTGGGCATCTGGCTCCCACAGCCATCCTCACTCCCACCTAAGGCGAAGCTGCATCTGGTGACACCTTCTTTTTAAGGCCGCATTCTCTCAGTAACTCCACACACTTCCATGTCCCCCCTCCCAGTCCCGCCCATGACGCCCACTGATGACTAAAAAACCCATTCGGGTGTGTTGGTAATGCTAACGGCTTCCCATCTCTCCCCTCCCAGTAGAAGATTTATGTCACAGGGCCTTAACCCATGATGATGCCAGGCCCCACAGTATGTGGAGTTTGGAGGGGAGCCGGCAAAATCCTTCAGGGTCAAAGCTTTGGACGTCCCTTAACGTGACCATGGACCCAGCCCTGCTCTGCCACTCCAGGGGTCGCCCCACCCGCAATTCTGCCTTGACTCAGCATCCCAAGTCCATGCCAAAGGCTGATTTCCGAAGTTTCGGGTCCAGCTGGATGTCTGCATTGCCAAGGCCACCCTGGCTGTCTCAGCAAGTGGGGTGCATCACTAGTCTGAGAAGCCTTGAGTGCGTGGTGAGGAGCTGTGGGAGCAGAGAACCACAGGGGCAGGAAGCTGTAGTTCTAACCCTGCTGTAAACTCTCTGGGTGGCCCCAACGTGTTAATCCTCCCTGCAAACCTCTGCTTCTTCCTCTAAAGGCAGGAGGTCTGAAAGAACAAACAATGAGAGTTACATTAAAACACTAAACCCTGCAGAAATACTGAAAAATTATTCTCGGCATGGAGGGAAAGCCTTCAGCAACTCCTGCTCCATGGGGTGAAGAGTAGAAACTACGTGTTACTCGGTAGCACATTATGGTAGCAATATCTTGGTAATATCAGTAGCTACATCTACTTACATCTGTTCAATCCTTTACATTTTATTAAATATAATTTTATATGAAGTAACTCTCATTGGTTTCTCAGAAAAACCTGGTTAAGAAGGTGGACAAGGCAACAGCTTCATTTTACAAATTAAATTCCTGAGATTTAAGAGGCAGTGTGACTTGCTCAAGGCCTGTATCTAGTAAGTGGAGGAGCCAGGGCTTGGACAGAGGTGTCCTGATTTATAGTCCAAAACTTCTGTGGAAGTGAGAAACCTCCTAGCAGTGGGACCCACTTTCTGACTTAGCTCCAGCCTATCAAAAACTTCCGCGTCCTGCCAGTGCCCAGTGTCGGTGTGGGAGACTAAGCTGATTCCAAGTGTGGTTTGCTTTGCTGGGCCTTTTCTCTGTGCTTGTTTGTCCTGCCAGAGCTGTGTTCTTTACCAGACCTACTGAGCTTTTGAAGAAGTTCCCCTTGGGTAGAAGAATGCGCAGTATCATTAAGTGGGCCTTCATTTCTGGTTTCCTTGAGTGGCAGGCAGGGCCTGGCAGAGAGGGTTCACTGAGAGCCTAGCCTCTTGGCTGGGATTCATGGCTTGTGCCTGTCCCTGAGTCCGTCTGTTGCAAGCAGCTGGTTTCTAGAATGTTCTTTCCCATCTAAAGTCTGAGAATGTGACTTGTCAGCCCCACGGAGTCTTGTTCTTGCCCATCACTGGTATCTGGACTCAGACCTGGGTTGGGGTAAGGAGGGAAACAAACATCTGCTCACCCAGATGCTCCTTTTGGCCCACAGATATCAAGAACCCTGACCCCGCCGTGTACCAGCTGAGAAGCCCTAAATCCAGCAACACTTCGGTCTGCCTGTTCACCGATTTTGATTCTAAAATCAATGTGTCACAAAGCCTGAGCTCCACGGTGTTTGGCTCTAACAGCACGGCGCTGGACATGAAGGCCGTGGGTTCCAAGAGCAACGGGGTGCTGCACTGGAGTCAGAGCTCTGACTTCAAATGTAATGAAACCTTTGACGAGAACTTCCACTCCAATTCAGGTGAGTACAGCTCGGTGCCTGAGCAAGCTGAGCCTTCCCTGCGGGAGGCCTGGTTTAGCTGGGGCTCACTCAGGCCGATGGTACCTAAATGCCACTGCCTCATCAACTGTCAGCAAAGCCCCCGACCCTCTTGTAACTGGGCACCAGGGAACCCCATCTTGTCAGGCCACCGAGTTTCCTGGGCACAAAGAGATGGGAAGAAGGTGGCAGGAGAAGGAACTGGCCCTCAGTCTCACTCGCCCTGAGGTCCCACCTCCCTGCCTCTGCTTGAGGCTTGCCCCTCACTGCTCTTCCAGGATCCATTCTAATGCCCTTCTCCAAGGTCCCTCCCCTTGTTTCTTTCTCTCTGCCCTATCCTGACCTCACTCAGTCATTCAGTCATTCAACAACCACTCATTGTTCATATACAGCATGCCAGGCACTGGAGTGGAGTAGTAATAAGTTAGGTGAGGGGTCTGCCCTAAGGAAACTTCATTCTAGTTGGGGAAGACCATCTATCAGCAAGAAGAAATGTAGATAACTTCAGATTATAGTAAGTGCTTTAGCTTGGAGTTGAGGAAACAACCACCTTAGGGACAAAAGTCAGGAAAGGGCTCTCTGGGGAAATCTGAGCTGAGCTATAAAGGCTAAGAAGGTGCCAAGGGCAGAGAGAGGCCCCTGTGGAGGCCTGAGGCAGGAGCTTAGTGAGAAAGAAGAGCAGTAGGAAACGAAAGGGAAGCAGGCAAGGGCCAATTGGGAGAGCCTCTCGGGTCGTAAGAGGGCAGATACTGTTCTAATTACCGTGAGAAGCTATCATCTGGCTTTAAGCAGGGAAATGACATCTGATTTACTTGTTAAAAGTGCACTCTGACTGCTGAGTGGAGATTGGGATCCAGGAGCAAGAGTGGAAGCAGAAAGGAAGCTGATGCAGCAGAGAGACGAGGGAGGCCAGGGCCGGGCGGCAGCAGGGGAGTTGAGTGGCCAACACCAGTTGGGACTCAAAGGCAGAGCCATACAGGGTGGGAGGTAACGAGGGTATCGAAGAAGGTGGCTGGATTTTATGCCTGAGCAGCTGAGTCGATGACGGCGCCATTTACTAAGATGGAGAAAACAAAGGAAGAAATTTGGGGTGCAGGGACGGGATGCTGTGGGCCACACGAAAGCATCCATACCCCTTATGGCACTTGTCACTGTGTGCATCTTAGTGCCGCTATCGAACTTCAGCCTGGAAGCTGCCCAAGGGCAGGGTCTGTGCTCACAGTTCATATGGCCTTGTGTCATGTAACATGAACTGTGCACAACCAGTGTTTGTTAAGTGAGTGAGGTGGTGCCCAAAGGCCAGGCTGTTGGTCCTGCCAGGGCCAGTGGCTCTCCCCAGCAGGTGCCCACATGCAACAAGCTCGCTCCAGCTCTCTCCATGAGGAAACATGCAAAGGCTGTAGACAATCACTTGCCCAACTCCTAGGAGGTCTAGAGTGGGAAAGTCGGCACACTCAGGACTCAGAAAATTTCTTGTTTTCTCCTTTCAGAAGTTTCCTGTAATGCCATGTTGGTAGAGAAAAGCTTTGAAACAGGTAAGAGAAGGGTCTATCCTGGCTTTGCACAAATTCGGGGAGCAGTGAGCCCACAGTAACCCTGCCTGGGTAGGGGAGAGGGAAAGGAGTTTGTGGATCCAGGAATGACGTTGTGCGGAGGGGGAACAGCAGTTCAAGCCCTGCTCAGAGCTTCCTGGGGTCATTCCTGAATCCCCAAGTTCCTCTCATCATCTCTCCATTTTCTTGCCCATTCTGAGTAATTAGAAGATGAGTCTCTAGTTTTTACTCAACCAATGACTCACTTGTAAGCTTCCGTATTCCTCTCAATCACTCCACTGTCGGGAGAGCCAACAAGAGCTTCTGTGTGGCCCATCTGTGAGATTTCTGAGGCGCTTATAGCCCTAAACTAACCAGGTCACCCTGAGGACAGCTGCCCTCCATGGCCAGGGGGTTTTGCCTTCTTTCAAGAAAAGCAGCAGAACTTGTGTAGGTGGTGATCTTCTCTCTCAAGGATCCCCACCACTCCTCCCCACCTCCCTGGGCCCATATTCATTTCCACTTGAGCTGTTTTTATGAGTCATCCCCTTGTGGTTCAGCCACTGGATTCTCACAAAGGGGCCCAGACCTAAAGGATTGCAGTAAGTTCTGAGCACCCACCTCCTCTCCATCCCCTGAGGGGCTCAGAAATAAAATAAGTACTAAGTGCAGTTGGTGTTTCCCTTTTGAAATGAAATACTGTTGATCCTAAGGAATGTACAGATATGTTTACGAGGGGATGTGCACAGAAACTCAAAGGGAGAGGTGGGTCCAGGTGCTGAGCCCATCCCACCCTGCTTTGGGGGAAAGCCAGTGGTATGTCACAGGGTGCTGTGTGGACCTCAGGTACCCATGCTTATAACTGCTGTGGCCTCTTGTTTTTGCAGATATGAACCTAAACTTCCAAAACTTGTCTGTGATCGGGTTCCGCATCCTGCTCCTGAAAGTGGCCGGCTTTAACCTGCTCATGACCCTGCGGCTGTGGTCCAGCTGAGGTGAGCGGGCCTCTCAGCCAGGAGGTGGGGCTCGAGGGGCTCGGGTGGGTCCCCAAGCCCTGAAAGCAAACCTGCCCCCAGGGTCTTCTTTTTAGGTACTCAGTCTGAGCTCACCAAACTCCTCCATCTTTTCCTGTTAGGAGTTCCTCTTGTTAATAACCGCGGCCTGGAACATTTGTGTAACACAATACACTCCTCAGGTGACAACAGTCACAGCAGTTGAGTCGTGTCTCCCCCACAAAGTATGAGCAGTTGTTATTACCCTCATTTTGGAAATGAAGAAACTGAGCCAAGGAACATCAAGAGCCCCACACACTGAGTAAAAAAAATAGAGAAATGCAGGCCCCCGACATGGATTTAAGCCTCTGCTGTCCCTTTTATTTGATCATGCCTTCCGCTGCATCCCTCTCACCGCAAAACCTAATGGGGCTCCCAATTCCTTCCCTCATGTCCTGTGCCGCCAATATAGTGGGAAGGTATTACACCCATATTACACCCTAATCCTGGCTGGAGTCCCCACGCCCTTTCCCCCCAGTGTCCCGGGCATCCTGGGGACCAGCGCATGCCGTTCCACCACCATCAAATAGAACCCAGGGTCCACCGGCTCCTAGAAATTTACAAATGGGGGCATCTCCGTCGCACCCCCAGCTGTCCCGGGGCTGTCTCCTCAGTATCCAGGCTGACTTCTGTCCTTCCTCATCGCAGGCCAGCAAGCGCGTGAGAACCCAGTGCCGTTCACTCCTCGCTGCCCCCGCCCCCCTGTCCCTCAAGCAGAGACACGCTCTCGGCCTCCAAGGAAGACAAGGCTCCCTCCACCTCTCCGGCCCCACTGGCCGTGCCTCTCACTGGATCCTGCCAGACGCCTGTGGCCGAGATGCTGAAGAGCTGCCCAAGCTGCAGCCCCTCCTGGCGGTGGAGACCCCCCCCCCCCCCGAGACTGCCTCTGATGTCCACTGGGTGACGGAGCACCAAGGGGTTCTCTCGGGTTCTAGCTCCTGGAGAATGTGAGGAGCTTATATCTTTAAATAGTGTTCATAAAGAAATACATATCGCCCTTTTCCCCAAAGTGTGGGGGGAGTTAGCTCGCTATCTAGGCCCTGCTGTGCTGTGTATCTGAGCCACGTTGTATATTCTGCTGCCCTGGCTTCATTAAAAGTGATTTGGAAGAGCAGAGACTGTCTCCTGTTTGACTGGGTTTGGTCGTGGTCATTTTCAGCTGGCTGTTGATCACTAGCTGGGCAGAAGGAAACCAAGATATTTGTCCATGATGGCATTCAGGGAGCTAACTCCACAAGCTGCTTAAGTCAACCTCTTCCTGGAATAACCTCTAAAAAATTCCACTTTAGAAGGCTGTGCTGGGGGCCGGGCAAACCCACTTAAAAGCTTGGGTCCCTGCTCTTCCGTTTTCATGCCACACCACTGGGCCACTGTGGCAGGAGGCCCGTGGACATGGGTGTAGCTGAAATTTGGCAGACAGGGACCACACAACAAGAATCCCCAAAATGCCGCCCACTGTCTCCTGCCCCCCAGGAACGTTTCCTTTCCTTTCAGACTGTTTCCATAGAAACTGTACATTGCCCCACAAATTCATTGCTGGGGACCACCCACTACTCCACTGCCTGGGTCCCAACCTTGGGGTGTCCAGTCTAGGAGTGGGGGGACAGATTGTGACCATAGCTGGACTTTATACTCCCACGATCCTAGATGTAAGGATAGGAAAGAGGAGATGAGCTCTCTTCCCTCTAGCCCAGGGACTAGGCCAAGGAGAGCAGATGTCTCAAGCCCTCCCTAGAGGACAGGAGGTGGGATTCCCTGGGGCCCTGGGTAACCCCTGAGCCTCCTGCTGCCTGAGCACCTTTCCTCGAGTCATAGATGCTAATGGAACACCACTCAGAGGTCACTCAGCCATTCACCTCACAACTACTGCTATCAAGACTAAAGCCTAGGGTCGGAGGGCATCCTATCCCCAAATACCTCTATGGTTCACCTGCACGTCTCTGACCACATCAGCCAGAAACATGCAAATCCTTCCAGCTACAACTCAGGTCTGCTTCTATTCACAGGGACAGAACCACCAGTTCAGTGAGCTACCTAGGAATACCTCTCCCCTCCATAAGCTCCAGGCTACCACCTGTAAAAAAATTGTCAGTTGAGACTGGAGGCTGCCTCCAGCTCCATGCATCCCTGATTCCATGGCATCCATAGAACTCAGAACCACCATCCATGTCCTGGCCAGTCCTACTGAGAGTAGTCACAATCCCCGGTTCTCTCTGGGTCGCTTCATCTGCTGCTTAAACACAAGTCCCTTTAAAGGTCAGTAATAGGAAAGGTCTCAGTGGAAATCCCATCACGGAGGCTCACTCACACATCGGAGGACAGGAACTTCCTTCCCAAAAGCAGGACCTGCCACCTGCAGGGAACACAGAGCTGCCTGACACCATCAGAGATTCCACCATTGGGGTTTATTTTAATTCATTCTCTTCCCTATATTAAATAAAAATGTCCCTGGGAGGGTTAATAGAGCAAGTATTTATCAACCGTTAAAAACTTAGCACATGCCCGGCCGGGCGTGGCTTGATAGTTGAGCGTCGACCTAGGATCCAGGCGACTGGGGTTCGATTCCTGGTCAGGGCACATGCCCGGGTTGTGGGCTCAACCCCCAGTCGGGGCGTGCAGGAGGCAGCCGATCAATGACTCTCTCATCATTGATGTTTCTATCTCTCTCTCTTTCCCTCTCCTTTCCTCTCTCTGAAATCAATAAAAATATATTTAAAAAGAAAAAACTTAGTGCAAATTAGTTTGTCTTTTTTTTCTCCTAAAGTGGTAATTCACTTTGGTCTGTATACACAAGATCAAGCAAGGAACAAGGAGGGGGCCAGGGAGGCAGGTCTGCTCCTGAGAGCTGGTTGCAAAGATACTGAGGCTGAAGGGGACACGGGCTTGGGGCAGGGACCCTGGAAGACAGTAAAGGGGCCAAAGATAGACCCCTCCAAGAACACTGGAGGAGGCCCAGACTGAAGGAGGCCAAGGGAGCCTGTGGAGTGGTGCTTCAGAGGACAGGGCCCCATAGTTACTGCATTCCTAAGGCCACCTATGAAGTGATATGGCAGTGACTGGGGACCCACCCAGGCCCTGGAGGGAGTAATGCCTCCTCCTTCGAGGCCTGACCCAAGCTGAGGGTGACAAGGGCTTGGGCAGGTGGGAGTCCATCTGGACATCAAGGTCAGCACTGCCCCCTAAGAACTTTCTATCTCAAACCTGGGCTGAGGTTTCTCAATCCCAGAAGGAACTTCTGAGGCCGTTAAGCCTAAAGCCTATTAAGGCCGAGTCAAAAAGCAGCCCAGGAGCCACTGGGTGTGCTGTAGGGTGGTGCAGAAATACCCCTTTGTCCACTCTGTTCTCACATCTGGCCCAGGCCCCACTGGGGAGGTCAGGGAAATTAAAGTGGCCTTGTGAAGGGGCCCAGGGGAAGGGGCCCTGTGCCCACTACGAGGGTCAGTGCTGTTGCTGGGCCACAGTAGAGCCCCTCATGCAGTAGGGACCAGGCATTGTCCAGCCTAGAGGGAAGGGGTCGCTGACAAATCCTGAAGACATGGTCACCAGGTCCATATGGAGGCCTTGCCATGCAGAGCCCGAGTCCCCGTGAGCAGGAACCAGCTTCAAGGAAGGAAGGCTGCCCTCACGGCCAGCACATCACAAAGGCCAATTACAGAATGGATTTCTCAGGACAGAAGGGCTACTGCCCAAAAAGCTTAACCTCAGGCCAACCCTGGAGGCAAAAGAATGGACCAAATGACTTCTCATGAACTCAAGCCTAAGATTCTAGAGGATTCTCTGACACTTCACCCAGAGACCTGCCCTCTGAGTACAGCTGGAATCACAGTCCAGTCAAGAGAAGGGCAGACTAAGCAAGTGTGTGCTCCAGGAATACCTGAGTGACCCTCTGCCGTGACCCACCCTTTACAGATATCACCTTAGTTGTCAGGCAACATCTGGCCAAGAAATGCCGCTCGACTGGGCCCACTCTGGATGGGAAGTGCCCTGGCTCATCCCTCTGTCTGCACCACCAGCACAGCGCCTGGCTCACACCCATGCTAAATATACACTTAACCAGCAAAAGAACAAATAAAGGGTTAGTGTGATTGGGCACTGGGGAGTGAGCCAAGTTGGAGGGGGCGCAGGAAGGGAAAGTGGGATTAATAGAGGAGGTGGCCCGGTGAGCCTCTATTTCACAGTTTTGCCAAGAGCTAAGAGTAACCTGTCAAGAACTATCAGGGAAAGTAAAACTTCAGGGATGGCCCCTTGGCAGTGCAGCCCCACATGGGCACTCATCCAATACGGCTAAAGGATGATGACTCTGGGAAAGCACACAGGGCAGCCAGGGTCAGAGCTCCGGCCACCCAGCATCCACGCCAAGGCCCCGGGCAGAAGGTCCCATTATCATTCCAGCTCTATTATCTTAACACCCCTTCTCGGGGTTACCTCTGGGAGCAACGTGCGGGCCTTCGGGGAGCCAGCTGCTGTCTCTCTGTTAATAGTACGCTGGTTGATGAGAACCCCACTGTGGGACCACAGGGTCCTG
Organism: Miniopterus schreibersii; assembly: GCF_964146895.1. Taxonomy (NCBI): domain Eukaryota; kingdom Metazoa; phylum Chordata; class Mammalia; order Chiroptera; family Miniopteridae; genus Miniopterus; species Miniopterus schreibersii. The sequence continues at coordinate 134,454,969 of NC_138101.1, read as the reverse complement.
CCTCTGTATAAGGCCACCTGGTTTACAGGCCTCATTTCACCCAGACACACATGTGCATGAGGTTTTCTCTGAGTGTCGCATATAGAGCTACATTTTGAAATTAATAAGCAGGTCAGACATTGAGTCAGTAGCCAGAAGTAGGACAGAAAATGAAAAAAAGCCTCCCACTTCCCTCCAGGTGTTTGGGGGCTTGGGGCGGCCCCTTCCCATTTCCATGACGTCATGGTTGCCGAGAGGGGCAAATAGGGCACCCTTTGAAGCTCTCCCGCAAAAGCCACATCCTCTGGAAAGAAGAGTTAAAAATACTGAGTTAGAGATATCATCGCCCTAGGCCACGTGCCGAGGCCAGGCAGGCTGGGCCGTTACACCGCCGACCGCAGGTGTGACAGGAAGGCCACCAAGCTGGGAGGGGTTGACAGGCTCCTCCACAGACTGGCAGCCCCGCCCAGGAGCAGGCTGAGAGGTGCTGCACACCCCATTGCCAAGCCGCCTCCCTGCCCCACCTCTGCACCCCTCTTCTGAACCAAGCCCTAAGGTCAAAACTTGATCTCACTTCATTAAACACTTGCTTAATAGAGGACAGTCCCTCAAAGTTTATGTCCAGCTCACCTTCCCCTAGGGGGTGTGGGGGCCACATCTGCCCCCGTGACCGCAGCTGGGGCTGGTTCTCCGAAGAAGGGCTCTATTCCAAACAAGGCTGGAGTGACGGGTGATGCCCTGACTGACATCTGCTTCTCGGAGACCAGAACACCAGAATTCAGGACACCAGGAGGCAAGGGGCCTAAAAGCTGAGACCAGAACCTACCACCCTCAAAGCGCAGGCCTTGGACATCCTGCAGTGTGGTCATGTCCTCAGACATCCACCTGGGGGCAGCAGCGCTCCACCAAAGAGGCCTCTTTTGCCTTAGTCCATTCATTCCGGGGATGGAAAGCCCCCAAAGCTCAGGAAAACTTCTTCTTTTCCAAAGAAAACAAAAGAGCAGGTGACTTTCATTCTGCGAGCTTCTGTCCTTTGCCAGTCACTGCACTGGGCTTCTGGCCCCTGTAATCTTGTCCTATCCCATGGAGGAGAGAGGATCAGGGCCTGGCCCCACAGGCAGCAGGGGGCAGTACCTGCCCAGGATCATCAGGCTTGCTCATCCAGAGTGCAGGGAGGGAGCCCTGGGAAAGGGCCTGGGGAGCCCCGCTGCCTTGGGGCGCAGAGTCAGAATCAAGTAGCCCGGGCTGGAGTCTAGGACCCTGGGCAGGTCACTAACCACCCACATCCCCAGTCTCCCAGTGGGGTCAGTGTTCTCTCACAGGCTAGTAAGAACAAGTCTTTCTTTCACATTGCATACCTGTCACATGCCAGGCACCATGCTAGGCTCTGGGTGGGGATCCAGACTCTGTACAAACTGTATGACTCCACACAGATGAAGTTCAAGAATAGGCAAATTCATCGCCAGTATTGGTTGCCTCTGGGGTAGAACTGACTTGCAAAGGGCACAACAGATCCCTTGGGGTGGTGGAATGTTCTGTATCTTGAACTGGGTGATGGTAACACATGTCAAAATGGGTCAAACTCACCTAAGATTTGCGCATTTTAGTGCATGTAAATTGTATCTCAATAAAGTACCTTTAAATACACACACAGTTTCTGTCCTTAAGGAGCTAGCATTCCAGTGAGGACCTGGGCATGAGATGTATCAATGACTGTGATTGCGTGATGGAGGTTTTTGTTATTACACTTTGGGGATGAGTCCTGGGGCAGAAATCCAGAGAACCAGTTGTAATCTGTAAGCTTCATTGCCCCTCATTAGCCTTCTCTGCTGGGGCTTTTAACTTTTCTGAGTCCCGATTATTCATCAATCATACAGCTGTAAAAAGTAGCCCACCTCAACGTTGTTGAAGGGATCCTAAGAGATGATGGGTGTGAAAATATTTAGTAAACTGAAATGCAAATTATAAGGAAATGCCCAGAAAGATGGACTGTGATCCTGCATGCAGATCATTCGGGCTGGGTTAGACTGGACCACAACAATGAAATAAAAGTGGGGCTGCCCTTAACTAAGTCAGCCCCCAGGTGAGCTTAGGGCTCCAAGGCCCACCTGTGTGTCACTGTTTCCCAGAGTGGATGGCCACTTCTCCCTTCACGATGGCCCCAGGAGTTTCTTGTTACACCATCATGTGCATTTTGTTGACCCCTCCAGTTTCCAGCTTCCAAGAGATCTCGATGAAGGCTAATTAGGGAACCAGGAGGTACTGGCAAGACTGTGGCCAAGTTAATGACAAAAGCCAACACCCCTGGCCCCAGAGCACTCTAGGTCTCCGGTCCTCTGAGTCCTCACTGCAACATCCCTGAATACTCTGGTTCCTTATCTCCCTTCTCACCCTCTGTGGGCCTCTCTGCCTTGAGAAGGGCCCCTAGACCCCTGGCCAGACCTCTACAGCGCCCTCCAGTGGGTAGCTTCTCTGGGCAGCCATCTCCTCTCAGGCCAATACCCTAAATGGTTGGGAGAGGGGGGGTCACCACCTTTGGGAAGAGGGGAGCCCAGTCTCCCTGTTTACCCTGGAAATGTGGGCATGCTCCTATTCCAGAGGCAATAGGATCCAGGGGAGAGAGACTCCCATTTTCAAAGCCTTTCAAAAATCTCCCTGAGAAGCAGAGGAGAGTGGCTGTCTACCCTTTCCCTGAGCCACCCACACAAAATTCAGCAGAGGAGAAAAAAAGAAAATATTAGAAGGGCATATGAATGTAAGACAAGGTTGGCAGAACTTAAGAGGGTTAAAATAGATGAAGGAATGTGGTTTAGAGAGTGGTGAGCAATTGGTCTCCATTTCATGCTTCCAGGCTTGATGGGAAGAAATTTAACCTTAAAAAGGGCTTTTTCCACTCTGGCTGGTGTTCTCAGTGGTTAGAGTATCGGCCTATGCACCAAAGGGTCGTGGGTTCAATTTCTGGTCAAGGGCACGTACCTGGGTTGCAAGTTTAATCCCCAGCCTCACTCGGAACAGGCACAGGGGGCAACCAATCGATGTGTCTCTCTCACATCGATGTTTCTCTCTCTCCCTTCCTCCCACTCTCTCTAAGAAAGGACTTTTTCCAATGGAGACTTCAGGACACCATTTTTAGCAACCTCTATAGGGCGTCCTTGTTTCTCTTTGCTTCTCCAAGTTACTCCAGTGATTTACCAAGGGACATGGGTGGGTAACATCTTTATCTAGAATCTTTATGAATATCCTGTATCTGTACAACAGCAAAGCAAACATCTCTTCATCTTGGTAAACCTAAGCAATAGGTAGAATATTAGGTCCCCCTTTCACAAATGAGGAAACAGGAAAAGTGGCTTGCTTGGGATCACAGTGAACTAGACTCACATTAGCACTCGTCTCAGATCCCCTGGCTTTCCACCAACCACTGTGGACACCCAAGTCCCAGTGGTTCCAGATGCAGCCATCATAGAGGAAGGAGCATGAAAGACTAGGGTCTCAGGATACACACACACACACACACACACCAGGCCTGTGCCTTGTATTCCCCCTTCCCTCTTCTGTGACTCTGAACCCGCATGATCCCCCTTTAGGATCAGATTAGAAAGGCAAAACAGAGCCCTGAACATTTAGGAGGCACTCCCTCAATAAAAATTGTTGATATAAGTAGTCTCCTGAAGCAATACTTTTTGCGCAAACTCCACTACTCAATCATCTGGCAATGAGAGGCAGCTAAGTAATATGTAGACACACTCCCACTGGCTGGTCCCATGCCTCTTTCTCATCTGTCAGATCTCAGCCTAAATGTCACCTGCTCGGAGAGGTCTTTCCTGGTCACTGCATCTAAGCAGCTCCCTCCCCATCCCGATTTAAGATCACATCATACTGTTTATTTCTTTCACTTACAACAACATGATTCTATCAATGCTAATTTGGCTCTCATTTCAACTAGAATTTAAGGCTCAGAAAAGGGAGGCACGCTATCTGTTCTGATCACCTGTGTATCTCTAATAACAGATACAGAATGGGCACTCAAATATTTTTTTAACTAAATGACAGCATAGTAGAAAGAATTAACTCCTTCACCAAGACGTCTTTTATTAATATGCTGCTACTAGATTGAGGTAAAACACTGAAAATTGCTAAAGCTGAATGTTGGGTATATGGGAGTTTATTTCACTCATCTTTTTTTTTTTTTTTTTAATGCTCACCCAAGGATATTTTTCCCATGCTTTTCAGAGAGAGGAAGAGAGAGAGAGAAACATCGATTTGAGAGAGACACATTGATTGGTTGCCTCCTGCATGTGGGGCACTGAGGATTAAGCCTGCAACTGAGGTATGTGTCCTTGACTGGAATCGAACTGAGACCCTTCAGTCCGCGGGCCGACACTCTAACCACTGAGCCAAACCAGATAGGGCTATTTTACTCATCTCGTGTGTGTGTGTGTGTGTGTGTGTGTGTGTGTGTGTGTGTGAACATTTCATTAATAAAAAGTTAAAAACAAAATTGTTCATCCCAGGGATTTAATAAGGCAGAGCAGGCCTGAATAGCAGGCCCTAATGGGGGCTCCTAGGGAGGACTCTCTCCTCGGGAAAGAGGAAGGTCTGCCACCGACCAGTCCTTCGGCTGAAAGCCGGTAAACCTGGCCATGCCGCTGAGGGAGAAATAGTTCTCAGCATTTCTGAGGACTGCTAGGACAGTACTGACGCATTTGCAGAGCAGTTACATTAACAAGGTACTTTCACTTACATTTTGTTGGGACAACCACGTGAAGTATTATTATCCCCTTACTTACTATTTTATCTCATCCAAAGCCTAATCCAAATGCTCTGGAATCAGAGGGAAATAAGAGTCAACCCCCAACACTTGCAAACTGAGTTTCTATTTCATCTGAAAAAGGAGAATGTCACCACCCGACCTCATGGAATTATAGGGAAACATAAATGACAGGAGGATGCTTAATACCATGTCAGTCACGTGGCAGATGGTCAGTGTTAACACACTCACTCAGGACAGCAAGGGCTGTCCCATCTTTTAGATTCCCATGCTCTACACAGCACAGTGCCTAGGGGACTACTTATTTGCAAAATTTTAGAGACAAAAGGTCCACAAAAGGTCTGCAGACAAAATAAATGGCAGAACAGGTCCTTGAATCAATACCTTCAAGCAGTACTTTCTGCAACACCAGGTTGCCTCTCTGGTGGTTTAAAAACATACCTCTTTTTCATCCTATTGACATAAGGTTTGCATAAGCTTGGACCCACCTATTAATTCAGTGTAAGCAAGTAAAATATTCTTTTATTTAGTTCTTCATACGCTTTCACCTCCTTTAGTCTCATTCCCTCATCTAAGATCCCTGTTGAGGGAAACGTTGTTTTCCCCCACAGGAGAAATCCACATTTTGTATTTGTTAAATTTTTTTAATGAAATGTAGTTAGGAAGGTATATAGCACTGAAACTTCAGTCTAGATGCCCAGAGCTGTAAGCCACCAAGATGGGAGGACAGCAGCGTCACAATGAGTTTGTATGCAAGCTCTTCAGCCTCAAGTGACCGGCCAGTGCTAGCTTGCTGGGCCTCCAAAACCAGGGAACAGGTCTCTGTGAGCTCCCCAAGTATTTCCCAACCATCATTTTAAAAGTGTTTTGAAGCACAAGATGAAAAGATGTGATCAAAGAGGCCAAAGGTATAGGCTGCTAAGAGAAGAAAACACAAGAGATGGTTTCCACGTGATAGAGGAGACAGGAAATGTGTGGGCAGGAGGTGCTCCAGGCTGGGCTTTGTCACTGCAAAGAATGGCAGGGAACAGACTATGTACAGTGCTTGTGGCAATGGCTTCCGGCTCCACAAAAGAGCACAAAAAATAAAAATAAACCCACCCATAAAGATGTTGAGCTAGAGGCAAAAAGAAATGCTAGGATATACCTCCCTCTCTATCCCATTGTACTCAAAATCCACTTGCTCAACATGCTGTATTGAGCACCCATGTGTAAGACCCATTGAGTGGCATCATGACAATACAGGCAGTGGGTATTAACAGAGGCCCAGAGACAGGAAGAGGCATCTAATGAACAGATTACCTATCCTGGTTCAGTGCCTCTCATCTACCATGTCTTTAGCTACTTCAGCTAAAAGAAAACACCTAAGAATCAGAGGGGAGAGGATGGGGGTGATGCACTTTTTTAAACTTGAATGAATAGTTCCACAGCTGGTTCTTTTGTATAGAGTTGAGAACCACTGAGCAAGTCAATAGAAGCTTAAAAAAATGTCACTTGTAATGAGCTTTTAATTAAATTTAAACTCAAGACTCCAAAAACAGTCTAGAAGCTTTTGTCCTAATGTGGTAGAAAGCTAGACAGATACAAGGACTATGGGCCAGGCACAGAAGGTCACCAGGGTGTTAAACCCTGGGTGCCTTAGCAACAGACAATTGTAGAGTGTGACCTCCCTCATCCCCAGAATGACATTTCCTCCCCTAGCATAGGTTGCTGGTCATGGGTTTAGACCCCTTTACCTTTTCTCCCTAGAGATAACATCTAGGCCTCAGTTGTATTTCGGCCCCAGGCCCAGAAAAGCAGCAAAACCTGACAAGGAACACCATGGCTGACCTCAGGACCAGCTGTATTTACTAATGATCCCGTGCCCTGGTGCCGACCAATCAGTGGAGACCCCCAACCCTGAAAGGACACACCTGGAAAGCTGGGTGAATATTCTATTGGGATCCTCCCCTAGGACCTCTCCTAAAATCCCGGCCCTCAAAAGCCCTAAGGAAGGAGGACCCACCTTGCTCTCCCTCACGCCTGAGCCTTTCCTCTCCCCTTCTTCTTCCCCCAGGAGCAATACCATTACCTTCCTCTCTCATAAGCTCCAAGGACCCTTCTTTTGCCTCTGTAACTTGTTCCCTGAGCCCATTTCTTCTACAGCTCACTTCTTCTACCTCTGTGACTTCCTAAATAAACATTCTCTTGTAGTTTGAGTCTTGGCTTTGAATTCTTTCCTACTCAGAACTCAAGTACCAAGGTTGCTGAGCCGGGGTCCAGTCTGACCCCACCAATCTACCACCAGGTGCCATTCTCCCTGCCACCAGCACTATTGCAAATAGTGAAAAGACACACCAAAGACAAATGCTTCCTGTTGACTGATGGCAACTGGCTTGAGTAAATCACCTGAGACAAGAGCTAATCCGATAAATGGGAATATAGCACCTGTCCCATGTATCTCTTGTTTATTGATTTGGACTAAAAATATTCCAGAAGCCTCCTAATAAAGCTATATGATATCTGTATATAAAAGTTTTTAAGCAAATTAAATTGACCAATCATTATTTTAGTGAACTTGTATCCCTGGGAATGGCAAACCATGGCCAACTTTTTTGTAAACAGTTTTACTGAAATATAACCATGCCTATATATTTAAGAAAAAATTTGCCAACTCTTGATCTAAAGCTGTTTTCAAACTTAATTGTGTATCAAAGTTACATGGAGCACTAATAAACACAGAAGCCCAAGCTTTTTATCAAGTTCCCATGTAATTGTGATATACACCAAAATTTGAGTACTGCTCTAGATTAGCACTTCTCAAACTTCAATATGCACATGAATTTCCTGGGGACCATGTTAAAATACTCTGCTTCAGTAGGGTCTGGGGTGGACTTGTCTCCTTTTCAAATAAGCTCCTAGGTGATGTCAATATTGCTGACCAATGGACTGCATTTTGAGTAGCAAGAACTCAGATCAGTGCTTCTCTGACTTGGCTGCACATGAGAATCACATGGGTAGCTAATGCAAGGTACAGATGCCGCTCCCAAAGACATTTACTTGGTCTGAGTTGTGACCTTAAAAACACCAGATTTTGTTTTTAAGATCCCAGAGGGATTCTATTTGCAGCCAAATTGAGAACTTCTGCAGGACAACTCATCATCTCAGTAGTCAAATTTAAATCAGGGGTGGGGAGCATCCAGCACAGGCCCTATAGGGTTGAAATCATTTGGTCTGGCCCTGCCAAGGAAACCACAGGCAGGACTCAAAATTCAGTAAATCTGGGTGCCATTTTCATAGCTAACTTTTAAGTTGATAATTTTGTATAGCCTGTGAATGTTATACCCAAATGGCCCTTGGCAGAAATAGGTTCCCCACTCCTGATTTAAATAGTGGAATTCTCAACATAGCTTATTTCCTTTATATAACATCCAAGATGGAAATCTGCTAGCATGATGCATATATCATGGCTAGGCTTTGGCCAGCAGACCTATTATTCTACCCAAGCTGTATCCTCGACTCTGATCTTAAGTTACAAATCTAAGCTTCAATTTCTCCATCTAATAAGGATTGGAATCCCTGAGATAATCAAAAGAATAAAATGAGAGAATTGTGAAGGCGGTTTGGAGAGTACTGTATCCTATAAATAAACATATACACAAAACCCTCCACTTTGCACTCTGCTTACAGTGCCTAAGGGACACATACTTCACTTTTCACCGCTAAAGCATATCAAAACAGCTATAAATGTGGAAGCAAACAGTTGAATTTCTAACAAAGTGCTTAATGACACAGTTCCAGGAATGCATTGTGTCATAAGAAGGGACCCACCGGTAACAACTGAAAGATTAGTAAAGGATTACCAGCTCCAGGAAAAAGACAAAGGACTGCCTTTTCGAGGGGTTGTCAGCACTGCCTTTTGTCATTAACTTCAAATACACTTAATGAAAACACTTAAAGGAAGATTTGGTTGCAAGTTATCAACTTTGCACAGAGGACTGAAGGAAAAAAAGGAGTCTGATACCAATAAAGAATAAAACCCCAAAACAGAGCCAGAGACACAGAAAGGAGTGGCATGGAGTTTAATTTGGAAGGCAAAAAGGTTACACAATGGAAGGGAGAAGAGGTCACGTAAATAAATGCTCAGTACAAAGTTGTTTTGACACAGAAGCAAGGGAACTTGTCTGGCTCTCCACCAGCACACCAAATCAGAGCCAGCAGTAGTATAAATCTGAAGAAAATCCATGTGTCCAACAAGCTGCCATCTCAAGAGCCCTTCTCCAGGGGGAATCAAAACGTGAACCTAAAAGAAATAAGTGGAAAGGTAAGAGGAAACATCCAAGGTTTTTAAAAATGTCTTATGATACTACAGACCGTGCCCCAAATCATGGGCAATATAGCCAGGCTAGAACCAAGTGTTTTTCACCAAACATTTTATAGAAAAATCAATAAAAATTAATGTTCAAATCCGAATTCCAAGCACACCAAGGCAAAGCTGACTAGGAATTGGTAGACATGGGTTCTGACTCCAGCTCTATGATTAATTAGCTGCACACCTTTACGTTAAGTACCTCTGACCTCTCAGGCTCAACTCTTAGAGGTGAGGAGGTAGAAATTTAGCCTAGAGCTTCTCTGGATCTAGAAAGCTTATAAAGCACTATATTCCAGTTTTGGGGAAGATGAAGAAAAAATTCGAGAGAAAGTAGAAAAAAATTCCCAATCTCAGATTTAACAAACGAAATACAGAAGAAATAATTTTTTCATTTACAGATAAGTTTTATTTTGGGGAAGAATGTGCATAATAACTCTGAGAAGTGTCTACACTGCTACTAGAGTCAGATGAGACTGGGATCTGGTAGTTGTGAGGTGGAGCCCTGCCTCACAAACATGGAGAGCTGTGCTCCAATATGGGTAGTCAGAAAGTAACCCTTTGCCCTAGGGGCTCCAAAGTTTCTAGCCAAAGCAGCTGATTTTCCTGCAGTGAGACATAAAAATACTGTAATCTTCTATGTGTGTCATGGCCGGAAAAAGGTTGGGAAAAACTACCTTGCAGAAGAGCTGGGCTACCCCAGTAGGTAAAAGGGCACCACCTTATTTTGTGTGTTAGTTCTGATCTGGAGATTCCAGCATCAGAGCTTAAAAGAAAGATCTTAGACTTCTAGCCAGAGTGCTTTTATTTCACTAACAATGGTATTTAGAGAAATGCTACATAATTGCAGAACATTCCTACATCAGTGGAATTGCAAAAGAACAAAAATAGGGAACAAAAAGTATCCACAATGCCAAACAAGAACAAACAGACCTATTAATACTCACCTTTTCACTGAATCAGATTTCTTAAAGCAACAGACCATGAGTTAATATGACATCAGTTCTAATGGCCGAGGTGAGAGAGGGCCATTTCAGTGAAGAGCTTTGATACTTTTACAATTATAAAAGAAATCCTAGTTTAATACAAAAGTCGTTTTGAGATTCTATGGTATCAAAACATTTAAATATGAGACATTGGAGCTGGTCCATCTAGAAGGCAAAAATTACTCACAAGAGTAAGTCTCTTTCATAGCGGTTTTCAGAAAATTATATTTACAAAGATCTGTTCCCTTCTTTTAAAGCAAAAGTATATTTACCAGACAGTATTCTAAAAGCATAGGTTCGAGGAGTCTTTGAAATGTTAGCTCAGTAAAATTGGACTACTCAACAGCTCAGAAGAATGGTTTCCACTGCTAACCAAGAGATACATATTTCAGGAAACTATAAAATTTCCTCCTCTGATATGAAGACATGCAAAATGGAAGACACCTACTGAAAAAAGTTAGCATGACTTCTTCAGTCTATTTCCCTCTCACAGAAAAAACAGCACCATTTGGTCACTCTATTCTAATCATCTTAAAAGAAAGCAAGGCACAACACAAAGAACTGTTAAAAATAATAATTCTCTGTATAGATACAAAAGATAATGCCAGACAGGGTTATTTCTATTTGGAATCTGTATTCTTCTCCAGTATCATCTCTATTCAGACACAGCACTGAGCAGATATGCTCAAATACTGATTTTCCTTCCAATCCATCTCATCCTGGATCCCGGTCACCCAATTAAAACTGAAAGTAGACAAAATGTGACTCAAAGACCATTCTGCAGAAATACTAGGTTCAGAGTTCAATTTCAGTTGTTACAATTTCAGAAGGCACAGGCTGTATATTTCTAAAACTGAAAGGAACTTTAGAGGTCAGCTAATCTAATCCTCTCATTTTATAGATGAGGAAAACTGTAACCTGGAGTTTGACAGATTTGTCCAGAGTTGTTCTGTCCAACACCATGGCCACTAGCCACAGGTGACTATTTAAACTTAGTTAAAATTAAATAGAATTCAAAATTCCATTCCTTAGTCACTTAGCTCCATTTCAAATGTTCAATAACCACATGTGACTGGTGGTCACGGTACCAGGTGACGCAGACTCAGAACATTTCCACATTGCAGAAAGTCCGGGGTCACTCTCTTTGGGTAAAGTCAGTTCTCTTGCATTTCTTCTGGATCATATTAAAGATGACCAACTTTGCAGAAACATTTTAGATAGCCTGACTTCATCTTTTCTTATCAACCTCTCCAGTTTTTTCTATTTAAAAAAAACAAGTTTAATATTTTTAACAAAAACCTTCTAAGAAGACGTATATATTTATCATCCAAAAATCTCTGAACATAATAGAGAAGAAAAATAAAATTTTTGAGTCACAATGTCTGTTAAGTTCCCACTCAGTCACTTATTAGTCCCTGGGCCTAAACAAGTCAACTTAAATTTCACCATGGCTTAATTACCTCATGTGTAAACAGGAAGACTATTTGTCTACCTCCATCAGAGGGTAGACCATGAGGATCACATGGGTTATGTGTGTAAAAGAGTATGTGCAATGGATATGAGTCCTGAAAGACTGGTGATAACTATAATACATTTTACAAATATTATTTAATTTTATAAAAGGCCTTATATAAACATTGTGCATTTTGTTATACAGATCATCACACTTTAACTTTCCTATGAATAGATGACGGGACTCTGATAATATGGATAAAAGCCAACAATTGAAAGGGGGGCAAAGCCCAACTAAGGATCCACACAAATAGCCCATCCTCCTCAAACACAATGGGAACTCTCATGAATTCCAGTAATCAAAGGCTTGAACAGCTGCAAGAAACTGATGAACATCCGGTCCAATCTCAACTGTGCAGAGAGGGAAACTGGGACTGAGGGACAAGTTTACTTGTTCATTTCACACTGCAGGTCTTCCGACTTTTAGTCTCATGTTTATTTTTGCCTTAGCTTCTTTCCTCCACAGCACTTTCCACATGTCTCAGCATCCACATGACTAGTGACACAACTATTTTATATAGCCTTTTTTTGCAGTTAAAAATGATTTATTCATCACACATTCAAAAAACATGCATTGTGACTGTTAGCCTGTGCTAAGTTCTGAGGTCCCAACCCTCAATGGGAGAGACAGGGAAGGGAATCAATAGCTTCTAACAATGTGACAAGTGCAGCATTAGAGGCATGCACAGTGGACCCCAAGAGCTCCAGAAGAGGCTCCTATGCAACCTGGGGCTGAAGAGAACTTGGAGTAGGAATCATCAAGCTACAAAAATGGAGCAAATAAGGCAGGGAGTTAGGGCAGCAATAAACTTCATAAACACAAATCTTGATATTCTCTCTGCCTCTCTGTCTCTGGTAGCTTTAAATGGACCAAATACAAAAGAGAGCTCAATTACCAATTAGAGAGTCATCAATTAGTGTTTTTTAGTAAATACAATAAGCACATTCAAGGTTTTAAGAATAGCAGGTAAAGAATTAATCTCCCCCTCTGAGGAAAAGATGAGTTGAAGAAAGATTATGATGTGTTTAGCTCAAAATATGTTCTACACATTTAGACTAGTTCCCCTTTTGGTGGCTGAACCTAATTCACTATAAAGTGAAATGTCAAAGTATAAATGAAATTTTAAAAACAGCCCCCCCCCCCAAAAAAGTAAAGATTATTACCAGTGGGGGGGTTATGTTGAGAGCAAAAACAAGTCTAGAACAAACCAAAAGGAAGCTCTTGAACTGACAAGAAAAAGAAAGAAAACCTGCACACGGTCTTTCCTGAGTGACAAAAGCCTTGGGCCACTTAAAGGCTCCATGCCCTTGTGCCTAACTCAACACTGCCCACTTCTGGCTAGAATGTAAAGCAACCCCCACCCAGTATCTAAGCCCACTTGGACCTCTGCTGCCCTCCTGTGACTGAAAAAAATAGGTTTTATCACAAAGATATCAGGGGCTTCTTCCCCCAAACTCAACTTCTCTTAGGCTTTGCAGTATCTTCTCTCAGCAGATGAAATGTACAATCCACTAGGTGGCGGCAGAACCTAAAGAATAATATTTAGATTCCTTTCCTGAGATAATTCTCTAGATTACTATACTTCACTGATGAATTTGAAAAGCCAACAGTAATTGCACATTTGTAAATAGTAATGCTTGTCAGAGTTATATTCTGCACAGTCCTACAGCCCCCTTGTTCCATCCAGGATTAAACGCTATAAATTTTTAGAGACTTGTGGTAGAATGGCCTCCATTATAAAAACAAAGCAACACTAACAAGTTTTTAACACAAATATTAGCCAAACAATTTCCACCAGGCTGACACACTTTCAAGCTCAAGTTTGACCCTCTGTGCCCTTTTCACTTTACCCTCTGATCCAGGGCCCAAGTCCAGGAACTTTCCTTCCCAAACCATCACCCAATGGTAGCTAAGTCTCTCTTTCCTTCATTTCCCTTTGGAACACCTAAGATAGTCTGCCATATACTATTTTAAAGAATTGCACAGAGGTACGAACAAACAAGACAGAAAATAATTACAGAAAGTATGTAAGCCCAGCCGAGAGTGGCTCAGCGACTGAGCATCGACCTATGATCCAGGAGATTGAGGTTCGATTCCCAGAAAGGGCACATGCCCAGGCTGCGGGCTCGATCCCCAGTCAGGGGCGTGCAGGAGGCAGCCGATCAACGACTCTCTCATCACTGATGTTTCTATCTATCTCCCTCTCTCCCTCTCCCTTACTCTCTCTGAAATCAATAAAGATACATTTTTTTTTTTTTAAGTATGTAAATTTTTATTTCTTTTCTTTAATCCTCATGCAAGGATATTTTTTCTATTGCTTTTTAGAGAGAATGGAAAGGACGGAGGGGGAGAGAAAAAGACACACACATCGACTGGATGCCTCCTGCATTGGCCAGGACAAGGACTGGGGATTAAACCTGCAACCCAGGTAAGTGCCCTTGACTGGGAATCGAACCTACGACCCTCTGGCCGCCGCTCTAACCACTGAACCACACCTGCCAGGGCAGTTAAGTAAAGTTTTAAATATTCTAATCTACTCAGCTTGTGTCATGCATTCATTTAAAAAAGATTTACTGCCATCTAAGTACCAAACATTGATCATCATTTTAAATGTGCATGAATTCTCCCAACTCAGAAGCTCACTAGGAGCATTTTTCACTTTTGCATTTACATTTTTATGATAATCTAAAAAATATTTAATCTATTCTTGACCACTGGAATAGTCATCTTTTTTTTTTTTATTTATTTTTTTAAATATATCTTTATTGATTTCAGAGAGAGGAAGGGAAAGGGAGAGAGAGAGAGAGAGAGAACCATCAATCATGAAAGAGTCATTGATTGGCTGCCTCCTGCATGCCCCCTACTGGGGATCGAGCCCGCAACCCGGGCATGTGCCCTGACAGTGAATCGAACGCTGATCGCCTGGATCCTAGGTCGACACTCAACCGCTGAGCCACGCCCAGCTGGGCAACAGTCATCTTTAAGCAGTGCTGCCAACTAAGCAGCTTTTACCACAGGGTTTCTTAAAATGCCATCTTTAGACATGTTTTCAGGAGATCACAAAATTAAAGTAAAGATTGTGTTTAATAGATCTTAGGTTTACGAGTCTTGGCTGATGAAAATTGCCACGAACTTCTAGTCTTACGGCAGAGGGAAGGAAATGGGACTGGAGAGGAATTCAAAGGGAACTTCAGCTGAATCAACAATGTTTATAATTTGTTCGAAATCTATTAATTCCAGGTGGTGGATACCTGGGTGTCTGTTTTAGTCCCTGTACTTTTCTGTATTTTTTTTTTTTTAATATATTTTTATTGATTTCAGAGAGAGGAAAGGAGAGGGAGAGAGAGAGAGATAGAAACATCAATGATGAGAGTCATTGATTGAGCCTGCAACCGGGCATGTGCCCTGACCAGGAATCGAACCTTGATCGCCTGGATCCTAGGTTGATGCTCAACCGTTGAGCCATGCCCGGCCGGGCTCTGAATTTTTTTTACTGTCATAATAAAAACAAAGAAAGGAAAGCAATGAGAGGGAGGATAGTGATAAAATAACTGTGGTAACTTTTTAAATACACTTCTTTAATTCTGCAATTGTCAAATACTTTATAGTAAACAACCTTAAGCAAAAATGGGATATAAAAATTTTTTGAGGTGAGATTGATTATCAGACTTATTAGTTACAAGATTTCCAGCAAGGCTTTCCAAACCTCTGTTTCTCATCTGTAAATAGAATTAGCAAGCCTGTCCTCATAAGGTAGTTTTGAAAATAAGACAGAACAGAAAGCACTTAAAGGCTGGCCAGAGTGAGCTCTCACTGTCTGTTAATGTTATCTTCCATACTTCCCCTGGAATAAATTTATTTAACTCAATACCATTTTCTTTTGATCTGCCTTTTTCAGAGTAGCTGCTGGTTTTAAATGTTACCCCCAAATTCATGCAAGAGCAGTACACTATAGAAGTTTATTCCTTTTATACCCAACTCTCAATGTACTTGGCAAGTATGGAAGAATGTCCAGTCTGTTTTGTTCTACCTCCTGAGTTGGTATAAATATCGAGAACTCACTTGGAAAACTATTTTCAGAGTGCTGTCACATTGCACATAGAACTGAGTTAGAAGCACATAAAAAGGGCAAATGATGTACGTTAAATATTGAGAACAGGACAGTAAAGTATATGTCAAATAAAGGATCTCTATGAAAAACCCCGGGCAGTCCCCCAGGGAGAACGTACTCTCTATGAAATGATTTAACACTGCAATCTGGGATTGGAAGATTTTGCTGTACCTTGGGCCCATAATTCCCAACTGAACAGGTGGCTCTAGGTTGTTACAACAGTCTGCATTATGCAATTTCTGCTGAGCCTGCTTTTTTTGTCTCTGTTTTTGTCATAATTTTGAAATACTAAGCTCTCTGCAGCAGGGTCCTCCTCCAATCATGACAGCCCTAGGAAATAATTCTCCATGATCTGGTATCTCCCTGAGCCCAGAGAGCATCCTTGAAATGTTTGTGCTGTCCTTTTATTAAGCACACACATGACTTATCTAGAAAAAATAACTTGAGAAATCTAGAGTAAGGCAATCAGAAGACTTATGACCTTTCCAGCAAAGTTCCTATCAGGGAGCCCAAGAGTTACTCATGATGATTGCAGGCATAAGGTCAAGGTTGATGGGTCAACTTTTAGCTGTACTCAAAGAGTCCTCATTGGTCAGATACCTTGTCTACTGCCTCTGCACAGTGAGTGGCTCCTTTCTCTGGACTCCCACAGTACTCTGTTCACATTTTTAGTGTGGCTTGAACTATACTGTATTTAACTGCTGTGTTTGCCTATAAGGTAAGAGCCATATTTTACTTTCTTTTTATTTCCAGTAATAAGGCATTGACTGGCACATAGAAAAAGGGGAAGGGGGAAGGACAACTCAAGTCCTGATCAAGTCTCCAAAGAGTTAAACTGTATTAGAATAGAAAGAAGTGATTCTAAAACTTCTTCACTGAAATAACCTCTGCGACCTTACCACTATCAAAAATGAAACCTTACCTGAACTAACAGAACTGTTTTTGAGGCAATATCAATAATGAAAAGGATCTATGTAATGTAAATAACTAATTAATTCATGCCAAAAACTGAAGTATAGTCATTGTCGCATTATTGCATTCACTTAGTACATGGTTGCTCTAACTCTTGTGTTGGATTTCTGATTGGTACAAAAATGATAGCTTTTTAAGTAGTGACAGAAAGAAGTTGGTCCTGGGATATTCTTTCCCCAAACAGGATAACATTTCCTAAGGTTCTCTTTTCTGTTACCACCCAGTAAACACTACAACACTAAATTTTGTAGTGAAAAGGCAAAGAAGAGAGTACATTCCTTCATCAATAAGCTACGTGGAGTACTGGAAGAACATGAGACCAACAGCACCACTGGACTAAGGCAACCACTTAGCTATGTGGCTAGGGAATGCCAATGGATTATTCAGGATCTCTGTTTTCTTATATATAAAGTGTGTGGGAAGCAACCATGTACATCCAAGCAGAGCTTTCGGATTCTGCTTGTAAGGGAGGGATGGAGAAGAGGGGATAGCACACATAAAGGAGAGTCCAAGCAAAGAGGGCTTTTCAACTTGTCAATGAAAACAGTTCCAGTTCCAATGCTGTTTTATATATGGAGAACCTATAGAAGAGTTGGTTTAGAAAAAAAGAGCTCTACTGTTAAAAAAGGGAAAATAGCAAATAAAACAAATAGCATCACACCCTTTATTCTAATGTGTTCTCCCAAGCTAATCCAATTTCCCCTTTTACTTCTACTTTAGCACATATATTAGCAAATGGCAAGTCTTCCATTCAGCATATAATGGATATCTGTCAGGCGTAAGCACTATACTAGGTACTATGGGGACAATGGTCCAGATTTAAAGTCATCTAAGATCAGCCCAGCCAGTGTGGCTCAGTGGTTGAGTGTCGACCCATGCACCAAAAGGTCACTGGTTCAATTCCTGGTCAGGGCACATGCCCGGGTTATTGCCCCTCCAGTAGGGGGTGTGCAGGAGGCAGCTGATCAATGGTATATACCTCTCTCTCCCTCCCTCTCTCTAAAAATCAATAAAAACATATTTTTTAAAGTCATCTAAGATCAAAATCAAAAATTTCAGAGCAAATCTAAAAGCAAAACCTACAATTATTGTCTCTTCCAAGATCTCTGAGTTATTTTCATGGAGTTATTGGTGCAGAAATTTATGTATTAGCTACAGGCAAACTCTCATTTTGTTATCTTAATGATTTGCAGAACAGTGAGAAGAGAAGGCAATGACCAAGAGCAAAAGCACTGATGAATCATGATGATATTAATGCATACTTTGCAGACTGATGAAAATTTCTGCAAAGGTCTTATCAGCAACATGGGAACCTTGCCAACCATGATCAAAACCAGTCCCATCCAATTTCCATTTCTAAAATCAATATGATGGGCCCAGCCAGGCATGGCTCAGTGGTTGAGCACCAACCTAAGATCCAGGAGATCACAGTTCAATTCCTAATCAGAGCACATGCCCAGGTTGCAGGCTTGATCCCCAGTTGGGGACGTGCAGGAGGCAGCCAATTAATGACTCTCATCATTGATGTTTCTATCTCTCTCCCTCTCCCTCCCTCTCTCTGAAATCAATAAAGATATATTTTTTAAAAAAAGATGGGACAAAGGCTATGATTACCACTTACATTCTTCTAGTCTCCCACTCCTCAATTAAGCAAACAGGAATGATTCAGCCAACGAAGTTCATGACAACAAGGTGCAGGATGGTGCTGGCAAAGAGAAAATCAGCAAAGGCACGCTCTGGGGAGATGCCTTGGAAATCCGCTTTGTTCTGTGGGTTGATCTGTATTCTCAGACAAACTGTACAAGAAGCAAAACACAAAAATTATTATCTAGAAGTATAAAACAAATGACTGCTAATGAACACACACATACCCTATGACCCAACAGTTCCATTCTAACAGAAATGATTCATAAATGCATCAAAGGCATGTACAGAAATGATACCCATGACAACCCCAAACTGCAAACAGTCTAAATGTCTATCAACAGTAAAATGGATAAATTATGGCATATGCACATAACAAAACACTATTTAGCAATGAAGGAGGAAGGGGGAACTGGAGGAAGGTGGTAAAAAGGTACAAACTTCCAGTTATAAACTAAATAAGTACTAGGGATGTAATTATGATTATAGCTAACACTGCTACATGATATATAGGAAAGTTGTTAAGCAAGTAAATCCTATAAGTTCTAATCACAAGGAGAAATTTTTTCCTTTCTTTCTTTCTTTCTATTGTATCTATGAGAGAAGATAAATGTTAATTGAACCTATTGTGGTAATCCTTTCACAGTGTATGTAAATAAAACCATCATGCTGTATGCCTTAAACTTATACAGTGATGTATGTCACAAAACTGGGAAGGGGAGGGAAGAATCAGCAAACAAAACAAAACAAAAAAACCATGACATGAATAAATTCCACAAATATAATGTTGAGCAACACCATCCAGGCATAAAAAATACATGCTGTATGATTCCATTTATATAAAGCTTAAAATGAGGCAAAACCAACCTATGGCAATATAAGCCAGGATACTGTCTTTCATCTTTCATGGTAGGGGCAACTGGAAAGGTAGAAGGTAGAGGCCTCTAGAGTGCTAGTAATGTTCTATAGCTTGATCTGGGTGGTGGTTAAATATGTGAATTTACAAACTTATCAAGTGTACACTTAAGTTTTATGCTCTTACCTGTTAAAGGAAAAAAATATAACCTCTCAAAGTTAGGCTAAAAACTAAAGGCTTACTCAGAAAATATATATACATATAAAACCAAAAAATCTTTAGAACTTTCTTATCTTCTAATTAAGTTATACATAGATTGGAAAGAGGCAGTAAAAAAGGGGCTGGGTTGAATGACAAAAACTTATAAAACTGTATTGTATAGCAGAGATTATAAATATAAGATGCTTATCTGCGAGGAACTCATAATTGTAGAAAATCTTTGATCTCAAAGTTCGAGCAGCTGCTCATCTCAAAAAAGGCAAAAGACCTAACTAAGCTCATTAACTTGACAGAGAACTCTCCACTGCCACATTCTACACCCTTGAAGATTCCAGCCTGATACATTTTTAGCCACAGTCACCATTTGACATGAAAAGGGAGCTCCAGGAACATACTTTCCCAAAATACCTTTATGCCTATGATAAATGATTACACTGCTTAAGAAAACCAAAATTTGCTTCAGGCTAGCATCCATCCCCTTACTAACCAAGGAAAGGAAATGAACAGAGATCTAACCCAAAAGGTCAGAAAACTACCAGACTACTTCTCCACAATCCATCACCATGGTAACAGAGCTTTCATTATGCTTAAACATGTAAACAGTGTGGAAGCACCACTGATCTTTTCAAGCACCTGGACCCTTCAAAATATGCAGGACAATGACAGATGACAGAAGCAAGGACAACCAATTAAAATGCTGCTGTGGATGGAGTACAGATTGTTTCATGCATTTCAGACAACTGGCAATATCTATTAATATGTAAAATATTTTTACCTTTTGACTAAGGAATTTCTCTTATAGAACAATGACATTCTAACAGCATATTAGTAAAGTTGAAAAAAAATGAAAAAGTTAAAATGTCCTTAAGAGGATTATTTAAATAAATTACACTATATACATGCAGTGAAATCCCATGCAACCATTCAAAAGAATGATTTAAATCTCTATAGGTTGGCAGTAAAGATACCTAAGACATATTACATGAAAAAAAGCCAAAAAAGTATTCCATTCCCCATTTCTTTAAATATATATATGTGTGTATATGGGGGAGGGAGGGAGAGAAAGAGAGAATTATTTTCTCATTTGTTTTAGTTGGACTCTAGGAGAAACTATTAATAGTGGCTACTGGGGTGGAGGACAAGGGTAGTGTTTCGGGAAAAATGAGGGGGCGAAAGAAAAGAGAAGCTCCCCATGAAGGTGGGGAAGAAAACAAATCGATGTGTTATCATTATCATGATCACAGTAACCCAAATTATTACAATGACAACATAAGCATGTTGTCCTGCTGAAATGCAAAGAACCCTGGAGGTCATAAAGACCAACACTCCATTTAGTGCATAAAATGCCCAAGAGGCTGTAGGGGTGGGCATGCTGGGGGGAGGCTACATGAATCACCTAGGAATTTTTCCAAAGTATACTCACCATTCCAGAATCTGATAAGCCATCCCAGTTGAATAATCACAAACCTTCCAGAGTCTCCTGATAGGAATGTCATATCCCTCAGATGAATTGGGGTAAACAAAAGGCAAAGAACACCTGTTCAAAATGCTCCTCCACAAGTGATCCTTCAGTCTCTCCCTGAGCACTTCGAGAGTTGGAAATTTACAACCTCCCGAGGCAGACTGCTCCATTTAAGCAGTTCTAATTTAATCTACCCCTTATATGTTTATCCCTTCAGCAAAATACTAACTGAGCATCTATTATATGTCATGCGATGTCCCAGGTGCTGGAAATGTGGCACAGAACAAGACAGACAAGCATCTGGCTCCCAAGGAACTTACACTCCAATGGAGAGAAACATATAATACATAAGTAAACAAACAAGAAAATGTCACATAGAGATATGTGCTATGAAGAAAATAAAACAAGATAACAAGAGAGTGACTGGGAAGCTATTTTTTATTTAGTGGTCACAAACCTCCTAAGACGATGCTATTTAAGACCAAAATTTTAAAGGCAGGATCTAGGGGCAGAGCATTCCATGCAGCAGAACAATCTTGACATGTTCTTGGTATAACAGGCCATACTGAGGGAGGTGGCTGGGCAGGAAGGTTCAACCTGGAGTTGCATATCAGACATCTAGTGAAGATGTCAAGCAGGCAGCTGGATTTACTAATTTGGAATTCAGGGAACAGGTCAGAACTAAAAATATAAATGTGGTAGCTATACAGATATTATTTAAATTCACCTATAAAACAAAATACAGAGAAGGTATCAAGAACCATGCCCTCCAACAGATAAGAACCTAGTAAAAACAGTAGGAAGGAAAAACCAATGAGGTGAGAAAGAACAAGGTAAGTGTAGTTTAGTAAAATTTTCAAGAAGAAAGTACTCCACACAGAAGCAAGCAGCCAACTACGTTAAATGCTACTGAGTATTCAGGTAAGTTGAGGTAGATGGCCATTAGATCTGGCAAGAGTAGTTTCACTTAGTGGTGAAGAAAGACCACCACCAAGAGTGGGGTAAGGAATAAATGGAAAATGAGAAAGCATAAACAGCAACTAGACTACTCTTTCTAGGAATTCTGTGATGATGGAGAAGAAAAAAAAAAGAAATGATAGCAGCAGGATACGGTATCTGGGATCAAATAAAGACAATTGTAATTGAATACTATTAGAGCATGTTTGTATGATGAAAGGATAAAGTAGAGAAGAGAAATTAATAATGCAGAATAGAAAGATGATTACAGAAGCTGAGTCCCTGAGTGAGCAAGAGGACTGAATTCTCTGCACAAGTGAAGGAGTTGGCCTTTGATAGAAAAGGGACACTTCATCCACCATTATAGGAAGTAAGCAAAAGAGCAAGGATCCGAGTGCAGGTGAACTCCTGATTCCTTGGTGGAAAGATGAAAGGATTCCTATCTACTTTTTTAGTGAAAAAAATAAAGCAAGATCATCAACTGAAAATATAGGAATAGAGGAAATGAAAGAGAGTGGAAAGAAAAGTTATAAAGCATATTTTAGAAAAGCAAACATATCAGGGGAGTATTATAAAACCACTGGGCAGGGCTGAATGCCCATTTGTATTCCTGTTCTCACCAATACTTCTCCATCACAGCACTATATCCATATTTACTTGTACCTCCCACCATATTATAAACATTGTGAGAATAGAATAGAGATCAGCTGTTTCACAGTTGAACCCTCAGTACCTTGGAAGAGAACCTGGCACATAATTGCTCAGTATTCCTTAAATTCTTATGGGCATGCTCACAATTTACCATATACAGTGTTAAGCACTGAGGATGCAAATGACAGCCCCTACCCTCAAGGGGCTCACCTTCCAGAGAGAAGACAGACATGCAAACAAATACAGCACAGTATAAAAGTGCCATACACACACACACACACATACACACTGAAATGGGAATACAGGGGAGTGGTGGGAGAGTCAGGGAACGGTTCCAAAGCGAAGCAGCTCTTGAGCTGAGATGTCTAAGAAGTGCAGGAATTTTCCAGGCAGTCAAGCAAAGGTAAAATAGCTTGAGATGTTCAGGGAAGAACAAGTAACTCAGTAACACTGGAGAATAAAGTACAGGGGGCAGAGGCAAGAGATAAAGCTGGAGATATGAACAGGATCACATCATGAAAGAGCCTACACACCATGGAAAAAATTTATAATTTTTCCTTGGGAACCATAGACAAATTTTAGGTAGGGAGTGGCACAATCAGACTTGAAAGTGAAATAAGCCTGCAAACATAGTGGAAGACGGGCTGGAGGGAGAGGTACCGGAGGCTGGGAGATCAGTAAGGAAGCTTACAGCAGTCTATTTAAGAGCCTGAGTCAACTGAGGATAAAGAGGTAGCAATAGATATAAAATAGATTTAGAGGACTCTCAGGCACAAGGTTGGCAAACTTCCAATCTCTTGGAGAGTAGTTATGAGAGATAATACAAGGGCCCATAAAGCTGATGGATAATGCCCTAAAATACGCCCCTCTACCCTGGTCACACAGCCCAACCACTCCCAGAAAACATTCTGGAATAGGCCTCCTTGCCTTTCAAATCAAACTTCTTTTGAATTTGTAAACTAGGGAAAACAAAACTATTTTTTTAATCCAAAATTGTTTCATATAGATTAGAGAACAGACTAGATCAAAGTTGTGAAATGACTTTAAAAATTATTTCAAGACCTAGCCAGTCTGGCACAGTGGTTACAGTGCCAGCCTTCAGACTGAAAGGTCCTGGGTTCGATTCCGGCCAGGGGCACATACCTCGGTTGCAGGCTTGGTCCCAGTCAGGGCGTGTGCAGGAGGCAACCAATTGATGTGTCTCTCTCATATCGATGTTTCTCTCTCTCTCCCCCTTGCACTGTCTCTGAAAAGCAATGGAAAAAATATCCTCGGGTGAGGATTAAAAAACATATATATATATATATATATATATATATATATATATATATATTTTTATATATTATACACACACACATATATATACTTCAAGGTCAAAGATTTAAAGGACAGTCTTAATGTTTTCCACTTATCCCTCCTGCATAGCACTTTAAATGAGCAGAAAGAGGAATTTTAGTTAGGTAAAAAAGGAAACTAGAAGGGCTGCCAACAATGGAATGTTAGTCTGGAAAAGGGGCAGATGTCCTCCTCTTAAGGTATCGAACTACAAGACAAAAAGTGAACTGCTGAGGATGTTTGAAATCTGTAGTGAAGAAAAAATATTCTACCTCTGAGGTCCTTTTAAAGCCTACTATACTGCATATTGTTGATCCCCCAAAAAGATTTCTCAACGGCAATTTTCTTGAAAATTTCTGGCTCTTTCTGGAAACAATGGGTAAGTCTCCAAGGCATGAAGGAATAGAAAAAATAGACTATTTTCATCGGGCCGAAATAACACCAGTCTTCTTAAGTGTGGTAGCATTCTATATTGGTTTAAAATGCACCGATCAATTTCCAAAGAACATATGCTAAATAATCAGATGCAGAAGGAATAGAAGAGAACACACTGCCAAAAAGGAATTAAGGAACCAGGCTAAAGAACTTTTCCCTCCAATTCATCCTACATGCTAACAACAATTTTAAGTCTCTCCCTTACACAAATTAAAAAAAAAAAAAAATCCTTAGATACTTTTCTATTACCTACAGGATAAAATTCAAATTCTTTGGTCTGGGATGCAGTACTACCAATTAACATAATCTCCTACAATTCTCTTTCTTAGCCAAACTGACTTTCTCCCTTCTCTTCCAACAGGAAACACACCACAGGGAAGTTAGAAACACCAGCACCATAAATAGGTACGAGGCTTCCTTTCCCAACAATGAGAATAAAGGATAAACTTCAAATACAAAGGTCTCCTTAAGACTAGTCTCCAGTTGGAAGACCTGGGTTAATAAATGACAGAGCAAGTAGGATTAAGGTCGATACTATCAAAAGAAATATAAATGATACCCTTCTGTGGAACTATGAATTGTCATGAATTCTTTTTTTCCCTAGAGCTTTCATTTCTCTGGCCCAATGACCTGTTATCCAACAGCTTTGGAAATCCTGGTCCCCCCAAATTGACTCCACTACTGAAGTGCCCTTTCACTAGGCATTCTCTTCAATGACAAGCCACTCCCTTCTCACTGGGGAGAAGGGAATCTGCCAATTCTTTTAACCATAACAGTCTCAAATACAGAACTTGGCATAAGGAAAAGTTATCTGATCAAAAAATCTGGTTTTGCCCTGGCTTGTGTTGCTCAGTGGTTAGAGCATCAGCCCACTCATCGAAGGGTTGCAGGTTCGATTCCTGGTCAAGGGTACTCAAGGGCATGTACCTGGGTTACAGGTTCAATACTGGCCCTGGTTAGGGCACATGAGGAAGGCAACCAATAGATGTTTCTCCCCCCTCCCCCCCGCCCCTTTACTCCCTCCCTTTTACTCTCTCTAAAAAGCAATAGAAAAAATACCCTTGGGCGAGGATTAAATAAATAAATTTAAAAAAATAAAAAACACAGACAACCATATTTTTTTTTAATCTTCTGGTTTTAGCACACTAATAATCTACAACTCTAATGCACACCCACTCTTCAGCAAACCACAGGCTTCCATGGTTTGCTGAGGAGTCATTTTAACCCTAGAAGCTTATGAAACCAGTGTGATTTCAGCATGGAGAGGTCTTATTTTTTTAAATCCGCTTTTAGGCCCTACCATATTCCTACCCTTTTCAGAAATGAAGAACAAAATCATCGAACAAAATTCACCAGAGCTTCTCAAGATTCCTTCTTCTGTCTGGCTAGTAAAAATTCTTAGTCATGAACAGTATTTGGGGGAAGGGAAGGGAGAGTCTTAAGCAAAGAGGGTAAGGTACTTGGTGCACCACATCAACTCCTGAAGGCCAAAACACTGCCACAGAGAACAGGGTCTTGGTCATCTAAGGCAAAATTCAAAGATAATGAAATGTCCACCTGATCAACAAGCTAACTCGCCTCCCAGGCGTGGCTCAGCGGTTGCACGTCGACCTGGGATCCAGGCAATTGGGGTTCGATTCCCGGTCAGGGCACATGCCTGGGTTGCAGGCTCGATCAATGACTCTCTCATCATTGATATTTCTATCTCTCTCTCCCTCTCCTTTCCTCTCTCTGATATCAATAAAGATATATTTTAAAAAAAAAAAACCCAGGCTAACTCTGCAACTCCAGACCAGGCTAGTGCGTAAGTCATTAGGCTTATTTTAAGTTCTGAAAAAGAAAGGAGGTAGAGTTCATCTGAGTCTGAACTAGCAATCTGAATACGTAAAAAGCTTTCTACAGATCCATACTTAAAGCTGTAATGAAGTCTCTTCTCTACTGTAAAATGAAGTCTCCAGACCATTTTAATGCTCTATTTTGTCTGTGCCCCAACTAGATTGTAAACTAGTTGAGGACAGGGGACATATACTTGACATATCCCCAAAGCCTTTACCATAATACCAATGTGATTAGATTCAAAATAAGATGGCCTGACAATGATGCTGCTGGGGGGGGGGGGGGGCATGTTTTTAAAGACCAGTGACTGGCAAGGTCTGTGTGGTGGCCACCTATAAAATGGCCTAGCTAACACTCCCTAACCTAAGGCTGGACTCAGTATTCATTGAATGCCTATCGAAGGTCAGGTTTTTGGCAAAAATTTATGGGAACAGTCAACTCTCATTAAATTTGGCAATCTACAAGGTATCAAACACTGGGAATCAGAAAGAATAATAAAGCTAAAATAGAACTACATGGCCTGACCAGTGTGGCTCAGCTGGTCAGACATCATTCTATGCACTGAAAGGCTGCTAGTTCTATTCCTGGTCAGAGCACATGCCCAGGTTGTGGGCTCGCCAATCGATGTTTCTCTCTCTCTCTCTCCCCTACTTCCTCTCTGTAAAAGTCAATTAAAGAATCTTTTTTTAAAAAAGTCAAGGATGACTCCTTGGTTTAAATAAATAAATAAAATAGGACTATGTGAATAAAAACCGAGTTCAGGATAGTGAAATAACATCCTTATCCACAAGAAATAAGTAGGAGCAGCTAAACACCAGTCAAGTAAAGGATGATTCAACAAGCAAAGCTCCCATGCTTATATTTCTCACACTGTTCATTGAAACATTTCACCTGAGGTCGGTAATGATTAGGCCAAGGCGAGAGAGACGCTTCTATTTTAAAACTCTACCAACTTTAAGAGGGTATTAAAGTTAAGTGAAAACTGGAATCGAGTTTTCCCTGGACCAAAATAAAGTGGATCACCAGGCTGAGCAGCAGCATGTAGATAGTTTCTTTACAGATTTAATTCCAGCTACTAGGCGGTTGTTTGGTATTTAGTATGTGACAACCTCTCTGAGCCTCAGTTTCCCAATTTACAAAAAGTGGGTAATGCAGGCTTCTCTCATAACTTCACGAGGCGGTGGTCTGATATAAAAAAAAAAGAGTACGGTGAAAATAAAAGCAGCGCACCAAAGTAACACATTATTACTGCGATTACTTATAGAATCATTCATTACCCGCTAGGATGAAGCTCCCCACACAGGAGATGAAGCCCGAGAGGAACGAGTTGAAGGGGAAGGTCCCCACGAGGAGACAATAACCGAACTGCAGCGCCCCGGTCAGCAGTATGTACAGGAGGTACGCGTCCAGCAACTTCAGACGCTGAGGAGTGGTGCTCAAGTACTCTTCTAAGAACCGAGAAATGACCGACACCACCGAGGCAGACATGGCTACAAGATCGTTACGCCGGCCTGCACTCCGCAGAGTCGAACTGGACGCGGCCACCACACCGGATGTAGAGTTCGCGCGTGCGCACCGCCGTAACCCAGCTCCTCCCTCCCCGATTGGCCAATTTGCGCAGGCGTAGAGGCGGGCCAAAGCGCGAAACGACCAATGCGCAGACGCAGAATACGTCGACAAATGAGAACTACAGTCAATAAAAGCGAATGCGCCTGCGCAAAGGATTTCTTGTCTGGGCGGGCGACGTGTACTCAGGTCGTCCTAGTTCTTCAGTCACGTTAGTGACGCTCGCAGTTGCTTTGGCAACAAGATACTGTGGAAGGAAGTAGGCGAGAGGTTTTACGCGGACCGCGTAGTTATACCAGGGTTCCGGCTCTCCTTGGTCCACCGGAGTCTCCAAGATTAACTGGTTCTGTTTCGAGTCAATGTCTGGCGCTCCCCAGGTTCAGTACCAGCTCGGACCTGACTCTGTTAAGGGCTGTGCTGCATATGCCTTTCCCAGATCGTTAGAGCAAGTCAGGTTAGTTCACCAGCAGTGAAAACCACTGAGGCGGATCACTGCTCGGACACCAGTTTGGAAGCGGTTATTGGGGGAGGGAGGTGCGGCGAGCAGGAGACAGTGAGCTTGACCTCTCCAGAGGCCTGAACTGGGCTCGAGATCTGGCCCTGGGGGTGCTTATGAGTGCGCGCGGTAGAACCTAAGCCCGCAGGTATTCCCTAAGGAAACATTTATCGGGCACCTCCTCGGGTCCCACATTGTCTAAGTTGTAGGGACCCTCCTGGGGAATCACAGTCGTAAAAGAGCGGGTGATGGGAAAGAATGAAGGGAGAGGAGGGGAGAATGAGGCGAGGTGGGGGGTGGGAGAAAAACAGTTGATTAAAGTGCATAAAGTAAACGAAGCTTAGCAGCCTTCTCCCAAGCTGGCGTCTTGAACCCGGTAAAATATCCCAGGATGTTAGAGCTGAAAGGCTCGCAAGAGCATTGCCTGATTCAGCCCCTACCCACTCCAGCGCATTTTGCAGAGGAAACTGAAGGTTTGAGGTTTTATATTTTAACAAGAGGGATTAACTATATTTAGCGTTTTGCCTTTTTTTACAAAATAAGGTTCACTTTAATTTCTGGCTTCCGCTGCCCGTTTGATTTTGCATGAATTTGACCTTCCAGACAGTTCATCTCACCTTTCAGCTGCAAGTAGCACATAAGCAGGTAATTTTTCAGCTTATTAATAACTTTGAGCTATCCTAGGCACTCAGGCAAAATAACTATAACAAGTGAATGGCAACGTTCCTTCATTTTCTTTTTTTATTTGTGTTTAGACCGGAAAACCTATAAGCATCAACTAATGTACTGTCAGTGGTGGGCAAAGCCTTGCTTAGGTTCTAGAAAGAAGAAAAATAATCCATGTCCTCAGAAAGCTTTACAATCTATTTAAGGAGATATATTTTACACCCACAGAGATTTGCACTTCTGTATGAATTTTTTTAATATATCTTTATTGATTTCAGAGAGAGGAAGGAAGAGGGAGAGAGAGAGAGAAACATCAATGATGAGAGTCATTGATGGGCTGCCTCCTGCACGCCCCAGACTGGGGATCAAGCTGCAACCCAGGCATGTGCCCCAACAGGGAATCGAACCTGGATCTTCTGGATCCTGGGTCCACGCTCAACCACTGAGCCACTCCTAGCTGGGTACACACTGCTGTATGAATTGAAGCTCAGCTTAAACTCTCTGATGTTTCCGGGGAGGAGGCAAAAAGCATAAGTTTCTCTAACAAGTTGAACCTTTCTCCCTGCCTCACCAGCAAGTAGGAGGATAGCTTCCTCACCAGTATTACCTCAAACTTTAAAGGCCTGGCTGATGCTTTTTAATCATTCAAGAGTAGAATCCTCAGGTAGGTTCTATTCCATCAGCCAGGCTACTTCCAGCTTTTTCTCCCCTATGTTTTGTGTGACTTTGATCCATATTAACTATTATTATTAGCATCTCCACAGGAAATCCCAAAAGGGGAAAGAAGAGATGAAAAACATCAAATTCGCCTACAGAATGCATCCTTTTCTGAGACCTGCAAAGCCAAACACCAATAGAATGAACTAAAAGCTTTTGTGGACTACTTAAATCAGCAAGCAAATGTTTCATTGTGATTCTATAGTCATTGAAACATTTTTGATTAACCTATCAATAGAAAATTACTAATACTAGTGTTTTGATAATTTAAATAATTTCAATTGTTTAAATTAGAATAGTAATATATGTAAAAATTCATGTCCACTGTAGTGGATAAGAGTGCAGCCTCTAGGGTCAGACACTCCTGAATTTGAGCCTTGATTCTGCTGTTCAGTAGTGATCTAATCTAGGACACGTTAGCCTAACAGCCTCATTTTCCTTTTCTATAAAATGGAAATAACAATACCTAGGTCATTATAATGTGATGAGTAAATTAGATGTTAAGCATTAAACATCTAGCATAGTACTGAAAACACAGTGAATGTACAGTAAATATTTGCTGTTATTATTATTAATCTTGGTAACTATGTCTGCTTCTCTTGTTTCTCTGAATAATTAAAAGTTGGCCAAGGAGCCCTGGCTGGGTAACTTGATTGGTCAGAGCATCATCCTGATATGCTAGGTTTGCTGGTTCAATCCCAGTCAGGGCACATACAAGAAGCAACCAATGAATGCGTGAATAACTGGGACAACAAATTGATGTGTTTCTCTCTCTCTCTCCCTCTCCCTCTCTCTCAAGTCAATAAATTAAAAATAAATAAATAAATAAAAGTTGGCCAAACCACAGAGCCCCAATATTTTGGGCATGCAAAAGATGGCACTGGAACAACTGCAACTCAGGTGACTCTCAAAGGGCAAATCAAGTTTGTAAGTTGAAGCTCAAGTCAGAATAGACCTTAGGAGTTTTATTAGTAAAATGCTGTTGGACAGTGTTATAAACAAGATAACATGCCCAAAATGGAGTTGCTTGTGCTAAATCCTACATCACCAAACAGATTTAACTTAATTACAGTTTCAGCTCTCCCAGAAATGGAACTTTAAACCTGTCAATCAGGAATCATCTGATCAGCACTAATTAGGTAATCTGCCAAAGGACCCCTGCCCTCCCTTAAAGGAAAGTAAGCTTGTAATAAACAACCCACTTTTTTTTTTCTTTTTTTTCCTTTTTTTGCCTGATATAAATTCCTTGTTACCACTCCCTTCTGGCTAAAAAAGTCCTTTATTTTGTACAGGTCCCCAGAGCTCCTTTCTGTCTGCTAGGTTGGATGCTGCCTGACTGGAATCAATTTTCACTCAAATAAACTTAAAATTTTTAATATGCCTCAGTCTATCTTTTAACAAGGGGAAAAACTGCTTTCTCTCTACCCATCTTAGGTTCATTGCCCTGTAAATTAGACTGACAAAAGACAACTTAACAAGAGAAAAAAAGTTTATTAATGTGCATTGCACATATACATGAGAACACTCAGTTATGAGTAACTCTAAAGGGTGGTTAGAACTTGGGCTCATAGAGCACCTTAACAAAAAAAGCAATGAATTTTTAGGGAAAAGAAAGACAAAGGAAAAGGACTTTGCATTTCTAGAACAGCAAATTGTGAGTAAATCTATAAGAGAACTAATGAAAAGTAAGGTTTAGTTAGTAAAATTTGTAGGATGGATTCCTCTGGTGCTTTCTCTGGGCTGAAAAGGATCTAGAGTTCTAACTGGTAGAGAGGGGAGAGGAGACACCTTTACAAACTGATGCCCTGCTTTTAGGCAAATAGAGGAGAACAGAGAGCTTTTCTTGTATCCTGCTTCTTCTCAATTGCCTTCAATTCAAAATAATCCTTATGCTGAAGTGGCATATTTTGGGGTGGGATATTCTGCTACTCTTCAACACCTAATATTAAAAAACAATGGGAAAGTGAAGGAGCAAGAGAGTCCCCTTATAAGCAAAGGCCATGATTTTACAGTGTGTCTCTACAGTAAAAAATGGCATTCCTTATCAAAAGAAATACAAATCCTCCAAAGAAAGGGGCTCTTCTAAAAAAAAATTTTTTTTAAATCTCTGCATGGGAAAGAAGAGTCTCTTGTATCTTTTCCAATTCTTTCCCCTTGTATTTTCACTGTCTTCTCCTGATCCCTCCTTTTGCTTCTCTCTACTATTGCATGTAACAGCTCCTCCTTTTAAACTTTGGCCACAGTGTGCCCAAGACCCCCTTTCCTTATATGATACATTTTATTGTGATATAATAAGAAACATGTTTGGTCTTCATCCCTGGTTCCTGGCACAGAGTTCCTCAATCCCTTGTAATTTCCTAAAATAAGAGCAATATTTTGTTATAATATTTGGTTTTGTCCTCACTTCTTGAAATAGCTCCAGAGGAACACAGGTGAAAGGGGCATCTTTTGTATTCATAACAAGCCCCTTTCAGCTGAAGGAGTTCAGAACAGGCCTCTTCAAGATGTGCCACTTTGGCATGTGAATTATTTTGAGCTGAAGGCAATCAAGAGGATGAGGGTTCACAATAATCTTTACCTCTTCCTTAAAGAATTTAAATTAAGGCCTTTGCCCATAATAAGAGTCATCATCAGAAATAACTTTTTATGACCTATCCATAGCTCGAGGGAAAGTTCTAATTACTGAACATCCACTCTTCTTATTCTCTTGAGAATGAATGACCTTCCTGTCTCTGAAGCCCCAAGGTGCTTTGCCTCATTCTTAGCTCAGAATGTCATACATACCTCATGTGTATGGGGTTCCCATATCTACATGTGTAATTAAATTTGGTCATTTTTCCTCTTATTAATCTGTCTCATGTCTATTTGATTATTAGACCAGCTGGAAGAAGTTAAGAGAATAGAGGGAAGTTTCTTCTCTCCCACACAACCACACTTGAGTTTATGTTAATAAAGTGACTTTTGGAAAGCCCCATTAGGGGCTTTTGCCAGGGGAACCAACCACATGATTAGAGGGTTGGAATTTTCAGTTCAACACCCCAGCAGGAAATTGAATTCATTTACCAATGGCCAAAGATTTAATCAATCATGCCTATATATATTGTAGCCTCCATTAAAAAAAAAAAAAAAAACTAAACAAGGGGCTCACTATGCTGAGAGGGTTACACACCCTGAGAAGGTGTGGAAGCTCTGTGCCCCTTCCTCCATACCTCACCCTAGGCATCTCTTCCATATGACTGTTCCTGAGTTGTATTCTCTAATAATAAACCAGCAATCTAGTAAGTAATTTTTACCTGGGTTTTATGAATCATTTTAGAAAACTATTGAACCTGAGAATGGGGTAGTAGGAACCTCCAATTTATAGTTGGTTGTCAGAAGTATAGGTAACAACCTGGACTTGAGATTGGTATCTAAAGTTGGGGTAGGAGACAGTCTTATGGGACTGAGCCCTTAACCTGTGGAGTCTGCACTAACTCAGGGCAGTTAGTGTCAAAATTGAGTTGGACACCCAGTTGGTGTCCTCCAAGAATTGGAAAAATGCTTGATGTAAAAACACCCACATATTTGGTGTCAGAAGTGTTAATTTGAGTACAGAAAAAGAAATGTTTTTTCTTTTACCTTCTTTTCTAACAGATTAAATGGTTATTATTTTCAAGAGGAAATTTTTAAGAGAAATCAAATTGCCAACAGTACAAAGTCAAATGTCTATAGTATCAAGTCTCTGCTCTAAGTCCTAGTAAAGCAGCAAATATCTTCAATGAACCCATATCCCTTTATCCTGACATAGCTGTCCTTGCATCCTCTGATGGAGTGGAACAACTTTGTAGGCTCCTTTGTCTGACTTCCTTCCCTCCTAGCTCTTTGGGAGTCTCATAAAGTGAACCCGTCAGTCTTGCTCCCTCCCAGGCACTGAAGACAGAGTCTACCATATTGTCCTTTCCACAGGCAGAACACTGTCTACACATTGGGCTGAAATCATCAGTGCTTAACAACATTGCCCAATAGAATTTTCTGTAATGATGAAAATGTCTCTGTGCTGTCCAATATGGTAGCTACTAGACAATTGTGGCTATTGAGCATTTGAAATGTTGCTAGTGTGACTAAGGAACTTTAATTTTTATTCATTTAAATTTAAGTAACCCCATGTAACTAGTGGCTAGCCTATTGGACAGAGCAACTTTAGAGCTAGTCTACTGAGTTCCTATGTTTAATCCAAGAGTTATACTTTGGTCATAGTTCATTCAAAAGGCAATGACACCATTTGAAATCAAAGAATGATCCATCCCTGTGAAGCCTAAGCTATTAGGTTATCAACTCCTCCCACTTCTGGAATATTTAATGGAACTTACAGGCACAGGAAAGAGGATTTGTGAAAATTAGTTTTTATCCATAAAGGCCATATTAGTATTTTAATCACACATAAAATCATACATGTTGGGGGTAGAAGGAAGATTCTTTCATACTTGTGCACAGTGTATCTTGTCTTGAGGATACGGAGAAAAGTAGATTACCTTTCTCCCCAGAGGCCTGCCCAGAGCAGTCACTGAGAGTCTTCTCCACTCTATAATTCTAACAGATCCAGACCAGTCCTGAGATATCTCAGCGCTGAGGGGATCTTAAGAGATCTATTAACTGATTATAAAAGGCATTTTCCATATGTTCAAGTTTCCTACTTCCAAGCAACCTCTACTGTAAAGTTGGGTTGGCAGATGGGAACAAAATACAAAGGCTTTTCTGCACTGCCTCCTGAGATGAGGCCTAGAGAGTTCCAGCCAGGTCATCCTTGCCTCAAAAAGCTCTACATCCTACAGATTTTCAGAGAAGTGGGAGATTTTGTTGCCCTGTCCCAAAGTGATATAGGCTGGAATTTCCCATGTGGTACAACTTAGAATACAGCTCCCAAAGCCCTTCACACCTAGTTCATTGTTTTATAGGTAATTGTTTACATATCTGCCTCCTAGCTAGACTTTTCATCCATTTATTTATCCAGTAAGTAGTGGTTGTCTACTCTGTGCCCCATCCTGTTTTAGGTGCTGGCAGCAGAGCAGAGAACAATACAAACAAGGTGCCCGTGGACCTGTCACTCTGGTGGAGGGAAACTGATAATAAATGAGTAAACCAATATGTGTGGTAATTTCAGATAGTGATAAGTGCTATGAAGAAAATAATGTGATAGAGTAGACTAGGGGTCCTCTTTTAGACCCTGTGAAAAGGCTTTAGAAGAGGGGAGGTCGGAGCCGAGCTTTGAATACAAAGTTGCCAGCTCTGCAAAGGAACAAACAGCCTACGGTGGCAGCAGATGGAAAGCCTAAGTTTACCACTAGAGTGGGCTATTTTAAAAAATAATAATAATAACTTTTTAAAAAATTGATCTTAGAAGGGACAGAGAGAAACATCGATATGAGAAACATCGTAGAGGGGTTGCCTCCCACATACGTACCCACTGGAGATCGAACCTGCAACCGAGGTATGTGCCCTGACAAGGAATCAAACCAGCCACTTTTGGTGCACAGGACAGTGCTCCAACCAACTGAGCCACACTGGCCAGGGCTATTATTTTGCTTTTGATAATGGTATTCTTGGTGCCTAAAATAATGCTTGGCTTTGAATAGGTATGTATATAATAATAAGAACAATAATACAATAAGTAACATTAAGAGACAGTAAATAACTTACCCAAGAGCATGTAGTGGATAAGTGGCAAAACCAAGATTGACCTTAACCCAGGCTTCTGACCCCAGAAACTAATAATTAACCAATGTTGTATTGAACTCCAACATCTGGAATGCTTCCTAAAAATTTAGCTTTTTAGTATCAAGCTCAACCAACTGAATTAGAATCTCAGAGGGTAGGAAACCCAAATTTTTACCAAGCCCTCCAGATGATTCTTAGACACATTGAAGTTTAGGACCACTCTGCTTTGATGAAGGGATGAATGAATGAGACAGGTCCTCTGCTATTTGTACTACTTTGCCCCGCATATTGCAGATTTCTAGACCCCTCAGCTCTATAAATGCCCATTCTCTTAAAATTTAAGCCCTTACAATGACAATCAGATCATTTTAAAACGGAGTTGCAAGAAAGAAGAAATCTCTGTCTCCCGAGTCCTGCAGGATGGCTACAGACAAACACCTTGATAAACCCCTCAGGACTAGCATTCTTCCACCCTCCCTCCATCAACCCCAAGTCTAGTTTAACCTAACCAAGGGATGGCCTAGAGTCAGACAGCTCCAGGAGCATCAGGCCCTGTTTACCAGTTCAGATGAGGTCTGGAGACAGCCTCAAGATTTGGCTCCTCTAACCAGCAAGCCTGAGGTACACTCAGGACCTCCGATCTAGGCCACCACCCTGTCCTCCAAACCCCCACACCCTATTCCAGCTGCCTAAAGCAGACCCAGCCTTGTAAATTAGTCCGACTCCCCCTCCTGAAGGGGGTGAAGGAAAGCCAGGGATCTTCCAAACTGTAGGAGACCTGGGATTGAGCCACATCTTCCTGGAAACCAGGCTGGGGAATCTCCAGAGCAAAGGAATTGCATCTTGACATATGTCGCTTAGGTTTAGGGTTGCCAGATAAAATACAGGATGCCCAGTGATGCCCCCAAATATTACACGGGACATCTTCGTTCTATTAAAAGTACTTGTTTGTCTGAAATTCAGTTTTAACTAGGCATCCTGTTTTTCAGTTTGGTTTCCTAAAGAAACGAAACCTGACAATCTACTTAGGGCCAGGCCCTTTGCAGGAGCAAGGAGCCAGGGGGGTGGTCTCCCCAAGCATCCTGAGCGTCTCATTCGGACGAACGCGGGGGCAGGAGGCGCTGTGTCACAGGGAAGCCCAAAAAGTGTGCGCGATCCTGCAGGGTGGGTTCTGTCACTTTTTTATTATGAGAACGGAGGCTGGTGGAGCTCCCGCGGGGGACTCGGGCGTCTGAGTACTTGCCGCTCACCTCCCTCTCCGTCTCCCAAACGTGAGCCCAGAGTCGGGGTCCAGCTCCGCCGGAGCGCGAGGCCCCCCCGCCCGCCGCCGCTCCAGACCCCAAGCCTCGGGGTTCGGGGCCCCGCCTCCCGGTCCCGCGCTGGCCACGCCCCACTTGGTTAGCCGACCCTTTTCTGGGTCAGCTGGTGCTGGCGTCAGGAGGAGGGACGGGCCGGCTCGGCTCGACCCGGCAGGGCTTGTTTACTATGGCCGATGATCTGGAGCAGCAGTGAGTTAATCCTGTCTCTTTCTCTTTCTCTGTCTCTCTCCGGGCCGCGACCCCGGGACTGTCTGTGGCTGAGGAGCACTTTAGACACCTTCCCGCCTTTCCCGTCTCAGGTCGGCCTCCGGGGGGCGGGGGCCGCGCCGGCTGCTGCGCTTTTGCCCGCGCGAGGCGGCGGCGGGGCTTGGGGCGCGGTGGGAATAAGTTCGCCCGCCGCTCGGGGTGGGAACTTCCCGCGTTAGTCTTCCGATCGCTCGGTGCTCGCCTCCGCCCGCCGTACTCCGGGATTACACTCAGTGGGAACGTCTGAGAGCCTCCCGAGCACGCTTGAGGGGGCAGCGGCCGGGTCTGCTCGTGGGGCTATGCCCGGGGGGTGGAAAGAGCCTCATTTCGCGGGCGTGGGGAGGGCCCCGGGGGGGGGCTCCACCGCGCTGGAATTTGTCTGATTGGAATAATGGATGGGCTTGCAAGCTGGCTTTAGCACTCACTCACCGAGACACTTTGCAGCTTGCGATCCTAGTGGATAATGATTTTAATCTTTGTAACTGTATCTTTTATGCTGTGGTCTCAAAATGAAGAGCTTTGGGGGCTTGTTACCACCGTCTCAACGGCATCAGGTTTGGGGAGCCACCTGTAGATGGTGTGACTAGCCGGCTGCAGTCTCCTAGGAGCCAGGCAAAGTTGCTTCCAGAAGAATGACTCAGCTCCCAGCCAAGCCTTGGTTTCACCAGAACGGGGCCTTTTGTGGGCCCCATGTTCCCCCTTTTCAGAGCAGCCTAACTGGCAGCTTGCACAACGAATTAATTTTAGGACACTAATAGCTTCCAGTGCTTGAAGAAACTGCCCAGGAGAGTGTTGCTTTCTAAGATAACTTTTCCGAGAAGAAATGTACAATCGCTACAGTGACTTAGGGAAACAATATTAGAGCTGGTTGAGATGCAGGTAGTTCAGCTCTTTTTTACAAATGAAGAAGCCAGTGCCCATAGAAGTTAGGAGACTTGCCCAAGATCACAGAGTCCCAGAACAGGCTTCTGACCCAGCACAGAACCCCTTCTGCCTTACCCCCATCACAATAAAAATTCTCTAGAGGGAAGAGACCACCCCAGCCAAGCTAAGTTCATGCCTAAGCAGCTTCTCTGCTCTTTGCCAGAATCACCCTATCCCCATCCCTCACCTCCCCAATTGTATTAAGCAGATACAGTGTGCCAGGCACTATTTCCAGTGCTGCACCTATAACATTTTTGGTGAAGAAGAGAGGCAAAGTAAGGCCCCCTGAATACCCGCTGAGCAGCCCATAGTGCTATTCCATGGAACACCATTTCTCCTGAGTGCTGCAATGTGGGATCCAGATGCTACCGTCTGATTTGTCAGTCTCTATGATGTGAAGAGAAAGTTTGTCTCTTAAGACTGGCAAACTCTTGTGGTTCAGTGCACATGCTTCAAGTTTACAAGGAATTCCAGTAGAGAATTAAAAGGGTTCTGAGTTTCCATAGGATTTGATTGATGAGATGGACAACCCATCTGGCTATAATGTCATTGATGTACCACTCTCAGCTGCAACTTCAGTATTTCTTTCAGACCTCAAACAGTCATTGAGACTTGCTACTTGCAAAACACTACGAAACAGCTTATGATTTAGCTGGGGGAAAACGTTTATTGGGAATATATCTTGTGTTAGACATTATTCTATGTATTTTAGGTACATTAACTCATTTAATCTTTATGACAACCCTATGAGGTAGATACTGTTATTACCTCCCTTTTAAAGGTGAGAAAACTTTGACACAGAAAGGCCAAAGTCACATTGCTGGTAAGTGGCAGTGCCAGGATTAGAATGCTGGCCATCTGGCTTTAGGTCACACCTCCTTTCAGAAACCAGAGACCAGTGTGAAAATTATGTTCTAAGCTGTAAGTATTCATGTATGGCCTTGAAAAGCTGAGGCTGGAACTTCTAGAGAAGTACAGAGAAACCTGGGTTTGAAATCTGGGTTTTCTAGTTCTGCTTCTTTTTCTAATTAGCCATATGACCTCTTTGGGCATTGGTTTGGTCATTTGTAAAATAAAGAGGCTGAGCTAGATGATTTCTAAGGAACCACCCTAATCTAAAGCTCTGTGCTTCAAATGATATACCAGGATGCCCAGTGGGCGCTAAGGGGGGTTAGCAGTGGTTCCTCTGTTCTCCCACAGAATGCCCCTGGGTGGCTCTGCCAATGTTCACAGGCCTTTCCTACAGCTGGTAGTGCCATCCTAAAACCCTCTTTACCTAGGCGGTTCAAGAAAAGAGAAATATCATATGCAATGGAAAAGGAATAATAAAAACTCATTCATTGAGCATCTAATTTGTCCCAGGCACCTTATAAGTTCCCTTACATATCTAAACACTCAAAGACAGGTTCTTTATCAGGCCAAAGCCGTTCTGCTCCTAAATGATAATACTGTGACTCAGATCCAAGATTTTTTTTTATTCTAAAACTGATGCTTTCAACTTCTACTCTGCAATGACTTAAAGCCCTGTGGATGTGAAAGAGAAAGCAAAATAGATTATCTTATCTGTTTCATTGCCTGCCATGGGAGATAAGGACTATTCATTTTAAAATCTGGACAACAAGGCCAGAGGCAACCTGTGTCCAGTCAGTGATTCACCATAGAACTTGAACCCAGGTCTCCCACCTCTTGCTCCCTGCCTATCCCACCTGTTGCTCAAGGATTGCCTGAGAGCACAGCTGTGCACTGACAGTGCTCTATACTTCCAGGGGCTTGGAAGAGGGCACACACAAACTGCAGTGCCCTGCCAGGAGCGCAGGTGGCATGAGAACTTGTTCTACTGTAAAGGAACATTCAGTCCTGGGGACAGCAAAAGATAAACTGAAACATTAGTTAAAAGTGGTTTTTCCCCCCTTATAACCTCCAAACATGAAAACCAGTGAAAAAAGGGATTGTAAAGCTCCGATGAGATAAATATTAAAGTGCTTTGTAAACTATAAAGTGCTACGGGCATGATATTCTGCATATCTTTGAAATAAAGGGCATGTTGTTAATAGCCATTTACCAGAGAAGAGTAACAGTCTATCAGGCCATGAGGGAATTGCTGACTGCCATAGTGGGAGGTCTCCTGAGCCTGGAAAACACCCTGTACCTTGATAACTCTTTTGTAACTGTCAGCAGGGCTCAGGGCATCAATGTTTCCTTTCCAATGTTGCCAATGAGCATCTCTGTGTCTCTTTGTCCCAGGCCTCAAGGCTGGCTGAGTAGCTGGCTGCCGGCTTGGCGCCCCACTTCGATGTCTCAATTGAAGAATGTGGAAGCCAGGATCCTCCAGTGTAAGTAGAAGGGACAGCTTGTGCCATCTCCCTTGAGCCTAAGGATACAGGATCTTCCCATAGCCTGGTACACTGAGCCCACTGACTCCTGATTAGCAATGCTTGGGAGTGGGAGGAAGGCTTGTCAGTGATCTAAGGGAAGAGATTTGTACAAAGGACACCATATTCTATTCTAATGGTTCCTCAACATGTCCCTCCCTGCCCATCATGCTAGCTCCTGCCACATCCCACAACTTCACCTCCAACCCTGTACCAACTATTAGCACACAACACACACAAATACACATTCTCTCCTTCCCTTCTTCTCCTCCTGCTCCTCCCTTCGTCCTCTCTCCATCTGTTCTTCCAAACACACAAGCACTTCTTAGATTTACCACCTCACTACCCAAGGACCAGCAAGCAGTCCTATATTGTCTAATATTACTATTTCCCCACCACTTCCCTGGTTTGAAACAGGAGTTTGGGATTCCCACAGACCAGCTCTCGTGAGCAGTGTTGTATTGGGGCAGAGCATCCCATGAGCACCAGCAGCCACTGGCTCAAACAAGGCCCTTGGGCCACATCTCCCAGCGTTTCTCATATGATCTTATCCACCCTGTACTACTTCCCCAGCCATGGCTACCCTCTCTTATGGGCCTGAGTAAATACAACTGATGAACAGCTGCAGCTTTCAAGCTTCTGTCCAGGATCCACGTGACTTCCCCAGGCAGCTCTGTCATGTAATTTCCTTCACACCAGCAGAGCAAGTGCTGCCCACCTTGGTCTGTCTCTAAGAGGAATAAGCCCATGGCTCAGTTCACACCCATCACCTCTCCCCTGGCTCAATTCCATTTAGAAGCTGCCCTCCCACATACCCTCAGTGGGGACACTTCTGTCCATCTGCCAAGCCCCAAGCACACAGGGACAAGAGCAATGGATGCAGGAGCTCTGTGACGTTGGTGGGGTCACTGCCATCCTGGGCCCAAAGGGAGCCAAGCAAACAGCCTGGAGGAATAAGGTGGCCACTCTTATTACCTACAGACTAGATAGTCTACAAACCGTACTCGGAGTTGAACTCGTAGGGTGTGTGGTGAAAGGGTTATAAAAGGAAAGAGGTTTGGGAATGGAAGGACAAAGCTGAAGAGCGGTAGTCCAGGCAAAATGATGCTGCTGTCAGAAAACAGACTTATTGCTCTGCCCTGAATCCCCTCTCCCCAGGTCTCCAGAACAAGTTCCTGGCCCGGTATGTGTCTCTCCCAAACCAGAACAAGATCTGGACGGTGACCGTGAGCCCCGAGCTCAGGGACCGCACCCCCTTGGTGATGGTGCATGGCTTCGGGGGTGGTGTGGGCCTCTGGATCCTCAACATGGATTCACTGAGTGCCCGCCGCACGCTGCACACTTTCGATCTGCTTGGCTTCGGGCGAAGCTCCAGGCCAACATTCCCGAGGGACCCAGAAGGGGCCGAGAATGAGTTTGTGACCTCAATAGAGACGTGGCGGGAGACCATGGGGATCCCCAGTATGATCCTCCTGGGGCACAGTTTGGGAGGATTCCTCGCCACTTCTTACTCTATCAAGTATCCAGAAAGGTAAGGAGGAGCCACCCTCTCGGTCTTTACCTAACTCCTTGCCTTACCAGAAACCTTCCAGTGTTAGTTTCCAATAGTTCTCTTCTTCCTGGGTGACTTAAGGGCTATGGTACCTCCAAGCAAGTACAGCTTCTCCTTTGTCCTTCTGTAGAGTTAAACACCTCATCCTGGTGGACCCATGGGGTTTTCCCCTCCGACCAACTGACCCCAGTGAGATCCGTGCACCCCCAACCTGGTTGAAGGCTGTGGCCTCTGTCCTAGGGCGGTCCAATCCACTGGCTGTGCTTCGAATAGCTGGGCCCTGGGGTGAGTAGCTGGGCCCTGGGGTGAGTAGCTGGGCCCTGGAGTGAGTAGCCTACAGATGAAGAAACTATCTCCTCAAACGAAAGCTGTCCCATTCTAGAAGCCCTACTGCTTCTGGACTCCCATTATCCCCGCTTGTTCTTGAAAAGTGGGAATGGGCCTAGCATTGTCATTTAAAGCAATTAATCTGGACCAGATCTCTTTGAAGTTTCAGAAAGTTGTTTTTTTCCTTTATTTGCATGGAAAAAGCTTTCCTATACTAGGGAGAGATGGAGCAGAACTACTACTCTGTGCCTTGGTTAGACCCCCAGAGAGAGAAAGAAAGGGGCCGTGAGGTGGCTCTTCCTCTGCTGAACTCTTATGCTACGTGTGTGAGTTTATGGCAACCTGTTGGCGATTCAGCACAGTCACCACCGCTGGCTCCCACCTCTGCAGCTCACCCAGAACCTGCAGCAGGGAGATGTCAGAACCAGAGCCTCCAACACAACCTACAGTGTCAGGCAAGCTCCTTAAACCGTGCCCTATTCCAGTCAGACACCACAGCTTCGCCATTGAGTAGCCGCCAGCAAATTCTGTGGCTGAAGGGAGGGCAGGAGTTCGGGGGAGCCAGCCAGACTAAGTGAAATCAGTAGGTCCCAGGCTTCTGACCTCAGACTGCCAGCACCCTAACTTTCTGGGGAGCTATTGACTCTGATGAAGTGAAAAGCAGATGCCCTTTATGGAAAAGGTTGGTGAGCTCTCTATTTTATAGTAATGGCTTATGTATACATAGTAATGCTCAATAGCCAATTGTTGCGAGTTAATTGCTAATGGCTAAATAAGAGTTATCTCTCTAGGGCCTTCATGAGAAACAGAATGGCTCTGGATAAAAGAGAAAAATGAGCATTTGAGGA
Source organism: Miniopterus schreibersii (assembly GCF_964146895.1). NCBI lineage: Eukaryota > Metazoa > Chordata > Mammalia > Chiroptera > Miniopteridae > Miniopterus > Miniopterus schreibersii. The sequence goes on along the minus strand of NC_138101.1, from coordinate 134,412,170 downwards.
GAAGGTAGGAGTTTAGGAGAAGCCCAGCTCTCACCACTCTCCCCATTTTTAGACTTGCGCCTGGCCAGGTTTGTGCATGGGCATCTGAGCCAGCGTGGTGGTGGCAGTTGGCTGGCAGCCATGGAGGAGGGCCAGGGCCCCGAGGGATCCTGGCTGTCCTCCCTTTGACCCCTTGCTTCTTAGATTCAGAGAGAGAAAGGTCAGGAGTTGAACAGTAGGCCCAATTTTTATATCCTGTTTTGGGTCCCCTGTTTGTTCATGAACTATATAAAGAAGTTGAAGAGAACAGATTGCTCTAAAACTGTGTCCCGAGTCTGAGATGCCAGGGTTAAGTTTGCCTCTCCACTGGTGTTATGTTACAGGCCTGAACATGAGCGGACTCTTGGGAGGTGGTCTGGTTTCATTCACTACCTTAAGATTAAAAGGCCCTAAGGGTCTCAGGAATAGGTGAAATAATGTTTGGTGAAAGTTGTTGAAACGTGCAGAGGCAGGAGTCTTTCCCCCACCGCCCAAACTGGCCTCTCCATGGTCTCCTATCCCCTCCCAGGGCCTGGCCTGGTGCAGCGATTCCGACCAGACTTCAAGCGCAAGTTTGCAGACTTCTTTGAAGATGATACTATATCGGAGTATATCTACCACTGCAACGCGCAAAATCCCAGGTGAGAGCTGCGCCCAGAGCCAGCGTGAAATGAAAACTGCAGAACTGTCCCAGGATCACTCTGTGCTGTATTTCTTCTTCCATAAAGCTTTCATTCAGTTCGCGCAGTGATTTTCAGCCTTTTTCATCTCATGACACATAAACTAATGACTACAATTCTGCAGCACACCAAAAACTATAATTTTGCTGATCTGACCAAAAAAAAGGTATAATTTTGATTCATGCACACCGTTTGGCTATTGTTGTGTTGACTATTGTCATTCTTTTATTTGACAATCTAAGGGAAAAAGAGGTCAGTGCACCTGACTAAATAGTCAGGTATTGTTTTAAAAGTTCTGTGGCATAGCAGTGTGCTGCGACACACCGGCTGAAAATCGCTGAGTTAGGAGAATAGAAGCATTAGCAGGTTTGGTCATTTCCAGAGACTTCCCCAGGGGTAGGCACAAAGGGATGGAGAACATAACAGATTAATTAAAATTGCCACTGTCTCTAGAGGTGACCCTTACTCTTCCGTTGAGATAGGCAGTTATTCTGACAGGCAATAGTCTGGAAAACATTTGAAAAGACCTTTTTTTTTTAACTGAAAAAATGATATGAGCATGGTATTTTTAAAAAGGCAAAAAGAAAGAAGTCTTTTCCTGTTCCAGACCTGTAATTCCCAAATTTCCTTGTTACTGCCAATCTGAAATACCACGAGACAGCTTGAGAACCTCCTTCCTCTTCCCACTTGTGACAGTGTCTATAGGGTACCTTCCTACAAATAGAATTGCTGATTGAAAAAGTATGCATTTTAAAATTTAATTATGTGCAACTTGAAACATTTTTGGGGCAGGAATTCTTTCCAAACCTTTTGGAGATTTCCAGCGGTCTCCAGAATCTTGAGAGCTTCATGTCTATGACTACTCACACAGCCGGCCCACACGTCTGCTGATCTACAGTCTTGCAGCTGAGGCCAGGGCAGAGTCAGGGAGGTAATCTTGCCCTCGGGCCATGCTGTGTGAGTGGCTGATATAGGGAGGCTGCTTTGGTGGCACCTCCTCTGTGGTGGCCTCACCCTAAGCTGCTGGGAGGCATCTTAGGGGAGCCAAGGTCACTGGGAGCAGCAGCACTGCCCCACCCCTTTCCAGGCCTGTCCAGGTTACAGTTGTGGGCCAAAGCTGTGGAAAAGGAGGGGATTTGCATTCCAGCAGTACTGTCTGAGCATTAGCCTCAAACCCAGACAGCTTTCAGGCACCATGGAAACTGTCCATCCAACATTCCTCATGAGCTCAGCTAATTGAAGAGCTCTGCTTAGAAACTCAGCTCGATGGTCAAATCAGGTAGCCCCCTGCTTTCTGCTCTCTACCCCTCTTTCAGCCCCCACTGGGCTCAGTGCCAGTCTCAGACCCACTTGAAGCCCCTCACCCCAATTCTAGCCCTTTCCTCAGAATGTTCCCCAGTTTCAGACCTAGTTCTGTATAAGGAATGCCCTCCCAATCTAAGCCACAGAATATATAATAATGGGACTCCTCCATGTCCTGGAGGAAGCAGAGATGACATCCATGATAACCAGCCCCTCCCCTTAAATACAATCATTTTATTTTATACCCCCCTGAGGGTTGGTTTCTGAGTTGTAACCCTGACAAACTCAAGGTAACTCCTACCATTTCCTTGGAAAACATGAAATTTGGCCATGGAAAAATATTGGGGGGACGGGGAGACCTACTTTGTTTCACCAACACTTAGGGGCTTTGTACATATTTTCATTTTCCTCACAATGACCGAATAAAGTGGGTATAATTCCTCTCGTTTGTAGATGAGAAACTTAAGGTGTGTTCTGGTTACATGACTTGCTAAGAGTGTAGCCAGGACTTGAAGTCACATCTCTAACTTCAGAGCCCATGATTTTTCCACTGCACTGAATATCTTAAGGAATAACTGATTCTGGTGGCCTGTGCATAACTCAGGCTCCCCTTCAGACCAAGAGTGCCAAGGGGACAAGCTGAGCCTCATAGAAAGCTGTCTCCTGAACCTCCTCTGCCTCCCAAAAAAGCTACAGACCAGCCCAGAAAGTCACTTCCATTTCAGCCTTGTAGACCCCTCATGATACGGCCTCAATTAGCTCTACCTAAGGAAATGACCGGGGAGCAAAGTAGATTTGATTGGCAGTCATTGCTTCTCACACATCACAAACTGCTGCTCCCCCAGGTCTTCACAAGACTGATGTTTTTTCCAGAATCTCCTCAGGAGACCCTTTGTATACCATAGTACTCACTCTTGAGACTCCACCTCAGATGAGCTCCTTGACCTCCCTCCACCCCCATCAGGTTAAGTCCTTAGTACTCCACCACCCTTTCATAGTTCTTGGGAACTGTGAAGTTAATGAATCATATAATTCATTATTTAATCCCTAAAGTGTTAGCTGAAATGTGAGCTCCAGATCGGCATATACCGCATCTGTCTTGTTCATATGTTCTCAGCTCAGGGCATGACACATAAATATTTATTGAATCAATATTAATCCATTGCATTCTTGGACAATATTCAGTGTCCTGGGGTTTTCACAAGTGCATCCCTCTAACTCTGTTTTGTGTTAGGAGGCCTCTAGGGATTCAGTCTTATCTCCTAATCTTACCAATATTTAATGAGTCTCAAACCCAGGGTTTGAGGGGCATACAAAGATGGTGAAGATGCCCCCCCCAGCCTCTGAAGAGACCAAGTTGACATTTTATGCTACGGGGTTTATTCTACTAATCACCTCACCCTGTTTTGCTTCTAAGTGGTGAGACGGCCTTCAAAGCCATGATGGAGTCCTTCGGCTGGGCCCGGCGCCCCATGTTAGAGCGAATTCACTTGATACGAAAAGATGTGCCCATCACCATGATCTATGGGGCCAACACCTGGATAGATACCAGCACGGGGGAAAAGGTGAAGCTGCAGCGGCCGGATTCCTATGTCCGAGACATGGTATGTTGGCCACCCAAGGAGCAGGATTGAGGTGGAAAAGCTGTGCATTGAACGCCAGCACATGTTGGTTGACTCTTAGCATGGATGAGCAACTCGGGGTAGAGAAGGGTGGTGGGAGAGTCAGCAGGGAAAAGAGGGATGAACAGATTGAGATGGAGCATTGGACTTGAAAGGGTTGTCTCTCTGTCTTTTCATAATTAGGGGTCCTCTCACTTCTGTTCTTGTCCAGTAGTCAGGCACAGACATCATGGTACCACTCCAGCCCCCCTGTAATTCCCACTCAAAACCAGAGCTGTGAACAGTAGAGCGAGTAGTAGAGGCTGGCGTGAAGCCTTCTCACCACACTCCTGCCTTCCCTTTTTTCTTTCCGCCTCAACCCTCATTTGCTAATGAGTGTGCTTAATTAGGCTGGCTGCCTAGCAGGCCCTGGTTTACCAGACCTATGGGTGAAATGAACTAGTGGAGCTAGCGTGGAAGGCAGGATACAGTGAGTGGCCATGGGAGAAGGAAAATGGGATATTGAGAGTCATTGGCTTCCACAGGAAAGTGCAAGATCCAGGGAGAAAAATGGACCATTGTTTCTAATAAGTGCTTATGGGGGTGATAGGCAAGCAGGTCTAAAGGAAAAGAAATGGTTTGACAGCTTCCCAGTGCCTGGAGTAAAGGACTGTCCCACCCCTGGTGGCTTATTTCCCCACAGGAGATTGAGGGTGCTTCACACCACGTCTACGCAGACCAGCCACATATCTTCAATGCTGTGGTGGAAGAGATCTGCGACTCGGTTGATTGAGCTGCTCTTGCTAGAGGAAGCGGAGAAAGCCAGAGAGTCGCTGTCGCCTCCCTGTCTGCTTACTCACCCCTCTGTCCTTTCCTTACCAACTAACATGTGCCAGCCAGTCAGAGTCTTGGGCTGCTCCCAAGGCAAGAACACAGTGAAGAGCACTCCTGACCCTATGCTAAGGGCTGGAGGCAGAAGCCACAAAGACGCCTTGAGCTCCCCACCCCAGGGGAAGAATATTAAGGGTCACTTAGTGCCACCCTATTCTCTCCATGCCAAGTGTTACCCCAGATAGTGGTTGTGAAGGGCCTGCACTGAACCACGTTCCCTCCCTGCCAAAGGGGAGGCAGCCTCTCTTCCCCTGGACAAAGCAGAGACTCCCACAGTCTCCCAGCTCTGGAACGTTTCTGGGGGTAGGTTCCACGAAAGAGCATCTTCCTCCTGCATCACCCCCTTGCCCCTCCCATGCCAGCATCCAGGGTGTGGTTGGGATCAGTTCCCACTTAGCTACCAAGAGCAGGTTCTGGAGCTTCCTTATTCAGCGCCCCTCCCATGACCTGAGAGGTCATATCTAAAGCCCTCAGTGGATGAGGGACAGGCCAGGGCAGGACATGGCTGGCCCATGGTGATAGAGCTTTGTTCCAGGAAAGTTCAGACTGGCTAGAACCCAGGTCTGTTGACACCCAGTGCTCATGCAGGCTCCATTTGTGAAGGTTCGAGGCAGGCAGCATTGCCATGGGTTAACTGGCCAAGGGTGAGCCCATCCCTGGCCCACATTCCAGGCCCATTGCACAGGGGTGCTGTCGTCCTGCCCTGTGTCTCAGCCCTGACTGTCTAAACTGGGAATTCTCAAGTGCTTCCTTCCCTGCCCCCTCTTCCTCCCAAGGGGAGGCCTCTGGGCCTCCCTCTGTGCCTTGGGCCCTGAAGCCCCACCTGTAGTACAGAGCAAAGGTGGCCCCTGGTGGAAAGAGAAGAGAAAGGCCCTTAAACCCAGGGCCATGTCTGGATTCCCTTGCTCCGGCAAGATTTTTCTTCCTATTCCCAGAGCTGAGGCCACCTGGAGCCCCAGCCCATGGTCCAGTGGGGAGCCTCATGCCAGCAGTTTCCTGTCCTCATCAGCCATAGGATGGTTTTCACTGCCTGGCCCTCCATCCCTGCCATCTGTCCTCCATGGTCTCCAGTTCATCCCACTCAACCTATCATCCTCTCCCAGAGGCAGGCTCCAGGTGCTCCTGTGAGGTTCTGGGCAGTAGGCTGGGCCTGTCCCCAGAACCAGGGCAGCTCCTGCCTGCTTCTTCACTTTTGTAAAGCCAACCCTTTCACCAGAATAGTATTAACTGACCGTGCTTTGTACTACTGGTCCAGCTGCCTTGGGCTCCTTTTCTACATTAATAAAGAAATGAGTAAAAACTGCTGGTGGTGATGATGTTTAATATTGCTGGAACAAGAGTGCTGGGAGTGGCGCTGAACACAACAGCCCATGTGATGGGTGAGTCAGGGAAGGGTGCCCTGAGGGAGCCCTTACACACCTTTCCCTCTCCTTTTTAGTGCAGCATTCGCCCTCTAGACCCAAATTGGCAGGGGCCATCTCAACCATCTCATCCCCTTCTCAGAGGGTGCATGGAGAGTGTGGATGGGCCAAAGCCCAATTCAGAAGGAGAACTGGGCAGAACTGAATGCCCTCTGCTGCTCAGTAAATAGCCATCTTCCGAAGTTCACTCCACATGAGCCTACACCTAGACTGTGCCCTATGGCCTGTTTTCCTAACTCCTACTCATCCCCTCAAAAAGTCCTTATGCTATGAAACCTGTCTCTGACCCCCCTAGGCTGGACTTGAACCCCCTCCTGTGTCTCCATGGCACACTCAACTGCTCCTTTTGTGAAATTCATAAATGTGTAGTCATTTGTTTTGTGTCTAGATCATAAGCTTCTTAAGAACAAGGAGCACGTCTGGCACCTAGTTCGCATTCAATAAATGTTTGTTTTCATTAAGCCAAGATAAGTGAGATATGCCAAGTGTTCAAATCGTTACCAACAGTGCCCGCCCTGTGCTGGCTGACTCTAGGAAGGCCCAGAATTCCACAGCTCGAAGTGGCACATAGTACTACATATATCATGGTGAATGAATGAACAAATGTGTGAATGGAACTCTGGGTATGATTATAAAGTTCTGATCCATCCCAAGACCCTGTGTCTTCTCTGATTGCCAAAGATTACCTGATTGCCAACCCAGCCATATGGAGGAGAGAGCAGGCACAGGGTGGAGCAAAAGTGGTTTACAGTTGTGAGTATGCAAAGTAAAGTCTATTCTTGTGTTATTATTAATTATTGTATTATTTTTCCCAAAAAAAATTTTTTTAATCCTCACCCAAGAACATGCTTAGAGAAGGAAGAAAGAGAGAGACATTGATCAGTTGCCTTCCATATGTACCTCAACCCTGACTGGGGATCAAACCCAAAACCCAGGCATGTGCCCTGACCGGAAATTGAACCAGCAACCTTTTGGTGCACAGGAGGACAGTCCAACCAACTGAGCCACACCAGCTGGGCTGCATTATTTTCCATATGAACAACTGTAAACCTGTTTTTGCCCCAACTTGTATTTAGAGCTTACTGCATGCTGAGCACTAAGACTACAATAGTGAAGAAAAGTGGTCCCTGCCTTCCTGAAAAATTACATTCTACACGGAGAGGCACACTTAATCAAATTATTATGTAAATCAATATAAAATTGCAACTGAAAACGGCTGCCATGAAAGGCTAGGAAGGCCTCTCTCAGAAGTAATAACTGCTGAGCCCCTGAAGGAAGTGCAAAGGGAGGGGAAGGACTGTCTAGGGAGAACTTTGAGTGCAAAAGTCTATTAGCAGGGATGATGGCTGTGAGTTGAAGCTAAGGAGGTGGGTGGAAACCTGCTTACGCAGGCCCTCTGGTCATGAAAAGAATGTTGTGTTCATCCTAAAAACAATGGAAAAAAATAACTGGACTGAGTGTCAGAGTGGGTTGGGGAGTGTGACAACCCGATTTGAGACTTGAAATGGCCACTCTGGCTGCTCTGTGGAGAACATATTGGAGGGGGATGAGTCCCTGCACGGGAACTTTTAGGCTACTACTGTGGTCCAAGCCAGAGACGCTGGCAGCTTGGCCTTGGCCAGTGGTCAGTGGACACACAGAGGAGAAAGATGCAAGAAATGTTTAGGTGAAGCCAAAAGAACTTTTCAACACTAAGTGATGCTACCACCCCTTGGGGAACAGGCCAAGTAAGGCAGTAACAAACAAACAAGACAATATAACAAAACCTGTGTAGTTTTCAAAATAATAGATTCCTGGGCTGTTTTCCCCAGAGTTTGATTCATTAAATCTGGATGGAGTCTGACCCCGACATCTGCATTTAAACACATTCCCTAAGAGATTCTTATGGCCCATCTGCAGGCAGTGGTCTAAGGGGCCCTGTGTCTTTGGCACCTGACCCAGAAGGCTCCAGTGTGGAGGAGGGCCTGTGGCTCTGAAAGTTCATCTCCTTGCTCCAGAACCACTTTGAGGGGACAACACAACATGCTGATCTGATTTTCCTAACACAGTGCCAACATATTCCTCAGGAGCAAGTGCAAGAAGGGTCTGAAGAGCACCTAGAGTGCCTTCTTTACACTACCAGGCCCACACATGAATGCATGCTGAGACATGCGCACGCGCCCACACACACACACACACTCCATCTGAATGGGGCATTCCTAACATTCCCAGGACTGGGACTAAGAAATCACTACGACGGAGCAGCAGGCCGAGGAGATCGAGAGCCGCATCGGCAGTGGGAGCCTGGACAACCCTGGTCGTTCTAGATCAATGAGCTCCATTCCCCCATATCCTGCGTCCTGGCTCGCGGGCTCCTCCCCCGCAAACAGCGGTCAGTCCACCCCGAGACGCATCCTGCACAGCCCAGCTTGAGAAGTGGATAGGCTGGGCATCGTGACCCTGTTGCCAGCTTCCCAAGAAGAGGTACGAGATGACAAGACGACAATAAAATGTGAAACGTTCCCCCCTCCTTCCCCGAGGTCTTTGCGCTTGGACAGGCTGCACAAAGGCGCCCTGCACACGGTCAGCCACGAGGACATCAGGGACCTCAGGAATTCGACAGGCTCCCAGGATGGCCCGGCGAGCAACCCCAGCAGCAGCAACAGCAGCCAGGAGGCTCTCCACAAAGCCCCCAAGAAGAAGGGCATCAAGTCCTCCATCGGCAGCTTGTTTGGCAAGAAGGAAAAGACGCGCCCCGGGCACGTGGGCAGGGAGGCGCCGGGGCAAGCTGGTGCTTCAGAGACAGGAAACTCACCTCCAGATGCCCTGGGGCTCGGCAAGTTGGGAGGACAGGCTGAGAAAAATCGCAGACTTCAGAAGAAGCACAAGCTGCTTGAGGAAGCCCGGAGACAAGGTTTGCCTTTCGCACAGTGGGACGGGCCCACGGCGGTCGTCTGGCTGGAGCTCTGGGTGGGGGTGCCAGCCTGGTATGTGGCCGCATGTCGAGAGAACGAGAAGAGCGGGGCCATCATGTCGGCCCTGTCGGACACAGAGATCCAGAGGGAGATCGGCATCAGCAACCCCCTGCACCAGCTGAAGCTGTGGCTGGCCATCCTGGAGATCATGTCCCTGACCAGCCCGTCGGCCCCCCTACACATCCCAGACGACTCTTGCATACGGGGACGTGAACCACGGGTGGATCAGCAACGAGTGGCTGCCAAGCCTGGGCCTCCCACAGTACCGCAGCTACTTCATGGAGTGCCTGGGGGATGCGCGCATGCTGGAGGACCTCACCAAGGACCTGCGGGGCAGCTGAAGATGGTGGACAGCTTCCACACAAACAATTTCCAGTGCGGAGTTATGTGCCTGCAAAGGTTAAATTATGACCGAAAAGATCTGGAAAGGAAAAGAGAAGAAAGCCAGAATAACGTAAAAGATGTGCTTGGTTGGAGCAACAACTGTGTGATTCGCTGGATCCTGTCCATCGGCCTTAAAGAATATGCCAACAACCTCCTGGAGAGTGGGGTGCACGGGGCGCTCATGGCCTTGGACGAGACCTTCGATTTCAACGTGCTGGCCCTCCTGTTACAGATCCCCATGCAGAACACCCAGGCTCGTTCTGTCTTGGAAAGAGAGTTCAACAACCTCCTGGTCATGGGGACTGACCGACGATTCAATGAAGATGAAAAGACCTTTAGGCGAGCACCCTCGAAGAGGAAAAAGTTCAGACTCAAGGACGTTCATGGCTTAGCTGCTGGGTCAGCAGAGACTCTCCCTGCAAACTTCCGGGTCACCTCCTCCCTGTCCTCGCCCTCTGTGCCACCCAAGAAGATGCAGCTGGACCGCAGCGTGTCAGGAGCACAGAGGCTGGACTCCGCCACAGTCAGGACTTACTCCTGCTGGAGCCTCCGTGTGCACCCACACTACTTCTGCAGGGGACTCTGCAGCGCCGGAGTCCTGCACACACAGAGTTCCAGAGCCCAGTGGAGTCCCCACTGTCAGTACCTGTGATATGGACCCTGAGATATTTTATTAGAGTTTTTAATCAGTGAGAAATTCATGGATACCAGGAAGAGAATATTTTAGAATTTAATGTTTCTTATGTTTATGTAAACCTCTGCCTCCATTTATACAGTTACTTACCTTTTCATGTGTGTCCAGGCCAATCAAGTCTGTTCTTGTGTCTGGTCTTAGTCTCAGATGAATGTCCTGTAATGCTCGTGTGTATACATCCTATGAACGATGTAGGGCTTTTGTAAATTATGCGTTTACTGTAATTATCACTGTTTAATTTTTTAATAATAAACCACGGCAGAGAAGAGGCTTTCCCCGCGTCTGTGACGTGGTCCTGACACCAGCCGCTGCCATTGGGAACGCACCCAGCTGCACAGCAATCATTGTGAAATGGGCAGACCTGTCTCCAGCAGCTGCTGCGTTGTATCGACTGACCTTGCTCTCCTTTTCTAGCAAGAAATGCCTTCTTCTGCCCCGTGAACGCCTCTGGGTCAGATGTCAGCGTTCCTGACGTTTGGGCTGTGAGAGGACCATCAGAACACTGTGAGAATCTCGGCCAGCTCGGGCCTGGAGCCTCGTCTCTGCGACTCGGAGACCTGGTCTTCAGAGCCGTGCGGAGCCCCCAGCTGGGGCAGTCGGTAGCTGGACAAGAGAAAGCGGCGGGAGCTCTGGCCCTCCAGCTCTGCCCTGCAGGGTGGGAAGGCGCTGGCACCCCCACACGTGAGGACCAATCCTGGGGGCCGCAGACCATCTCAGAGACCTTGGTGCAGAGGTGACGCTCGGGCTCCTGAGAATAATGCCGAGCAACTAATAAAGACCTTATTTTTCTTACCCAGATCATCGTTTTACATTTGTTTGTAAACATGTTGTTTATCATGCAGCCGTTTGGACGGTCTGCGTGGCCAGGGGCACTTTCACTGTTTAAATGGCCATTGCACAGCCGCAGGGGCTACGGGCAGATCACATGTGGTATTTATTGTGCAGCTGCTGCGGACGGCGAGGGTGTCTTCACATTCACTCTGCTCTCAAGCGACCTGTACAGCCCACTGTCGCCCATGTTTTTGTACTAACCCTTTGTGAACTCTGATTAACTAACAAAGTGTGTACAGCCCACTTCTGAGCTCTTTTTATCACAGCGTTATTTATTTATTTCTTTCAATAAAGTGCTGAAGCCTTTCCCACTGCCCAAAAAAAAAAAGAAATCACTATGAACATACCACCCAACCAGCACCTTTCCTGGCACATTCTAAGGATTTATGGTTACAGTTCACCCTATAAACTTGGGTTCCTCATAGGACTAGCAATTTACAAGGAGAGATCCCACAGATGGACATAAAAGACTGTGACTAACCCAAGATCAGGGAGGCCTTTCCCTGTTCAGTGGCTATCAGAAAATATGCTAAATTTAACTTCTTCCTTGGGATAGACACCAAAATATGTGTGCTAAAAATGTAGCCTTGTGTCACTGTCCAAAGGGTGATGAAATCCGAACAAATACTCTCTCCACTCTGACATATCACCCTATAAGCCCACAGTGGCGGGCCCAGTTCATAACTGCCTAGAAAATAATCCCACTGACTGATAACAAATACAGTGTCCAATGAATGATAGAAAACATCTCTTTTCTTATCATGTGACCTTTCAAATCATACAAAGTCCTCTTTGCATGGGGTCTCAGCTCTCTCTCTAGGCTCCCTCTTTCTTCTCCCTTACCCCATTCTCTGGTTGATGACCCTGTAAAGAACGCGGAGGGGCCCTCTGCAAACCTGCCTTGCTAATGGTTAGAAGCTCCCTCCTTGAGTGTGTTCTGAGGCCTGATGTAGAGTTTGTTATAATTCAGCAACTTCGAAATTCAGTTGATACACATGAGAACCAATTCTACAACCAGAAGAAACCTGGAACATGCTAGTTACTGAAAAGGGCTCTGAAGGACTTGAGGTTGCAGGTGCTATTTTCATCTCCTAAGTTTGACTTTGAAAAAGAAAGAACATGAGGCTCAACCCTTGACAGTTAATATTATGCCTGAGAACAGGGTTTGGGGGAGGACTTGCGACTTACGACAGAAGATTTATAGGTCTCCGATAAATTATGAGGTAACTAACACACAAAATGGGCAACACATACTTCCTAAAATTTTCAAGGAAAGAGAAAAGTGTCCAAATAAAACTGCAAAACCATGTTTTGTAGCGATGGTTTCCTTCAGGGGTCTGCAGACTGGAGCTGGTCCATGAAAATGTATTTCTGGTCGATGATGAAATAAATGACATTTTTTCAGTATTTTAAATTCTGAAATTATGTCCTTTCTAACATTTTTAGGACTACACTATTGTTCTTTTCTGAAAAGATGCTGATAGTCTAAGATTGTTTGGGGGGTTGAGAGGAAATATTAGTTCTTGTCAATCATATCAATTGCAGAGAATTTTCCCTTGTAATATTTTTGTACTTTTTAAAAATTGATTTTTAAATAGAGGAAGGGAGAGAGCGACAGAGAGAGAGCAAGTGATGTGAGATCAAAACATTGATCCGCTGCCTCCTGCACACACCCCAGCCTGGGAATTGAACCTGCTGCCCAGGCGTGTTCCCTGACCAGGAGTCAAACAGGCAACCTTTCGGTGCAGGAAACGATGCTCCAACCAACTGAGCCACATTGGACAGGGCTTCCCTTGTAATTTTAATAAAATCCTAAAGCCTGGGAAGTGCTACATTATAGAAGACCAGAATGGGAAAGGAACTTGAATTTTATCACAAGAAGATAGTTGATGTGGAACTCATGACTAGAGGATGACTGTGGAAAGACAACATTGTTCGGAGGAAGCTGATCTAGTTAAAGTTTCAACAGTGGTGTATCTGTGAAAAAGGAAATCGCAAAACTGAAAACGGAAGCATGTGGATGGACATGAGAGAAGAATTACACAGGAGAATAAAACCTGGCAAGAGCACAGAATAGATGTTAAGGTAAATGGAGGCCACGGATGATACTTTTTAAATTCCGATTGCAAAACTGATCTGAGGCAGATAAAGTAGTGCCAGAGGTTTCCTTCTGCTGAAAGCAGAGGACCCAGTAAATTCTTGCCCTACTGACAATTTAATTTACTACAGTGTGGAAGGAAGATTGTCAGACACAAGTTTTATAGATTTCAGGAAGTTAGATTTCAAAATGTTCCAAGGAAAATTACCTGAGCGGCTCAAAAGGGACAAGTTCACAAACCTAAAGTTTCAATAGTTTGATCCCAAAGGATACCACTGAGGGAAAAAAGAGGCTTCACCAATCGAAAAACAGCTACCAGTAATCCTCGGATGAGATCAAATGGACAGAAATAAATGTCAAGTCTCTTATACTAAAAAATGAACTGAACAAGTAATGCAAGGACAGTTTGTGTGAAAATGTTAAACCTACATGAAAGTTTCAATGGACTAAAAGCTCAGTTTGAAGCAGAAAAAGACGAAGCTGCCAAAAAAAGCTAATGTAATGTTAGGTCTCATTCCCTGCATTGGTAGGAGACTCAGTGTTTCCACTGTACCGTGATCACAGTAGAGGTTCAATTCCAAAAACATTTTTGCTTTTTTTTTTATGTAAACAAAATATTTTCATTGAGGAAAAATAAGAAAAAAGGGACTTTTTTAAAACCATCCATGATTACACTACCCAGCAATAACCACATTAAATACTTTTAAATATATATGTATTCTTGGAATATATATATACATACATACATCATACACGTACACACATACATTATTATATATAAATATATATATATTTAAACGTATCTTTATTGATTTCGGAGAGAGGAAGGGAGAGGGAGAGAGAGAGACAGAAACATCAATGATGAGAGAGTCATTGATCGGCTGCCGCCTGCACACCCCCGACTGGGGATCGAGCCCGCAACCCGGCATGTGCCCTGACCAGGAATCGAACCCTGATCTCCTGGGTCCTAGATCGATGCTCAACTGCTGAGCCATGCCTGGCTGGGCTATAAATATATATTTACCAGAATGAAACATGCTGACAAAGTGCTTTATAAAATTTTTTTTAATTTCATTGTTATAAACCTCTTTCTACATCATTAAATATAGCATATAAGAAATATATCATTATTCTTGTGTTCATTGTTTAGATTTGCCATAATGTATTGACCCAATTTTTTATTGTTGGATTTTAGAGTGCCTTCTGAATGTTTTTCTATTATAAACAATGTGTTAAGCAACTTGGACATTCATTTTTGCTCATTTAACCAATGATTTCCTTCTTAGACGTAAAATTACAGGATTAAAAGATGCAAAATAGTAAGGCTTTTGATAAGCAATGAAAACAGTTTATACCAAGCAATCAAAAAAGAAAAAGCAGCCCAGCAGGAAAATGAATGTTTTATCTTTGTGTGCAAGCATAAAAATACCAATAAGCAATTCACAGAAGACATGTAAATGACCAATTGTTGGGAGCCGGCTATGTGTCTGGACATGGTCCACGTAGCCTGAGGGCCTGGAGTCAAGGACTCAACCCTCCCCACAAGTTCCCTTGAGGAGCCGAGATAAAGAACTTACCAAGGTCTGGGCTCATGCAGGAGGCAGGATATTTACTCTGAAAGAGTATTTATGCAGCTTTGAAGGAACTAGTTTGTATCACCCTCACCGCATTATCACTTGTTACTCACTATATAATAAAGGCATTAAAGCCATTTGGGGCTGCCCCTCATTAGATGACAGTCCTCCTGATCCCATAACTGTGTTTGTCTCTTTCATTCCCACCCCTCGAACTCAGGTTTGTTTGTCTTGCAGGCTGGTTCCTGGCAAGTGGCGCCCGAACAGGGACCTGAGTCCTCGAGACGCAACTTCAGGTAAGGTGAGGACTCCTCCATAGGTGGGCGGTGCTGGCCAGAAAGGGAATTGAGGTAAGAGGAGCATTTTGATTTATAGTCAGGAGTAAAATAAGATGGGGCAATCTAGTTCAGCACAGAGGCTTTTTGCTCAAATGTTAGGTTCTATGTTAAGAACAAGAGGAGCAAAGGTTTCTGAAGAACATATTTTAAAGTTTTTCAAATTCATAGAGACAGTCTGTCCTTGGTTTCCTAAAGAAGGTACAGTTAATGTAAAGACATGGGAAAAGGTAGGGGAAAAATTACGAGACTGGCATCATGCACATGGGCCAAAAAAGGTGCCCATGGATACATTATCTCTCTGGAGCCTAGTCTGTGATTCCCTTGATCCTAGTCATGAGTTTGAATGTAAAACAGGGAGTATGGAACAAAAAGAGGAGGCTCCTAAATTAGAGGGAAAATTAGAAGGAGGAGGGAATGTACAAAGAGAGGGGGGTAAGGATTCCGAATGGGATGCCGAGGAGCTCCCACCAGAAGAGCAGGCTGAATTAGACGATGCAGCTGCTCATTACAATCATGATGATAATCTCTATCCAGCTATGACTAATACAACTAAGGAAGTAACTCCAGAGATTGTCAGGCAACTGACTCGGTTGGTGCAATCATTACAAACTTCTGAACAAAAGCCAACTTTCCCTTCTGCTTCACCTGCCTCTCCATGGAAAAGAGATTATCAGGATAATTCTAAATTGAATAATTGTAACAGGGAAAATAATCTAAATTATCCATGTATAGAAAAACAGATCAAGGATACCCTATCTCCACTGCAAAGAACGCTCTTGAAAGCGCAAGAGAGTGGAGAGGAGGTGTGGAATTCTGGGTTTGCCGTCTTTCCAGTCTCTGAGCAGCCAAACCCTAATAATCATAATCAGGTGCAAAGATATTACACCCCTGTGTCATTCAAAATGTTAAAGGAGCTAAAACAGGCTACAGCTCAATATGGGCCCACTGCTCCGTATACTTTGACCATCCTAGAAAACATTGCTACTGACGCTTTAACTCCTAATGACTGGAGATCTCTAGCTAAAGCATGTTTAACAGGAGGAGAATATTTATTATGGAAATCAAAATTTTATGATCATTGTCATGAGGCTGCAAACAGAAACAGGGCAAACAATATTCCTATAACTTATGAGATGTTAATAGGAGAGGGGCCTCACTTAACCAATGATGCACAAGCAATCTACCCTCCGGAG
This sequence comes from Miniopterus schreibersii, assembly GCF_964146895.1. Lineage (NCBI taxonomy): Eukaryota > Metazoa > Chordata > Mammalia > Chiroptera > Miniopteridae > Miniopterus > Miniopterus schreibersii. The sequence continues at coordinate 134,396,191 of NC_138101.1, read as the reverse complement.
GCTTATCATACAATTAATGCACTGGCCTCTAAGGCCTGGCGTACATTGCCTACACCTGGCAGAAAATCAAAAGAACTAGACAAAATAAAGCAGGGACCTGAGGAGCCTTACCAAGATTTTGTTTCCAGATTGCTTCAGGCAGTTCGCTTAGTGCCTGACGGAGAGGCAAGAATGTTGCTAGTCACACAGTTGGCTTATGAGAATGCAAATTCAGCATGTCAATCTGCTATTGGACCTTGGAAAAAAAAGGGTTCACTATCTGATTATGAACGTCTCTGTGCCGATATTGGAGCATCATATATACAAGGGTTGACATTAGCCGCAGCACTGCAAGGAACAACTCTTCAAGGAGTGATGGAACAGCAACAGAGAAATAAAGGAAAAAAAAGAGGTAATTGCTACAGTTGTGGCAAGTCAGGGCATTTCAGTAAGGAATGTAGAAATAGGAATAATAGCAATGAACAAGTAAAACAACCAGGATTGTGCCCAAAATGTAAAAGAGGAAAGCATTGGGCTAATATGTGCAGGTCAAAAATTGACACAGATGGCAAACCCTTACAGCGGTCGGGAAACTACAAGAGGGGGCAGCCTCGACCCCCTCAAACAATCGGGGCCATGTCAGTCTACCCACCCCAGGATTGCCAGGGACCAAACAGGGAATACAGGACCTATATAGAGCCACGCCAGGAAGCGCAGGACTGGACCTCGGTCCCACCACCTGCTACGTGTTAACACCTGAGACTGGACCCCAAGCCATACCCACAGGGGTATATGGGCCTCTGCCAAGAGACACTGTAGGCCTGTTATTAGGACGTAGCGGGTTAACAATGAAGGGACTTCAAGTTTTTCCAGGCGTCATAAACGCTGACTATACTGGGGAGTTAAAGGTCATGTGTATAGCCCCTCTTAATATCATTACATTAACCCCTGAAATGAAAATCGCACAATTGATATTATTACCCTTTAAGAAGATAGGAAGAATTTTATCTCAACAGGATAGGGGAAATCATGGCTTTGGCTCTTTCAATAGAGCTTATTGGGTCTGAGAGACCTAAAAGGGAACTGCTGATTAATGGTAAAAAATTTAATGGATTGCTTGATACTGGAGCTGATGTTTCAGTAATTAGTCAGTTATACTGGCCATCCCAGTGGCCTGTGCAACTTGTTATGACTTCTTTGCAAGGAATTGGACAGACTCAATCTCCACTGCAAACTACACAGATTCTTACGTGGTGAGGTGCAGAGGGAAAGACAGGTAAATTTCAACCTTATGTATTGCCTCTTCTGCCATGTAATTTGTGGGGCCGAGATATTCTCAAAAATATGGGAGTGTTATTGTATAGCCCAAATACTAAGGTAACTAATCATATGTTAGACCAAGGTTACATACCAGGGCAGGGTTTGGGCAAACATGGCCAGGGAATGGAACAACCCATTCCCTGCAAAGGCCAACTGACAAAACAAGGTCTTGGCTATGATTCAAATTTGTCCTGAAGGTCACTGCTCTTCCTGTCTCCCTTACAGCTGACCCTATTACCTGGACATCTGACAATCCTGTATGGGTGGAGCAGTGGCCTTTATCAGAGGGAAAAATTCAAGCGGCCCAACAATTGGTGCAGGAACAATTAGCTCAGGGGCACATTGAGGAGTCTAATAGTCCTTGGAATACACTTACATTTGTTATTAAGAAAAAATCTGGAAAGTGGAGGCTATTGCAGGATTTAAGAGCAGTAAATAAGACTATGGAAATTATGGGGCCTTTACAACCAGGTTTGCCCTCCCCGGTGGCCATTCCTGCAGGATACCATTTAATAGTATTAGACTTGAAAGACTGCTTTTTCACCATCCCATTATACCCTGCAGATTGTAAAAGATTTGCCTTCAGTGTTCCTTCAACCAACTTTAGGGAACCAATGCAGAGATATCACTGGAGAGTTTTGTCCCAGGGCATGGCCAATAGTCCCACATTGTGTCAAAAATTTGTGGCTACAGCTATTAAAGAAATTCGAGCCCAGCCGGGCGTGGCTCAGTGGTTAAGCATCGACCTAGGATCCAGGCGATCAGGGTTCGATTCCCGGTCAGGGCACATGCCCAGGTTGCGGGCTGCAGCTGATCAATGACTCTCTCATCATTGATGTTTCTAGCTCTCTCTCTCTCCCTCTCCTTTCCTCTCTCTGAAATCAATAAAGATATATTTAAAAAAAAAAGAAAGAAAGAAATTCGAAAGATATATCCAGAAGCCTACGTAATCCATTATATGGATGATGTTTTAGTGGCTCATCATGATCCAGAAAACTTAAAAGTGATTTACTCAGAGTTGGAACTTCAACTAAATAGATTTGGCCTTGTAGCCCCTGAAAAGGTTCAACAGACCACAGCTTCTAATTACTTAGGGAAATTGAAAGCAGGACAGAAAGTAAGGCCACAAAAATTTCAATTCAGAACAGACAATCTATCCACCTTGAATGATTTCCAAAAACTTTTGGGGGACATTAATTGGATAAGGCCTTCTTTAGGCTTAACCACGGGTGAATTAAAACCACTATTTGACATACTCCGTGGTGACCCTGACCCCAATAGTCCTCAAGAATTAACCATAGAGGGACAACAGGCTCTAGAGATGGTAGAGAAAGCTATCTCACAACAATAGGTGATTAGAATTAATTACACAAAACCTGGCAACTAATTATCTTACCTACAAATTATTTGCCTACTGGAATTTTTTGGCAAGAAGCTCCAATAGAATGGATTCATTTATCTTCCTCCAGAAAAAAGGTTATCACTCCTTATGCCATGTCAGTGGCCCAATTAATATTGCAGGGTAGAAAAAGAGCTATGGAGTTACTTGGGAAGCAGCCTGCCACTATTACTGTGCCTTACACTTCCACGCAGCAACAGTGGTTGTGGCAAAATGAAACGTTATGGCAGCTCAACTGCCATTACCCATCAGATAAATTATTACAGCTATTCATTCAAAACCCTGTGATATTCCCAAAAATTGTCTCTAAAGAACCTCTGTCTAATGTTCCTTTAGTGTTTACTGATGGGTCGACGTCTGGAATTGCCAGCTATGTTATCAATAATCAGGGCTATACATTGAATACTAAAGAAACCTCTGCACAGAGAGTGGAGTATTTAAATGCTTGCAAGATGTAAAATTTAATTTGTACACAGATTCTAAATACATTGTACCTATCATTCAAGGTTTGGAGATGGCTACCCTGACTGACAGGGGTCCCTCTGCAGTAATAACTGCTCTCTTGTCTTTACAGCAGCTGACTCAGCAACAAACCTCGCCCTGTTTTGTGGGACACATGAGAGCTCACTCAGCTCTCCCTGGACCTTTAGCAGAAGGAAATGCACAAGCAGACATGTTGACTCGGGGCACTTCCTTAGTTCTTTCCTCTATGGAACAAGCACGAGCCTCACATGCTCTGCATCATCAAAATGCTTCGGGTTTAAGAAAACAATTTAACATTACTCGTGAAGCCGCCCGACAAATAGTAAAGGGATGTCAGAACTGTCCTGAGCCTACGCCCCTTGTACCTCAGTGTGGTGTTAATCTGCGGGGATTGCTCCCAGGACATATTTGGCAAAAAGATGTTACTCATATAGCTGAATTCGGTCGTCAATCATTTGTACACGTCACAGTGGATACTTATTCTGGATTTTTAGTGGCAACCGCATGTACTGGGGAAAATACAAAACAGGTTATTTGTCATGTATTATCATGTTTTGCCATCTTGGGCATTCCAAAAATTATAAAAACTGACAATGGGCCTGCAGATGCTAGCAAAACATTTACAGAGTTTTGTGCAACTTTCCAAATTACTCATATCACAGGCATTCCTTATAACCCTCAGGGCCAGGGAATAATCCAGCGAGCTCACAGGACCTTAAGGGCTCAAATTGCAAAAGTAAAGACGGGGGAATATACCTGCCATTCTCCTAATAATATACTTAATCTCTCTTTATTTACCCTTAATTTTTTATTTACCCTTAAATTCGGATGCAGAAGGTTTCTCAGCAGCTGAGCAGCATTGGAGATCCCCCAATAGAAAATATGCTGAGGATTTGTGGAGACTCTAACAACAGAGCACGGACGAGTTCAACCTAATGTTTGGAAGTTAACAGCAAACACGGACATTGTCATAGTGAGACATAAAGATGAGAATCATCCAAATGGGAACTATTCTGTTAAAGGAGGTTTAGCCTGTGTTCCTCCTCCTTATGTATTACTGTTAGGTAAGGTTTTGATTAAGAAATTATCTGATTATTATACTATTAATTGTGTAAATTGTAACCTTACAAATTGTGTATCTAGTGCTAATGCAAACCTAGATTTGTTAGTATTGAACCAACCTGCGTTTGTAATGTTTCCGGTTAAGATGCAAGGACGCTGGTATACTAATGAAGGACTTGAAGTGTTGCTGAAGTGTTGCAAGAGTTAAATGAACTATTGGAGAGACCTAAAAGATTCCTGGGACTGTTGGTAGCCGGTATTGCTGCTTTAGTTTCTATTATTGCTACAGCTTCTATTGCTGGAATTGCTCTTACTCAAGAAATATATACAGCGAATTTTGTTAATGGGTTAGCAAAAAATGTATCTGATGCTTTGGGAGCTCAAGAAGGAATTGATAAGAAATTAGAGGATAAGTTGAATGCCTTAGAAGAAGTTGTTTTACTTATAGGAGATCAAATTCAAAGTGTGAAGGTGAGAATGTCGCTGCAGTGTCATGCTCAGTTTCAATGGGTTTGTGTTACTAAGAAACCATATAGTAACTCTGAATGGGGATGGGATAGGATTAAAAACCATCTTATGGGGATATGGAGTCAAGATAATATATCTATTGATGTTGCCATTTACATGCTGATATAAATGCTATAGAATCTGCTCCTCCTCTAGATACCTCACCCGCAGACTTAGCAAAAGAACTGTTTGACAAATTTTCTAACATTATCTCTGGGCATAGTTTATTCTCATTATTTTATTCTGCTATTATGTTTTTGGCTGTAGTGTTAATATTCCTATGTTTATTCCCAGTCTGTGTCCAGTCAGAAATACAAAACATCGCAGAGCTGCAGACAGGAGTCCACTGGCTCAAATTAAAAAGTAAAGAAGGGGGAGATGTTGGGAGGCGGTGACGTGTCTGGACATGGTCCACGCCACCTGAGGGTCTGGAGTCAGGGACTCGACCCTCCCCACAATTACCCTTGATGTTGAGAGCCCGCTACGTGTCTGGACATGGTCCACATCGCCTGAGGTCCTGGAGCCAAGGACTCAACCCTCCCCACAAGTTCCCTTGAGGAGCTGAGATAAAGAACTTACCAAGGTCTGGGCTCAAGCAGGAGGCAGGATATTTACTCTGAAAGAGTGTTTATGCAGCTTTGAAGGAACTAGTAGTTTGTATCACCCTCACCGCATTACCAATTGTTTGTCACTCACTATATAATAAAGGCGTTGAAGCCATTTGGGGCTGCCCCTCAATAGAGGGCGGCCCTCCTGATCCCATAACTTCGTTTGTCTCTTTCATTCCCACCCCTCGAACTCAGGTTTGTTCGTCTTTCAGGCTGGTTCCTGACAACCAATGAATGGTATGAAAAGATGCTCAACCTCACCAGTAAGAGAGGAAATACAAAACAATAATGAGAAACTATTTTTCACATGCAGATTGACAAAAATATTTAAGATTCATAATATCTGATAATGCCAGTGGTGAGGAAGATGGACATTTTCATACAGTATTGGTGAGAGAGAAAATTGTTGCCACATTTTTGTAGACAATTTGGCAGAATCTACCAAACTAATCTACTTAAATTTAAAACAGACACACACTATGAGCCATGAGTCCTAATAATAGGAATTTATGCTAACAAATTTTAGCACCATTAACAAAACACTAGAAATCTCAGTGCCCATTGATTATAAAAGTAACATCTAAAAATAAATTATGTAGCCCTGGCCAGGTAACTCAATTGGTTGGAGCATAGTCTTATACACCAAAAGGTTACTGGTTTAATCCCCAGTTGGGGCATGTACAGGAGGCAACCTATCAATGCTTCTCTCTCTCTCTCTCTCTCTTTCTCTCTTAAATCAATAAAAACATATCCTCAGGTGAGGGTTAAAAAACATTTTTAAAAATAAATTATGTAGTTTTGTAGGTATTGACAATGGAAAGATTTTAAAATATCAAGTTACAGACAATTCTTATAACACTTCCATTTTTGTAAAAAAAAAAGCTACGTGTGTGAATAAAAATGTATATGTTCTGTAAGCATAGCAATGTTTGCTGCTGGAGAGTGGAACTGGCTGACAGGGCTCTCATGTTTTACTTTATACACTTCTGCACTGGCTGAAATTTTAACAATGAATATGTATTTTTATAATTAAACGTTAAAGATTAAAAACACAAAAGCTCTCCAGTCAAAAGTGATCCTAATTTTGATTTATGTTCATGATGTCAGTTTCAGGGGTGAGCTTTCTGTCTCTTTAAAATGTATATAAATCTTTCAAAAAGCTAAAGGAGCTTCTGGCCAGCTTTGTTACCCAGGATGTCTTTTTAAGGGCCTGGGAACCACCTCTTTGAAGTGTAATCATCAAGGAAGATAGTGTCCCTATCTCCCAGTCTCTGCAGGAGTGGCCGCCTTGCTCCCTCCTGTTCTAAAGATATAAGAAGTCTCTTTTTTCTTGGATAAAGCCAATTAGCCAACAGATGGTCACCCCGATTACAAAGTGAGTTATGTGTGACAAATGGTGTTGTCAAGTCCTCTTACTTAAGCACTAGCCACATATGCTCCCCAAACCAATCACAGAAGATGCCTGGCTTGTAGTTAGCTCATCTCCAGTTTCCCTATGCCAAAGCACTGCAATCAGAACACACCTGAGACTTACCCAATTCTTCCGCTATAAAGCTTTCACTCCCTGCCTACCTTTGAGTCTCTGCCAAACCCAAGTGATGGTGGCTGACTCCCTTGCTGTAGCCAGTTCTGGATAAATAGTCTCTGTTCTCCTTTGGGTGGTCTTATTTATTTCCACAGCACTCTACAGTTTCCTTAGTTATGCTATGTCCCTTCTGACCAGTTCTATGGGGAATACTGGCATTAATTTAGGCAAAGTGGATGCTGCAGTGCTAGAGGCCAAATTGGACAGGAAAAGAAATGCTTCTGATGGCACTGAAAAGTTCAGCTTGCACTAACCTGAGCCATAGGCCTAGATGGTGCTAGTCAAGCAACCCAGGCAGTGCTTGGGCACCAAGAATTCAGACTAAGAGTTCTGTTCAAAATAGACATCTTTCTAGTTCCTTGGAGCTAGGAAAGGGGAGGGCTACACTTGGTGGAGAGAGAGAGAGAGAGAGAGAGAGAGAGAGAGCCCACTTTATAGTCAAGCTTCTTTTTGGTTGTGAGAAGCAAAGGCTTTTTCAAAATAGCTCAATAAAAAGGGTTTTGAGCCCTGGCTGGTGTGGCTCAGTTGGTTGAGTGTTGTCGCATGAACTGAGAGGTCACCAATTTGATTTGTGACCCGAGCACATGCCCAGGTTGAAGGCTTGATCCTCACTGGGAGTGGTGCAGGAGACAGCTGATCGATGTTTCTCTCTCTCTCTCTCCCTCCCTCCCTCTCCCTTCCTCTCTCTCCAAAATCAATAAAAACATATTTTTTTAAAAAAGGGGGCATGGGTACAGACAAACTCATCTAACCCAGGAATAGGAAATAAAACTCTGCCAGCTCCCTGGCCTGGAAAATCATTAGAGAGGAAGGCCCTTTACTCTGTGTCTCTGCAGCTGAGAGGGCTCCTGTCTATCTCTTCTCTATATTTCTCTCCACACCAACTCCATTCTCTTCAATAGGCAGACTGGTTTCCTCTAATACACATCAGCTTGTACATGACCCCCAAAATGGCCACTCCAGGCACCAAGCCTACTTGAGCTTCCATGGGGAGCATCATTGTTGTCTGGGTAGTCTCTGCATCTCTTGGTTCAAACTCAAAAAAAAAAAAGCTTTTTTTTTTTTGCACAATTTACCTGTCCCAGCCCAGCCACACAGGTTATACATAGATCATGGTCAGGCAATGGATCTTGCCTTCGGATCATCCATCCACGGGTCAATCACTGGAGGCTGAAGGAACAGAGTCATGTCTTCCATAAGAATGTAACCATGTTGGATATCACAAATATATTCTATTATAGGAAGCAGTATTATTAAATAACACAGACTACATATATCCACCACAATCATTACAAATGTCCACTGAGGATATAACAGTGGATTGGAGAATAATAAAGGTTATTCTTAGAAAGATTCCTAGAGAAGGTGGAAGGAAATAGGTTCCATGCGGAGGGGACCAGAAAGAACTTTGTGCCAGCTGGTAGAAGGGTTGTGGTCAAGGTCCATAAGGAAATGGGGCCAAATATGTTGAGACTTTGACTAGGCACAGGCTGCAAGTCTCTTCTGTAATTCTTAGAATATTCAGTGTGGATGGGACTTAGAGATCATCAGGTCCAACCTTGACTCACTTCAAATGAGAGCACTGAGGGTCAGAGTGGCTGGTGACACAGTGACACAGCTGTGGCCACAAAGTTCAACTTAGAACCAAGGCCAGAGTCCAAGTCCATGTCTCCAAGCTCAGTCTTCTTTCCACTATAAACCATTCAGGATCCCTTAGCTAGCTCATCCCTTTGCTAAGGCACGACCTCTCTTTCTACCACCAGGAATTTGTACACTGCATACATGGTGGAAAGGAGACTAGCCCCTCCTATTGGTCTTTGAAAGAGGACAATTTACTCCTCAGCATTGTCATCATCCTCTGTTCTAAAATTGCTTGAACCCTAACCCACATGTCCTTGAGGACCCCCAACCCCGTGTCATTCCTCAGAGTGTATATAAAGGGTTGAGGAATGAATCACAACACTGCTCAGTACTGAAGGGACCTTGTTAACCTCCAGATATTCTTTCTGGGAGGGTGTCCCATAGATAAACACTGTGATGCCACTAGAAATCATGACTACTGTCAGGTGCGAAGCACAGGTGTTAAAGGCCTTCTTCCTTCCACCTGAGGAAGGGATGCGCACTATCGTCAAGATGATGTACATATAGGAATAGGCCACAGGGGCTACGCAGCAGAGGGTGACGGTGGACGAAAGCATAAAATCCATCAGCTCAATGGCACTGGTGTCTGCGCAGGCCAAGGCCCGCAAGGGCCCACTGTCACAGAAGAAGTGGTTAATACTGTTGGAGCCACAGAAGGGCAGCTGGGAGATGAGGGTGGCTGGGAAAAGCACAGATAGGAAGCCTCCCAACCAAGAGAACACCACGGCCTCAACGCAGACAGAAGGTCTCGCGATGATGCTGTACTGCAGCTGGGAACAGCAGCGTAGCGATCCTGTGACATGACTGTCAGCAGAAGAAACTCCGCTGTGCCCAGGAAGAAGTAGAAATAGCACTGGGTGACACAGCCAGCAAAGGAGATGGTTTCATCCCCAGATGCTAAGTTGGCCAACACTTTTGGAGAAATGACTGAGGAGAGGATGTCCAGCACAGAGAGGCTGCACAGGAAGAGGTACATGGGGGTGCGGAGGCGGGAGTGGACAGCACAGTGGAGACGATGACCAGGTTCCCCAGCAGGGTCAGCAGGGGCGTGGGAAGCAGCAGCTCCATCTGCCTGCTGAGGGGAAATCCCAGCAAAACAAACTCCCCCACGGTGGTGGCCGGTGGCCGTCTGATTAGCATGGGCCTGGGGGTCAGGACTCAATTCCTCTGATGGAACAAAAGGAGAAAGTGTTTAGGAGCACGTTCGGTGTACAAAACCCCATGCTGCTCACTAGAAAAATATGAACATAAAGTGTGTTAATCCAAACTATGTAATCTAAATTTAACTTGGTTTTAAATTATTTGCCTATCGAATTGAAACTTTTTTTAAATGATAATGTTCATTGTTAATAAGGGTATCTACCTTGAGACCTACACTGTCACATGGTTCATATGAACTTTCTAAGAAACAATATAGCCATTCATATAAAAATCCTTAAAACTGAGCAATCCTTAGACTCAGAAATCCACCTGGAAGAAATAGTCATGGATGTGTTCAAAGATTTTGCTAAAACAGCATTACCACAGAATTGCTTATAATAATGAAAATTTGGCAACAAGTTAAATATCCAAAAATAGGGCATGGAATAGATAAATTATGATACATCTAAACAATAACATTATGCAGCCATTAAAAAGTATATTTTACTATAATACATAAATCACAAATTTTATGTAATGACAAAATAGCCACAATGGTTTGTTATTATTATTAAGTTTTTTAAAGCAAGTTATAAACTAGTAGTAACATTACAATCCCATTTTGGAGGTAAAATGTAAATCAGCAAAGGTCCTACCATAATCAAGGCATTGCTGAAGAAGAAGAAACTGGGGGCAGGGGACTTGCCCTAGTAGATAACAAGGCATAAAAATAGCATGATTAAGTCAAGATGGTATTAACTCAAATACACACAAACTGACAAGCAGAACAAGATAGAAAGTCAAAAAACACCCATACAAATATGAAACAGTGATAAACATCAGAGGTGAAAGGAAGCTGGTACTGCTGATTATCCATATGGGGAAAAAGTAACATTGGATTCCCTACTCATATCAGACACTAACATCCATTCTAGATGGACAAAAAATTAAATGTAAAAATAAAAACTTTAGGAGAAAAAATAGGAGAATCTTTTTGGGGCCTTAGGGTAGAAAAAAAAAAATCTGATTAAAGAAGATCTGAGCCTAGCCGGTGTGGCTCAGAGGTTGAGCATCAACCTATGATCCAGGAGATCTCAGTTCGATTCCCGGTCAGGGCACATGCCTGGGTTGTGGGCTCGATTCCCAGTAGGGGGCGTGCAGAAAGCAGGCGATCAATGACTCTCTCATCATTGATGTTTCTATCTGTCTCTCCCCCTCTCCCTTCCTCTCTCTGAAATCAATAAAAATATTTTTTTAAAAAAAGATCTGAAAAGTGCTAAACAAAAAAAGATAATATTGATAAATTAAGCTACATTAAAATTAAGAATTTTTGTTTATTAAAAGGCCCCCAAAATAAAGTTAAAGGCAAATTACAAATGGGGAGAACATATCTGTGACACAGATAATGGGCAAATGTTTATTGTCTGTAATATATAATCATATTGATTCTTACAAAGCCATAATAGAAAAGCATTCCAATAAAAAAATGGGCCAAACATTTCATCTGAATTCTATTAAAGAGGAAAGAAATATAGCCAATAAGTGTACAAAAAGATGCTTGATCTCATTAGTAATTAGGGAAATACAAATTAAGACAATAACAAGATACCATTTTATACCCTCTATTGTAAAACAAAAGAAATATAATAATAACAAGTGTTGGAGAGAATGTGGATCCAAAGAAATTACTTTAAGTTACTGGTAGGAGTGTAAATTTATATTCCTTTGGAAAGTAATTTGTCATTACCTTGCAAAGGTCAACATTCATATGCTCTGCGACGCAATAATTCTACTTCTAGGTGGAGAAACTTGGATGTGTACACCTGAAGATGAGCAAGAATGTTCACAGTAGGGAGAAAGAAAAGGAGAAGGAAGGAAGGAAGGAAGGAAGGAAGGAAGGAAGGAAGGAAGGAAGGAAGGAAGGAAGGGAGGGAGGGAGGGAGGGAGGGAGGGAGGGAGGGAGGGAGGGAGGGAGGGAGGGAGGGAGGGAGGGAGGGAGGGAGGAAGGGAGGGAAATCACAGAAATGGAGGGAAAAAGTAAAGGCGAGCAAAGTTTCTTTCATAGGATATTTACCTTGGGCAACTTGTCTAGAAACAAGATTCCTGGACCAAATGTCAAGGAAACAAATTCCAGGGACAAGGTTAAGTAGAGCTCAGATAACCATGAAAGGCTCGCCTGGACACTAGATAGAAGGAACCATATCCTTACTAGTGACCAAGAGGTTTATAGATTGGACTAGGAAACAGAAGAATAAAGGAAGAAGACTGAAAAAATCCTGAAGATTGAGTAAATCTCCGCCTGTCTAAACTGAGTTAGAATTCTGTATCAGTCGTTCCTGCAAGGCGACTGTCTCCAAGACCTGCCCCACCTCAGTATAGCCATGTCACATATACAGTCTCTCCAGACAACCCACAGTGTCTGTATTGCACAAGGATCTTTTTTTAGAAACTTTCTTGAGATACAATCCACTCATTTAAAGTATACAAATCAACAGATTTTAATATATTTTTTATCAACCCCCTCTAACTCCTGACAACTATTAACCAACTTTCTGAGTCTGTAGATTTGCCTATTCTGGACATTTCATATAAATGGATCATATAATATGTAGGGGTTTTATGTCTGGCTTCTTTCACTTACCATAATGTTTTCAAGGTTCATCCATGTTGTAGCATGGGTCACTGCAAAAAATCATGAAGAAGGAATGTAGCAGGGGAGAAAGCCATGGCCCCAGGGAGAGGCCCTGACCCCCCTGGGCATAGCAGACACTTGCTCACACACACACACACACACACACATACAGTCACTCACACAGCAATTACTAAGAGCAGATATATTCAAAGTCTACAAAATCAAGAATGATAACAGACGGTGAACCTAGGCTTTGTCACCAAATCTGGAAATGCTAAGATGAGGGAACATGACAACTCATTTTAACTCTCAGAATACATCTTTGCAGGAATTGCCACTGTACCCAGTGGAAAATCACTCCCTTATATCAAAAATGTCAAGTTTCATGAAGGCCATGATACACGCCTTAGATTGCAACAGGAACTTCTGCCCTCTAGGCAGCCCAGGAAAGCTGAATGGTTGCTCTGTACTTATTCAACTGGAGGCAATCAAGTCTGCTCATCTGGGCTTTGCTACCACCTAGGATCTTCTGTAGTAATTATCTTTTTTTTTAATATATCTTTATTGATTTCAGAGAGAGGAAGGAAGAGAGAGAGAGAGAGAGAGAGAAACATCAATGATGAGAGAGTCATTGATAGGCTGCCTCCTGCACTGGGGATGGAGCCCACAACCCGAGGAGGTGCCCTGACCAAGAATCAAACTGTGATCTCCTGGATCCTAGGTAGACACTCAAATGCTGAGCCACGCCCAGCCAGGTTATAGTAATTATCTTGATAAAAGTCACAGTGAGCTCCATCCAGATTAGACTAGCAGCATCTGACAGGTGAAATGAACTAACCCCTCCTAATTCATTTAGATTTCTGCTCTAGCTGTGAAATCTTCCCTGACGAGCATGCACATGGTGTATACAACTGAAAGGTGTAGCCTGTTGAATATTTACCCTGCTCAGGAAGTTACAGGGTGTAGCACCCATTCCAGCACCGAGGGGTCTACAAATCTTCTGGGGCTCTTATGCTGAGCAGGTGTAGAAGTGGCCTTCAGTTTAGCTAAGCCATCCATTGACCAACTGGAGCCTCCCATGCTGTCTACACAGTCTGACCTGGCTAGGGAGGGTGGAGAGGGGGGAATCGGCCTCTCTAGCAAGCTACAGGATGATGCTTTGTCCCCTTCTCCTGTGACCATCTTCCCTGCCCCCTCTCCAGTCCTCTACTCAATACCTGAAGCCCAGTCTTGGCTGCTTCTTGATTCCGACGCAAATTGGAAATGAAATACCGTGGTCACCTGATAGGCAACAATTACCCTGCTTCTCTCATTTCATTCTACCTCTGTCCCCTCAATCCAACATATACCATTTTTCCATCGGATTTTTTCAGAGACTCGCAGGCCAACTGTCCCCAGGGCTAAATTTCTTCTAGGGTAACTGCAGGACTGTCAAATCCTGTCAAGGGACAATATAGATAATCCATCGAGAAAACTCTAGACTTGGAGTCAGGAAACCCGGTTTCAAGTGCCACCTCTTACTACCCTTAAGACTGGGCAAATCACCTTATCTCTCTGGACAGCTGCACATGAATCGTCACACAACAAGCAGGAATAATGCTCTTTTCCCCCATCTTTCTCACAGCTGGGTTGAGAAGCTCAAAATGGAAAATAAAGTAATTCATATGAAGTGCCTTAGGAAATCATAAACCATCATATTAAGTGTTGCCATTATTTTTATAAGCTCTGCTGTTCTGCAGTTTTGGCAAAGAGCAAATCCTGTTTCCCTGGTCCCTACTGAGATGTAGGCCATCCACCCTGCAACACTCTCACTTCTGCCCTGGGATACATCTCGTCAGGTCACAATTTTGCCTCAATTGTTTTCTCCTTGAATGGCATATCTAGTTGGCTACAAAGAGGGAAAACAAAGGGAAGCTGCTTCTCTTCATGAGAATTTTGATTAACCCTCCTCACCTAGGATTTCCAAATGAAGAAACTACCCCTCTGTCCCCCACATTCCACAGGAGGGTCAGCAATACTCAGAGCAACGCTCACAGAGGGGACTCAGCAATACTCACATTAGCCTAGATGAGGCCGACTGGCCACCTCCAGCATGTCCTGCCCACAGGGCAGCCAGACTTGGGCACTATAATGCTGAGGCTTCTACGGCCACAAACTGACTCTGCACTCTCAGGGCTGAAAGGGGCAATACTATGGAAGGGTCTCGAGTTTGGGTCCCATGCTTGCACCTGCACTGGGGCAGGGTGGGGCAAGTCAGGGTGAGGTTGGTTCAGGTGAGCATATACACTTTCAGAGAAGGAACCAATCATGGGGAGTCCTCAGGGGCACAATTTACAATGCTGTCCCTGAATAACATGCTTGAGCCAGAGGCCAATGAGGCCCACTTAAGAAAAGATGCAAACTCAAACATGTCTACACCAGCAAGAACTAAAGTCAGAACACTAGCCAACATTAACACCACCAGAAATATCTTAGCGAGCCTCACAGTGCACAGTCCTCTAGCTGCTCCCCCGTCTCCAGTCTTATCGTGATGATTGTTTCTATGCCTACCACTCCATGCTACCTAGTACCATCCTCTCCAACAACCTAAAGTACTTCTATTAATACACCAAATCTTCAGTGGTCTTCCACCATCCAAAGGAAAAGAACCCAAGCTGCTCAGCCCCACCCCTAATCTCTCCCAGAATTGCCTCCCAGCACCGGCTCCCACCTTACACACTCTAATACACATGTTTTACTTCAGTCTAACCACTGTCTTTTCTCTGCCCCAAATTGGCCTTGTGTCCCATGTGTCCAAGCATTGGTAATGTCTTCTCCACGCACATAATCTCCAGAGCCCAGCTCTCGTCCCTCCTGCTCAAACCTGAAATACTTTTCTTACACTTGGAATCAGGAATCTACAATGTAGAATTTGAATGTTTTTAACCTTTTTTATTTAAATATAACACATATACATAAGAGTGCACAAATCATAAGTTCAATGAATTATTATACAATGAACACACTCATGTAACCACCACCAGGTCAAGAGATAGAATGGTACTAGCACCCCAGAAGTCCCTTTCAAGCTCTCTACCTCTATCCTAAAGGTAACCTTTATCCTGATTTCTAACAATATGAGTTAGTTTTGCCTGTCTTTGAAATGCATATAAATGGAATCATGTACTGTTTTGTGTTTGCCACCTTTTGCTCAGCCTTATATTTGGGAGATTCATCTGTGCTGTGGGCGATTCATTTTCATTGCCATGTAATATTTTATCATCACACGCACACCTTTAGTCAGCTAGCTTGATTGAGCCTCCATTTTTTAAAGTCAAAGTATCAATGACTGCCTAGCCGGGTGTGGCTCAGGGGTTGAGCATCGACCTAGGATCCAGAGGATTTGAAGAATGAAGGGCTCATTGCCATCAGGCCTGGCCTTAAATGTCAAGAATAGTGACAGGGATTTCACTATCAAAGACTCAAAAGGCACTGATGGCACTGCCCTCGCCAATCAAATGCTGTTTGCTTCTGCTCTTTACCACGAACAAACATTTGTTCACACCTCCTGTATCTTGTTCTCTGGTGTGTGTGTGTCCTTGCCCTCCAGAGTTTATAGCATGAAGCAGAAGGTCCACAGATGAATGTCAGGGTGTGCTGGGAAATCCCTTAAATTATATGCAAAATAGTGTATCTATGTAAAATGGGAGATGGAAAGAGCCAAATTCTCAAATGTCTTTGTGACTCAAAAAAGGTTAAAAACCACTGATTTGGGATCATTCCTTTTTCCCATTTCTAAGTTCTTGTCAAGTACCCAAGCAGACACAGCACCTCTCTGGTGTCTTCCAACCTTCTGCTCTGCACATGACTTACCTTCCTCACGGGCTGGAGACAGACTTCTGGTGGGAGGGGAGGGAAGCACACCTCGTGGCTGCCCTTCGTAGTTCCCAGGGGCTCTGTCCCAGGAAAGATGAGTTTATCCAGGGAGTGGCTGTCCCTGCTCTTTTGAAATACTTTGCATTCACCCAGTGGGCAGAGCACTGCCTACAACCTGACGGGCAGAATGACTAGGGAGGAATTTTTATCTCTTTTGAAAGTACTACTTGCTTCCTGAGACTTTTCCAAACTAAACACCCAGTGGCTGAGATGGAAAAACATACCTTTCTTTTACAAAGACTCAAAGAAAATTCAGACTGAGTGGTTCAGACTAGGAGGGAGAGGGAAAAGCTGGCGATACTCTGGAGAAGTATACAGTTCTATTTCTCATGCGAACTAATAAAATGTCTTTCTTAAATGTTCATCACTCTTAAGGACATTTTTGTTAGTGTGACTCTCTCAAGACATCTCCTACCCATCCGCAAACACCACACGAGTCTTCAAAAATGAGGGACAGATCCCCCTGGGCTTCCTGGAAATGATACCACCATTCTCCTACTAAATGCTTTACTTTTCTGGTGATTTCTGTAAGATATAAAACACGTTTAAATTTTAAAATAAAGTGTTCCAATGAGCTTGAACCTTAATATTTTTGAAAATGTAATGCCTAGAAGCCAGAATAAGTTATTTTTAAATTACCAGCAATTTTCTGATTCAATTTTGGGAATAGACTGTGTTTGTTTTGTTTTTAATTTTTATTGAATTTATTGGGGTGACATTGGTTAATATAATTATATAGGTTTCAGGTGTACAATTCTACAATACATCTTCTGTATATCGTATTGTGTGTTCACCACCCCAAGTCAAGTCTCCTTCCATCACCACTTATCCCCCCTTTACTCTCTCCTACCTCCTCCATCCCTCTTTCTCTCTGGTAATTACCATACTATTGTCTGTTTATGAGTTTTGTTTTGTTTTGCTTAATCCCTTCACCTTTTTCACCCAGCCCCCAACTCCTTCCCCTCTGACAGCTGTCAGTCTGTTCTCTATCTGAGTCTGTCTCTATTTTGGTTGGTAGCTCAGTTTGTTCATTAAATTTCACATATAAGTGAAATCATATGGTACTTGTCTTCCTCTGATTGGCTTATTTCACTTAGCATAATGTTCTCCAAATCCATCCATGCTGTAGAAAAAGGTAAGATTTCCTTCTCTGTTTCTGGTTTGTGTTTTTTGTTTGTTTGTTTGTTTTTTGTATAGCCGAGTAGTATTCCATTGTGTAAATATACCACAGATTTTTTTTATCCATTCCTCTACTGATGGGCACTTGGGCTGCTTCCAAATCTTGGCTATTGGACATAATGCTGCAATAGACATAGGGATGCATATATTCTTTAGAATTAGTGTTTCAGGTTTCTTAGGATATATTCCCAGAAGTGGAATCACTGGGTGATAAGGCAGTTCCATTTTTAAATTTTTAGGTAACTCCATACTGCTTTCCACAGTAGATGAACAAATTCACTCCCACCAACAGTGCACAAAGGTTCCCTTTTCTCCACATCTTTACTTACCCTTTCTGTTTGTTGATTTATTGATGACGGCCATTCTGACAGGTGTGAGGTGATATCTCATTATGGTTTTAATTTGTATTTTTTTGATGATTAGTTACCTTTAGCATTTTTTCATGTCTCTTGGCCATCTGTATGTCCTCTTTGGAGAAGCATCTATTCAGGTTCTTTGCTCATTTTTAACTGGGTTGTTTGTTTTTTTGGTATTGAGTTGTATAAGTTCTTTATCAATTTTGGTAATTAACCTCTTATCAGATGTATCATTGTCGACTATGTTCTCCAATTTAGTAGGCTGCCTTTTTATTTTGTTGATGGCTTCCTTTGCTGTGCAAAACCTTTTTAGTTTGATGTAATCTCGTTTATTTTTTCTTTTGTTTCCCTTTTCCAAGGCAATATATCAGAAAAAATACTGCTCCAAGAACTGTACAAGATTTTACTGCCTATGTTTTCTTCTAGGATTTTTATGGTTTCAAGTCTAAGATTTGTTTTTAATTCATTCCAAGTTTATTCTTGTGTATAGTGTAAGAAGGTGGTCTAGGTTCATATTTTTTTGCAAGTATCTGTCCAATTTTCCCAACACTATTTATTGAATAGACCATCTTTACCCCATTGTATGTTCTTGCCTCCTTTGTCAAATATTAATTGACCATAAAGGTGTGAGATTATTTCTGGGCTCTCTATTCTGTTCCACTGATATATATGTCTGTTTTTATGCCAATGCATGCTGTTTTGATTACTTTGGCCTTGTAGTGTAGTTTGATATCAGGTAGCGTGGTTCCTCCAACTTCATTCTTTTTTCTCGAGAATGCTGTGACTATTCAGGGTCCATAAAAACTTTTGGAATATTTGTTGTAGTTCTGTGAAATATGCCTTTGAGATCTTGATAGGAATTGCATTGAATCTATAGATTACTTTGGTTAGTATAGACATTTTATAGTGATGTTCATTCTCCCTATTCATAAACATGGTACATGCTTCCTCGTATTTGTATCTTCTTCAATTTTTCTTTTAAAAAAAAAATTTAAATTTATTTCAGAGAGAGGAAGAGAGAGAGAGAAAGAAACATCAAAGATGAGAGTCATTGATAGACTGCCTCCTACACGCCCCTTATTGGAGATCGAGCCTCAACCTGGGCATGTGCCCTGACCAGGAATCAAACTGTGACCTTCTGGTTCATAGGTTGATGCCAACCACTGAGCCATGCTGGCCGGGTAATTTCCATCTTCAGTGTCTTATAATTTTCTGAGTACAGGCTTTTTACATCCTTGGTTAAATTTGTTCCTAGGTGTATTTTTTTAATGCAAATGTAAATGAGATGTTTTCTTAGTTTTTCTCTCTGATTTTTCATTATTAGTATATAAAAATGCTATTGATTTTGGATATTTACTTTGTATCCTGCTACTTTATTGAATTCATGTATCAGTTCTAGTAGATTTTTGGCAGAATCTTTAGGGTTCTCTACATACATTATCATGTCATCTGCAGATTGTGTTTGTTTTGGATAAATACTTTTCTACTGTAAAGCCAAAATAGTGTCCTCAATGGCTTAAGACCATGCTGAGTTACATTGCTGTCCTTCGTGACGTTGAGATGAGTTACACTGCAGGAAGAGATCCATCTCTGAGGAATAGAATGTGTCCTGGGTAGTAAACCCAGGGCCAAAATGGGCTTTTCCCTTCTCATTGGCCTCAGAGACCAGGGTCCTGTACCCAGGGCAAACAAAGCAGAAAGAGATATAGGGAGGGCACTAGATGGCAGAACGTAATGTGGCAACGTAATGAGGGACCAGGAAAGTGTAAATTTAAATTTTAAAAAAAAGTGTAGTTATATGGCTGTTGGACTCTAAGAATAATAATTTTCTGTATCTTGTTCTATGGGTTTTTCTCCCCTTTTGTCTACACTAGAATTCCCTTCTATTATCCCAAGGCTTTTGACAAAACTTTTTTGGTAGTGTTATAGCTGGTGTACTTGATCAGATAACAGAGGGTTCTTTGTCTGCACTTGGGAGGAGGAAGTATGGGGAAAGCAGTAGCGGTTGGAGAAGCTGGTCACAAGATGGCCAGAAAATCAGCAGAACTGCAGAACCAGCAGGATCGGCAGAAAATGTCAGGATTTTCTGGGGATTACATGGGAGGGGATCCAGTAAACTACTAAACTTTCAGTTGTCAATCAAGATCCGGGCTTGGACTCTTGTGATTTTTAAGCACCAAAGGGAAGGGCAACCTTTGAGGACCAGAGAAGCCAAAGACTTCAGAATTAGTTAGTTAGCTAGTTAGTTAGTTAGTTAGTTAGTTACTTGAGCTGCCCCAAAAATCATTCATGGCCAAATATCATGAATGTGTGAACTACAAGACTCAAAAGAGTTCAGGGGAAGGAAAGGTTGCTCTTCCCCATAATGTCTGGGAAGGCTTCACAAAAGAAGAATTTGAACTAGGCCTTGAAAAAGGTGTAGCAATTGGAAAGTGGGAGGAGGAGTACAAGAGCACTCCTGTTAGGAGAAATGGCAGGAGACAAAGCAGGAAGGTGCCAAAGTGTAAAGTGTACTTTAAACAAAGAAATGGTCCTGTCTGGCTAGAAGCAAGTCTATATTCTTTAATATCCATTCTCCATATTTCATAGCACTTTAGGTCCCATTCTTGAATCCCAGGGATAAAAGCATATTAAGCTGGTCTCAGTGGAGCAATCAAAGGTGTTGAAGTCATCTTGGTGCTAGTTCTCAGAGAGAGGTCAGTCATCCCAAAAGGACAGGAACTGATCTAAGTAATTCACCTTTGGTTTTCTCATGCCTCACATCCCCCTCTCTTGCATCTTATACCCCAACCCCCTGCAAAACGCTGCAAGAAGTCTCCCCTTCTGCCCCTACCCACAGCTACTCTGCTCCATGCAAAGATTCCTCTGGGTAAAGGGTGTATTGCTTTCTCATTTTCACCAGAAAATATCTACTCCATATCAGATCTGTTCTAAGCATAGAGGAGGGTACAGCAGTGACCATGTCAGCCTCTGCCCTCATAGCGTTTTCCTCCTAGTGTGAAAGACAGACAAATATAAAATGTAAATAAAAGATGAGGTAGTGTTATGCATAAGAGTAAATAAACAGAGTAAAGGGACAGGGAACAACAAGGAGGGGTGTTATTTTATATTAAATGGACAGGAAAAGAGGTGACACTAAGCAGAAGCCACAGGGGTAAGGCCCAAGCCCCAAGATGAACATGAGTTACTGTGGCTGAAGAGCAAGAAGGCCACCATGGGCCACCAGCAAGCTCAGTGAGATGGGGGATAAAGAAGTCAAGGGACAGCCCGGTCGGGCGTGGCTCAGCGGTTGAGCTTCGACCTAAGATCCAGGAGATGGGGGTTCGATTCCCTGTCAGGGCACATGCCCCGGTTGTGGGCTCCATCAATGACTCTCTCATCATTGATGCTTCTATCTCTCTCTCTCCCTCTCCTTTCCTCTCTCTGAAATCAATAAAGATATATTAAAAAAAAAAAAAAAGTCAAGGGACAGGCAGAGTCTCCTAAGAAAGGGACAGAGAAGGGATTATCCTGCAGCTCCTGGAACATGGTCTACTCCTGCCCATGGCCATGTCCCTACTGATCCAGCCCTTGGAAGAGTCAGCCTGCCATTTTCCCCTCATTCCCTCTACCAGGCTCATTAAACATTTCCAAAGTTACTATGCTCTACAAAAGAACAAACATCCAGTTTTAAAGTTAGAGCAATCAACAGCCAAGGGATTTGAAGTGGCTGGAGCCTTATTATCACAGTGTTATAATAAGTCTCCAGAGAAGCCCCACAACTTCACTCCAGAGAAGGGAAAACGTCCCTCAGGGGATCAATACTTGGGACTCCAAGTTTCAAAATTCCATAGAAACCGGGAAACAATCCAAATACACCAGGCCTGTACTAGATGCACATAAAGTCTCCCCAAAATGGCTGATACCAAGGTCTTGTTAGGGGTGGTAATCTTGAATGTAGATGAAGGATAATCCAGCAGAACCCCTGGGACTATCTGTGGATGGTTGAGCTAAATGAATCTCATCACCCAAAGGCACATCTTTAACTCAAGAGGAAAGGACAGAAGGAGAGACTTCAAGGTCATGTCCATAGGATGATTCACTTGTTCCCTCACCCATAAACCCAATGGCAAGGGTCAGAGTCCTCTCACCTGACAATTTAATGTTTTGATGAGGCCAGAAAGGCAAGAAGCTCTTGAGAACTGGGAAACCCTCTCTGGCTAGGTGACCAGGAAGATCCAAGAGCAACTGCTTCTCAGCCCTGAGGTAACTTGGAGCCTGTATAAGGTAGCTGAGTCATTGGAAAACAAGAAACATGGGGCTTGTGAGAAAGGATACAACACAATCATGCGAAATAATAATAGTTAATATTTACTGAATACTTACTATGTGCCATTCCAAGCACTTTTCACATGTTTTCTCTAATCCTCCAAGCAGACCCTGTAGCTAGGGGTTATTAAGATACCTAGTCCACCAAGAAGGAGCCTGAGACACAGAGACTAATAAGCCACTTGCTTCCAAAGTTACCTAGCTGGTTAATGGGAGAGTCAGGATTTCTATCCAGGTCAGAATCTAGAACCTGTACCCCCTGGCGTTGTATGCATGACACTCTGGAAACTATCCAGTAGCCTGAATATTCTAAGTATGGCTCTGGATAGAGTGGGCACCAACAAATGTTTTACATAAATGACATTTTACTGTCAGGGAAATTTGCCTGACGAATGTCATGAAGATTGTTTCTCTTATAAAATCCCGTACTTTTGTTAAGTGCCAGGTAGATATGAACTGTTTGTTCCCAGAAGAATAAAGAGGTGGACTCCGTGAACTCCAGGGCCTGTCCCTGTCTTGTGCTTAAAGTTCTGCTGGAATCACTCTGAGTGAGAAGCAAGGCAGAGGCTAACCCACAGAGGGAACCTGTAGAGATCAGCGGGGCCACCTCAGGCTGAACCTAATCTACATACCTGCCTGGAGCCATCCTGCTGTTTTCAGGACAGCTGGACACCATCCTGTTAACTGTATACAGTCACGTGAGCTGCAGCTGCCCCAGATCTCTTTGAGGAACCACTCTGCTGCCTCCTCTCTCCAATCAAAGGGCTGGCCACCTCACCCCATAGGTGGCCTCACATGCTAGACAGAGCATCTATGGAGTCAAAGACACTCAAGGCAAAGCAACTGTGTGGTCTCCTACAGAAGGCCATCCCTGTTATATCTAACCTGAATATTTCCTGCCACACACCAGAGCATCTCTGCTCTCCATGAGAAAAAACAAGGTAATCACTGCTCACAATTCAAACAGCTACTGTGCCTCTTCCCACAGCTGACTCCCCTTCTTCTTTCATCATTTTTGTAACATTCCTAGATGTCTCTTGTAGTTATATAAATAGATCTTTGTCCAACTTTTTATTATGAAAATGTTCAAATGTGCAGAAAAGCATAAAGAATAATACAATGAACACCCGAAAACCACCACTTGATCCCATTTTTTTTTTAATTTTTTTCCCATTGCTTTACAGAAAGAGTGGAAGGAGGACAGAGAGAGAAAGGAAGGGGGGACATCGATGTGAGAGAGACCCATCAATTGGTTGCCTCCCAACCGGGCCAGGGATCAAGCTTGCAACCCAGGTATAGGCCCTTGGCCGGAATCAAACCCCAGACCCTTCACTTCAGTCCTTGGACTGACTCTCTAACCACTGAGCAAACCAGCCAGGGATGATCCAATTTTTTAATCTCTTAGTAAGCATCTATGCTTTTATGGGTAGATTAAATATCTACAAACAGGAAGAAATTTCAAATATTCACATGAAAAAATATACTCAATGGTGAAATATTAAAACAATTCTAACTTTGAAATCAGAAAATATAAACTTCATATTCATCAATTTGACCTTGGTTAGAAATTGTAACTGAAGACAAAAGTTGTATGTCTTAGCTAATCTAAGTGCCTTGAAGGAAAGGGAGACCACTGTCATCAATGTTTTAAGAAAACAAAGCCCTAAACCATTTCCTCTTATTAGAGAGACAAAGAAATCACACAAAAATCTGCATATCAGTTACTCAAAAATTTAATCAATATTTTTTTTCTATCTTGTGCTTACAGAATTGAGCATTTGTCTAAATCAGTCAACTAAAAGAACTTTCCTACATTATTGAAATATCTTTAAAAAATAGTTCCAAGGATAGTTGTCTTGTAACCTTGAAACTAAAAATATTTGTTATAAGAAACCACATGTGTTTAAAATGTTTGTTTTCAGAAGTGTGTGTTCACTTAAAGTTGTAAACTCTATTTTCATGAAAGGCTGATTCATTCACCACTGTTGTTATTATTACCTCACATATGGAACATATAGGGTGTCCAAAAAAATGTATACACACTTTAACAGCTGCTAACTCACTTAAGTTTCACTCTTTTTCAGGTTTAACTGGCACTGACTTTATAATCTTTCAAAGTGTGTATACATTTTTGGGGACATCCTGTATAGCTAAATAAATGCTATGGGAAAAATTCACAGCCTAAACTGCTTATATTAATAAAGAAGAAAGAATTTTAAAAGTAAATAAATTGAGGATACGAAACAATAAATTAGGAAGAAAAAAGATAAACCTAAGGAAATTAGGAGGAAGAAATTAAGAAAGAGGAAAGTAGTGAATTTTTGTAACTAGAAACAACAAATACAAAAACTGATTTTTGAAAATCAACTGAATAGGTTAACTATTAGTGAGCCTATACTTTTTGTTTAAAAGGAGAAAGCACAAACACACCAAATAGAAAAAAAATAACTAGATACAGCAGAAATTATTTATATATGTATGTATTTCTCTTTTGCTCACACCTATCCAAATACATTTGAAAACTGACCCTAGAAAAGATGAACAACAAATATACCAAGTAGCACAGCATTAGCATAGAAGTTGTCAGTTACCCTCTATACTCCCCCCACCCCCCGCAAATTTCACAGAACTAAACACAAGCACACATGAAATAAATAAATAAGGAAAAGTTTCTAATTCTTTTCATAAAGCAAGTGTTATATTAATAGGAAAACAGCAAAAATAGTACTTAAAAGCAAAACTACCCATTTATGAATATCAATGCAAAAATCACAACATAATAGCCAAGAGAATCCAATGAAGCATTAAAAAAAATTATATGCCAGCTTTTGTCATCTTGAATCCGGGTTCATCCAACACCAGCCGCCTCCACTATGCCACTGAAGTTCGACCCCAAAGAGATCAAAGTCATATACCTGAGTGCACCTGTTGGGAAGTGAGTGCCATGTCTGCCCTGGCCACCAAGATAGGCCCCCTGGGCCTATCTCAAAAAAAGTTGGTGATGACATTGCCAAAGCAACCAGAGATTGGAAGGGTCTAAGGATGACAGTGAAACTGACCATTCAGAACACACAGGCCCAGATTGAGATAGTGCCTCTGCCTCTGCCTCTGCCCTGATCATCCAAAGCCTTTAAAGACCCTCCAAGAGACAGGAATAAGTAAAAAAAAAACAAACAAACAAACATTAAGCACAGTGGAAATATCACCTTTGGGTGAGACTGTCAACATTGCCCAACAGATAAGGCACCAATCTTTAGCTAGAGAACTCTCTGGAGCCATTAACCGAGATCCCAAGGACTGTTCAGTCTGTGGGTTGCAATGTTGATGGCAGCCACCTTCATGACGTCATAGATGACATCAACAGTGGTGCAGTGGAATGCCCAGCTAGTTAAGAACTACAAAGGAAAATGTTTCAACTAAAGATCATTTGACAACCAAAAAAAAAAAATTATATGCCATAACCAAGTGGGGCTGTCTGAGGGATGGCAAGATGATTCAATATTAGGAAATCTGTTAATATGATTCATCATATAAATATATAAAGAGAAATATCTTATGATCATTTCCATGGATGTTAAAAAATTTTATAAAAAATAACTACCATTCTTAACTTTTTTATTTTTCCCCCCATATTATTGTATTAACATCTTACATGAGTATACTTGTCACAGTTAATAAACCAATACCCTTACATTGTTACTCAAGTCCAGAGATCACTTAGATTTCCTTTGTTTTTGCCTAAGGTCTTTTTTCTGTTCCTGGATCCCATATTGCATTTATTGTCATGTCTCTTTAGGTTCCTCTTGGCTGTGGCAATCCCTGAACATCACTGTTTGGGTGACCTTGAGTTTCCAGGAGTGGTAGTCAGGTGTTTTGTAAGATGCCTACTCCCAGAATCTGATGTTCTTGTCATGATAAGACCTGGGTTATGAGTTACTGGGAGGACCTCAGCGGTAAAGGACCATTTTCATCACATCACATCACGATAACATACCAGCAACATGACCTATCACTGTGGATGTTGACCCTGGTCACCTGGCTGAGGTAGTGTCTGTCCCTTTCCCAACTGACTTTTGCAGAGAAACAGCGAGGGAGGGAAGGCCCCTGACTCTACCTGTGACAACCCTGTAAGGTTGCTGTTGGGAAGTGTAGCCACAGCAAGCAGACAGCTCACACACAGAGCATCTTAGGTGCCAGGCACTGTGACAAGCACCTGCCCATGACTTCATTTATCTCCACAACAACCCTGAGAGGTGGGGAAATGGGCAAAACCATTCTTCTCATGTTACGGATGAGGGGCGTGAGGATTAAAAAAAATACATAGACAAATAGTGGACGGATTAAAATATTTAAATTGATTTTATGTATTTACTAACATGGAAATGCCTCACATTATATTAAATTTTTTTATTTAAAAAAATCCAGATGCTGCCCTAGCTGGTTTGGCTCAATGGTTAGAGCATCAGCCTGCTGACTGAAAGCTCTGGGGTTCCATTCCAGTCAAGGGAACATATCTCAGTTACAGGCTTGATGCCCCACCCCAGTTGGCAAGTGCATGGGAGGCAACCAATCTATGTATCTCTCTCACATAGTTTCTCTCTCACACTCTCCCCTTTCCACTTTCTCTAATATCAATAAGAAAAATTAAAATTAAAATTTGAATAACTATTGCTTCAAGGTGATAAGAATGTAGGTGAGAAGATTCCAAGATGGTAGCAGATTAAGTGGAAGCTACACTGACAATCTCCCAGGACCAAATTGGAATTACAACTATAATATAGAAAAACTATCATTTATAATCAACTAAAGACTAGCTGGAGAGACCCCTTATAACTAAGGACCTAAAGTGGAGACCACATAAAGACTGGTAGGAAGTGTGGAAGCATAAGAGAGCTGGCTGAGCTCCCTCAGGCAGCAGCTGAAGTTCCAGAGGGATATCTCAGCTGTGGGGGGTTTCCACTGAGAACTCTGGGGTCTAAACCCCAAGCTGGGCTCCCAAGCCCAAAGCCTCAGAGCTGAGGCAAGTGCCCTCGTAACAGCTGGCTATGAAAAACAGAGAGGCTTTCTGTCTGCCAGGGAGAGATGACTGGAAATGCAGAGACCCTCTTAAAGGGCCAACACACAATACTTCGTGTGTAGCCATTCACCTTGGGCTCCAGAAGAGGGAGGGCAGAGTGGACTGAAGCTGTGTGAAGACAATCTAAGATTGGGGGCTCTGAGGACAGAGCTTAGATTCCTGTGCTGAGTCATTCCCCCAGACTGCAGAGGACATCTTTCTCAGGCAGACCTTTACCATCCAGGCTGCTTTTTCCGGGGGGGGGGGGGGAGGAAGCAATTGCCCCATCCTGTTGGAAAACCTCTCAACCCACCCTGTGGAGTTGACTCCTTCCTGTGGTCTACAGCCTGAGGCTCATTAAGTGTTTGAGAAAAACTAATCAGCCTGCAAGCAAAGACAGACCTCTGGATATTTTGAGTCTTTTGCCTGATCTGCTTCTGGATGTAGGGCTAGGAAATGCAGACCTTGGTGCACAGCTGGGTCCTTTCCAAATGCACCTAGCCCAAGCAGAGGGAGTCACAAGCTGTGGATCACTGAAAGCTCCAAACAAGGTACTCAAGGCCAGTCACAAACAGTGTCTGACACTGACCTGCACCAGAGACCCTCCAAAAAGAATGAGAGTCCTAGAAGGCCTACCTAATGCATAGAAACAAATCCAAACTGGCAGCCAAAATGGGGAAACAAAAAAGCCCCAAATGAAAGAAAAAGAGAATTCTCCAGAAGAAGAACTAAATGAAATGGAGATAAGCAATCTATTGGATATAGAGTTCAGAATGCTGATTGTAAGGATGCTCAACAGCATGAGAGATATGAAAACTATGAAGGAAATTAAGAATGACATGGCAGAAATAAAGAATACATTGGAAGGAATAAACAGCAGATCACAGGAAACTGAGGAGCAGATCAGTGAATTACAAGACAGGGTAGAAAAAAATCACTCAATCAGAGAACCAAAAAGAAAAAAACAATCAAAAAAACAGAAGGACAGCTTAAGGGAGCTGTGGGACAACATGAAATATAACAATATTTGCATTATAGGACTACCAGAAGGTGAAGAAAGTGAACAAGGGATAGAGAGCCTGTTTGAAGAAATAATGGCAGAAAACTTCCCTAACCTGGTGAAGGAAAAAGTCACACAAGTTCAGGTGGCACAGAGAGTCCCAAGCAAGAAGAGCCCAAAGCGGCCCATGCCCAGACACATCATAATTAAAATGCCGAAAATTCAAAACAGAGAATACTAAAGGGAGCAAGAGAAAAGCAATCTGTTACCTACAAAGGAACTCCCATAAGGCTGTCAGCTGACTTCTCATCAGAAACCCTACAGGCCAGAAGGGAATGGCATGAAGTATTCAAGGTAATGCAAAGCAAAGATCTGAAACCAAGACCACTCTATCTAGCAAGGCTATCATTCAAACCAGATGGTGAAATAAAGAGCTTCCCAGACAAAAAAAGGCTAAAGGAGTTTATCACCACCAAACCAGCACTGCAGGAAATGTTAAAGGGACTGCTGTAATTAGTAGAAATGGAAGCATTGCAAGAAATGTTAAAGGGACTGCTTTAAGAAGAAATAGAGAAACATAGGCATAAAAAATTAAAGTGGCAATAAATAAAGACTTATCAATAATAACCTTAAAGACTTTAAAGGAGAGATCAACAGCAACACAGTCATAGTCTTGGACTTGAACACCCCACTGACTTCACTGGATAGATCTTCCAGACAAAAAGTCAACACAGAAACAGTGACTCTAAATGGCACACTAGATCAGATGGATTTAATTTATATTTATAGAACATTTCACCCCAAAGCTGCAGAATATACATTCCTCTCAAGTGCACATGGGTCATGCTCAAAGATAGACCACATGTTAGGACACAAAACAAGTCTCTACAAGTTCAAGAAGACTGAAATCATATCAAGTATCTCAGATTACAGTGGCATGAAATTCTAAATCAACTACAGTAAAAACACATAAAAATAGACAAACACATGGAAGCTAAATAGCATGTTCTTAAACAATTAATTGGTTACCAATAAGATCAAGAGAGAAATCAAAAACTTCCTGGAAACAAATGAAAATGAACACACAACAACCTCAAATCTGTGGGACACAGCAAAAGCAGTCCTAAGAGGGAAGTTAATAGCACTACAGGCCTACCTCAAAAAGCTAGAAAAGTGTTTAGTAAACTGTCTAACCCTGCCATGTAAAGAATTAGAAAGTTCCCCTCTGAAGCCATCCGCACCAGGGCTTTTGTTTGCTGTGAGGTTTTTTTTATTACTGCTTCAATTTCATCAGTTGTTATTAGCCTATTCAGGTTTTCTGATTCTTCCTGATTCAGTTTTACATGATCTCACTCATATGTGGAATCTAATAAATAAAATAGACTGAGGAACAAAATAGATCCAGAAACATAGAAGCATGGAACAGACTGACGAATCTCAGTGGGAAGGTGGGGGTAGGGGAGTGGGTGGGGAGAGATTAATCAAAGAACTTATATGCATATATGCATAACCCATGGACACAGACAATAGTGTAGTGAAGGCCTGGAGGCTGGGAGCAGGGGCAGGTTTGGGGATCAATGGGGGAAAAAGGGGACATTTGTAATACTTTCAACATTAAAGATAAAATTACTTAATAAAATAAAATAACCAATCATTAACTTAGCTAAAAATATCAAAATTACATTTAGTTAACATTTAATATGTTGTTCATCTTAGCTATATTATTTTATATGAACAATATATAAAGCACTCTTTAGTATGTTGTAAAACTAAACAAATAATTTTAATTTTCAATATTAAGTAAATTTTACCACACTTTAAATGCAAAAGAGGAGCTACCATCATTTTCATGACATGCATTATGAATTAAGTTTCTAGTAAAAATGGTTATTTGGACCTAGTAAAGGTCATTAAGTGGCAAAAAAAAAAAAAAAGCAGGACTTTTTTTCTCATTTTTCTTGGATTTTCTAAAATGTCCTATGAGGAACATAAATTATTTTGCAGCAAAAAGAAAACAAAAATGTTATTTTAATAACTTTTTAAAAATTCATTCCATATTTCTCCTGACTGAAACACCGTCACAAGATTCTATTTGTAATTCTTGGCACAACTGAATATTTATGTGAGTCAGAATGTGTTTGGCATCACCCTCAAATCACAGTGTTCAGGTACAAAGATGTCCTTCAATCCAGTGATAAGAAGAACACAGTTTCATAGCTAAAGGCAGATAAAAAGAACATTTGCCCGGTACGTAGTACAGCTGTGGCATAGATTTCTGACCCAAGGAAAGGAGAATCTAAGCCATCACAGCTGACAGCAAATCACAAGTTGAGTTTGTCAGAGGGAGGTTCATTGTCTGGGATGCTCCGTTCAAATCACTTTGGGAAGGTGAAGTTAACTGCTGCTAAATTTCATAACCTTTGAAAATCAGTAACTTTTCAACTTTTCCAATCACAAAGGATAGACCTGCAAACCTTGATAAGGAAGTTAACATTTACTTCATCATTACAGCAGATGTAATGGTAGGAAAACAAAGGCAAATGCAATAATGCTAGCCCTTCAGTGCAAGTTCTAATCCAAAGCATTTTCATAATCTTGACGCAAGCAAGCGGACCACAAAGCTTTTTGCCCTTATTTAGGACATATTACTTTCAAATAAAGGCTGCCCTGTACTTCAGAATTTTTAAAGTGACAAGAGGACACTTTAACACACACATACAAACACACACACACACACACACACACACACACACATGAATGGTAACTTTGTGAGGTGATGGATGTGTTAAATTAACTTCATTGTAATAATCATTCTGCAATATATAGATATACATATGTATCATCACATTGTGCACTTTAAATATATACCATTTTATTGTCAAGTATACCTCAATAAAGCTGGGGGAAAATTTAACCCTAACTTTCCCATTATCTTTTTTTGTCCAAGGTTCTATACTATGTGTGATGGTTCCTTACATTCCTATAACAATGGGACTGCCTAATATTAGACAGGAACCCCCTAATTCAGAGGCATAATTATATTTTTTTATTTTAACTAAAAGTAACTGTTATTCTTGATCTGAACAAACAACAGAAACTTTTGTTTGCAAAGTTGTACTAAGTAACAGCCAAGAGATTTGGGAAGAGGCTGAGTGAGGCTCATTATAATAATTCTCTGGGGATTTCAAACCTCATCAAACTTGGGAGAAGAGTAGATCTCTTAAGAAAACAAAGCTGCAATCAAAGTCTTTCAGCCCTGATGCCACCTCCACAAAGAGATGTGTTTATTCCAGAAGTAGTTCACACACTGTCTCCTAGAGCCCCATTGCCCACAGAAGAAATATCTCACAGAGACTGGGCCAATGTGATGATATAATAAAGTTCTTTATCTTCAAAATCACCCCCATTAGTCTAAGAGGAGGATGACGGAGGATTGCACCAAATAACTGTACTTTTCCAAGGTGGTTCCCGTGATGAGCTTGCTGAAAATGGAAGATTTTGAAACAGTCTTGGACTCGTTAGGTCCTGTGAGCCGAATGATGACAAAGTCCAAGGAAACCATTCTTCTACCCAGGGAAGACAGCTGACCATTCAGGACACTTTGGAAAAGGATAGGTGTCCTTAGAGAATGCCATCAAATTCACGAGAAATGGAGATCTCACACCAACAGTGTAAGATCTGCATTTATAGCCTGTAGACAACATTGCAACCTCAAGAAATATCCCTGAGAACCAGGTATCTTCCTCAATCTTGTGAGTAGTGTATTTGGGATGGCCTGATTGGGACTTCTCCAGAGGACTTCTAGACACCTGACCCTGGATCTGTGGGGTAATCTCCACCTTGGCACTGCCGAGGATGGCAGAGCAGCACTGGCTTCCTCAAACCCCCCTCTTCCTGGCACTAGTTTCTAATATTCCTTTAGAAGATGTGGCACATGGAGCTTATGTACTAGTCTCATTTATAACTTTAACCCCACCCTCCAGGTCAGTGCTAGGCAAGTCAAAGTTTATCCAATCAGAGCCATTATGTTACTCATATTGGGGAACTTTGCCTGTTACTGTGTGTTCTGTGCAGCTATCCCCTTGGAAAACCCAAAACTCTGGACAACACTGAGTCTGGGTGAAACTGTTAATGTTCTTCCTCAGAAGGAGAAGATCTCACCCACCTTCTAAGTGTACTATAACTGTCCAGAAGACCATGCAGTTCCAGCCATGGCAGGACAAACCTCCAGGGCATCCCTAGAGACTTTCCCACTGGGCACTACATGACAGACCCTTAAAACAACGAATGGTCTGAGTGGAGGGTCCAGGCTCTCAGGCTGCCAAGCAAGTCTCTCCTTTCACTTCTCGAGCATGTAGGATAAAGGGGGAAATGCCGGGATTCATGAAGTGACTCTCTTCCCTTTGTACCTGGAAGGCCACCGAGCTATTAATCTCTGGTTTGAAATAGGTTAAAAAAACAAATAAAACTAGTTTATTAGCAGCCTGTCTATGTGCTATATACTTGGCCTGGTCACAATGTCTTTTTTTTTTAATTCTCACCTGAGGACATGTTTCTCATTGATTCTAGAGATGAGAGGAAGGGAGAGTGAGAGAAAAACATTGATCAGTTGCCTCCTATATGAGCCCTGTCTGGGAGAAACCCAGGTATGTACCCAGACTGGGAATCAAACCTGTGACTCTTCGGTGCACAGACCATGATCGAGCCAACTGAACCACACCGGCCAGGGTGGTCACAATGTGTTTTCATAGTTTATCTGTGCTAAGCTCATGATTCAGTATGAACCCAGAGCTTTCTCCTCCCCTCCCACTCACATCGAACTCTTCCTCATCTTAGTCTCTATTCCCATTTTCCTCTCCATGTGCCCTACCCAGGACTTCACCTAAATAATACTCATTCTACTAACTCCTGATGATGTTTCTGAGTGTGCCATTGATGGTGGATCCTGCTTCTGTTCTGAAAAGAGCTAGGTGAGTTTCTTGGCCACCTGGGCTCTTCTTTGAACCAAATGATAAAGCGGCAGAGACTTCCTTTTCAAATCACTGATAATCTAGACAACATTGAGCCTAGAAATACCCAGTGGAAAATAGCCCTAGGTATAACCTCAGAAGCTGATAGGCTATTTTGCGTTTTTTAATAACCATCAACAAATGTTAGGTATAATGGTAGTTTGTAGAATGACACTGAATAGTGTAGCCTGTGCTTAAAAAAAAAAAAAAAAAAAGCAAAAACTTAAAAAGGGGAAGTTTATACAGTTTACAATTTCACCCTCCCCACTCATATTCCCTAGCATTTCCTTCATCCCAAGTACCTAAACTGGGTCCCAGTCTTACTCTCTAATGGCTGGCAAATAATTCTTGCTAGAGCTCTGCCTAACAATTATGGTAGTAGCTGATATTACTTAAGGATGGGAACTTCCAAAGATGCTGACTTTTTTTATTGAATTTGTTAGGGCGACATTGGTTAATAAAATTATATAGGTTTCAGGAGTACAATTCTGTAACGCATCATCTGTATATTGTATTGTGTGCTCAGCACCCCAAATCAAGTCTCCTTCCATCAACATTTATCTCCCCTTTACGCTCTCCTACCTACCCCCTTTCCCTCTGGTAATCGCCATGCTGTTGTCTGACTATAAATTGTTTTTATTTTTTCTTAATCCCTTCACCTTTTGCATCCAGCCCCCACCCTCCTTCCCTCTGACAGCTGTCAGTCTGTTCTCTCTATCTATGAATCTGTTTCTATTTTGTTAGTTAGTTTACTTTGCTCATTAGATTTCACATATAAGTGAAATCATATGGTATTTGTCTTTCACTGACTGGCTTATTTCATTTAACATAATGCTCTCCAGGTCCATCCATGCTGTCGAAAAAGGTAAGATTTCCTTCTTTTTTACAGCCAAGTAATATTCCACTGTGTAAATGTACCACAACTTTTTTATCCATTCACCTACTGATGAGCACTTGAGCTGCTTCCAGATCTCAGCTATTGGAAATAATGCTGCAATGAATATAAGGGTGCATATATTCTTTAGAATTAGTGTTTTGGACTTCTTCAGATATATTCCCAGAAGTGGAATTGCTGGGTCATAAGGCAGTTCCATTTTTAAGTTTGAGGTAACTCCATACTGCTTTTCACAGTGGCTGCACTATTCTGTATTTCCACCAACAGTGCACAAGTCTCCACATCCTCGCCAACACTTGTTGTTTGTTGATTTATTGATGATAGCCATTCTGACAGGTGTGAGGTGATATCTCATTGTGGTTTCAATTTGCATTTCTCTGATGAATAGTGACAGTGAGCATATTTTCTATTGGCCATCTGTATGTCCTCCTTGAAGAAGGATCTATTCAGGTCCTTTGCCCATTTTTTAATTGGATTTTTTGGGGTTTGGTGTTAAGTTGTATATGCTTTTTATAAATTTTGGTAATTAACCCCTTATCAGATGTATCATTCATGAATATGTTCTCCCATTCAGTGGGTTGTCTTTTCACTTTGTTAATGGTTTCCTTTGCTGTACAAAAACTTTTTACTTTGATGTAGTCCCATTTATTTTTTTCTTTTGTTTCCCTTGCCTAAGGAGATATATCAGAAAAAATATTGCTACCAGAAATGTCTGAGATTTTATTGCCTATGTTTTCTTCTAGGATTTTTATGGTTTTGAGTCTAAGATTTAATTCTTTAATTCATTTTGAGTTTGTTCTTGTGTATGGTGTAAGAAATTGGTCTAGTTTCATTTTTTTGCACTTATCCAATTTTCTCAACACCATTTATTGAATAGACTATCTTCACTATATTGTATGTTTTTGCCTCATTTGTCAAATATTGATTAACCATAAAGAAGTGGGTTTATTTCTGGGTTCCTTATTCTGTTTCATTGATCTATATGTCTGTTTTTCTGCCAGTACTATACTGTTTTGATTACTGTGGCTTTGTAGTATAGTTTGATATCAGGCAGCCTGATTACTCCAACTTTGTTTTTCTTTCTCAAGCTTGCTGTGGCTATTCAAATTCTTCTGTGGTTTCATATAAATTTTTGAAATATTTGTTCTAGTTCTGTGAAATACACCATTGATATCTTGATAGGAATTGCATTGAATCTGTAGATTGCTTTGGATAGTATGGACATTTTAACAATGTTAATTCTTCCTTTTCATGAACATATGCTTCCACTTATTTGTATCTTCTTCAGTTTCTTTCTTCAGTGTCTTATAATTTTCTGAGTATAGGTCTTTTATATTCTTGGTTAAATTTATTCCTAGGTATTTTATTTTACTTTTTGATGCAATTGTAAATGAGATTTTCTTAGTTTCCCTTTCTGATAGTTCATACAAATGCAACTGATTTCTGGATATTTATTTTGTATCTTGCTACTTTACTAAATTCATTTATCAGTTCTAGTAGTTTTTTGGTGGAATCTTTAGGGTTCTCTATATACAGTATCATGTCATCTGCAAATAATGACAGCTTTACTTCTTTCTTTCCAATTTGGATGCCTTTTATTTCTTCTTCTTGTCTGATCACTGTAGCTAGGACTTCCAGTACTATGTTGAATAAGGGTGGTGCAAGTGGACATCCCTGTATTGGTCTTTATCTTTCTTATTTTTTTAATCCTCACCTGAGGGTATGTTGTTGATTTTTAGAAAGAGAAAGGGAGAGAGAGAAAGAGAGAGAGAAACATTGATGTGAGAGAGAAACAGCAATCGGTGACCTCCAGTACTCACCCCAACCAAGAATCAAAACAACAACATAGATATGTGCCATGACCATGAATCAAACTCACAATCTTTTGATATATGGGATGACACTCCAATCAACTGAGCCAACTGGCCAGGGCTTATTCCCAATCTTAAGAGAAACACTTTGAGTTTTCGCCCATCGAGTACGATGTTGGCTGTGGGTTTGTCACATATGGCCTTTATTATGTTGAGGTATGATCTCTCTATTCCCACTTTGCTGCGAGTTTTTATCATAAATCGGTGCTGGATTTTATCAAATGCTTTTCCTGCATCCATTGATATGATCATGTGGTTTTTACCCTTCATTTTATTTATGTGATGTATCACATTTACTGATTTGCAGATATTATACCAACATTGCATCCCAGAAGTAAATCCCACTTGATCATAGTATATGATCTTTTTAATGAATTGCTGGATCCAGTTTACTAATATTTTTTGAAGATTTTTAGCATCTATGTTCACCAGGGATATTGGCCTATAATTTTCTTTCTTTGTAGTGTCAGTATCTGGTTTTAGAATTTGGATAATATTGGCCTCATAAAAAAGAGCTTTGGGCTTTTGTTTGTTAGTAGTTTTTTATTACTGCTTCAATTTCTCCCTTTGTGTCCACCAAGATTTGCTTTACATACTTAGGAGCACCTATGTTGGGTGCATAAATGTTTACAAGAGTTATATTCTCTTCTTGGATTGCTCCTTTTATCATTATATAGTGTCCTTTTTTGTTTCTTACTGTAGACTTTGTTTTAAAATTTATTTTGTCAGATATAAATATTGCTACCCCAGCTTTTTTCCCCTTCCATTTGCATAAAATATTTTTTTCCATCCCTTTACTTTTAGTCTGCGTGTATCTTTTGTTCTGAGGTAGGTCTCTTGTAGACAGCATATATATGGGTCTTGTTTTTCTTTCCATTCAGCTACCCTATGTCTTTTGATTGGAACATTTAAGCCATTTACATTTAAAGTGATTATTGATTGGTATATGTTTATTGTCGTTCTATTCTTTTAACTATGTTCCTCTGTTGTTGTGTTTTGTTTTGTTTTGTTGTTCTTGTAATTCTGGTTTGGGGCTAACAAACTCCTGGGCTTTTTTTTTTTTTTTTTTTGGTCTGGGAAACTCTTTATTTCTCATTCAATTTTAAGTGATAGCCTTGCTGGGTAAAGTAGCTTTGATTGTAAGCCCTTGCTTTTCATCACTGAATATTTCATGCCAAACCTCTGGCTTGAAATGTTATGTTGAGAAATAAGCTCACAGTTTTATGGGAGCTCCCTATAGGTAACTGTCTTCTTTTGCTGCTTTTGGATTCTCTTTGTCTGTAATTTTGCCATTTTAATTATGATGAGCCTTGGTGTGGTCCTCTTTGGGTTCATCTTGTTTGGGACTCTTTGTGCTTCCTGGACTTGTGTGTTATTTTCCATCACCAGGTTATGGAAGTTTTCAGTTACTATTTATTCAAATAGGTTCTAAATCCCTTACTTGCTCTCTTTTCCTTCTGGTTCCCCTATGACGTTGAAGTTGGTACTCTTCATATTGTCCCAATGATCCCTTAAACTATCCTCATTTTTTAAAATTCTTTTCACTGCTCTGATTGTGTTCTGCTACCTTGCCTTCCAAACTGCTGATTCAGTCCTCTGTTTCATCCAACTTACAATTTATTTCTTCTGTGTATTTGTCATTTCATATATTGTATTTTTCATTCCTATGTCCTTTTCATGTTGCTGTAGTTCTCACAAAGTTTCTTGTAGTTTTCACTAAGTTCACTGAGCAGCCTTATAACCATTCTTTTGAACTCTATGTCTGATAAATCACTTGCCCCCATTTCATTTAGCTCTTTTTTTAGCGATTCCTCCTATTCTTTCATTTGGGACATGTTTCTTTGTCTCCACATTTTGGCTGCTTTTTGGGGTGTGTTTCTATGTATTTGTTAGATCTACTATGGCTCCCAGCCTTATGTAGTAGGTGTTCTGTGGGACCCAGTAGCACAGTCTCCCTGATCACCTGCACTGGGTGTCCCAAGAAGGTCCCTTGTGTTATGTGGACCCTCCTGTTTTAATTGAGTCTTGATTGCCATTGGCCCATTCATGCGTGGGGTTGACCCTCAGGCTGGATAGCTGTGAGGATCAACCCCAAACACAGTGTATGAGCTGTGCAGATGCTGACCACATGGAGCAGAATTCACCTTACCAGGGTCTGGTGCCTGCTGAGATCTCCCTTTGGAAATGCCACTTGTGGAGTTAATTGTATCCTGCCCTGATGCTGTCTGAAGCTGACCACTGAGTGTGTTGTTTCTGGGGCCTCTTAGGAGGGATTCTGGTGCAGGCCAATGTCAGACACTGCCTGTGACTGGCCCTGGGCAACCTGTTCGGAGCTACAAAGCAATCCACAGTGTGGGGCTGCTTCTGCTGGGCTTGGATATGCACAGGAAGGTTCAAGCTGTGCACCAAGGCTGGCTTTTACCAGCACCAGACCCTGGGGCAGGTCAGCAAAAATCACAAGGAGCCCTGAGATCCACCTTTGCCAGCCTCCATTTGTTGGCTGCTTGTTCAGCTCAGTCACTAAATGAGCCTCTGACTGTATTCAAGTTGCATGAGGTATGTTCTCAGTGAGTCACCAGTGGTGTTCACCAGATCTAAAAATATGGAATGCTTCACAAATTTGCATGTCATCCTTGCTCAGGGGCAATGCTAATATTCTCTGTATCATTCCCATTTTAGTATATGTGTTGTTGAAGAGAACACCAAGGATGCTGAGATGTGTGTTTTTTATTATTGATTTTTAGTGAGAGGGGAAGGGAGAGGGAAAGAGAGAGAGAAACATCAATGTGTGAGAGCGAGACATCGATGGGCTGCCTCCTACACTCCCCCTATCAGGGATTGAACCCACAACCTGTACCTGTGCCCTGACCAGGAACTGAACCAGCAACCTTCCAGCGCATGGAATGACAATCAACCAACTGGACCACACTGGCCAGGGCAGGCTGCTGACTTTTAAAGAGAGATCTTTTTAAAGATTTTGGCAGGGGCTGTTGCTGCCAGGAGCACTCTAGCTGACCCAACCAGACCACTGTCTACTTACTAGACATGTCAAAAATGGAGAGTGTCCCTTAAGAATGTTTGTGGGGAGACATCTTCACCTCCTTATGAGGAAAAGCAAACTTTCTTCAGATAGACCAATGTAAGACTTACGACTCTGTAAAGCTGCTGTCCCCTAGGAAATATTACATAAATTATATGCCCTCAACCTCTTGTATGTCAAACACCACCAAACCCATTCCTCAGGCATTTGGGGCATTATTCACTCATCTAATCAGGTTTCACTAAATCTGATTGTTTCAAGAAACCTGTTCTAAGGGCTCTATAAAATGCAAAGATTGCCCGGCCGGGCATGG
This sequence comes from Miniopterus schreibersii, assembly GCF_964146895.1. Lineage (NCBI taxonomy): Eukaryota > Metazoa > Chordata > Mammalia > Chiroptera > Miniopteridae > Miniopterus > Miniopterus schreibersii. The sequence goes on along the minus strand of NC_138101.1, from coordinate 134,356,893 downwards.
CTTAGCGGTTGAGGGTCGACCCAGGATCCAGGCGATTGGGGTTCGATTCCCAGTCAGGGCACATGCCCTGGTTGCGGGCTCGGGGGGCTGCAGGAGGCAGCCAATCAATGACTCTCATCATTGATGTTTCTATCTCTCTATCCCTCTCCTTTCCTCTCTACGAAATCAATAAAGATATATTTAAAAAAAATGCAAAGATTAATAAAGAAATTTTTGTCTCATGAGCAGCAAATGAAAAACCACCACAAAATACAATGAAAATTAAATGAGATATAATAACATTATGAGGGAGACAGAGGAAAGGCTCATTCATTCAGAAGAGAAGTCTCCATAGAAAAAAACAGCATGTGCTGAGGAGAGACTTAAAGGATAAATAAGATTTGAATGGTCAATGATCCCAAGCAGAATAGATGCCACATGCAATGCACAAGTGCAAGAAATGGACAAAGAATCAAAAAAAAATCACAAAGAGTCTATTTTATCTAGAGCCCCTGGAAAGATGCAATGAGAGGAGAGCCTGTAAACGTTGCTTGAGAACATCATTAAGAACCTTGAATCCAAAACTTCCACTAAAGAATTTTTATTTATGCATATATTACTTGAATTTTTTTTATTTGTGAGAGCTGGACTTTTCTTTCACAGATTTCCTCTTTCCTTTGTATTAATCCAAATACTAGTGAAAAGCATCAAAGACTCGGGTAAACTTGAAACAGCAGCAGAGTGTCTGTCATTCTAAATCAGTTTACCCGTGGATATGATTCTGTATCATCAATGGCTAAGTAAAGCACAAAAACTGCCACCCTCAAATATGAACTACTCATGGAAGAAGACCCAATATTGGAGTAAAGATAAAAATAGTATTGAATAAAAAATAAAATAAATTTTAAAATATAATGTTAAGGGCAAAAGAGTTCATTAAAGAACCAGTAATAAAAGTTTGGTTAAGAAAAATATGCAAAGATAATTTTTGGCTTAGGGTCTTATTTAGGACACCCTGCAGATCACCACTTTCTCTTTGAACACAGACACACCAGGAACTAAATGTAAGACAGGGGCCCTGCAAAACAAGCCTGAGTGGTCAGTGGTGGGAAGGCATGCCCTTCACAGAAATAAAGGGTTCTTTCGGTTCAAAGTATGACACTCATCCCTCTTTCCTTTCAGTTGCAGGTGTCCTCAGATTCCCCAGATCATCACAACTCCTAATGCTGCACACCTCTGATTGCCCACCCCAGCAGAGGTCGGAGGAGACATGGGAAACCACACCACTGTCACTGAGTTTGTCCTGCTGGGGCTGTCAGATGCCTGTGAGCTACAGATGCTTATCTTCCTGGGGTTCCTCCTGACCTACCTCCTGACTCTCCTGGGGAATCTCCTCATTGTGGTCGTCACCCTCATGGACAGGCGCCTCCACACCCCCATGTACTACTTCCTCCGCAACTTTGCTCTCCTGGAGATCTGGTTTACCTCAGCCATCTTCCCCAAAATGCTGACCAATATCCTGACTGGATACAAGACCATCTCCCTCCTAGGCTGTTTCTTCCAGAGTTTCCTGTATTTCTTCCTGGGCACCACAGAGTTCTTCCTACTGGCAGTGATGTCCTTTGACAGGTATGTGGCCATATGTAATCCCTTGCGTTATGCCACCATCATGACCAAAAGGGTCTGTGTACAGCTAGTCCTTTGTTCATGGATGACAGGATTCCTCCTCATCATCATTCCAATTTTCATCATATTTCAGCAGCCATTCTGTGGCCCCAATATCATCAATCATTTCTTCTGTGACAACTTTCCACTCCTGGAACTCATATGTGCAGACACAAGTCTCATAGAGCTTCTGGGTTTTATTGTGGCCAACTTCAGCTTACTGGGTACTCTGTCTGTGACGGCCACCTGCTATGGCCACATCCTCTGCACCATCCTGCGTATCCCTTCAGCTAAGGAGAGGCAGAGAGCCTTCTCAACCTGTTCATCCCACATCATTGTCGTGTCTCTCTTCTATGGCAGCTGCATCTTCATGTATATCCGATCAGGCAAGGGTGGCCAGGGGGAGGGCAGGAACAAGGTGGTGGCCTTGCTCAACACGGTGGTGACCCCGATGTTTAACCCCTTCATCTACACCCTGAGGAACAAGCAGGTGAAACAGGTGTTTAGTGAGAAATTGAGCAAGCTCCTCTTAAAAAGATGAGCTGGACCTGAGGGAAAGGGGACGTTGTCTCCTCTCCTCAGCAAAGGCAGCTCCTGTCCTGATCTCCATGAGCTATCCCCTCCTAGACAGTTTTTACTATGTGCTCTAATCTACAGTGCTTTCTTACATATATCATTAGTGACTCATGCGATCTTGTCAGAGAGTACAGAAAACTCAGTATACCACTACTATGTCTGCTATATATATCTTAATGTTTCTGACCCTAGTGTGTATCTGAGTTTCTTAATCTTGCCTCATTTTTAAGTTGTAATTATGAGTTTAGCATTGCTTCTTCACCAGAACCTTTCAAAATTGTATTTATGATAGGCTGTTATTTATTATAGACTTCAGAAATATTATATGTATGAAGAAATTATTGAGGTACATAGCCAAGAAATGTTCAACAAAAAAGTATCAGATATTAAAACACTAAGTCAAGAACTAACAGATAGAACAATGGAACTGAGTAGATCATCTGGAAAGATGATGCAGTATATATAAAGATCTAATAGATGATAAAAGTACACTTTACAATCAGTAAAGAACAGAAGGTCGATTCAATAAATGATGCCACAACTATTGACTGACCACAATAAAAGCAGCCTTCCTTACCAAGAGAATGGGATCTAGTACTTGGTTGGTTATTTGGCAGGGCGGGGGGATGGGGGGAGCAGGATAAAACAGTAGAACAATTTAAAAGTGATATATACATCTTAAATATTTATTTGAAATTAAAACCCATAAATAAATATTTATTCACTAATCTATAAATATCCCTTTCTTTAGAATGAAGCTGATGAATGTTGTAGTCTCTCTTATTTAATCAACATTCATAATGTATCCTCTATAATTTTCAGGATTTGTTTCAGTAGTACAGAAAATTTAAAGATGCTTGAGAAACTATCTGTGAGCAGAATTCTAGAAATTTCACTTTTTGTTTGTCTGTTTGCCAGTCTTCACAGTTCTCACCCACACCTACTTCAACAACAAAATATCTGGCTTTTTGAAATCTATTACAGAGAATCAACTTAGTTTTCATAGAAACAGTTTTGTTTTTACACTTATATTTCATTGGTTTATCTTTAGGTAAAATATGTAATGACAATAACAAGTCCTATTATCAGAGAGAGATTCGGAAACACACAACTGATTCTTCATACAAACCAACTAGTGAGAACAAAAATACACATGGGTACTAGAGAAGCCTACCAGCTGCAAAGCATCGATCATTTTGAGAAGCAGTATAACCCAGAGATTGAGTACAGCTACTAGAAGCCTACTACCTGGGTTCAGATCCAAGCTACCCTATTAGCCATTTGATTTTGAGCAAGCAAGACTCCTTTGAGTCTCAGTTATATAGAGAGAGAGATAACAATAGTAGTATTTATCTCAGAGAATCCTTATAAGCATTAATGCATTAATATTTGTTAGAATGCTTAACACAGGGCTTGATACAGAGCAAGTACCACATGAGTGTCAGATACTATGTTTTATTGAAGAAAAAAGTTGAAGAAATTAAAGATAAACCAAGATACCATCTAGTATCTTGGAGGAGAAGCTAAGTTAGGGCCTCACCTCATATCTTAAGCTGAAATTAATTCAAAATGAATTAAATGGATAATATAAAACCTGAAAACATAAGAAAGAAAATTTGGGTAAAATTATTAAGGATGTGTTGGGCCCAGCCAGCGTGGCCCAGCGGTTGAGCATCAACCTAGGATCCAAGAGATCACAGTTCAATTCCCGGTCAGGGCATATGCCTGGGTTGTGGGCTCCATCCCCAGTGGGGGGCATGCAGGAGGTAGCCAATCAATGATGACTCTCTCATGATTGATGTTTCTATCTCTCTCTCTCCTTCTCCCTTCCTCTCTCTGAAATCAATAAAAAAAATTTTTTTTAATTTTTTAAAAAAGGATGTGTTGGGAGTTTCAATGGGAGAAACATAAAAGTTAATTTATAAATTTGGCTATGTAAAATTTTTCACTTCTTTATGTCTGGAAAAAACACAAATTGTGCAATAGCCATATGTACTTTCTACCTACCTAGCATCCATTCCCAGTTCTTAAAGTAATATGACTCTAATTTTTGCCAGAAAAAACCCTTCCCATTCTGTCCATATAGTTAAGGTGGCGCTGACTTCATTCCTTACCAACTGGAGCATGACCATGGTTATTGGCTCATGGATGGCCACATGACTAAAATCAGGCCAGTGAAACAAAATGAGTCTCAATTCAAAGATATTTATGGTAAATAATGGAAGAGAGACTCTCTCTCCTGGGATAATGTAGACCTAAGAAAAGTATAGACCACTTACCAAATAGAGGGTGTTCACAAGTAGGCTTACAGTTGTGAGTAAGCAAAACAGTTTATCCTTATATTACTATTTATTAATATTGTCTTATTTTCCATACAAACAACTCTTAACCTACTTTTGCCCCTATATCTAATTTTATGAGGCTAACAAAACCTTGATACCAAAACTGAAAGGCACATTACAATAAAGAAAAATTACAAACATTCTTTCTCACAAATATGATGCAAAAATCTTAAATATCAGCAAAGTGAATTAAATTATACATAATAAGGATAACAAGTAAAACATTCCAGGAATGCAAGGTTGTTTTAATATTTGAAAATCAATCAATATAATTCACCACGTCAACAAAAGAAAGAAGAAAAACCAAATGATCATCTCAATAGATGCAGAAAAATATTTGATAAAATTCAACAATCATTTCTTTTTTAAAAATAGCTCTGTAGCCCGGCTGGGCATGGCTCAGTGGTTAAGCATCGACCTAGGATCCAGGCAATCAGGGTTCGATTCCCGGTCAGGGCACATGCCCGGGTTGCGGGCTGCAGCCGATCAATGACTCTCTCATCATTGATGTTTCTGTCTCTCTCTCTCCCTCTCCTTTCCTCTCTCTGAAATCAATAAAGATATATTTTTTTTTAATTTTTAAAAAAATAAAAATAAAAATAGCTCTGTAGCATATCCTTAAATTAAAGGAATACCTGTAATCTACTGAAGGGTAATCATAGAAACCTGTAACATACATCATACTTTATGGTAAAATGTTGAAAGATTACCCTCTGAAATCAGTAATGAACTAAGTCTACCCACTATCACCAACTTCTACTGTACTAGAGCTCCTAACCAGTACAAAACAGCAAGAAAAAGAAATAAAAGGATTAAGTACTGTAAATATATGAAGTAACACTATTAGTATCACTATGGACAAGCTCTTGAAATTAACCAGTTAACTGAGACAAGTTAAAATCCACAAATGTTTTTATTTTTTATACCAGCAATAAATAGTTAGAAAGTTAACATTTTAATGATACAATATTCAATAGCATCAAAAATATTAAGTACCTAAATAAATCTTACAAAATATGTACCAATCCTTTATTTAAAAACTACAAAATAGCCCTGGCCTGTGTGGCTCAGTTGGTTGGAGCATCATCCCATTCACTGGAGAGTCATGAGTTTAACTCCCAGTCATGGCACATAACCAGGTTGTGGGTTTGATCCCTGGTCAGGGCACATTCAGGTCATGTACAGGAGCCAACCAATGGATGTTTCTCTCTCACATCGATGTTTCCTTCTCTCCCTCTCCTTGCGCCTCTCTTTAAATTCAATGAGAAACATATTCTTGGGTGAGAATCAAAACAACAACACTACAAAACACTAGATATTTCTTTCAAATGGGAATGAATAAAAAGCTGGGATAGCAATACTTATATCAAACAAAATGGACTTTAAAACAAGGCTATAATAAGAGACAAAGAAGGACATTATATAATGATAAAAGGATCAATCCTATAAGAGGATATAGCCCTCCTAAACATTTATGCACCCAATATAACAGCACCTACATATATAAATCAATTACTGATGGACATAAAGGGAGAGATTGACAATAATACAGTCATAGTAGGAGACTTTAATGCCCCACTGACATCAATGTATCTTCCATACAGAAAATCAACAAGGAGACAGCAGCCTTAAATGACACATTAGACCAAATGGATTTAATTTATAGTTTTAGAACATTTTACTCCAAAGCAGAAGAATATACATTCTGCCCAGCCGGGTGTGTCTCAGTGGTTGAGCGTCGACCTAGGATCCAGGCAATCAGGGTTTGATTCCCGGTCAGGGCACATGCCTGGGTTGTGGGGTGTAGCCGATCAATGACTCTCTCACCATTGATATTTCTATCTCTCTCTCTCCCTCTCCCTTCCTCTCTCTAAAATCAATAAAGATATATTTTTTAAAAAAAAAGAAAAGAAAAGAAAACAATCTTTAAAAAAAAAAAAAAGAATATACATTCTTTCAAGTGCATATGATACATTATCCAAGATAGATCACATGTTAGACCACAAAACAAGTATAAGTAACTTTAAGAAGATTAAAATCATACCAAGCAAAAAGAAAAAACTACCAAAACTGGCTTGTAAGAGAAGGTCTCTTTCAGGAGGTGACATTAAAGTGGAGTCCATAGAGCTGTGATAAGCCGGACACAAGAAAATCATGGCAGTAGGCACTCCAAGTAGGAAGTACAGCATGTGTCAATAATATGAGACGGGAGCAACTCTGGTTTCTTCAAGGAACAAATAAAATACAACGTGCTTTAAAAAAAAAAAAAAGTAATATAAAGAATCTTCAGTGATATGAAACTAGAAATCAATTACAAAAAAGTGAAAAGCATACAGACATGTGGAGGCTAAATGACATGCTACTAAGCAATGAATGGGATAACAATGAAATCAAGGAAGAAATCAAAAGATACCTTGAGATAAATGAAAAAAACACATACAATCACCCAAAATCCATAGGACACAGCCAAAGCAGTTCTAAGAGGGAAATTCATAGCCCTACAGGCCTACCTTAAGAAACAATAATAATCTCAAATAAACAATCTAAACTATACCTAAAGGAGCTAGAAAAAGAACCATAAACAAAGCCCAAAGTTAGTAGAAGAAAGGAAATAATAAAGATCAGAGCAGAAATAAATAAAATAGAGTCGAAAAAAAAAATAGAAAAGATGAATGAAACCAAGAGCTGGTTCTTTGAAAAAATAAACAAGATTGATAAACTTTTAACCAGAATCATCAAGGGAAAAAAAGAGAGAACCCAAATAAATAAAATCAGAAATGAAACAAAAGTGGCAACTGAACACCACACAGAAATACACCAGAGATTACAAGAAAATACTGTAAACAATTATATGCCAACAAATTGAACAGTCTGGAAGAAATAGATAAACTCCCAGAAACACACAATTTTTCAAAACTGAATCAAAACTGAATCAAAAAATCTAAACAGACCTATTAATGCCAAAAAAATCAAATCAGTAATCAAAAAAAAAAAGTGCAGGCAAACAAATGTCCTGGACCAGGTGGTGAATTTTACCAAACATTCCAAGAAGAATTAACACCTACCCCTCTCAAACTTTTCCAAAAAATTCAAGAGGAGGAATGTTCTGAAGCTTATATTACAAGTCTACCATTATCTTAATTCCAAAAACAGATACCAACACTACAAAGAAAGAAAAGTATAGGCCAATATCCCTGGTAAACATAGATGCTAAAATCCTCAACAAAATGTTAGCAAACTGGATCCAGCAATACATTAAAAAGATCAAACATTATGATCAAGTGGGATTTATTCCTAAGATGGAAGGTTTGTTCAATATGTGCAAATCAATTAACATGACACACCACATAAACAAAATGAAGAGTAAAAATCATATGAGCATATCTGTAGATGCAGAAAAAGCATTTGGTAAAAATCCAGCATCCATTTATGATTTTTAAAAAATTAAAATTAAAAAATCTCAGCAAAGTGAGAATAGAGGAAACATACCTCAACATAATAAAGGCCTATATGACAAACCCAAAGCTATCATCATACTCAACGGGAAAAAGCTAAAAGTATTTTCCTAATAATGTGATGTATCCTTCTAAGTATGGTGCTATATGCAAAATGCTAGCATTCAAGTTCACTTGATTCAGAAAATAAATAAATGAAAGTATTTTACTTAAGATCAGGAACAAGACAAAAATGTCCACTTTTACCACTTGTATTCAACATAGTATTGAAAGTCTTAGTCACAACAATGTGATGATAAAAAGAAATAAAAGGCATCCAAATTGGAAAAGGAGTAAAATTGTTATTATTTGAGGATTACATGATACAATGTATAGAGAACCCTAAAGATTCCACACAAAAGCTACTAGAACTGATAAATGAACTCCATAAATTGGTAGGATACAAAATTAATATTCAGAAATCAATTCCATTTTTACACACCAATAACAAAGTAGCAGAAAGAGAAATTAAGAAAACAATCCCGCCCCGCCGGGTGTGGCTCAGCGGTTGAGCGTCGACCCAGGATCCAGGCAATTGGGGTTCGATTCCTGGTCAGGGCACATGCCCAGGTTGAGGGCTCGATCCCCAGTTGGGGGCATGCAGGAGGCGGCCGATCAATGACTCTCTCATCATTGATGTTTCTATCTCTCTATCCCTCTCTTTTACTCTTTCTGAAATCAATAAAAATATTTTTTTTTAAATAAAAAAATAAATAAAGGAGACAAAAGGTTCTTATTAAATGCATAAATAGCCCTGGCCAATGTGACTCAATTGGTTGGAGTGTGGTTCCGTGCACAGGAAGGTCGTGGGTTTGATTCCTGGTCAGGGCACATACCTAGGTTGCAGGTTCAGTTCCCAGTCGGGACACCTACAGAAGGCAACCGATTGTTGTCTCTCTCACATCAATGTTCCTCTCTCGCTCTCCCTCTCCGTCTCTGTCTCTTTTCCTTCCTCCCTCTCTAAAATTCAAGTTAAATTTTTTTTAAATGCTTAGATGTAAATCTAACAAAATATGTGCCAGACTTATATGCTGAAAAATCATCAAACACTCATGAAAGAAAACAATGAAAATCTAAATAAATGGTGATAAATACCCAGGTGTCCACAAATTGATATGTTCTCCACAAATTGATATATTGCTTTAACACAATTTTTATTAAAATTTAAAAAAAAAAAGTATAAATACCCAAGAAGCTTTATGTAAAGTCCATTAACATTATATTGATTCTCCTTATGCTTTTGGACATTTCATGGCCATATAAATAGGTTATATTTTGTGTTCTATTTCTTTGTTCTAGGTCTTATGTTCAACTCTTTAATTCATTTTTAGTTGATTTTTATAAGTGGTTTAAGATAAGGGTTCAGTCTCATTGTTTTGAGAGTGGCTATTAGTTTCCTCAACACCATTTATTGAAGAGACTGTTCTTTTCCTTATTGTATATTCTTGGCTCTTTTGTTGAAAATTAATTGATCATATATGCATGAGTTTATTTCTGGACTTTCTAGTCATTCCACTGATCTATGTGTCTGTTTTTATGCCAGTACTATACTGTTTTGATTAACCTAGCTTTGTAATATAATTTAAAATCAGAAATGTAATGTCTTCAGCTTTGTTTTTCTTTCTCAAGATTCTTTGGGCCTGGCCAGGTGTGGCTCAGCAGTTGAGCGTTGACCTAGGATCCAGGAGATCGTGGTTCGATTCCAAGTCAGGGCACATGCCCAGGTTGCGGGCTCGATTCCTGCCAGGGTCCAGCCTCAGCCGTCCAGAAGTCCCCAAAGGTGTGGACGGCGTCAGTGAAGAATGAAGGACATGGAGACAGTGTTCAGAGCATCAGGACAATCAGCTTCTTCTCTTATTGCCTTGTTACAACTGTATTTATACTATTTGATTTTATTGCTGGTTAAACAACATGACGTCATGCTTTGTTCTGGTTTCTGTTTTGGCCTTTCACAGTTAATGAATATACCTTCTTATCTGACCTCTACTAAAGAATTTACATCTGTTTAGGTGTGTTAATTTTAGTCTCACCTATTGTTTATATTTCTATAGGCTATTCTACAGGTTACTCTCTAGTTTGTTATTTATATTCTGAAGTTACTATTCTATTGCTCTACCACAGAGCTAAAAGGAGAATAACTCAGCCAGCTTTTCTTATGTGAAGGTGATGCGAGTCCTAAGTGAGGGCTCTGGGGCTTGCGCGTGATTGTCTTTAGCTGTGGCGACTGCCCGCCTGTCTGGCACCTGCCTCAGTCTCCCCGCTGACATTCCCCACAGCAGCCGGTCCTCAGTGTGATGTCTTGTGTATGATAAGGGCTCAGGTGTAGACTGAAATACTCTCTTTCCTAGACCGCTCTTTCCTTGTGGGGATTCCCAGAGTTTTCCATTAATATGAACATCCCCCAGTGATACATTCCTTAGTGGGGACTCACTGTGGCCTCCCTGTGGATGGCCCTGCGCCCCGAGTCAGCAGGGGCCCGACCCAGGCCTCTTCCCCGGTGGGGAGCTTCCTGCGGTAGTGGCCTAAACTTTCTGCTGACAGTCTGAGTCTAAGTTCCTTATAGGTGCCACATGATATCTTTGTAATACTTGGGGCTTTTCCTGAATCATTGTCTTTTCCAGTTCTATCCAACTCCCCTGCTAGGGAATAGTTTCCAGCCAGGGCGATGCCCTTTTCTGGTGCAGTGACTCGGGTAAGGACACAGAGCGTCAGGAAGGGGAACAAGCATGGGAAGAGGGATCTGCCATCCGCCAAGCCCCATGGAGCACTGGCTGTGCAGAGGTCTCCTCCTTGAAGGACTGTGTCAAGCAGCAAGCATGGAATGGCTTCCAGCAGACCCCCAGTCGAGGGAGTGCAGGAGGCAGCTGACCAATGACTCTCTCATCATTGATATTCCAGCTTTCTCTCTCCCTCTCTCTGAAGTCAATAAAGATATTTTTTTTTTTAAAAATTAATTTGGTTATTTGTGTCTTTTATGATTCCATACAAATTGTGGGATTGGTTTTTATATTTCTGTTAAAAAAAAAAAATGCCGTTGGAATTTTGATAGGAATTGCTTGAAATCTGCAGATTGCTTTGGGTAGTATGGACATTTTAACAATATTAATTCTTCTAATCCATTAACACACAATACACAATATCTTTCCACTTATGTGTGTCTTCTTCAGTTATTTTCATCAGTGTCTTATAGTTTTCAGTATACAGATTTTTTACCTCCTTGGTTAAATTTATTATTATTTATTATTCCACTTATTTAAAAATGTAGAAAATGCAAACTAAACTATAATGATAAAAAGCAGATTAGTTTTACTTTGGCTTGAAGATAGAGGGAAAGATGAATTACAAAGGGATGTGAGGACATTTTTATGGTAATAAGAATTTTATTATCTTCATTTTCAAGATGGTTTATCAATACATACACACATTAAAGTTCATCAAATTGTATATTTTAAATAAGTGCATTTTTGTATGTCAATTATACATCACTAAATATTTTTTAATCTCAATTTTCAAGCTAAAGTGCAACTTCAATATAGCTGAAGAGAGAACAAATGAACTCAGAGTAGATGTGAAGAAATTATCCAGAATGCAGTGCAGCAAGATAGGGACATTAAATATAAAAGTGACTTTAAGAGAAATGGTGATTAGAGATAGTCTAATATAAATTAATCAGAGTTGTGAAAAGATTATATAGAGAGAATCCATATTCAAAAAGATAATGTCTGGAAGGTTTCTACATTAGTGAAAGACATCAATCCTCAGACTCAGGAGGCTCAGCCAAACCCATACACCAGACACATTCTCTTGAAACTTTAGAACACCAAAAGCAAAGAGAACATTTTAAAAGCAACCAGAGCCCTACCCAGTTTGGCTCAGTGGTTGGAGCGTCGGCCCGGGGTCTGAGGAGTCCTAGGTTCAATTCCAGCCAAGGGCACATACATCTGTTGCAGGCTCGAGCCCTGGCCCCTAGTTGGGGCAAGTGCAGAAGGCAACCAATCGCTGTGCCTCTCTCACATCAATGTTTCTCTCTCCCTTCCACTGTCTCTGAAAAAGCAATGGAAAAAATATCCTCAGTTAAGGATTAAAAAGAAATAAAAATAAAAGCAACCAGAGAGTAAAAAATATATCTCCTGTAAAAGACAATTAGACAATCTGCTAACCAAAAGCAGCAACAAAAAAACAGAAGACAGTGGAATATAATGAGATAAAATAATTATTAACCTAGAAGCCCATACTCAGCAAAACTATCTTAAGAACAACAGCAAACTAAAGGCATTTTAAGTCAGACAGAACCTGAGCAAGTAGGTCATTAAGAGACCCTCTCTAAAATAAATTACTTAAATGGAAAAATAGTCCTAGAATGAAGAACTAAGACATAAAAAAACAAAGGGTGAACAAAAGGCATTGATTACTTTAAACAACAATAATGTTTAATTTGGAGAATCAAAAACAAATACTCTAAGGTTCATATATTATGCAATAAGGAGATAAAGATATTGATGAAATTTAGACTTTGTTAATTGTACATACTAAAAATTCTGGGGGAACCTCTAAAATAAAAGAAATAGAGTTCATGACATTAGTAGAGAGAGGAAAAGGAATGGGGGTTGAGGCTTAATCACTCCAAAAGACAAGAAAGGAGAGAATTAAAAACAAAAAGCAAACAAAACAGAAAAGCAAGTGTTGGCTGGTGTGGCTCAGTTGGCTGAATGCCATCCCATGCACCGACAGGTCACCCATTTGATTCTCAGTCAGGCTTGCAGGGCTCGATCCCGGTTGGGATGCGTGCTGGAGGCAGCTGATTGATGTTTCTCTCTCATATCAATGTTTCTCTTTCTCCCTCTCCCTTCCTCTCTCTCTAAAAAAAAAGAAAACAAAAAAAGAAGGTTGAAATAAAGCCAAATATATTAGTAGACAAAATAAATGTTAATGGACTAAACTAAGATTTTTAGATTGAATTTTTAAACTTAAAACTAAGCTATAAGCTATGTATAGGAGGTAAAACTAAAATATAAGAACCAAAAAATAAAAAAAACTAGCAGAAGATGAGAAAAGGTACACCAGTATTATGCCATTTTAGGAATCATAAAAACTTCCATTGGACACGTCTGTGGTCTAAGGCCTTCTGTACTAAAAGGTAAATTACAGATATATGGTGCATATAGCAGCTAGCTTTGTTCAGGTCACAAACCAAGCTATTCCAAGTTCCCTTTCTGTGAAATAAATTTATTTATTTATACATTCATTCACCATCCATCTATTTGTAACCAATATTAACTGTTCCACAAATCCATGATAATATGTGGCTATATATGGTCATGTCTCTTTTTATTTTTTCAGTTAATTATACAAGTCCCCACCTTCTCTAATAACAGCAATTCCAGTATCTCCTTGTTGGGTCTTCCTGTCCCCACCCCCAAGGGTTCCAGAATTTCAATCCTTACAAAGAAAGGGAGTAAAGAAGACAGGTTGGTCACACACACACACACACACACACACACACACACACACATCCACTCAGCCTTTCACCATTTCAGTGCGTACCAGCAACTTCAACATTGTACCTCAAAGATATCTGAGGGCTTTCTCTGGCTACAGAAGCTGCTCTGCCCATGTTTACAGCACCAGGAGCTGTCACTCTCCAACTCTCCTTTAGAGAAGATGCCTTCAGAAGAAAATGTCCTTTCACGAGTCCACAGTCATTTGCCTTTCTAAAGGAGATTCACATGCTGAATCTGAAGTGCTCATGGGTCCCCTTGTGGGAAAAGTAATAGCAAAGGAGCCTGCCTTCAATGATTCAGGGAAGCTTTTAAATTTACAACATCTCTCTCACTTTTGAAAAGGAACATATACGTTTAACCTCTATCAATTTTCCCTTGAAAATAAATTTCACTATCAACCTCTTCTCCCCATCTCGACTGCTCCCACCCCATTCTAGTCTTCAGCGTCTGTCATGGATGACTGTGACGGTCTTCTCACCCATCTCCCTTTTGTTCACCGCCAGCCCATTTTCCTCACAGCAGCCAGAGTGATTTTTATAAATGTAAATCAGGTCAGGCCCCTTTCCTGTCTAAAACTCATCAGTAGCTTCCCTTTAATCTTCAAATAAAACCTAAATGCCTTACCTTAACCCTCAGTGTCTTCTGGTGATTCCAAGATCATTTGATTTTCTAAGAGAGACTCGCTAGTTGATTACTGTTCTGGCCATCATTGTTCTGGCCACCATGGCCAGAAGAACACCTAAGGAACTAACAGTAAAGGTAGAAAAAGATCCCTATTGTACAGGACAAGGCCCGACAAGCTAGCCCAATAATTACCTCCCCCCCTGAGTTCCTATAGAAAAAAAAAACAAACCAGTCGCGCTCCCGTCAAGCATAACCCCATTACTCATTGTAAGACATTGTGTTTAAATCATCCCTTTTATGTTGCTAAAGGTCTCCCTTGTTTCCTGCAACAAAACCTGACAACCTAACAAATTATTAGAAGTCCCTTTGCGTAGTGCCTTTGTAGTTACTGAGTATAAAATGTGGAAAGAACTAAGGGTCAGGGCTGCAGTTCGGCTCTTACATGAGTGAGACCCCACAACTGTAGCCGCTGGCCAGCTAATAAAGGCTCCAAAATTCAAACACAAACTCTGGTGGTCGTCTGTCGCGGGTCACCCCAGAATATTTGGAGGCCCCAGCGAGATCACTCCAGCCACGGCAGACGGATACCCCAGGTGAGGATACTCCAGTCTCCGTCCCAGGTTCCAGGGAGGCGGAGTATCTCCTCCTAAATTTGCGATCAGACCGTGAGAGCCATCTGGACCCCCGCGGGGAGGTAAGCACGTGCTGTCTGTCTTTTGTCCGGAACATTCCTCCGGAGGACCGTCGGAGGGCTGGACGCAGCAGAACCTCCAGGTCCAGGTGCTCCGCCGCGAAGGCGGCCGGGGTCTCTGGTGCGTGCCGCCCTAGGGGGCACCTGTCTTGTCTGTCTGCTTTTTGTTGTGATTGTGTTTGTCAAAATGGGTCAGGGACAGTCGTCTCCATGTGCGCCGTTACAATGTTTTCTCAATAATTTTAAAGATTTCCAACAGCGGGCAGCCGGCTATGGATTTGAAGTAAATGCCTTTGATCATGAGAAATTCTATGACTGTGAATGGCCAACATTTGGGGTGGGGTGGCCGCCGAGTGGAACCTTTGATCTGGGTATTGCCTATAAAGTACACAATAAGGTCTATGGGAATCCCAACCAAATTCCTTACATTCAGTTATGGGTTGATGTTCTCATTGATAGACCCCGTTGGCTAAAAAAGTGCCAGAATTCTGAAAAGAAAAGAGACAGAGGGTCCTATTAGCAGGACCAAAAGGCAGAGAGAAAGAAAAGAGATCTCCCATTCTGCAGGACAAGGGAGGAGACGACTTTCCCCTTGTCCAGCCACCTCCCTGTGTTCCTCCCCCACCAGCCGCTGGTCCCCAGCTCCTTCCCTCCCCAGACTCCATGGGACCCTCAGCCCCAACACCTAGAGACCCCTTGAGCCCTCCCCACACTAGGCAGGGTTCTTCCTATGGACCTGGAGTCCCAGTAACAGAGGGAGATAATTTAGATCAGGCGGCCCCGATTCTCCCCCTACGACAGGCAGGGCCTGTAGGGGCAGGAGGCCCTGCTGGGAGGCCCTTTATGGTTTATGTCCCTTTTTCCACCAGCGACCTCTATAACTGGAAACATCAGAATCTCTCTTTTTCTCAGGACCCCCAGGGCCTGATCTCCCTCCTCCAGTCAGTCTTTTACACACACCAGCCAACTTGGATGATTGCCAACAACTCTTGCAAACCCTTTTTACTTCAGAGGAGAGAGAGGATAAGGTCGGAGGGCAGGAAATTAGTCCTGGGGCCAGGTGGCCAGCCGACCACTGACCCCCCAGGCTAGAGGCTGTGTTTCCCAGTGGCCGGCCCACTTGGGATTCAAGTTCGGATCAGGGAAGGGAGGCTCTCGACAGGTTTCGCCAGACTCTCTTGAGGGGCCTCCGGGCTGCGGCCAAGAAGCCCACAAACCTCTCGAAAGTCACCGAGATGGTCCAAAGACCGAATGAAAGCCGGGCAGCATTTCTTGAAAGATTATATGAGGCATATTGGGTCTACACCCCCATAGACCCATAGTCCGCAAATAACCACCAAGCGGTCAACATAGCTTTTGTGTCCCAGTCGGCCCCAGACGTTAGAAAGAAATTATAGAAACAGGCTTTGAGGGAAAGCTGCTCTCAGAACTGGTCAAAATAGCCCAGAAGGTTTTTAATAATCGGGAGGATCAAGCCACCAACCTGAACACTCGAACGGCGAAGGTCCTGTTGGCAATGCAAGAGAACAGAGGAGCCCAAGAAAGGTCAGGCGGGAAGGAGGGGAACAAAAATAGGAGAGAAGAGAAACCGAGGCTGGGCAAAAAACAATGTGCATATTGCAAGGAGGAAGGACACTGGAAGCGCGAATGCCCCAAGAGGAAGATAGGCACACCCGCCCCTGTACTGGTAGAAGAGATGGACTGAGGACGTCGGGGCTCTGATGGCCCCCAGGAGCCCCGGGTAATGTTAGAGATAGGGGGCAAACCTGTAGACTTCCTGATCAATACAGGTGCCACTTTTTCAGTCTTATAGCAACCGGTCGGGCTGGTGTCGAAAGGGAAAGTCCCGATTCAGGGAGCCACAGGACACATAAAATCCTACCCCTGGACCCAAGCCCATATTTCTAACCTGGGGACTAAGACTGTTACCCACTCCTTCCTCGTCATGCCAGAATGCCCGTATCCCCTCCTCGGTAGGGACCTCCTCAGCAAACTGCAGGCCACCATCACCTTTGAGAAAGGGGAACAACGAGTGACATTTGGGGGACCGACGACCCATGCCACCCCAGTCCTCCTCCTAACATGTCCACTCAAGGAAGAATACCGATTGCATGAGACACCCCCAGCTTCCCCTGCCCCTGACCCACTTCAGCAGTTGAGGCAGGAGATCCCTCAGGGAACCCTCCTGGGCTGGCAGCCCACAGGCCTCCCATCGTCATCCAACTAACTAGTGTGGCAGTCCCTGTCCGCATCAGACAATACCCGATGGTCAAAAGGCGAAGGTCGGGATCGCCAAACACATCCAGAGACTCCAGGATGCCAGAATTCTAGTCCCTTGCCAATCGGCTTGGAATACCCCCCTTCTTCCTGTTCAGAAACCAGGCACGGAGGACTTCAGGCCAGGCCAGGACCTAAGAGAAGTAAACAAAAGAGTGGAGACGACACACCCAACAGCCCCTAACCCTTACACTCTACCGAGTCGACGTGGACCTGGGCTCTGCTACTGCACTGTCTTAGGCTTAAAAGACGCGTTCTTCTCCCTTCCCCTGGCGGCCCAGAGCCAACCAATTTTCGCCTTTGAGTGGACTGACCCGGAGAAAGGGGAATCGGGACAGCTGACATGGACTCGGTTACCCCAGGGATTTAAAAACTCCCCTACTCTGTTTGACGAGGCCCTAAATCAGGATCTTAGGGAATTCGGGCTCCAACACCCTGAGGTTACCCCACTCCAGTATGTTGATGACCTCCTACTCCCCACAAAAGACCTACAGGGGTGTAAACAAGTGACAGGAGATCTGCTCGTGGCCCTAGACCAGTTAGGATATCGGGTCTCTGCGGGAAAGGCCCAGCTTTGCTCTACTGAGGTCACGTACCTAGGGTATCAAATAAAGGAAGGAAAATGGACTCTCTCAGCTGGAAGGATCCAGGCCATCCTGTCCATACCTACCCCCAGGACAAAGAGGCAAGTGACAGAGTTCCTTGGCACAGTAGGGTACTGCAGGCTCTGGATACTGGGGTTCGCTGAGATTCCCAAACCCCTTTATGCAGCTACAGGAGGCCCAGGGTCCGACTTAATTTGGACCGAGGTTGAGGAAGAGGCTTTCCAGACACTCAAGTGCACTCTGACAAGCACCCCTGCCCTGGCTCTGCCCAATCTAGATAAACCATTCCAACTACATGTGGCAGAAACCAAAGGAGTAGCAAAAGGGGTCCCAACTCAAACTTTGGGACCCTGGAGGAGGCCAGTAGACTATTTGTCCAAAAGGCTAGACCCAGTAGTGCAGGGTGGCCCAGCTGCCTGAAGGCCATCGCAGCCACCGCAATCCTAGTCAAGGAGGCTTCCAAGTTGACTTTTGGACAAAATCTCCAAGTGATAGCTCCCCATAACGTCGAGAGCCTGATACACAGCCCCCCAGAGCACTGGATGTCCAACGCGCGCACTGCCCAGTACCAAGTGCAACTGCTAGACCCCCCAGAGTGACTTTCCTGAGGGCGGTGGCCCTAAATCCTGCCACTCTCCTTCCCGAGGATGGGACCTGGGGAACGGAGCCGTTGCGACAACCGTGAAGAAACCTTGACAGCCCTGACTTCGCTGCGGGCAGATCTGACTGACCAGCCCCTTGCCAACCCGGACGAGACAATGTTCACGGATGGCAGCAGTTCCGTTGAACAAGGTGTCCGGTGTGCAGGGGCCGCAGTGGTCACCCAGAAGGAGGTGCTCTGGGCTCAGGCCCTCGGCCGGGGGACGTCAGCACAGAAGGCTGAACTTATCGCCCTCAGCCAGGCCCTGAGGCGGGGAAGAAACAAGAGGGTTAACGTTTACACAGACAGCAGGTGTGCTTTTGCCCCTGTGCACATACATGGAGCTCTCTATAAGGAGAGAGGACTTTTAACCCCGGCGGGGGAGAATATAAAGAATGGCCCTGAAATCCTAAGCCTCTTGTCAGCCATTTGGGGCCCCACGGAAGTAGCTGTAATGAACCGCAGAGGACACCAGCAAGACGACTCCCCCACCGCGAGGGGTAACCGGTTCGCGGACCAGACAGCCCTGGAAGTGGCAAAAAGACCAGTGGGGCCTTTAGAAATTTTGGTGACCGTGCCGGCACGAACTTTGGAGTCAGGCCCCATGTATTCCCCCGAAGAGCAGAAAGTAGCCACCCAGCTCAACGGGAGGAGGATGGAAGGAGGGTGGCTACAACTGCCAGATGGGAGACTGCTAGTTCCAGCAGTTGTCGGGCAAACTATACTCCAGCAAACCCATCGGAGCACCCATCTAGGAGGAACGAAGACGGTAGAGCTCTTAGGACAGAATACTACATTCTGGGACTGCACAAGATGGCCAAAGACATCGCCAGACGCTGCCAGACTTGTGCGCAAGTAAATCCAGGGCCCCCAGTGTCGGCCCCTCCTGGGATCCGGTTTCGGGGCACCGAACCAGGAGAACACTGGGAACTAGATTTCACCGAGATCCCCGGAGGGGTAGGGGGCTACCGTTACCTCCTAGTATTTGTGGACACCTTCTCGGGCTGGCCAGAAGCGTATCCGACCAAAACTGAAACGGCACAAATAGTAACTAGGAAACTCCTCTCTGAAATTCTCCCCCGGTTTGGCCTACCATTGTACACGGGGTCCGACAATGGCCTGGCGTTCATCGCCAAGATTACCCAATTGTTAGCAAAGGCTCTTGGGATTAAGTGGAAATTACATTGTGTTTACAGACCACAAAGCTCAGGGCAGGTAGAAAGGATGAATCGGACTCTAAAGGAAACACTGGTTAAACCAAAGTTAAAGACTGGCGAAAACTGGGTAAGTCTCCCCCCCTTCCCCCTTCTCAGGGCTCGGTGTGCCCCATATGTTAAGGGGCTAACTCCTTTTGAGATTATGTTCGGCCGGCTTCCTTCCCCGGATGAGGGAAGAGGAAATGGCAAAGTTCTCTAACCAACATCTCCTTAGGTCCCTACAGGCACCCAGACTAGCTCTGCCGCCGCGAGGCGCATCGTTCGAGACATACATCAAGAGGGCCACCCTTCGGACACAGGCCCTGTACCCGCCTGCTCCCCTGGAGACCTGGGCTGGGTAAAGAGGCACGAACCCAGGTCGTTAGAGCCCAGGTGGGAGGGTCCTTCCAGGTTATCCTGAGCACACCGACTGCCGTCAAGGTAGACGGAAAGAAGCACTGGATCCACCGGACTCAGATTAAAAAGGCTAGCAAGCCCCAGGGAAGATGGACCGTAAAACTTATTCGGGATCCCCTAAAGGTCAGATTAATTCAGGACCCCAGTTCAAGACCCCCCTCCTCCTAAAATGTCTAGTAGCCCTTATATACACCCAAGTTACTGGGAGGCCCCGAAGTCCCCACTCTGCCCCAGTCTATGAATGGGAGGTAACCCGCACCCTTGATGGGGCCTCAGTTGCTAAGGTTACTACTGCCGGGGCTCCGACACTGACCTCAGACCTTTGTAAGTTGTTCGGAGAAAATTGGGGAAACGTCCGGACAAGAACCGGGCTGACAGGATACACCTCCGGGGGTCATGCCCGGCCGACTGGGGCTCGAACTTATGGGTGTGGGACCCAGGGGCTCGAGGCACAGCTATGGCACACTCAGCATTATATATGTCCTAGGGAAGGGCCCCCCGGGTGTGGCGGAGAGGAAGATTTTTATTGTGCTGCCTGGGGCTGTGAGACTCTAGCCCCATGGAAAACCGTAGACCCTACTCTCCGTCTAGTCAGGGTAATACGGGGAGGAGCCCCAAAGGTCAACTGTACTCAGGGGGACTGTAATCCAATCACTCTGACCCCCCTGAACTGGCGAGCAAGCTACTGGAAAGGAGGTAAGACTTGGGGGCTACGCCTATGTGTCTGGACGAGATCCAGGGGTCCTATTCACCATCCAGCGCCAGATGGTACCGAGGGCCCCTAACCCCATCTGTCCCCTACGGCCAGTCCTCCAACCAGAGGAACCAAGGAGACTCACGACCTCACCACCTCCAGGGAACGCCTCTACACCAGGACTAAGGAATCGCACAGCGACCCCCGACGCCGGAGGGGATGCGTCACCGAGAACTCCAGAGGACATCCCACCGCCGCCACTGGAGCTCCCACACCTGGACTCATGAGGACTCTGGAGGCTATGCTTATGTTTTTGAATAAGACTTCCCCAAATATAACCCAGGATTGTTGGTTATGCCTAAACCCTGAACCTCCCTACTATATTGGCATTGGGGCTAATATCTCCATGGGACAGGAGAGCTCACAAATTTGTAACTACTCTGTAACGAGCACTCTACCCCCAGGGTTGTGTACCTGGGGATATAAGCCTCAACTTACCTTAGAGGGCCTCCAAGGAGCAGGGACTTGTATATATCCAGAGAATTTTCCCCTTCATTCTTCGCCCTATGCCCAGTCCTGTGCCCAGGCCATTACCCTCCCTGTTGATTATACGCATGGTGACGGGACCCTTGTTTACCTAGTTGCCCCAGAAGGTATTTGGTGGGCATGTAGTAGCGGTTTGATCCCCTGCGTTTTCCCTCCTGCCTTACAGTCTATATACCATCCTGGCATATGCATCCTAACCCATATTTTACCTCAGGTGTATTATTACTCTGGAGAGGGAGGGCAGGAGCACCTTAGGTTAGAGCCGAGGAGGATTAAGAGAGCCCCATCCTTGTGCCGGTGCTCATGGGGCTCGGCCTAGCTGGATCGACAGCGGTGGGTACAGCTGCACTAATAACTGGACACCAAAACTACCGAGAGCTAGGACGTGAGATTGACCAAGGCCTCGCCACCCTAGAAAGGTCAGTAACTCAGCTTGAGGAGTCTGTAGGCTCGCTAGCAGAAGTTATGTTAATAGAAGGGGACTGCACCTCCTATTCCTCAAACAGGGAGGGCTCTGTCTAGCGCCGGGTGAGACCTGCTGTTTCTACACCAGTCACTCTGGTGCCATAAAGGAGAGTTTAAGCCAACTAAGGAAGCGACTCCTAGGTCAGGAGGAAAGGCGTAGGGACGGAGAAAACTGGTTTGAGAACTTGTTCAACTGGTCCCATGGTTAACTCCTCTCCTTTCAGCAGTCGCTAGTCCGTTAGTACTCCCTATATTGTTCTTAATTTTGGGGCCATGCTTCGTTAAATGCCTACTCAGTTTTGTGCAGGAAAAGATTCAGGCAGTAAAACTCATGGTTCTCCATACCCAGTACCAGCGCATTGCAGGCTCAGAAGAAGAGGAATCAAGGATTTGATCCCCCAAAAAGACCAGTGGGGAATGTTCTGGCCATCATTGTTCTGGCCACCATGGCCAGAGGAACACCTAAGGAACTAACAGTAAAGGTAGAAAAAGATCCCTATTGTACAGGACAAGGCCCGACAAGCTAGCCCAATAATCACAGCCCCCCCCCCCCTGCCCGGAGTTCATATAGAAAAAAAAAAAAACCAGTCAGTCACACTCCGGTCAAGCATAACCCCATTACTCATTGTAAGACATTGTGTTTCAATCATCCCTTCTATGTTGCTAAAGGTCCCCCCTTGTCTCCTGTAACAAAAGCTGACAACCTAACAAATTATTCGAAGCCCCTTTACCGCAGTGCCTTTGTAGTTGCCTTTGTAGTTACTGAGTATAAAATGTGGAAAGAACTAAGGGTCGGGGCTGCAGTTCGGCTCTTACATGAGTGAGACCCCACAACTGTAGCCGCTGGCCAGCTAATAAAGGCTCCAAAATTCAAACACAAACTCTGGTGGTCGTCTGTCGCCGGTCACCCCAGAACGATTCCAAGGTGCCTTGTCTGGCCCAGATCTAGCTGCCCTCGCCCTTCATGCACCACCCTCCAAAACCCTGGCCTCCTTTCTGGTTCTAGGACATGCCAGCTCTCCCCCTACTAAGGGCCTTTTGCACATGCTCTTCTCTTTTCAGAGTTGCTTTTCCCCCAGCTCTGCCTGTGATGGGCTCATTTCATTCTGCAGGTATCACCTTAAATGTCACTCCCCAGGGAAGTCTTCCCTGACCACTCTATTTATATAGATCCTCTCACCCCATAATTTTTTACCTCAACACTTATTTAACTAACAGTACTTCAAATTTAAAACAAATTCTTTCTCCCCCACTTCACCATCACCTTCCTGAAGACAAGGACTTGTTTTGGGTCTAGTGTGTAGCTGGTGCTCAGTAAATGTTTAATGAGTGGTGGAGCATTGTGCTACACATATATTCATTCAGTCCGTTGTTATTTCACCATCCTCTTGCTGCCTACAGACGAGACAACAAGGTCCTCTTCATCTGCATTTATCAGCCACTACCTGCTACACCCCATAGGGTTCTAGTCTGTTGAATTACATTACAAAGTTTTAACTGAATGGAATCATTCTTCGTTTACTCCCCGGAGAACAAAGTTGACTTACAATTGTACTTCTGCCTTAATCACCTGAACAACTTGGAGAGGAAATCTCAAGTGAGTGCCTGCAAGCTCCTCAGTCTGGAAGGCTCTTTCCCTGCCGGAAGGACGATCCTCAGGGAGCTGGAGGAAGGAGCCCAAGGAGAGCCGAGTGGCTGTTTCCTCCCTCTGCTGTCACTGAGGGAAAAGAGAGAACTGTCCATTTTGAAGACACACTAAGATGCTAATCCAGGTTCTCTCCCTAAATACATTCCTGAATCTTGACCCTTTGGATGCCAATGGAAACTGCCCTTTGGGTGAAGTGTCCCTGCCTTCAGAGGGCCATGTGGGAACTTCACTTCCAAGTGCCCTGCCATCCTTAGGATTAGACACAGACTGTATTCAGTGATTTTTACCAACTACATGTGAACAAAGCCTTGCTTGCTAGTCTGCATTTGTCCCATTTTTTAAAAAATACATTTTTATTGATTCCAGAGAGAGGAAAGGAGAGGGAGAGAGAGATAAAAGCATCAATGATGAGACAGAGTCATTGATCAGTTGCCTCCTGCACCCCCCCCCCCAACCAGGGATGGGCCCCGCAACCCTGGCATGTGCCCTGATCTGGAATCAAACCATGATTTCCTGGATAATAGGTTGATGCTCAACCACTGAGCCACGCTGACTGGGCTGTCCCATATTTTTATGTAACCAATATGTAATATAATTCCTAACTAAATGCAATTCATAGCTAAGATTATAAAATATTTTAAAATATTTCCAGTTGTCTGTTTCCTGCTCCTAATCCTTTCTATCCTCTCCTCTTTTAGGTCATTTATCCCTTTGCTTTCCAAATCACTGGAGGGAAGTGAGGGAGAGACAAGGAATCGATGCTGGAGGAAGACACAGTTTCTAACTGAATCTCTGCAAACAGTACTGACCAGCATTAAAATGATAGTGAATGAACGAGGTTGTACAGCATTTCGTACAATGGTCCCACGATCAATCAATCAACAATCATTTACTGAGTAACTGCCATATGCCTATGTTATACCCGACTCATGCGAGACTAATTCACACAGACACCCAATTGATCGTTTGGGTGTTTATTAGCCTGCAACTGCGAGCAGACTCCTGTCCTAAACAAACTCGCAGCCCAGAATAGTCTTCACGGGGAGAATATAAAGGCAAAAACCACATTCTGTTTGGCTAAGGGGGCAGGTGGGGTGCTAGCGAAGCGCCAGACAGAAGCTAAAATAAGTGTTCATTAACTTTCCTGGTTAATTATTCCCTGGAATCTATTCCCTGGAATTTTTACAGGCGGAAACCTTTTACAAAGTTTACAGAGAGCCAGGGGAGGGGAAGAAGTCATTGTTTACCAAATTTTGTTGCTCTTGCTTATCTTCAAAGTAGCGGTTGTAAAGGCTGAAATGGGAGTGCTCTACTTCACCTAATATTCATTCACTCATTGATTCAACAAAAATTCATGTTGCCAGGATCTGTGTCAGGTGCTAGAATCCAAAAA
Organism: Miniopterus schreibersii; assembly: GCF_964146895.1. Taxonomy (NCBI): domain Eukaryota; kingdom Metazoa; phylum Chordata; class Mammalia; order Chiroptera; family Miniopteridae; genus Miniopterus; species Miniopterus schreibersii. The sequence goes on along the minus strand of NC_138101.1, from coordinate 134,332,140 downwards.
TGAGTAAGATGTGGTCTCTACTCTCAAATAGCTCATTTCTGTAAAGAGGACAATATCACTGACACATACAACTGAGAAGAGCAAGTTAAATTATGTGTGCTAGAAAGGAATGTTCACAGACAGTAGAGCTCAGACTGGACTGAAGCTGCACACACACAAAAAAACACTTAAGGATGACATCCCGGAAATGAGCTTTGAAAAAGAAGTTAATTATTGGCATGCAAAAGAAAGGAGGGAAGGCCCCCAGGCTGTGGGAACAGCTTTGGCAAAGGCCAGAGGCAGAAACAAGCTGGAAGTGCGTTAGAAGCAGTGAGGAAATGGAAAGGACAAAGTAGGTTCTTCGTTAGATCCAAAAACCAATTTAAATCTCTTACAAAAGGAATGGTGAAATTTTGATAAGATATTGTGTGTGGGTTATGAGTCTTTTAACTGTGTAGCTTATAATTAAGCCATAGTCTCTGGTCATTGTTTGATAGCTACTGAGAAGAGCCAGTTACCCCATGCTAATGTATAACTTCTTTGTTTTATGCAAAATAGCCAGCTCCAGTCTAAAAAAGAACTTGTGCCTCTATTCAAGTGGAAATGAATACCTCCCTCTGGTTGGATAATAAGAACCCAGGGCTTTCATGATCACAGGGCCTTTCCTTGACACGCAGAGTCAGAGCATCACGTAACTCACTTTGCCTTCTACAGAGTGGAAAAGGGAAGTAAAAGCTCTGCAAGCAGGAAGGCCTAAGAATAAGCCAAGTCCTTGCTGCCCCGACGCAAGGAGCCCATGCAGGCGGATGCCACCACCAGTCCCAAAGGCAGAGAATACAGGGGATGCCTGAGATACACTGCTGAGGAGGGAAGAAGAGGAAGGGCTTCCAACAAGAGTCAGACTGAAGGGAAAGACAAATCACCAGAAAATGCTTCTGTCTACAGACTAAAATCAGAGTGAGAAGGAAAAGCCTAGAAATGTATTTTACTCTTTTTTTAATCAGCCATTTAAAATTGGTTAATTGGCCCTGGCCGGTTTTCTTCAGTGGTTAGAGCGTTGGCCCTAGGACTGAAGGGTCCCAGGTTCAATTGTGGCCAAGGGCACATACCTCGGTTGCAGGCTCCGCCCCAGTCGGGGGGGGGGGGGCGGAGTGGGAGGCAACCAGTCGATGTGTCTCTCTCATGTCAATGTTTCTTTCTTTCTTTCCTTCTTTCTTTCCTTCTTTCTTTCCTTCTTTCTTTCCTTCTTTCTTTCTTTCTTTCTTTCTTTCTTTCTTTCTTTCTTTCTTTCTTTCTTTCTTTCTCTCTCTCTCTCTCTCTCTCTCTCTCTCTCTCTCCCCCCCTTCCACTCTCTGAAAAAGTAATAAAAATAAATAAATATATATACATATGTGTATATATATTCTTGGGTGAGGATTAAAAAATAAAATAAAATAAAATTGGTTAATTGGCCAAAGTTATTGATTTTGGTCATCCTAATAAAGAGGGTGAAGAGAAATCAGAGTGATGAAGGTCAGAAGTAGAGGACTGGGATTCAATACTGTCTAAACAGGAGCGTTTCCTAACAGTGGAGCCTGTTGCGCTCACTGTTAGAATGGGTACCCGAACCAGATTACTGTTATACCTGGCCTCGCGAGACCAATTCACACAGAGACCAAATTGACCTTTTGGAGATTTTTAATAGCCGGCGACTGCAAGTGGACTCTTGTCAGACTCACAGACTCACAGCTCCAAACAGTCTTCACAGGGAGAATATAAAGGCAAAAACCAAATTCTGTTTGGCTAAGGGGGCAGGTGGGGAGCTAGCAAAGCACCAGACAGAAGCTAAGATAAGCGTTCATTAGCTTTCTTGGTTAATTATTCCCTGGAATCTATTCCCTGGAATTTTTACAGGCGGAAACCTTTTACAAAGTTTACAGAGAGCAGGGGACGGGAAGAGGTCATTGTTTCTACCAAATTTTGTTGCTCCTGCTTATCTTCAAAGTAGCGATTGTAAAGGCTGAAATGGGAGTGCTCTACTTCAGTATGAAACCTTTTCTGGAGCTTTCGCAGTAAAAAGGGTCCTCCCAAAATGACCCATTATCATGGGGAAGGTGGAGTACGGGTATGCGAAAGACCCTGTGAAGGGTCTGTGGACAACTGGAATCCACATATTACTAAGTAGGAAGTCAAATGATACAACCACTTTGGAAAACAGCTTGACAGTCCCTTATGAAGTGAAACATACATTTCCCATACAACCCAGCAATCTCACTTTTAAATATTTACCCAAAGGAAATGAAAACATAGCTACTTAAAGACATATGCAAATGTCCATAGCAATTTTATTCAAAATAGCCCTAAACTAGAAACAACCCAAATGTTCATCAACTGGTGAACAGGTAAACAAATTATAGAGTATCCATACCATGAAATGTACTCAGCAATAAAAAGGAACAAATGATTCATGCAACGTGGATAAATCTCATAAGAATGCACTAGATGAAATAAGCCGACACTAAAGGCCGTATACCGCATGATTCCATTGATGTGACAGTCTGGAAAAGAGAAAAGGGACAACAGTCAGATCAGCAGTTACCAGCAGCTGGGGATATGGAAAGGGTACCAATCAAAGGAGGAAAAATGGGGGAATGGGACTTTTCTATACCTTAATTGTTGTTATCGTAGCACAACTATTGCATTTGTGAAAATGCATCCAACTATATGTTTTAAAGGACTGCATTTTACTATATCTATAGTCTAGCTCAGTATGAAATTTAATTCTCTCATGGTCTCCTCTTTAGCTCTCTTACTCACTTTGGGATCCTTAAGAGGGCTAACTTCTAATTCCAGACACACCCCTCACTGGAATGAAGTCACAACGACTCCAAAGTGCTGAAAAGAACGTCTCACCAGGAAAAAGAAAGACATGGCCTGCTATGATCTGAATATTCTTGTCCCCCCCCCACCAAAATTCATACGTTAAAATCCTAACCCCCAAAGGTGATGATATTACTAGGTGGGGTCTTTGGAAGGTTATTAGGCCATGAGGGTAGAACCCTCATGAATGGAATTAGTGCTTTTAATAAGGAGATCCCACAGAGCTTTCTAGCCCCTTCCATCATGTGATGATACAACAAGAATTCTGTGACCTGGTAGAGGGCCCTCACCCAATCAGGCTAGAACCCTGATCTCAGACTTCCAGCTTCCAGAACTATGAGAAATAAACTTCTGTTATTTTTAAACAACCCAGCCTGTGGTATTTTGTTTTATTTTAACACCCTGAATGAACTGAGACAGGGTCCCTCAATAATTTCCTGGAAATCACTGGGAAAATTGCCCTGCACAAAGAATGCCCCTGCCCAATCATAGAATATACAGAAGAATAAAGAATGAGATCAAAGACAAAGATGCTTTCTCTCCCTGTCTGAAAGGAACAAAGGAAAGACTGTCAGTGTGCTCTAGATGATGAACCCACAGAGTCTGCCCACTAGTCCCAGCTGTGTGTTCCAACCACTCAGGGAATCCCCACAGGCATAGCTTCCACCACTCCACCAAGCTTCAAGCTTTTATCCTATAAAAGTCAAATGGTGTCCTTATAGCATACATTTGAGACACGGGCAGACATCGTTTCTGCTCATGGAGGGTTGGCTCCAGGACTGTGATCACAGGCAATGCCAGCTTCCCACTCAGCCAGGACCCAAGATTCAGCTGATAAGGTCTCTAGTCCAGTTGAGCCATGGGGTCCTGAAATCATGATATTCACAGGAGGACTGTCCTCAATGGGCTTTTCTCAGGACCTCCAGGGTGGGAAATTACTGTCAGACACTGGGATCGGGTCCAAGGTTGTCAGTCCTACTCACGCCAATTCTATGAGCACGGTAGTGATGGGAAATGGAGTCCTATCGTACTCTCCCCTGCCAAAGTAGAACAAACATTTTCTTTCTAATGATTTCTGATGCAAAGAAAAAAAGAGAGAGAAAATTTAAATTTTCACACAAAAAGTGATTTAAGAATTCATATCCTGCTACCCAAGTACAGTCTCTTATACTCTCTACCCATCCCCCATACCCAACACACACACACAGACACACAGTCTCCTCCAAACATTTTCATTTACACTCATACATACATTCATTTTCAGTAGTAATAGTAGTTAAATAATGCTTGCTATTTGTCAGGTATTCCTCTAAACACCTTATATGGATTAACATCAGGAGGAAGTAAATATATTATTATCTGCATTTCACAAATGAGGAAACTGAAGCTCAGAAAGATTTAATTTGTCTAAAGTTATTACCTATTTAGTAAGTGACAAAGTAGAGTTTAGACCCAGATAGTGTGATTCTAAAGACCAGGTTCTGCCACATTTGTCCTCACAATTCTGTGCCTACAACCAACATGTACATACCCAACCTTTCCTCAGAGCAGACAGGTGAAAGGAGGTGCCAGGTACAACCCCACTTGTTCTAGAAGACTTAGAGCATCACTGGTTTTGAACTTTTTCTGGTTTTCTCCCATGAAATGTGATGAACATTTTTTTGTTGTTGTCAGTTGGTTGGTTAGTTGGTTGGTTGGCTTTTTAATATTTTTATTGATTTTTTAGAGAGAGAGGGAGAGGGAGAGAAACATCTGTGTGAGAGGGAAACATCAATTGGCTGCCTCCTGCACACCCCTTACCATGGATCGATCCTGCAACCCGGGCATGTGCCCTGACAGGGAATCAAACCGGCAACCTTCCGGTGCATGGGGCTATGCCCAACCAACTGAGCCACACCGGCCGGGGCTGACGAATGTTTTAACTCTTCCCAGAAAAATGCTTAACAACTTCACCAACCCTCTGAAGCTTATTCATGAACCCCAAATTAAGGTCCTTGGCCTATTCTAGTCCCTTCATTTTATTGTGCCTTGTTCAATTTATACATTGCTGTAGTTGTGGGTGGGGGAGGATGCCTGAGACTTTAAAAAAAGGTAAAGTGGTGGGCCCAAGGCCACACAGATAGTGAACGACTGAGTTGGAAACAAACCCAAAACTTTGAGACTAGTGCTCTAACCCACCACCTTAAAACAAGGCCTTTTAGAATTTTATTTCAAACTTTTTAGATTTTTACCTTCATCCCATAAAGACCACAGAAGTGCCTGCCAGTTGGCCAGAGATGTGAAACAAAGGGGCAGTCAGAGAATTGAGAAGCTCCCTTGTTCCAGCTCTCTCCAGGCCCTTCTTTTTCCTCTACTCCTTACCTTCACATGCTCCCCCCTCATCCCACCTACTTTCTTACGCACATACCTTTTGCATCCCCCAGAATTAATTTAAAACATGAAAGAAAGAAGGCTGCTGGAAAAAAGATCCAGAGGACACCAGTAGCATGAAAGAGGCCTCACGAAGCCCACGTCAAGGTGTACCATGATCCCCTTACATATACAGAGTCAAATAAGCCATCTCTTCTGCTTTTAAAGCAATTTTTATGTTAGAGAAGTACTGGGGTGGAGAACAGTAGTAAGGACTTTCCTTTGAAATTCCAAGAAATATAACACACCCTCCTCCAGTGTCTCACTTACAAAATGTATTTCCCTCTGTCAACTAAACACTGAACTCAGGCCATCAAATCTTCAAAGGTCAGAACTGCTTCTTCTCCTGTCTAAATAATTTAATACTCAGTATCCTGCCTTCCTAGATCCTCTTGTCTAATTCTGTGATCATTTTTAAGACCTATTAATGGACTATTCCAAATGTCTGTTTTAGTTTTACAGCCTCATACTGAACTCAGTGCATGAAGAAGGCTGTGACCAAAACTAAGTAAACAGAATTACTCTTTAACTCCTACTAGTCATATTCTATTAATGGAATCTATGATCATGTTGGAGTTTTTAACTATGTAATATCAGTGACCCGACACCTATTTTCTGTCGCTAGAGGGAGGAAATGTGGCCCTCTAGCGACAGTGCATCCCTGGGAGAGGAGAAACAGTATGCAAGATTGTAGTCAGGCTCTGCCATCCACTCTATACCATTTATAGTCTCTTTCAGCCTCAGCTCCTATTTTTAAAAATGAAAATAATGTTTATTTCAACATCTAAAAATGACCCAAAAAATAGAATAACCTATATTTAGAAGATTCAAAGGAATATATACTCTCCAACAGCTAGTGTGAACCCTTGGGAGCACAGTCTGGGAATGTGAAAAAAAAAAGCCTTAAACTGTACAGGCATATTGATTCAGTAATCCCACTTTCAGGCAGTTATCTTAAGAATGTAACTGAAGATATGTTCACAGGCTTAACTACAAGAACATTCATCTCAACATTGTTTATATGATAAAAAACTGAAGTCAACTAAATGCTAGCAATGAATGATTGGTTAAATAAATTTTGGTATAAATTGGCCAGAGAATGGTATGTTATGGAGCCATTAATCTCATGCATAGAAGAACATTTAATGACATGCAAATATGTTCACAATGTTTTAAGTAAAATCACAAGCTAAATAAAATATGCAGTATGATCCCATTTTTTATTGAGAAATAAATATGCATATAATTCTGAGGCCAAGCCAGCGTGGCTCAGAGGTTGAGCACCGACCTATGATCCAGGAGATTGCGTTTTGATTCCTAGTCAGGGCACATGCTCAGGGTTTCGGGCTCAATCCCCAGTGGGGGGGGGGGGGTGCAGGAGGCAGCCGATCAATGACTCTGGCTCATCATTGATGTTTCTACCTCTCTTTCCCTCTCCCTTCCTTTCTCTGAAATCAACAAAAATATATTTTAAAAATAAAATAAATAAAAGCTCTGAGAAGCCAACATGATGTTAACAATGATGGTCTTAAAAGTGATTTTTATTCTTTTCTTTCATATATCTATATATGCTAGTTTTCCACAATAAACACTGTTTTTTCAAGCAAACAAACTTGTTTTTATTAGTAGTGATATATACTTTTTTCACAGGGTTGCAGCAAGGGTAAAATAGGAAAATGCACCTGAAACATGCTTTTAATATTGTAAAGTACTATACAAATATTATGATCTACTCTACTTAAGCCTAGGGTGTCCTTTCTATCATTCACATATGTAACCTGCACCCCTGTGAGTCTTCTCCTTTGGTGTGTTCTTCTATAGGTCATCTCCACACTGGTTGACCACCAGACAGTTCATTTTTCATACCTTCAAAATGTAACAGACCTATTTCCCCATTCATTCCATATTTGGCCTCCATTTTAACAAATGCTCATATAGTTAGCAACCCATGGCACTTGTCTTTTTCATATATTTTAGATTATTAGAAACCCAATGATATTACTGCAGTGAAGGACTGCATTTTTATTTATCCATATCTCATTCCAACCTCTCTAATTATTACTCTGCTTTGTCACTACTCATAGCTTACCCTCTCCCCTATGTTCACCACCCCATCCCATTAATAGATCTGCCTAAGCCTGTAACCTCTCCTTTTCTTTCATTCATTTCTTCATCTAATCTCCCCAAAAATATTGATTGATTGATTGATTGACTGATTGATTGATTGAGTGAGTGAGTGATATGCAACAGTCACTGACTAGTTGCAGGGACTTAAAGCTAAATAAAATCCAAAGGAAGTGGGAGGGAAGACAAATTAGGTGACAGAGAGGAGAAAACATAAGTAAAGGCTGAGAGGTAGAAAGAGCATGGCATTGCAGAAGACTTAGTTGTTGTTGTTGTTTTAATTTTTTTAGCTGATTTTAGAGAAAGAGAAAGGAGGGGAGAGAGAAAGAGAGAAACATCAATTTGTTGTTCCACTAATTTATGCATTCATTGGTTGACTCTTGTATGTGTCTTGATGGGGAATCGAACCCTCAACCTGGTGTCTCAGGATGATGCTTTAACCAACTGAGGACCTAGTTTTATTAGCCAATAAACACTGAGAGAGAGGAGCTGTTTCCAAGCGGTCAGGAATCTCCTGGAAGCTGTGGAGACTGTCCCAAGACAGATGAAACGGCACCAGGGCCACTGCAAAAACGATGTGGAGGAAGCCCACACTTCCACCTACCAACACTGTCAGAAGAGAGAGAATGCCTTCTTCTGCTTCTCTTCTGCTTTCCAAATTAAGCCAAAATGTCTTGTATTGGCAGAGTATAGATTACAGCAAAAACCCTGAATGCAAAGGAGTTTGGGGAATACCATCCTCAGGTTTCCAGACTTTGTAATACAGGCAGACCTTTGAGGTATTTCAGGTTCAGTTCCAGGCCACCACAATACAGTGAATATTGCAATAAAGCAAGTCACACAGATTTTTTGGTTTTTTGATGCATAGAAAAGTTATGTTTACACTATACTGCAGTCTATTAAGTGTGCAATAGCATTACATCTTAAAAAGTACATGCCTTAATTAAAAAATACTTTATTGCTAAAAAATGCTAACCCTGCCTGGCCAGGCATTGCTCGGTGGTTGAGCGTCAACTTAGGATCCAGGAGATCGAGGTTCGATTCCCGGTCAGGGCACATGCCCAGGTTGCAGGCTCCATCCCCAGTCGGAAGCATGCAGGAGGCAGCCAATCATTGACTCTCTCATCATTGGTGTTTCTATCTCTCTCCCTCTCCTTTCCTCTCTCTAAAATCAATAAAAATATATTTTTAAAAAAAAAATGCTAACCCTTCAGCAAAGCATAACCTTTTTGCTGGTTGGAGGGGCTTACCTTCAATTTGTAAAAAAATACAGTATCCGTGAAGCAGAGTAAAGCGAAGTGCAATAAAGCAAAACACAACTGAACAAGGCAGGCCTGTGCAAAGGAGAGCACACAGTGATGGCAAGGGCTGCTGCTTGCCCAGGACACCTTTTTCTCTGCACTTTATTATAATTTCTTTCTTTCCCTCAGCATACCATGGGATGCTGGATTTGACAGTTATTTCATTCAACCTTGTATTTTAGCTGTTTTTTCCTCTGGCTGGGTTGCAAGTTCTCTAAGACGAAGTTCTCCACTTGTTTGACCCTTTTTTGAACCCCCTCAATGTCCAGCAGGCATACTGCTGTATACTTAGAGGGTACACAATATATATTTGCAAACAGATGCTGTGTTGAAACTAGACTTCTGGCCTTCTGACTTCTAATTCAAAGCTCCACCCCAAATCATCCAGCCTTTCTTCATTAACAGGAGGATATTTTTTAAATTGGAGTTAAGGAAAAGTTTGAAATTGCTCAGTTCTGTTTTGTTTGGCAGGGAAGCCCTTCTGGAACAAAAAGAACTAAACAGGCCCAGGAGACACTGGGTCACATTAGTGGAACATTCAGATCTATGAAGAGCAGTTTCAACTTCCTGGTGAGGTAATCGTGAGAGCATCAATGGGACTGAAAAGAACTGTAGCTGGACCCAACCAGCTGTTTTTCCAGAATGAAATCAATCTTTTCTATTTCAAACTAATGGAGAGGCAAATGGGGGCGCTCTCTAACCATTTTTACTAGTAAATAATAATAAACTCATGAAGGAGAACCAAGACAAGAAAGCTGGTTAGATTTGTTACAGAATTTTTTACTAAGGATGAATTTACAGCTTAAAATGATAATAACAGCCCTGGCTGGTGTGGCTCAGTTGTTTGGGTGTCCACCAGTGCACTGAAAAGTTGCTGGTTCCATTTCCAGCCAAGTATATGCCGAGGTTGCAGGCTTGATCCCCGGCAGGGGGTGCTCTCACATCAATGTTTCTCTCTTCCTCTTTCTTCCTCTCTTTCTAAAATATCAGCAAAAATATTTTTAAATGATAATAACAAGCACAACCGTATTTGTTGGGTGCTTTTCGGGTGCCAGGTACCACTCTCCAAATTGTATGTCATCTAACTTAAACCTCACAATATCCCCATGTGTATTTTTACAGGTGAGGGATCTGAAGCACAGAAAAGGTAACTGACACACTTAAAGACACACTTCTGGTAAGCAGTTTCATCAGGACTCAAACTTAGTGTGAAAGGATTATCTTTTTTTTTTTTTTAATGTCTTTATTGGTTTCAAAGAGAGGAAGGGAGAGGGAGAGAGAGATAGAAACATCAATGATGATAGAGACTCATTGATCGGCTGCTCAACCCAGGCATGTGCCCTGACTGGGAATCAAACCTCGATCTCCTGGATCATAGGTCGATGCTCAACTGCTGAGCCACGTAGGCGGGCAGGATCCTCACTCTTAGTCACTATTCTACATAATCAGATAAATGGGGCCTGGGCAATTTTTACCCACCTTAGAAATTCAAACAACTATGCCTTACAGACTGTCAATAATGACTGTATCAAACAAGTCATTGTATCTAACATTACCCTAATTCATGAATTTCCTAACTTTTGTTACCTGTTGACAGAGATGAACCAAAATGTCTCATATTGCAGCAGAGTGAAATGCTCGCTCTCTTTATCTAAATTCTAGCCTGCATTTCTCCCAAGGCCTCTAGGCTAATCGCCCCTGCTGTAGATATGCTAATGGCTACAGGAATCCTGCTGGAGGCTTGAGTTTTTGCAAAGACAGTCTCTTATCAGAAGACGCCTTTCCCTAGAGGTGAAGAACTATGTAACCAGAGTCTCCGACCAGACTCAGATCAGAGGAGGTCTACAGACCAACCAACCAGGGACAAAGGGATTTAGAAATTTCGTGCTCTTCCGTGCCTGCCTTGGCACCTAGCCGTCCACAGCCCTCGTCCACCTCCTGGCCTTCATCCACCTCTTGCCTTGCTACTCCTCCCTTGTTTTGAGATAAAAGACGTCTGAATTCTAGGTCTCTTAAGATCCATCTTAAGAGATGGATTTGTGGGAGCTATCAGGCACCCCCAAATTCTCGAGCTGGAACTTCTCAATCAATAAACCTTTCCTTACTCCAAACTATGACATTTTGAGTTTTGGCATTTCAGAGCATCGGGAACCCAGACTTTGTTACCGGGATACCCTGGTGGAGTTCGGGCTGCCTGTCCCTGTATCCAATTCAACGGAGGCAGGGTTGAATCATATAAGGCATTTATTGAGAAGGCTGGACAACTAAGAAGACAGGGAGCATACAAGCATCCAAAACCTGTCTTAAGGAGTGGCCTGAGGGTCAGATGGGACAAACTGGCGCTGGGAATGGAATGCAGCTACGTGCAGTCCTGGAAGGCATTTTTTTTTTATCTTGGTTGCAGTGATGTCTCGATAAGGTGACATATTCACTCTTTTGTTCTTGGTCACCTGGGGATGTCTTGATAAGGTGAGATACTCACTCTTTTGATCTGGGTGGCCTGGCTATATCCCTGGCGTCCCCATAAGGTAATATCTTAACCCATTGTTCACAGCTGTGCCAGCTCCTAAATTGCTTCAGTCCAGGATCAAGGGGCGTGTAGGGTGCAAAGGCCTAGGAGAAAGAAGCCTAAGGAAAAAAAAACTTAAATCCCTGCTTACATAAGTATATGCGTTCTACAATTTTATAAGTAATATAATTATATTTCAGATTAATTCAGGTGCTCAATCTTTGGACATTATAAGTGCCCCTATCAACTCTGGACTGGTAAAAATATATATAACTTTATAACATTAGATAAATGTCACTTAACTTTTCAGAGTTTGATTCCAGACCATCATACTCTTATTCTGTCTAGTTTGTTAGACAAAATATGGAGAAGAGTTCTAGAGTGTCAAGAAGGTCTAGAAGCTTATTAGCAAATGAACAGAGCAATGAAAGTGGTTGGGTTAGATTAGAGCTGAGGAGGATTACACAGTATTTCTGTCCTTCAGAGGTGATTTTTACTCCAGTCTGAGGTCAGGGGCCTGGTTAGTCTGAAGCTGTATGATAGGTCCAGCCTGATCCCAGATGGCCAAGTTGATTCCAAAACCATTCTAAAACATGCATTCCACTCCAAGATGGATCTGAAAGAATGCCTTGCATCCCTACTCCAACCCAACCTAGCCTTTCAATGGCAAGCTCATGCTCTAGGGCAGAAGCACTGATGAGAACCATTCTCACTATAAAACTAAGACTGGAGTTGAGCTCTGTCTATGCCCAACTAGAGTGATTGTTTATCTTTCCCCATATTTTCTTTTCATCTGTTGTTGCTGCTTCTCATTCCTCTATCCTCATTAAACAATGCTGAGTCCTGCAAATATTAGTCACTTTAAGTCATAAAATAACCCAGCACATTGGAACATCTTGATGGGCGAAATTCTCTGTGCATAAATTCCTGAAGCCTGTTGGATTCTCACTAGGAAACCCAATAAATAAAATACTGGCCTAAGAGTCAAAATATCAGGATGGCTCTTCCTCTGCCCTCTTCCCAGCCATTCCTTGCCTATCCCTTAAAGGTGGCAGTGTGGCCACCAAAGAGGTAGTCACAGGGTGGCAGCAAACCAAGGTGGATACTGGCCAAGGAGATGGCTGGGACTGAGAAGTTGTCAGGACCAAGAAGGATAGCCAAGAAGTCAATCTTTGTCGTTGGAAGATTGGTTATGTGGTAAGCAGTTAGACAGACATGAGCAGAGCAAGGATGATGACCCAGGTACAGAAGGTCACCATGGCAGAAAGCCCTGAGTGCTTAGCAAAGGACAACTGTAGGGTGGGACCTCATCCCCAGGGTGACCTTTCCTTCCCTGGTCATTCGATTTGGACTGCCTGACCTTTCCTCCCTAGAAATAACATCTAGGCCTTAGTTGTATTTCAGCTCCAGGCCCAGAAAAACAGCAAAACCACACAAGCACACCACGGCTAACCTCAGGAACATCTGCACTGAATAATGAACCCTTGCCTCAGCACTGACCAATCAATCAGTGGAGATCCCCAGCCCTGAAAAGACAGCCCGGGAAAGCTGATGAATATTCTATTGGGATTTTCCCCGGGACCTTCCTTAAAAGCCCCACCCTTAAACTCTTAGGATAGCCCTAGCTGATATGGCTCAGTGGTTAGAATGTCAGCCCACAGACTGAAGGGTCCTGGGTTCAAGTCTGCAAGGGCAACTTCGGTTGCAGGCTCAATCCCTGGCCCCAGTTGGGGTGGGTGCAGGAGACAACCAATTGATGGGTCTCTCTCACATCAATGTTTCTCTCTCTCCCCCTTCCACTCTCTGAAAAGCAATGGAAAAAATATCCTTAGGTGAGGATTAAAAATAAATAAAAATCTACCAAAAACTCTTAGGAAACTCTTAGGATAGATGACCCAGCACTGTGTCCCTCCCCCTCCTGGGAGCACACCCCACACCTTTCCCCTTCCGCCTCTGATCCCTATCCTCCCCAGGCATATCACCTTTACCTTCCTTACTTCTAAGCAATAGGGACCCTTCCTTTACCTCTATAACTTGTTTCCTAAGCCCATTTCTTCTACTAATTACTTCTTCTACCTCTGTGATATTCCAAATAAATGTTCTGTTATAGTTTGAGTCTTGGCTCTGAATTCTCTCCTAATTAGACTCAAGTACCAAGGTTGCTGAACCCAGGCCTGGTCTGATTCCACTGGTCTAACACTTAATGCTGTTCTCACTCTCCCCAATGATTACATTCAGGAAGGTTGAGAGATAAGTAAATATACTGAGGTTTATCAAGGCCTAAGGAGGAATTTACACATAAGTGGAATGAGGGAAGACTAGAAAAAAAACTGAGGTATTGGATTGAACTCATACTTGATAGATGAAGATAGAGAGATGATAAAGAGATCAATGATAAAAAGACGGGTAGATGATGATTGATAGATATTAATGTATACATGTGACACATAGTTACGATGAGCATACTAAACACCTATATCTTGGTTTCACAATACCATCATCCACTTAAAGGAACCAGGGCTCCTTAAAGAAATGATTAATTCCAGGACTGGCGTATAAGGTGAGCTTGCAATGTCCAATTGTAGTAGAAAATAAGGAAGTGCTCAAAGAGCGATGGGCATATGTCCAAAGGACATGGGACTGAGAGGGTTCTTATTGGCCAAAACTGGGACAATCTGATCATCATAATAATGTGGATTAGGACCATGAGCCCATACTGATATGAATAAATGAATGAAAGAATGACTGAATAAGAAAGAAAGGAAAGCTCTTTCTTACAATAGTATGTCATCTAATAATGTAGAAGAAAAGATAGGCTTTTAAAATCACTGTGTGGTAACCATCGTGTTGGCAGCAGGAGTCATCAATGGATACTAAGATTGGTGAGTGAGGTTCAATGAGGAACAGGATCTTGGGATAGTCTTGGACTATTTCCTCACAAGACACTATTCAATTACAAGTGGAAAAATAATAACTTCACAGTGGAGAAACTTAGCACATATCAGTTTAACTAAGTGATCACGGTTAACCTTACTAACAATGGGACTGGTTGACATTGGATGTCTCCTGATGTGATGCACTGAAGAGAAAACAGCATCATTTTAGGGCGTACTCCTGCCAAGAATTCATGGCTTGAGTCTGGACGTGAGGAAGCATTGGACAAACTCCAATCAAGAGTACTTACAGAAGGAAAGGTGTACACTCTTTAAAACTGCCAATGTCATGAAAGATAGGGAAACATTAAGGAACTATTTGAGTACTATTTTCTAGATTACAGAAGACCTAAGAGACATGACAACTAAATGCAAAGTGATACTGGATTGGATTCTAGACAGGAAAGGAGAGAGAGAGAATGGGATAGTAGGCAAAATTTTAACAGGATCGGTGGGTTGAATAACATTGTTGTATCAATGTTGATTTTCTGACTTGGGATGGTCATATTGTAATTATATAGAAAAGTGCTCTTGCATGGGTAAAATACACTGCAGCACTTAAGGAGTGGGTCATAATGTGTGCAACTTGTTCTCAACTTGTCCTCAGAAAAAAAATTATCAGATACATTAAAGGGAGAGAGAAATATGGTAAAATGTTAACAATTAAGGAGTCTAGGTAAAGAGAATGTGAAAGTTTTGTGTACTGTTCTTACAACTTTTCTCTAAATTTTATTTTATTTTATTTTAAATATATCTTTATTGATTTCAGAGAGGAAGTGAGAGGGGGAGAGAGAGAGATAGAAACATCAATGATGAGAGAGTCATTGATTGGCTGCAGCCCACAACTTGGGCATGTGCCTTGACCGGGAATCGAACCCCAATCTCCTGGATCTTAGGCCAATGCTCAACCGCTGAGCCACACCTGGCTGGGCTCTCTAAATTTTAAATTTTTTCAAAGTAAAATGTTTTTAAGATGAGATATTAGAATGTCTAGAATTAAGAAGACTGATAATACCCAGTATTGTCAAGGATATGGAAGAACAGAAACTCTCTTACACTGTCGGTAGAGGTATAAAATGATACAACTACTTTGGAAAACTTTAAAGCAGTATCTGCTAAAGCTGGCATAAATATACCCTGTGACCCAGCCATTCTATTCCTAGATATACACCCCAAAAGAAATAACCACATATGTGTACTACACATACAAGAAGATTTGGGCAATACTGTTTGTAACAGTCAAAACTAAGAAAACAATCGGTATTAGTCATCAACCGCTGCAAAACAAATTACCCCAAAAGTTAGCAGCTGATAACACAAACATTTATATCTCACTGATTCTGCAAATCAAGAACCCAGTGTGGCTTTCAAGTTCATCAACCAGGGTTGCAGTTATCTCAAGGTCTGACTGGGGTTGGAGAATCTGATTCCAAGCTCACTCCTGTGGTTGTTGACACAGCTCTCACCATGTGGACCTCTTCAGAGGGCTACCTCATGAGGTGGCACTGGCTTCCCCCAGGTAATCAATCTAAGAGAGCACTCACAATGGAAGCTACAGTCTTTTGGTAACCTAATCTCAGAAGTGACATTCTATCACTTTTGCCATATTCTATTCATTAGAAGCTAGTCACAAGGTCCAGCTCACACTCCAGGAGAGAATAACATACAAGGTCATGGAAAACAAGAGGCAGGGATCATTGGGGGACCATCTTAGAGAGAGCCTGCCACACAACCGAAATGTCCAACAGTGGCAGAGAGGGAAAATAAATCAAGGTCTGTTTAAATACAGTGCAATATTAATGAACAAGAAAACAAATGAACTACAGCTGCTTACAACAAGAAATGACTCTCACAAACATCACGTTGAAAAAGAAAATACACACACAAAAGAATCATGCGGTATGATTCTATGTATATAACATTCAAAAACAGGCAAAACTAAACTGTGATAACAGAAGTCAGGTAAAAGTTGCCTTAGAGGAAGGATGGGTAATGACTGGGAAGGGTGCTTCCAGAATGTTGGTAATGATTTAGATCCTGACCCGGATCATGATACATGAGGGGGGAGGGTTATTTCATAAAAATGTATCAAGTTGGACGCCTTTGGTATATGCACTCTTCTGTATGTATACTATACTTCAGTAAAAATTTTACTTAAAAAATTAACACAAAAAATTCAGGATTGGATTTATTTGGCAACTTTTTATTGTCATATAATTTCAAATTTTCAGAAAAGTTGCAAGAATCATGCAAACTACTCCTGTATACTCTTTCCCAAGACTCACCGAGTGTTTACATTTGATCCCATTCTCTTTGTGTGTGTATGCTATATGGTTTTTCTGAACCATTTGAAATTAAGTTGCAGTCATCATACCTCTTTACCCTGAAATGCTTCAATGTGCATTTCCTGTGAACAAGGACATTCTCTTACATAATTCCAGTACAGTTATCAAAATCAGGAAATTTAACATCAATACAACTCCATTGTCTAATCCACAGTCCATAGTATAATTTCAATTGTTTCAACAATGTCCTGTCTTTTTTTTCTTTTTTTTAAGTCCAGTCTCAATTCCAGGATTACATGTTACATTTAGTTGTCACATCTCTAATCTGGGGCAATTAATCAGTTTTTCATGACCTTGACTTTTTTGAAGACTACAGGCCAGTTATTTGTAGATAATCCCTCAGTTTAGGTTTGTAAGATGTCTCCTCATGATTAGCTTCAGTTTATGCATTTTTGGCAGGAACACCACAAAAATGATGTTGTGTCCTTTTCAATGCATCACATCAGAGGTACGTGATGTTATTTGGTCCTGCTACTGGTAATATTAACTTTGATTATTTGATTAAAGCAGTATCTACCAGATTGCACCAATGTAAAGTTACTATATTTCCTTTGTAATCACTAGATAATCTTTGAGGAGATAATTTGAGTCTATATAAGTATTGTATTCTAAGAAAACTCCCCTGCTAATTTTAGCTTCCACTGATGATTCTTGTCAGAAACAATTATGAACATGGTGGTTGCCAAATGGTGATTTTGTAACTCCTATCATTCCTTCATCATTTATCACATTTATTAGTTGGCATTGAGCTTGAAGGAGACATTCCCTTCTCTACCTTTTATATATTTATTCATTCATTTGTATACATCAGTATGGATTTATAGATTCCCATTTTAGTTAGTGGATTATTATGTTACTATCATTATTAATTTTGAGGTTCAAATTGTCCCCAATTTGGCTAGCGGTATATCCAGGATGAATTCCTGACCTGACTTAGTTATTACTAGCCAAGTGAACTTTGCACTATGAAATGCCCTCATACAAAAATAAAAATAGATTGTGTGCCCGGCCAGCAGGACTCAGTGGTTGAATGTCAACCCATGAATGAGAGAGGTCCCCAGTTCCATTCTAGTCAGGGCCCATGCACGGGTTACGGACTCCATCCCCAGTAGGCAGCGCGCAAGAGGCAGCCGACCGATGTCTCTCTCATTGATGTTTCTATCTCTCTCTCCCTCTCCCTTCCTCTCTCTCTCTAAAATAAATAAAAACATATTTTTAAAAAGTAAATTGTGGCCCAGCCAGGCATGGCTCAGCGGTTGAGCATCAACCTAGGATCCAGGTGATGGGGTTCGATTCCTGGTCAGGGCACATGCCCGGGTTGTGGGCTCGATCTCCAGTCGGGGGCGTGCAGGAGGCGGCCGATCAATGACTCTCTCATCATTGATGTTTCTCTCTCTCTCCCTCTCCTTTCCTCTCTCTGAAATCAATAAAGATATATTTTTTTTTAAATAAAATAAATAAAATAAAAAATAAATTGTGCATTTAAACTTCACAATGTACGCAAGTTCAACAAATGTAGACAGGAAAGCAGTACAACCTAAGAAAAGAAAGAGGTGTGGCAGGCAGTTAGACACGAGCAGAGCAAGGACGATGGGCCAGGTACCGAAGGTCACCGGGGTGGAAAGCCCCAGGTACCTAGCAAAGGACAATTGTAAAGTAGGACCTAGTCCCCAAGGTGACTTTTCCTCCCTAGAGATAATATCTAGGCCTCAGTTGTATTTCAGCTCCAGGCCCAGAAAAGTAGCAAAACCAGACAAGGGACACCAAGGCTGACCTCAGGACCAGCTACATTGGATAATGACTTCCTGCCCTGGCTCTGACCGTAAAACTACACACCTGGAAAGCTAATGAATATTCTATTAAGATCTTCCCCTGGAACCTCCCCTAAAATCTCCACCCTTAGGACAGAAGACCCAGCACACTCTCCCTCCTGGGAGCACACAGTGCCTTTTCCTTCCCCTCTCCCCCTCTCCATCCCCCCAGGCGTGTCACCTCCACCTTCCTCACTTCTAATTTTCAAGGACCCTTCCTTTGCCTCTAGAACTTGTTTCCGAAGCCCGTTTCTACTATGAGTCCCCATTTCTTCTTCCATCTCTGTGATTTTATAAATAAATGTTCTCTTATAGTTTGAGTCTTGGCTCTGAATTCTTTCTTAGGTTGCTGACCTAAGGTCTAGTCTGACTCCACTGGTCTAACACTTGGTGCCATTCTTGCCATCCCCAACACATCTAAGGAATTAGAAACTGAGAGGTTGAAGCTTAAAGAAATAAAGGGAAATGGAAAGGCAAGATCTGTCAGGGTTTAACTAGCTAGGGGAAGAAACTTATATAGGGAGTATTTGTCTCTTATAAGATTGGTTACTTTAACCAGCCTCAGACACAATCAAATATCTAGACCTTCCAAACTGAGGAAGATTTTATCATCACGGAACAACATCCTACAAAGCCTGTCTGAGCAGCAATCAGCTTTTGGTGACACCCACTATTTCTTCATGCCCCCTTCAAACTGCAATAGACATGTTGTAAATTAAGCTCAGTATGTGTAGCCATACAGGCTGTTTTGAAAAGGTTAGCGCAAAAAGATAAGAAAATCATATCTTTTACTGTGAAAACAGAGAGGAGAGTTTTTAGAAAGAAGGGCAATCAACAATGTCAAATGCCACACAGAAGCCTAAGAGAATGTGAGCTGAGAAAAATCTACTGTGCCTTGTGATTAGGAAGCGAGGATTGCCTTTCAGTGAACAGTCTGAATGACAGGGACAAGGGCTGAGGGAACAGCAGGAGTCAAGAGAGCGGAACTAAGAGTGACTGCATTGAGGAAATGGAGTTCTGTCCTTAACGGTGTCTAACAATAAAAGGGTGAAAAAAATAGGCTGAGTTGCAACAAGGTCAAATGAAGGTTTGGGGGGTTGGGTGTTTTTTGTTTTGTCCTGTGTTGTTTTCAGCACAGGGAGGAAGATTATGTCTGCAGGCAGAGGAGAGAAGAGAAAATTAAAGATATTTAAGTTAAACACAGAAGTAGATAATTAAGGGAGAAAATCTTTCATTCTAGATGTTTATAGCACCCACGAGGGAGAAAACAAAGAGGATTGAGAACACAGGGAAAGAGGAAGTTCAGTTTATCGGCTGAGATAGGGAGAGAGAAAGAAGCATACAGAGTTATTTTTGGAATGGATTAAAGGCTCATCTCACATGGTCTTTTCTTTATTTTATCAGAGAAGTAGAAGGAAAGTAGAGGAAGGTACAGGTGCTGAGGAACATCCAGCCTGGGAAAAAAGGAGAGAAAAGGCTTAGAACCACTATGGGCAGTGAACTATACACACAATGGGCCCTGACACAAAGTAGACACTCAGTGTAGCAGGGAGATCCCCAGTTCAGTAGGTAATAAAATTCTCTCATAACTTTTGCAACCTTCTGCAGTAGCACTATAGTATTAGTAGTAGACTAGCAGAACCAAAAGATAGAAGGAAAGATAAGTCACTGCCTTCACTGTAACTGGGACTTCCCCCAAAGGTCTTAAAGGAAAAGTAAGAGGTCTAGGCTACTTAGATTTTTATTTCTAAGTACAGCCCCAATATTGGGGTAGAACTGAAAATGTGGTAGGCAGCTAGACAGACATGAGCAGAGCAAGGACGATGGGCCAGGTACAGAAGGTAATCAGGGTGGAAAGCTCTGGGTGCCTAGCAAAGGACAACTGTAGGGTGAGACCTTGTCCTCAGGGTAACCTTTCCTCCTGTAGCATATGGATGGTCATGCAGTCTGGACCCACTGACCATTCCTCCCTAGATATTTCCTCCCTAGATATTTCCTCCTGAGATAACATCTAGGCCTCAGCTATATTTCAGCTCCAGGCCCAGAAAAGCAGCAAAACCAGACAAGGGACACCAAGGCTGACCTCAGGACCAGCTACAGTGGATAATGACTTTCTGCCCTGGCTCGGACCACTCAATCAGTAGAGACCTTGACCTTGAAAGGACACACCTGGAGAGCTGATGAGTATTCTATTGAGATCCTCCCTGGGACCTCTCCTAAAATCTCCACCCTTAAAACCCTTAGGACAGAGGACCCAGCTCTTTCTCCCTCCCAGGAGCATGCTAGACTCAAGTCCCAAGGTTGCTGAACCCAGGTCTGGTCTGACCCCACTGGTCTAACACCTGGTGCCATTCTCACCACCCCCGACAGAAACACAGATTGGATAAAAAGCTAAGTGTACCAAAAAAAAGTGTAAGCTACATTGATTAATGCTTTGTCATAAAATTATCATTGTGAGACAGGCTATTAAGCCAGGACAAGTAGAATAGGAAAACTGAGACAGTGAGTTAAATGGCAAAGCAGTTTACAGCCATCTAGTCATCTCAAAATCCTATCTTCTATAACCAAAGACACTTAAAGTAAATAGTTTACACTTCTTCCCAACCAGAAGGTAAATAGCTTAAATCACCCAACTCAGGGAGATGATTGCAGAAATACAATTAGTGCCATTTGCAACCACACCCAAGGACAGAAGAAGTTAAGGGAATAAATCTCATTTTGACATATAAAACTGAAGAATATTCTATTAAGCTTCAAAGATCTTCCCTACATACCCAGCCTTTAAAAACCATCCAAACAAATTCTCTGTGTGCTCTCCCTCCCAGGAGCATGCCCGTGCCTTCTCCTTCCCCCTTTTCTTCCCTCACAGGCATGCATTTCTTAAACTCTAAAAGATCCTATGAGACTTGTAACGAGGGAGCAATGGGCAGTGGCAGGGTGTCCTGTTAACTCCCTGACCCTGACCTTAAGGCCCCCATTTCTCTGACTTCTTAGTGAGCCGAAGCAGCCCAGGTAGGCTCATTTCCCCACCTAGTCTCTCACCTGTTGCTTCTTCTGTCCTAGGCTCTTCCTTTTTCCACTGTCCCCAGCTTTAATAAACATCCTCCTGCCCTGGCTGGGTGCGGCTCAGTTGGTTGGATGTCATCCTGTGCACCTAAACATTGCTGGTTCTATTCCTGGTCAGAGCACATGCCGGGTTGTAGGCTCAGTCCTTGGTAGGGGGCATGCAGGAGAAGGCAGCCAATAGATGTTGCTCTCACATCGATGTTTCTCTCTCTCTCCCTCTCCTTTCCTCTCTCTAAAAATCAATTTCCCAAAAAATCTTAATAAACGTCCTCTAAAAATCACCTGGACTCATGTTGTGAAATCTTTCCTGCATGAAGAACCCACACACCACCAGCCAGCCCTAGGGCCAGGTCCCCTTTCTGGTAACAACTGTATCTTCAGGTTTATGATTTTAAATTTTTTGTTGTTTTTCCTTTGTGAGTATATGTGAGACCATTGTCAACGATCTACTCTAAGCTCCCCACACCACTCACCCAGAGAATTCATGTAGTCTTACAGTTTCCATCATCACATTGATAAGGGAAAACTCAGTCTAAAATGGCTCACAGTCCCCTCCTCCCACCCCGGGGCTTCCCCTATTGCCATCCTGCTATATTCCCATGTGCGCCAAACCAGAAAGGGTTTTTCCCTGCCCTAAGCAAAGTACAGCTGTCATGTAGGCGGAACATGTACAGTATATAACTCCTTGACCGATTGTCCTCGGGGCTCAGACTTTAGAGTTGGACTCCTCTGGGCCAGCAGGCATAAAATAAACCTCCTGAACCCCGAGCCTCTGAGTGCTGCTTGGCCTTTCCGTAAGGCGAACGTCTCCGGTTCTGCAACATCAGTGCTGACAATGAGAAAATATTTTCAGCTCCCATATCTCCCAAAAACTCCAGTGTCATATTCCCATCTATTTACAAGATTTTTATCTCAGCTCGGATAGCCTACTGTCATTGCAAATTTAATATATTCAAAACCAAACCAAACACCTTCCCCAAAATCCAGCTCTACAACTGTTACAGTCCGGATCCAGTCAAGAGACAGGAAACCACACAATTATTTGGACAGAGTTGAATATAAAGAATGTTAAGTAACTCTAAAGTTGTTAACTATGTAACTGCATGGGTGAAAAAAAGTACTCTAAAGTATCACAGAAGTAGCAACTGCAGAAAGCAGCTTCCACCCTCACCACTGAGGGAACAAAAGGAAGAGGTTAGTGTTATAAAAACTTTGAAGCTTAGAGAAGGGCCCTGTCACAACTGAAATTCAGATACCTGAGGAGGGAGCACAAGCCAGCTGATGCTGGTGTCTCTGAGGGAATGTGATAAAATTGTTTCTGCAAGTGTTGGGGAAAATTGGAGACTGGATTCAGCGACTGGTAGGACAAGAACTGCTGGAGTGAAGAAGTGCTACTGGGAACTGCTCACAGAAAATACAATTAGATAGGAAGCCTACATGGAACAAACAGGAAGGAGCAAGTCATTTTTCCCACCTCTAGCCTTCCAGCTTCCCTCTAGCGACCATTATTGGCAGAGCTGAATAGGGAGACAGATGGTGAAGCAGAAGTGCAGTTTGTTGATTACTGGCCCCAGCATCACAAAGCAGTTGAGTTTGGAGTAAAGAGACAATTATTTGATAACTGACACAGATTCTGAACTATATTAGTCAAGGGCAAGCCGGGAAACAGAACTCACATGAAGTACATCAGAGGAATTTTATCACAAGGAATTGGTAAAGAGAGATAATGCAAGTGTTCCAGGTGTCCAGGAACCTGAGTGTGTGGGACTCACTGTGGATTCTTGGCTTCATGCAGGAAAGAATTCAAACGTGAGACAGTGTAAAGTTTAACGTGAAAGTGAGTTTACTAGTGCAGTAGTGTCACAGAATGGGTTACTCCACAGACAGAGCAGCCCAGCCCCCCTTTAGAGGAATTTGCTTCCTTTATTGAGGTTCATTTAATTGAGGAGTAGGGTATATTCCCAATAAGGGGGGGAGGGAATATTCAGGATCTTCCCAGGAAAGGGATGGAGGTCCCTCAGAGGAGCTCCGTCAGCCGTTTTGTGTTCTTATATGGGCTCTCCATTTCCAATCACGGTGGCTCCGGGTGTGTCATTGAAATGCTAATGTCTTAAAAGGATTGTATAATGAGGCAAGGGGTTATAGTAAGGTGAAATTAGTCACCATGTTGGATTGAGCTGGTCTCTGCCAGTTTTAAGCCATAAATCTGGTGTGTGGGGGGGTCTTAGTATCTTCTTCACAGTTCCTGCAGCTTTTATCCACTGCAGCTGTTCCACAACATACCCTCTCTCAGTAGGACTAGGAAATCAAGTGGGAACACTGAAGCGATCCAGAAATTGGCCACAGAGGGCAGCTGCTGGAGGAACCATGAGAGGTGGTGGTGTCACTAAAACCCAAGAATCTCAGGGCATCCAGCCCTGGCCAGTGTGGTTCGGTTGGGCGTCCTCTGGTGCACTGAGAGGTCACCGGTTCAATTCACCGGCAGGGCACAGGTTTCTGGCTAGATCCCAAGTACGGGGTATGCAGGAGGCAGCCAATCGATGTTACTCTCAAACCGATGTTTCTCTCTCTCTCTCTCCCTCTTCCTTTCTCTCTCTAAAAGTCAATTTTAAAAAATCTACAAAGGAGTCTCGGAAGTTCCAGTCTAGATGGCGGGGTAGGTAAACACGGTTCTCGTGGCCTTCCACAACCAAGTCAAAATTACAACTAAAATCATCATTAAGAACCACTTGAAATCTAGCTGAACAGAAGTCCTACAACTAGGGAATTAAAGAAGAAGCACATCAATACTGGTAGGAGGGGTGGAGACGCCGGGCAGAATCGAGGAAGCAGCTGGTCCCTCACCCACGTGTGGTGGTTTAAAACCGGGAGGGATATCTTGGTGGTGGAGGTTTCCCAGAGGAGCAGGAGATCCCAGCCCCACACCAGGCCCCCCAAACCAGGGTTCCAGTGCTGGAAAGAGAAGTCTCCAAAGCTTCTTGCTGTGAAAACCAGCGGGGATTGAGGCTGAGGGAGGCTGAGGCTGCTGGAGTCCCAGGCAGCTCCTCTTAAAGGCCCAGAGCACAGACTTACTCAGACTCACTCCCTCTGAGCTCCAGCACTGGGGCAGCAGCTTGAAAGGAACATGGGACATTCAGGGAGGAACTAACTTGCCTGGAACCAAGGTGAGAGCTGGAGGGGCAGCTTTCTCCCAGCCAGAAGTCCTGGACGATGTCAGTGTTCCTTTGCTGAGCCCTCCCCACCACAGAGCGGGCAGGTAGGGCACCATATCTGAATCTCCATCAACGTGGCTCACACTTTTTACCCCACCCTATTTGCAGGCTCATCCAAGTGTCTTTTTCATACAACTGTTCTCTTTTTTTGTTGTTCTTAATCCTCACCTGAGGATATTTTTTCCATTGCTTTTCAGAGAGAGTGGGAGAGAAAGAGAGAAATATCGATGTGAGAGAGACACATCAATTGGTTGCCTCCTGCATGAGCCCTGACTGGGGCTGGGGATCAAACCTGAAAATGAGGTATGTGCCCTTGACCAGAATCGAACCTGGGACCCTTCAGTCCCCAGGCCAACACTCTAATCACTAAGCCAAACCAGCTAGGACCAACTGGCCTCTCTTGCCTCATACTTCTGACTCTCCTAAAGTCCCTCAAACAAGCAGCAACTGGCCTCAGCATGCTGCATACCTCTCAGTAAGTGGCCCCAGGCCTTGCATTAATGGCAGCCTGCCTTGGCTCATAGCTTGGCCTCTCCTGGACAACTCAAAGCAGCAGCCATCTGCAGAGCACTTTGTAGCTCATGCTGGGTTGGCCCTGGGCAGGGCACAGGCAGTGGCTGACTTTGCACCTCCAGGGAGGCTCCAGAGTCAGTGCATCTGGTGGTCAGCTTTACCACACCAGATTACAACCCTACCACTTCCATCAGTGACACTCAAGTGGCAAACTCGATGAGCACCAAAGCCCCACTGAGGCAAGTCCTGCTCCATAGGGTTGGCTCCTGTACAGCAGCTCTTCTGCTGTAATTGCAACTGGTACTCACAGCAGATTGGCCTGGGGGTCAATCCCTCCCAGTGACACCAACCAAGGCTCAACTACAATAGGACAGTTCACACAGCTCATGCAGGTCACCCCTGGAGTGCCCATCTCAGGTGCCTAGGGAGGCTGAGCCACTGGACCCTACAGGACACCTACTACACAAGGCCAATCTACCAAGTCCAGGAGACATAGAAGATCTACCTAATACATAGAAACAAACACAGGGAAACAGCCAAAATGTAGAGACAAAGAAACATGTCACAAATGAAAGAACAGACAATATATCCAGAAAAATAACTAGATGGAATGGAAGCAAGAAAACTACCAGATACAGAGTTCAAAACAATGGTTATAAGGATGCTCAAGGATCTTATTGAGAACTTCAAGAAACTTAGAACATCAACAACATAAAAAAAGAACCAGTTAGAAATAAAGGATACACTAACAGAGATAAAGAATAATTTACAGGGAATCAACAGTAGAGGATTCCGAGAATCAAATCAAGAATTTGGAATATAAGGAAGCAAAAAACACCCAATCAGAACAGTAAAAAAAAAAGAATTATTCAAAAATATGAAGTTAATGTAAAGAGCTGCTGGCACAACTTCAAGCTTACCAACATTTGCATCATGGGGGTACCGGGAGGAGAAGGGAGGGAGCAAGCAATTGAAAACCTATTTTTAAAATGACAGAAAAATTCCCTTACCTGGTGAAAGAAATAGACATACAAGTCCAGGAAGCACAGAGTCCCAAACAAGATGAACCCAAAGAAGTCTACACCAAGACACATCATAATTAAAATGCCAAAGGTTTGCCAGGCTGGCGTGGCTCAGTGGTTAAGCATCGACACATGAACTAGATTATGGTTCGATTCCTGGTCAGAGCACATGCCTGGGTTGAAGGTTCGATCCCCAGCAGGGGGCACATAGGAGGCAGCCAATCAATGACTCTCATCATTGATGTTTCTATCTCTCTCTCCCTCTCCCTTCCTCTCTTTGAAATCATTAAAAACATATTTTAAAAAACACACACCAAGAGACTAGAATACAAATTAGTCATAGCTCATGGACACAGACAATA
Source organism: Miniopterus schreibersii (assembly GCF_964146895.1). NCBI lineage: Eukaryota > Metazoa > Chordata > Mammalia > Chiroptera > Miniopteridae > Miniopterus > Miniopterus schreibersii. The sequence continues at coordinate 134,305,695 of NC_138101.1, read as the reverse complement.
GACAGGTGAAGGCCTGGGATGGTGTGGGGGAGGGGGAAGAGGGAAATGGGGGACATCTGTAATACTCTCAACAATAAATTTTTTTTTAATGTTTAAAAAAATATATTTCCTCCATGAAGCCATCCCTGGTGTTCTCTTAGAAATAATTTCTCTCTCCTCAGAACTCCCAAAGCACTTTATTTGCATCTCTCACAAGGCACCAAAGAATGAATATTCATGCTGAGTTAAAAAGTAAAGTATCCAGAAAACTAATTTTTTTAAGTTTTTCGCTTGAAATATATAGAAAACTGAGGCAAGTATACTATTTCAACAGTGATTAATTCTATAAACTTTTTCCACTTATAAATCAAATGTATTGATGTATAACACATTAAAAAGTGCCCATTTAAATGAATAATTTGTTGAGTTTTGATAAATGTACTCATCTACATAACCATCACCACAATCAAGACATAGAATATTTCAAAACCTCTGTGCTTTCCAGCCAGCCCTGCCTCCTGCTACACTTCTACCCCCTCCATGGCCCCATGCCCAGCTTCTCCCTCCTCAGACTGCCCTGAGCCATGTGCTTACCTGCAGCCCCAGCATCCTGGTTAGTGAAGATGAACCAGGTTATGACCTAGATTTATTTTGTATACCTAATCATTATGCTGAGGATTTTGAAAAGGTGTTTATTCCTCGTGGACTAATTATGGACAGGACACAACAGCTTGTTTGAGATGTGATGAAGGAGATGTTAGGCCATCACATTGTAACCCTCTGCGTGCTCAAGGTGTGATATAAATCCTTTGCTGATCTACTGGATTACATCAAAGCACTGAACAGAAATAGTGATAGATCCATTCCTACAACTGTAGATTTTATCAGACTGAAGAACTACTGTAATGACCATCCAACAGAGGACATATAAGTAATTGGTAGAGACTGTCACTCAACTTTAACTGTAAAGACTGTCTTGAGTGTTGTAGAAGTGACACTGGCAAAAAAACAATTCAAACCTTGCTTCTCTTGGTCAGGCAGCATAATCCGAAAATGGTCAAAGTTTCAACCTTGCTGGTAAAAAGGACCATTCAAAATGTTGGATATAGAGCAGACTTTGTTGGATTTGAAATTTCAGACAAGTCTGTTGTAGTATATGCCCTTGACTATAATGAATACTTCAGGGATTTGAATCATGTTTGTGTTATTAGTCAAAGTGGAAAAGCAAAATACAAAGCCTACGTTGAGAGTTCAAGTAGAGTTTGGAAACATCTGGAGTCCCATTGAAAGCACCAGTAAAGTAATCAAATGTTCTAGTTCTGTGGTCAGCTTATTGCATGTATCTTCTAAGAATTTTATCTGCTTGTATTTTAGAAATGTCAGTTGCTACGTTTCTGAATTCTTTATTTGCACTATGAGCCTAAAGACTATCAGTTCCCTTTGGGCAGATTGTTATTTGACTTATGAATGAAAAATCTCTTAAACCACACCACTATTGAATGAAAAACTGAAATTGTATCTATTAGAAACATTTAAAGAGAAGATCTATTAGTTTTTTAATTAGTATTTTAATTTTTATATATTCAGGACAGAACAGAAGCAGTTAAATATTATTAATTATACCACTGTGTGTTTAGAAAAGTAAAAAGCAGTCGGGTTTCATATCAATGCCAGCAACTAAGAGATATTGTTATGTCAGATAAACCATATGTCCTGAAATTATTTTAGTAGTGTTTCAGCATCATTAACTGTATTTTCTCGCTTATTTAGATTATTTCTGGTGAATCTTTGTCAATAGTTCCTTTTTTTTTTTAATTATGTTTTGTATTGATTTTTTTTTTTTAGAGGGAGAGGGATAGAAACATTGATGAGAAACATCCATTGCTGCCTCTTGCACGCCCCCTACTGGGAATCGAGTCCGCAACCCAGGTATGTGCCCTGACTGGAATCGAACCAGGAACCCCTTGGTTCCTGGGTCGATGCTCAACCATTGAGCCACACCAGCCAGGCTCAACAGTTCCTTTTAAATACAGGTCAATAAATTCCAAAATAACTTTTTAAAAAAAAAAAAAGATATAGAGTATTTATCCTCCTTCCCCTCTGCAGTCAATTCTACCCTCACCCACCCACTCAGTTTCCAGGCAATCACTGATCTGCTTTCTGTCACTATAGATTAGTTTTATGGTTCTAGCAATTCATGTAAATGGGACTGGACTATGTATTCTTTGTCTTGCTTCTTTGAGTTAGCAGAGTGTTTTTGACACTTCACCCAGGTTGTATCGGTGGTTCATTACTTTTATTGCTGAGTAGTATCCCATTGTATGAATACACTAGAATTTATCTGTTTACACACTGATGAATATCTGAGTTGCTTCCAGTTTGGTGTTATTATAAATAAAGCTGCTGTGAACACTCATGTACGAGTCTTTTTGAGAACATATATTTTCATTTCTCTTGAAAAAATGCTTAAGAGTGGAATTGCTTGGTTATATAGTATACATTTAATTTTATAAGAATCTGCCAAGTAATTGTACCATTCTTCATTCCTACCAGAAATTTATGAAAGTTACACATCAAAATTACAAATAAATTATACACGTATTCACCAATACTTGGTATTGTCAATCCATTCATTCCAGCAATTCTAGTAGATGTGCAGTGGTACATCATTGTGGTTTTATTTTGCATTTCCTTGATGACTAATGATATTGAGCATCTCTTCATGTGATTTTTGGCTCTTTTTTCTAGTATCTTCTTTTGTGAAATGTCTGATTAAAACATTTGCTCATTTTCATTGGGTTGTTCTTTTAATTATTGAGTTGTAAGAAAACTCATGTACATATTCTAGATACAAATTTTTTGTCAGATATATATATATTGTGATTTTCTCCCAGTCTGTGCTTGCCTTTTAATTTTTCTAATAGTGTCTTTCAAAGAGCAGAGGGTTTTTTATTTTGATGAAGTCCTATTTATCAAATTTTTCTTTTATCACTAGTGATACTTTATGTCCTGTCTAGGAAATTTTTGCCTATTCCCAAGGTTTTCTTTTGTATTTTCTTCTAGAAAAATTATAGTTTTAGCTTTAAAGACTATGATCCATTCCAAGTTAATTTTTATATGTAATACAAGCTAAGGGTTGGGGTTTGAATTTTTTTCTATAAGGATATCCAGTTATTCCAGCACCATTTGTTGAAAAAAAAAAACAAACTTTCCTTTTCCCTTTGAACTCCCTTGGCAATTTTATTGAAATAAATTGATTACTACGTGTGGGTTTATTTCTGGAAACTATTCTGTTCCTTTGATCTAAATGTATATTCTTATGCCAGTACCACACTGTCCTGATTATTGTTGCTTTGTAGTAAATCTTGAAATCAGATACTGTAAGTCCTCCAACTTTGTTCTTCTTTTTCAAAAATACTTTGTCTATTCTAGGTCCTTTACATTTTTCATATAAATGTATTAATTACTTGTCAATTTCTATTAAAATGTCAGGACTTTTATTGAAATTGCTATAAATCAATTTTAGAAAAATTAACATCTGAACAATATTGAGTCTTAAAATCCATGAACATAGTGTATCTCTCCATTTAATTAGGCCTTTTATATTTCCTATCAGTAATGTTTTACAGCTTTCAGTGTACAAGTCTCACATATATTTTGTCAAATTCACTATTAAATGTTTCTTGTTTTTGATGCTCTTGTAAGTAGGTTTTTAAATTTCCAATTGTTCATTGTTAGTGTTTAGAAATGCAGTTGGTTTTTGTATATTGACCTTGTATCCTACAACCCTGCTAAATTTACATATTAGTTCTAGTAGAATTTTTTCATATATTTCTCAGAACTTTCTCCCCAACTTTATTAAGATATAATTGACATACATAATTATAAAGTTTAAGGTATACAATGTAATAATTTGATATACAGGTTGGGGCAAAAGTAGGTTTATAGTTGTTTGTATGGAAAATAATCAATAATAAATAAATAATAATAAGAGAATAAACTTTCACATACAACTGTAAACCTATTTTTGTCCCACCTTTTACATATATATTGCAAAATAATTACTACAATAAGGTTACTTAACACAGCCATCACCTACCTCATATTGTTACTGTGTTGAAAACTTTTTGCCAGTTTTACTGAGATAAAATTGTGTCCAGTGGCAGGGCAAAGGTGTAATGGGTCACCATAATGAGAAGGTATCTTTGGACCAAAGAACAATGCAGGCAACTCCATAGAATGTAACAGAATGTATTAAAGGGTAATTTACGTACAGGGATGTAAGGTTGGAGTGGACAGATGACCCAGCAGTTCTGTGCAAATTCTTCTCTGCTAACAGACCCATTCCAATACTTTTTTAAAAAATCTTATTGAATTTATTGAAGTGACAGTAGTTAATAAAATTATATAGGTTTCAGGTGTACAATTCTACAATTCATTGTCTGTATATTGTATTGTGTGTTTGAAACTGGACAATGGGTCTGGGCTGCCTGTCACCTCTTGAGCCAAAGCAGAGACAGGGTTGAATTATTTATGGGCATTTATTCCAATATCGCCGGCTATATGGGAGAGCAGTAAGGATCATCCACGAAAATCTGCTCTGCCCTCCCCCATAAGCAAGCTGCTTATATTGGGTTGAAGGACAAAGATTACATAGGAAAATAGGAAGTACAGGTATGGGGAAGTAGGCAAGGTAGGCTGGGTTAGCAAAGGGTAGGTGCCTCAGAGACTCCAGGGCAGCGCCTCTGAGGACCAGGTTACAGGCAATGTGGGGGGGGGGGGGCTACAAAGGGTGAGTGCCTCCAGGATTCCATTGTTTCTCGAACAAGGTTGTTAATCTTTCCATGATGACAGGCAGTTCTCAGAAAAAGAGAATGGACCACATTTCAAGGGTAATTCCCATGTCCCAGGGTGGTGTACAATTCCCAGCCAGGTTAGAAAGTGCTTTTTCTAATTGGAACAAAAAAATCACAGTTAACAGAACATGATTAATATTTCTTATAACTATAGCTAACAATTACGGTCAACAGAGCAAGATCAACATCTCTGCCCCTAATATGTTCACCACTCCAAGTCAAGTCTCCTTCCATCACGATTTATCTCCATTTTTCCCTCCCCCCCATGCCACCCCCTTGTCCTCTGGTATGTCCACAACATACTGTTGTGTGTGTCTATGAGGGTTTTTTTTCTCTTTTTTTGCTTAATCCCTTCACCTATTTCACATAGCCCCCCTGCTTCAGTACTTTTTTATAGTATAACTTGGATACCAATTATTGACAAGAGAATGGGCCAAAGAATGCAGTACTCTCCATGTGCCATACCTCCTGGTAGTCTTGTGTTAGATGATTACTTATAATCAATATTATCAGTTTGATACTAATCTCCATTGTCATGCCATTCCGGACATTACTAACAAAAATATTTATGGCTACATTTTATGGAACACAGATAATCATCAACTAGAAGGCTTTGATATGCCTGCTAAGGACAGTGAAGTTGGTCAAAGGTCACAGCATGAAAGAAATCCAAGACACGGAGACGGAGTTAGTTTTTGTTCACATCTACATCTATACAAATTGGCATATAGCACTGTATAAGTTTAAGGTGTACAGCATAATGACTTCACTTACATATATTGTGAAATGATTACCACAATAGGTTTAGTTAACGTCCATCATCTCATATAGGTACCAAAAAAGAGTTTATTTTTCGTTGTGATGAGAACTCTTAGGATTTACTCTCAACAATTTTCAAACCATACAGCAGTGTTAACTATAGTACTTTTTTTAGCTATAACTGAAAGTTTGTACCTTTCAACCACCTTCATTCAATTCCCCACCTGTGATATCCCCCCTGCCTGTGATAACCACAAATCTGGTCTCTTTTTCTATGAGTTAGGTAATTTGTTTTGAGTCCACATATAAAGAGATCATACAGTATTTGTCTTTCCCTGTCTGACTTAGTTCACTTAGCATAATGCCTTCCAGGTCCATCCAGGTTGTCACAAATGGCAGGATTTCCACCTTTTTATGGCTGAGTTGTATCCCATTTATAAGTATACCACATTTTCTTTATCCACTCATCCATGGATGGATATTTATGTTGTTTCCATGTCTCAACTATTGTAGACACTGCTGCTATGGACATGGGGGTGCAGATATCTCACCAATACTGTGCTTTCCTTTTCAGAAAGGAAATTCCATATTTCCAGAAGTGAAATCGCTGGATCATATAGTAGTGCTATTTCTAGTGTTTTTAAGGACCCTCCGTACTATTTTCTATAATAGCTGTACAAGGCTGCAGAAGGGTGCAAATACTGGGAGATATGGTTTATTGGGGCCACCAAAGTAACTCTCTACCACAGGACAGTATTATTTTTTTCCCAAGTGTCTCGTAGCTGTGTATTTGTCATCAGCTCTAATTGTATTGATTCTTTAAAGTAACCAAAAAAGCTTGTTTACAATAGTATCCAACATATGTGATTAATAGGTCATATTTCTAATTATTACTAAATCTATATTCTATTTCTTTGCCTCCTCTTTTACCATTTCTGTCAGGTATATTCATAACCATCCCAAAATAGCAGTGATTGAAATCATTTCAAGATATTGTATCTTTCCCAAACTATACTTTTTCATTCAAAAAGTACTTTAGAGCTGAGAGACGTTGCAGGGGTTCAAATATCATCACCTTTCACCTTTCTAAGCTGTACTTATTTTTCCTTTGGAGGAGAGGAACTTAGCTTCACATATCTTTAAGGAATGCTATCAACCTCAAGAAACAAAACACAGAAGCAACTTTTAAAAGTTGTGTAAAAACTTTTAATTATCTTACACAACAAAGTCTAGAGATCTGTAGTTCCCAGCTTGATGCAGCAACTCAATGACATCAACAAGTACTCTGGGGTTTTCTATCTTTCCACACAACCACCTTCAACACTCAGCTTTTCATCTTTAGACTAGTCCCCAGTCACGATGCTCCTCACACAACCCCACCAAAGGGAAAAGGGAAAGATGGAGGCTCCTCTTAAAGCTTTGTCTTTTATCTGGGAGGTAATTTTTTCCGAGAAGCTGCCGTCCTCCAATTTCTGTTCATACTCCAGACTACACTCAAATTTCACTGGATCTGTCACTACAGTATTATCTAGAAATAAGAATCCAGCATCACTGGGCGGGGGGGAAACTACACCAGACACAGCCAAGGCTGTCCTGAGGCTATTTTTTAGCTCAACATATCGCAGCAGAATCATGGATTTAGAAACGGAGGAAAACTCCTCAGCTTAAGGCCACTTAGGGGGCTCTTAACGTCAACCTTCTGAAAACACTCTCCGCGGGATCTTGTAAATACGGCCTTGGCGGCTTCTTACCCACTTCAAACATGGCCGCCACCATCCAGTCTCCCTTTACCGCCTCGATCGCGGCGACCGCTCCGGCTTCACGCCCATTTCCAAAAGAGCCTCTCCCGCGAGGCGGCGGGGCTGAGTGCGCATGCGCGAAAAAAGCCCTCTTCCCGTCAAAATGGCGGTGGTACTGATGTGCGGGCGCCGGGAGCTCCTCCGCCTGCTACGGCCGCAGCGTCAGGTAAGAATGCGCCAGGGCTGAGCTGCCGGATGCTGTCCTGTCCCTATGACCCAAGCCAGGGGCAACTCATGCTGGGGGATGAGCACACGCTGACCTGCTCACCGGGACCTGTGTCCCTTGACCTCCAGACCCGTGAGAACGCAGAAGGGCTACCTCCTTCGACCCCGCGGGCTCAGCGGCCCCGTGTCGCTGTCTGTGCCCGGAACAGGCTTCACCCCTGCCAAGGGAACCTCCGCCTGGGCTTCTGGGTCGCGGGGTGGGCCTGCGGCAGGTGAGGTGCAGGACTCAGCGGCCTTTGGGCCAACCTTCCGGCGCGGGTTAGAGTCCTCACCTGTGGGAGCTGGCTGCCGGCGCCTTGCGGGGTGAGGGGGCTGTGAGCATAACGCGCGACTTCTGCCCCCGATTAAAGCGCTTCCTCCTCCTTTTCCGCGCGCAGTTTCACAGCGTCGCAGGGCCCTCGCAGTGGCCCCGGAGACCATTGGCCGCGCGGTTCCCGTTCCCAGCCGCCCGGTGCTGCGGCCGCCCGCACTATGTCCTCCTCGCGGCGCCCGGCCCCCGTGGCCTCAGTGTCTCTGCCGTCTCGCTTGCACAGGCCCAGGTAAGACGCGTTTAGACCCCGCAGTGTTCGGAGTGGTGCTGCTTGGTTGATTTTTTGTTTTTATTTTGTTTTGACTAGGGGGAAGTGGGATGTGGAGGAGGGTTCTTGTTCACACTCCGCACAGCTCTCTGCTTGGGGTCTTTTCCAGTCAGTTGGGGGGAGTACAGCAGAAGAGATTTACGTTATATACATGCCATTGTTTCCCAGAGGTGCCAAGCCACTGATGGCAATATGAAATGTGATTCCAGGTGTGTGTGTATTAGAAATTTGAAACTTGCATATCATTTACATGATTTCATGAATATTGATATATCTGAGGCTGAGACTAAGTAGATATTTTGGTCTTAAAAACTGAGTTGTTTTAAAGGAAAATTATTATAATGGTTTGAGTATGTGCAAAATCTTAACAGTGATACTCAAATGACTGAAGTTTGGAAAACACTGATATAAGAAATAACTTTCATGACATCTTTCTATAAGTAAGTTATTTTCCTACCTTGGGGGCAAAATGAAGTGTTCTTTTTAAGACCTGAGTTCTGTGGACATGTAGGCTAACCTGGGAGAATGGGAAGTAGAGAGTCAAGAGAACAACCCAGTCCTGGTTATCATAAAGGGCCCCCAATTTCTGTGTCCCACCTACTGAATATTACACATGGCTTCCTTTTTGCACAGGTTCAGGCCCCTCCTGTCATTCCTGCAACTCCCGCACCTACAGCAGTAACTGAGGTGGCTTCTGGAGAGACTGCAGATGTAGTCCAAGCTGCTGCAGAACAGAGCTTCACTGAACTGGGGCTGGGGTCCTACACCCCAGTGGGAATGATCCAGAACCTACTGGAATTTATACATGTTAACCTGGGCCTACCTTGGTGGGGGGCCATTGCTGTGTGTAAGAGGACTGCATCATGGAAAAGGGATCCTGGAGGAAATGGGGAGTTAGGGATAGAACTTTAAAGAATAGCAATTCTGTGAGGGGATCAAGGAAATAGTTGAAGTTTAGAGGTCAGAAAAAACAGATTCCAATGAGGGATAAAGACCCATGATACTTAGATGCACTCCACCTTTATTTCCTAAAGGGCATTGTAATACCAGTAGAACATCTGTGATTCAAGAAGTGTAAATATTTGAATGTGAGCATGGGGTTAGAGTAAGGGGACCTTTTTCACAGTGATGAAGCTGCCCTGGTTTAAGGAGAGTAAAAAGTCAGATCAGGCAGTTAAGCCCCAATATTGGGAAACGCTCACATTGTTCCTTCTGTAGGCTAAAACTGCTTCAGATTCTGTATCTTCCTACACGTTGCTCCTGGGATCATGTTATCTCCCTGTGTCTTCAACTTCTCCCTTTTTATTAACCTACTCTGAACATATAAACATGCTCAAGTATACCATATTTTTCTTGGAAGAAAATCTTTTCCCTTTTATTCTTAGTTCACCTTTTATTCTTAGTTCACTTTCTCCTTCCGTTCATAGCTATTATTTAAAAGAGTATTCTGTATCCAGTGAGCTTACTTCTTTCCACTCTTTGACCCTTTTACTACTACCACTTCATTGTAACTGCCATTACATCATTGCTAAATCCACTTTCTTTTTATAGTTGACTTTTCTGTGTTAGACACTTTAGACTCTGAAATATATTCCTTGGCTTTTGTGACAGTCTTTTCTGATTTTCTTCCTTTCTTTCTGACCACACCTTCCCATCTCCATTGTCCAATACACTGTCTACCCCAGAATACCCAGTGTTGGTATTCTGGGTTCCATCCTTAGCTCCCTTCTTTCCACTGCACATCATCCATCATAATGTTGGTAAAGCCTAAACCTGTATCTCTCCTCAACTCCCATCTCTTTTTATTTATTTATTTTTTATCCTCACCAGAGGATATTTTTTCCATTGCTTTTCAGAGAAAATGGAAGGGAGAGAGATAGAGAAACATTGATGTGAGAGAGACACATTGATTAGCTGCCTCCTGTACATGCCCTGACCTCGGCCTGGGATCGAGCCTGCACAGCTTGTAATGGAGGTACATGCCCTTGGCCAGAATCGAACCCGGGACCCTTCAGTCCATGGGCCAAAGCTCTAACCACTGAGCCAGACTGGCTTTAGCCCAGACCCACTTGCTTGTCTATAGATACCATAAATTAAGTTAATATTTGTTGGCATGATCAGGGATATGAAGTATAAAAAAAGAAATAGGAAGGAGCTTAAGTGGTAGGCCACCATATTAGCTCCTGCTCCAGAGGTTTCTAAAACAGCGGCTTTCAAACTTTATTCCTGAGAACCCCAGTGTTCTGTCAAGGTACCTCTCTGACCAAAGCAAAGGCCAGAGTTTAAACAGTCCTATAGCAAGACTATCCCCTCACCTAGGGCAGCTTAATTTTATCTGTTACACATATTGGGACTAGGAGTTGGGGGAGAAAGGGAGATGTTCCATTGATAATAAAAAAGTTTGGAATCCATTGATCTAGAAAAGCACCTTCTGTCACCTTTTGTTCAAGGAAACAAGATTCATGATTGTTTGCTTAGAGAAGTTAATGCTAGACTTTTGTGATGTCAAAGCAGAGGACTGAGCCTTGAAGGAACTAACTCATATCCCTACCTTTGTTTCGGGTCCCTTGGGTATGAGTCACAGTATGGAAAAGACTAGAATAAGAGAGAGCCTTTCAGTAAGAATCTAAAAATCTTCAACCTTCTAGCTGTAGAACTGCTTTAATTTTACTCCAATCCTAGTATGTATTTTCCAGGTACAGTCTTTGCCCGCTGCCTGGTGTTTCCTCTCATTGTGAAGGGCCAACGAGAGGCAGCCAAGATCCACAACCACATGCCAGAAATCCAAAAGTTTTCCACTCGAATCAGAGACGCCAAGTTGGCAGGAGACCATGCTGAGTGTGAGTCAATTGCAGAATGAGCGTGGGAGAGGACCACATTTACACTTTTCCTGACATTCTGCTGAGGGAAAGGAACAACCTAAGTCAGGAGTTGCTACAGTTGGGCAGGTCCTAAATATTTACCTGCTTCTTGCACCTTATGGTTCCAGTGACTGGCCAGGGTCATTTAGAAAAGTCATGGGGCAGGTGATGAGGATGGTCACCTCCAGCAATGTAACTCTCTGCCCAACCACTAACTTCCCCTCGCTTCTCAGTTTACAGGGCATCCTCGGAGATGACATTGTATCAGAAAAAACATGATATTAAACTCTTTAGACCTCTCATTCTACCTCTGACTCAGGTAAGCAAAAACATTTCCCTTATTTTATCCTGAACCAATCAGATTACCTCCTGTTTCCCATGCCCTAGACCCCCAGAAAGCAGGTGGAGGTGGTATTATACATGATTTTTAATAATGGAATAATGAAAATGTCCCCTCTGATAAACGGTACTGACACTGTTTATCCTTTGTGATAGGCACCGATCTTCATCTCCTTCTTCATTTCCTTGAGAGAAATGGCCAATCTTCCTGTGCCCAGCCTACAGACAGGTGGCCTCTGGTGGTTCCAGGATCTCACACTATCTGACCCCACCTACATATTACCACTGGTAGTCACTGCTACAATGTGGGGTGTCCTTGAGGTAAGCCCAGGTTGGCCAGGTGCCAGGCCTGCAAAGTGAACTGGAATTAGGGTAAAGCAATTATATGGAATGATCATTCTTTACTCCCTGGAGGAATAGAGTTGATGGGTAAGAAATCTGAGCCATAGTCACTAAAATTGCTACTCTTCCTCTGCTTTTCTCTTGGCAGCTAGGTGCTGAAACTGGTGTGCAAAGTGCTGACCTTCACTGGATGAGAAATGTTATGAGATTGATGCCCCTGGCAGTCTTGCCCATAACTGTCCATTTCCCCTCGGTAGGCAATGACTTAGGGGCTGGCTCCAAGTCCTTCCTCCTAGCCTAGCTTCCTTCCTGCAGGATAACCAGGGATGCAGTTTCTCATTACCTTCTCTTCTCATCCAGGCAGTGTTCGTGTATTGGCTCTCCTCGAATATGTTTTCCCTGGTCCAGGTGGCTTGCCTCCGGATTCCAGCTGTACGCACTGTACTTAAAATCCCCCAGCGTGTTGTACATGATGCCAGCAAATTACCTCCACGGGAAGGCTTCTTAAAGAGCTTCAAAACAGGTAAGGGCCTGTCCTCTGTGAGTCAGGCCCGGAGGAAGGTGGTCTAAAAATGGGTATGAGACTGACTTACTCTTTATATAGGCTGGAAGAACGCTGAAATCAACTATCAGCTACAAGAGCGTGAACGGCGCATGCAGAATCACTTGGAGCTAGCATCCAGGGGTAAATAGCCCTTTCAGTCTAAAATCTGTCATTGTTTCTTCCTTCCTTTTGTTTATTAAACTTCTCTTCTTCCCCCAGGTCCCTTACGACAGACCTTTACCCACAACCCTCTGCTACAACATGGAAAAAATCCCCCTCCCACCACCCCTAACAGCAGCTGCAACAAACCAAAGTCAAAGCAGCCTTGGCGTGACACACTTGGCTGAATGATGTTCCGTGCTCATACTGACATTAACTCTGTTTCTCTAAAGACTCAGCCTTAGAACAAGATGTGATACTGGGTCCTTGCCCAGACCTAGAAACTGTGGGACATGGAGATACTCGTTTTAAAAGTGGATTTGACTAAACTCTTACGTCTAAGTATAAAAGAGCACTGGGGAGCCAAGTGATCTTCCCATCCACAGGATTAGTAAACTTCTGTATTATATATTGTTTCCTGGTATTTATTAAATGGGGAGATGGATTGTGTGCTTCAGAAAACTAAAGAACAGGTTGGTGGTGGTTGCTCTTGCTGGCCTGTGCTCTTAGGAAGTATCTCAGTATAGTAACCTGGCGTTAAGAGCTTAGACCCCAACCCCATAGATGTGTTGTTTGCATTGCAGTTACAGAGGTATGCCTGATAAGTTGAGATTATATCAAAACAGAATAACCACATTTATTTACCCCAAGGTTACCTATAAAATATCCTTCAAGAAGTAGATGTGCTCAAATTCTTAGTGGTAATGAAGAAGAATGGACATTGATATAGTTTTTATCTAACAACCTTAACATTTTGCTGCAGCAGCTTAGGTGCAGAGATTGGTTGCATCAGCCTCAGCAACGGGCTTGAGAGGGAAGAAATACTCTGATACTTTTAAGCATTAGATTGTTTTTAGTTTTCTTGCCACGCTAATAGGAACTGCCCTCAGAGACACCATATAAAATGAAGACCCTCAAAGCTTAGGAACATAACCCTTTTATTGTCCAGCACCTATACAGTTCCATGTCTCTTTAAAGGAGACAGGAAGTTTGGAGCATTTTTGACCCTTTTAAAGGAAAAGAGGCATAGGTAGGCACTCCCCCAAAGTGAGTAAACGTCTAACACATGGGAATGTGCTTCTAGAATAACCAAACCCACACCTGACATGCTCCCACCAGTCTGCTTTATCACCCCTTTAAAAAAATCTGGAACAATATGTAGCAAAACAAATAAATTACTGTCCATCTCTCAAAAAAGCAAGTTCAAAGGTTGTTGAAGCTGCCTAGACCAGGCTTCTGGACAGGTGCCTCTAAAGAAGTAAGCTTTCCTTTTCAACTTCCTTGGCTTCAACCAGTAGAAGGCAAGAGGTTCTGCTTTTCATATCTCAGGATTCTGTGTATTATTTAGTTAGACTTGGGATCTCGTTGCTTGGGCATCTCTCCATCTTCCAAGTCCATCTCTGCAGCAACTGACATACATAGAACCTGGAGGTACCGTGTGGTAGATGCTACAAAGAGAAGTTTGAATCAAAATTCAAGAGGTCAACTGGGCTGAGTTCCAGTGGCACTGAATAAGGTTGGGCCCGAGGAGACAATTTAGTTAAGCCTTAGGGTAACAACAGGAAAGGGCTATGGCAAAGGTGACTTGGGACAGGATTTGCAGAAAAGGCAAAAAAAAAAAAAAGTTGTGTATTAGCCAAGCCAACCTGAGGATCCAAATCTTACCCACAATCCTTCGGAGGCAGTGAGGTCGTTTGTGTTCTGGCACTCTGATGATGAAGAAGTAAAAGGGCAGTCCTGAGAGGCCAATGCCAATGCCAATGAGGGAGTTGATGGTATCACTGTAAAGTGGAATGACCACCAGGAAGATGGTGCAGCAGCAGAAGACAATGGGGAAGAAAAGGCTGAGCTAAGGGCACAGAAGAAAACTGGAAATTAGCTCAGGATTGACAGCCAAAAGATTTAGAGCAGTGAGCTAGCTGCCTTTTCATCCGCTCTGTCTCAACACACTGCCACCAGCAAGTCCTAGACAAAAGTTTCTGAGTAAACCATCTTGTAAGAGTCCCCAGGGCAGATGGAGCAGAGGTGGGATGGAGGTGAGTTACCTTGAGTGAACGAGGTCGCTCAGGCTCCTTCCAGCGCAGATAAAGCTGACCCACAATTGAGAGCCCCACAAAGAACCAGTAGCTGAAGCTGTAGTAGTTAATGAGCTGGAAGATGTCCTCCACACACAAGTAGATCAATGCCATGATACCCTGTAAGCACAATCAGCTCCTCAAGGCCTTTGTTACTTAAGGTATTTTTCACTCCCCTTTACCAAATCCGTCCCCTTTTCCAAGTCCTCCGAGCCTCCCCATCTGTCCTTTTCTGTTCCCATTCTCTTTAGCACCTGAGTTTTAATATCTCATTCCTTTTCTATTAAGTCAATAGCCTCATTTGGTTTTTCAGCCCATTCTTCAACCCCTATAAAGCACAGCTCAAAACAATTCCTCAAAAATATTTTGCTTAAAAGCCTCCCTGTAATGATTCCAACCTACATTTCCAGCTTATCATCTACTACTCATCTCCATATTGCTCTACCTTTGAACTTTCTGATGCTGTTTCTCTTAACCTAAAGCCCATCTCTACTACCATTTGCAACCCTAACCTTAAAAATCTACTTCAAGCCTTAGCCGGTTTGACTCAGTGGTTAAAGTGTCAGCCCACGAACTGAAGGGTCCCGGGTTCGATTTCAGCCAAGGGCACATACCTCAGTTGCAGGCTTGTTCCCCGGCCCGTCAGGGTGCATGCAGGAGGCAACCAATCGATGTGTCTCTCTCACATCCATGTTTCTCCCTCTCTCCCTTCCACTCTCTGAAAAAGCAATGGAAAAAATATCCTCCAGCGAGGATGAAAAAAAATCTACTTCGAATGCCCTTGGTCAAAGAAGTCTTTCCTCATTCATCCTCTACCCCCATGGAAGTGATTCACTTCTTCCCTTAAAAACTATATCTTCACTATCAGGGCAGTCATTACAATGTATCCCATGTGCTTTATGCCTTATCCTGATCCAAAGGTTACCACTCCTCAGAGAAGATAGATTCTCCTTAGGAACCACTGCAGCAGTTAGCAGAATGCCTTGTCCACAGTATGTCCTATCAGTATTTTTTCTATTAGAATCTCCTTTAGAGCTTTTAGGAAACTAGGACAGTTGCATCTACTTTTAATAAAGTTTCCCCCACAATCTGGCTTTCAGCCTCATCCTTGGAATCACTTACATTGAAGAGCAGAGCAGGCACTGGGGTGAACCGATGGACGTGAATCATGCAAATAGCATCGGGGAGATGGCCTTCTCTTGAGCCCACAAAGAAAAGCCTATTTTGGGTAAGATAGGAGAGGCTGAGAAACACCAAGTGCAGTCTGGTTCATGAGCTACAGAGCCCTCCATCTCTGCCATCCCCTCCAAGAAAGTTTAGATAATATGGAATGGAGCTCAATATAGAGATTAGTAAGAACTAGAGGCTGCGAATGTCATTTGGGGAGCACAGTGACTAAAGTCAATCCTATAAACCCTACCTCCCCCTAGCCATAGGTTTCAGAAGACCCTCCAGTAAAAGATACCACTCATACCTAGAAGCAGCCACAATGGAGGCATTGAGGCCACCAAAACAGGATAATGCAACTGCCAGTGGAATTGTCCAGTTGAATATTCCAAAAATCTGGTCTGCAAAAGTCTAAGGAAAAGAGTCATTAGGGATGAAAGGCAAGGACAGACATGCCCCTAGATTCCCACTACTTGAACTCCAACCCTTCCACAACAGGGGTAACAGTACCTCCTTGCAAAGCCCAGTATCCCAGTGTCCTTTTAAGAACTATCTACTGAGACTTTCAAGAGCTGCACTATACCTAGAAGCTCAAAAACCCTCAGCCTTCTGCTAGTGAAAATCATTTACCACAGCAACAGCATCACTGGCCAGGATGTCCCTCATGTCTAGCACGGTGTAATAGGCCACATTGGTCAAGATGTAGATGATGGTGACAATGGGCATGGAAATGGCAATGGAGAGGGGTAAATTCCTACAGCCAAATAGAATAGTAGATACGTTAGTCCATAGTTGCATCCCCATCTCTCCTTTAATCCTTAGATTCTGTCACACTTGTGGCATTTCCCCAATGCCTTTGCCTTTGTTGCCTAGGATAGTAGCTTAAGCTTTGAACTTTTAAGAACTAAAGAGCATTAAGGGAAAGGAATATCACATTTGGAGAAAGTGCTACTATGCCCAAAAAAAGGGTTAACAACTGTCACATCATCACAATAGCACAGGAAGATGGGGGGGGGGGTTGTTTTACATCCAAGAATTCTTTCTCTCAAATTGTGAACGCTGAAAAAAAATTAAAATGTAAGTATTGGGAAATTTGTCTTAAGGTTAAGAAATATATAAGAAGAAATTATGGAGGCCAATTGTGAAATCTAATGTCTCCAGAAAACGATAGTCCTTCAGTAGGAAGAATAATGTGTGTATATGAACAAGCAACCTGGGAGATAATGTCCACCCCACCCCCTTACTCAGTTTGAGAACCTTGGGTACCATTCTAACCAGTGGCCAAAAGAAAGATGCAAAGACTTCTCAAGTCTTCACAGTGAGACTGGAGGGGGGAGGAGCCGGAAGGGGGGCAGTATAAATACTCTCAAGTCATTCTCGGCTTCTGTCCAGTAGGTGGAAGCACCACCCAGGCCTTAATCCTGCTTCTGTTGTCTGCTCCCAGGGTTGCAACACTGGAAGTATACCAAGAGTATTCTTTGTTTCTCAAAGCCAGAAGGAATTTATTATTATTATTTTGGCTAAAAACTTAAACATACTCCCTGGCAAATCTTAGTTCCCAGAGCCATTGAATTTTACAGCCAGGAAAGGCTCTGGAGATCATATTATTCAACCCACTCAGACATAAGGTAGCCGACAGATGTCAGGGACTCTCTCAAGGTCATCCAACAAATCAGTGGATAGGCCCTTTGAATCCCTGTCTAGTGCTCTTCACTCTGCATGACTAGGGGGTAATTTAGAGTAACAATGGTGAGGTGATACCATTGAATGACTGAAACAATACCATTAAGCCAGTAAGTATTTAAGAAACAAGGGATCAGAAGGAAAACAGGAAGGTTTCTGGAAGTCTATGACCTTAAGTTCTCTATGTGGGGATAAGAGTGGGTGAAAGACTTATCAAGGAAAATGTAAAAGCATACATGAGCACATGGTACAACCTGCCTTAATACAGGGATAAAAGAACAATTGTGAAAAGGCCTTGAAAAAACTTTTTAAACACACAAGAAAGTTCACGTAGCTGTTACTGTGATCACAGACAAGCTACTTTCTGGGCCTCAGGCCTCACATCTATTAAAATGGGGCTGATAAAAATCTAAGTGGTATGCTGTGTGGCATACAGCAGAAGCTCAGTAAATGATGGCTATCATTGCCATGGAAAGCTGATGGTGAGGTACCTACCTCTCAGGGTTCTTGATCTCCTCAGTGACATAGTTGAGGGTATCCCAGCCCGAGTAGGAGAACAGAGCTGAGTACAGTGCTAGGGCAATGTCACCCATTGCAAATGATGAACCCTCAAAGGAATTCTCAAAGTGACTCGAGGCCCCTGGAACCCATAAAACATGGAAAAGAAGAAGGGTTAGTAACCTCCCCAACCTCAAGGTGATCCAGTAAAGGAGTGGAAGAGTATAACTAAGCAGCAAGGCTATCAGTGCAGGAACAAAGAATAGAAAAGGCACATTTACAGTGATGGGTCAAATGCAGGGTACAGCATGGGGATCTTGACAGGAAGTCCCAGGGTGGATTCCTAGGAGAAGGGCTGGAGAACAGGAGTGATGCCGTTCTGTCCTGCCCTGCAAGCTGCCCAATTCTGCCTCCTTTCTAACACCTGACTGAGCTGATACGGGGATAAAGGAAGGGCAGGACTCTATGCCCAGGTCAACAGAGTAGTTGTAGGGTAGGTGTTCAGACCTGGAAATAAGAGGAGTGGGTATAAGGAGTTCATTTCTACCTTTGCTTATTCCCAAGGGGAGAACAATCATAGCCACAGCATTAGACTTGACAGTCTGCAAAAGCCATTGAACTCTTGGCTGTCAGCCCTATTGCCGAGATCATCCTCTGCTGGGCAGCAGCGTGCATAGAAGTTGAAGGACAGGCTTTGGGGTCCGTGCCTGGGTACATATTTCAGCTCTACTGCTTAATAGCTAGGGTCTTGGGCAAAATACTTAATTCTGAAGCCTCAGCTTTCTTATCTATAAAATGGGAATAATAGGACCTGCCAAATGAGATAACACACAAAGGGCCCTTCGAAGAGTGTGACTCAGGAAATGCTTAACAAATGTTAGTAGTTGTTGTTATTTCTTACCCTGGCCAAGTTTAACAATGCCTGCGATGATGACACCGATCAGAGCCAATACTTTAGCATAGGTGGAAAAATCCTGTACCCTTGTTCCCCACTTGACATAGGCACAGTTAACGAAGGTTAAGAGA
Organism: Miniopterus schreibersii; assembly: GCF_964146895.1. Taxonomy (NCBI): domain Eukaryota; kingdom Metazoa; phylum Chordata; class Mammalia; order Chiroptera; family Miniopteridae; genus Miniopterus; species Miniopterus schreibersii. Next base: position 134,286,805 of record NC_138101.1, on the reverse strand, counting down.
CCTGAAAGAAAAAGAATACTGATTGGTGACCGACTTCACCATCCAGAGGGCCTTAGACTGTCATGCAATTTTTCCAGTACCAGTTACCAAAATAGACCTTTGGCCAAAAACAAATTTTGGGCTCAGACCTGCACTACATTAGAAACCTGCCCAGAATGGCCTCACCATTATCATGCAAATGAACTTGCTGAGCACCTGTGTACATAGCACCACATGTACACACATCCTCAACAGGATGACACAAACAGGAGACACAAAACAAAGTACGGATTTGCTTACATACAAAAGTGCTCACAGCAGTGGGAGGCAACTGGTAGCTGTAGAGAATTAGGATGTGTTCTGGCTGTTGTCTCTGAAAACGGTTTCTGCCCCCTCTTCACCCTCCTACCCCCTGATATGGGCTCCAGGACCCAGCACTCTGTTGCTGTGGTATTACTATTAACCTTGAAGAGTCCTTTATGACCTATCCAATGTCTGGGCCGGCAGTTCAGGACTCTTGGCCAACGATTAAGATGCCTGCCAGCTCAGCTGCTTGTTTTTGTGCTTGGAAAGATTCTTGGAACCAAGACTCCTACAGAATGGGGACAGGGCGTTTCTCCTGACTGGACAATGAAAAAATAAGAGACACAAACATTCCTCAAGTCCTTCCCCTGAGGTAGAGGCACTCCCTTTACCTGAAAGAGCAGTAAAGTCCACTCATAGATTGCCCTCAGAGCCAGAGTTCTTAACCTAGGGCTACCACAAGGCCTGAAATGCTTTGTAAAGTGTTATGTAGATATGTCCAAAGTATATGCATTTTTCTAAGAAAAGGGTTCATAGATTTTGTCAGAACCTAAGAGAAATCCATTACCCTCCACAAAAAGTTACAATCCACTTCAGAAGAAGAAATTCAAGAAGGGAAGCCCACATATGCTGTGAGGTTGACCAGTAGCCCCAGGATGTGGCAAAGAAGAGTGTCAAAAGAAACAATTCTGAAATTCAGCTGCATGTTCCTCAGTCCCCCACCAACCTCTTACACAGGCAGGCAGGCACCTACACCATACCTTCCCCACTGCGACAGAGTGAATCGTTTCACTGCTCCCTCCTTCCCAGCTCAGCAACTGGAGCACAAAAAGGATGACTTACAGTCCTCCCAAGGCCTCAAAGGGCAAGGTCAGAGTCAGACTGCCTTATCGGTGGAGAAAGTGAGGCCCAGTGCTGGGCTTGCCTGCTTCAGGTCACCAGTACGATCAGGAAGTACTCCGTCTCAGTTCTGGCAGCGGTGTGTCCTTCAGTGTCCCTACTTCTCCCATTTTGTTGTGTCCTGGCCCCATCACACTCTGACCAGAGGCCACTTCACCCTGAGAAGCAGGAAAGACCAGCCTCTCAGAATAGCAGTCCTTTCTTCTGTCTCTCTCTCTCCCTTCCCTTATAACCTTCCTATTCTACTCACTGCCCAAATTCCTTTCTGCTCTTCCCAGAGAAGGGACATTCCTGTCCCATGCAAGTACTTGCTTTTCTGCCTGATAAAACAATCACATCTCATCACAGGGCTGGGTAAAAATATACCCATAATTTCAGGCCTCCTCAGTGCTGTTAATAATTAAAGGCATAGTCTCCACAAGAACCCTACAAAATGGCTGAGGTGCCCGTACCTCACCCTCCACAATCTTCCAGATCTGTTGATCCTCCTCAGCCAGCCTCCCATCCCTGCTCCCCACTGGACTTCTGCCTCCAGCCGGTCAACAGCCCTCAAGCCCCTTCTCTTCCTCCTGCAACCCCTGCCCCTAACCCCTGGGGCTCTGCTTCTGTCTTACAAAGAGAACCCCAAACACCAGGGACTACGGATGCTGCCATAAAATTCATGGTTAGCCCTCAGGGTAACCGTAAATCCACGGGTCACAGTAGCAAACTGGGACAGGCTACGGCGAGTTCTGCTTCAGTCAGTCTGCAGCCCTGTGCCACAGGTCCTGTTTTCAGCTGTCCCTTATTACAACAAATTCTGAAATGAAATACATGGATTGTTTACATTTTGGGCCCACGGCTTCTCTACTCCCATATCCACCCATTTGTATCCCTCCTTTTATCGGCCAGTCCCCAGCCCCCCACACTCAACCTTCTTTCTCAGCCACTGTCCCACCATCTTGCCAAGATCTGCTCTCTGCATTGAGCACAGGGGGCTTAGTTTTAATGGAGAAGAGAATCCCATGGAAAGAAACCAGGAGGCAGAGGCCCTGCCTGAAGAGAGCTGGCCCTCACCCTCTCCCAAACCCAGCTTCCTCCAGGGCCTCTTGGCCATGAAGCAGGAAGTGGGTATGGCAAGCAGCAGTGCTGACTGGGCTCTCTGTCCCCACCCCCAACAGACACAGCTGACCAGAGGCCCCAGAACCCAGCCAAGTGCACTGTTCTTGAAGTGCAGCCCAACCTCCTGCTTCAGAGGCAGGGAAAGGGGAAGACCATGGAGTTAGAATATGGAGGCAGCTGCAAGTTAACCTCAAGGACAGCGATGCCCTGCCCTCCTATCTCTAGGTGCAATTCAGTCTCCACCCAACACTGGCCCAAGTCCACAGGAAGATGGCCTGAATTCACTTTGGACCCTTGACTCAGGTGCAGCTCCGTTCCTGCTTTGACACCTGCTTTGGAAAAAGGAAAAGCTGTGAAGAAGTCACTCCAATAAGAATCTAAAAAAATGCTCCTAAATGAATCATCAAAACCAGCCTCCATGGGCTCCTGGAGTAGGAGGCTAGTTCTGGCACTAAGGCTCAGCATCCACTCTGGAACTAAAAGCCAGGAAAGCACCACCTAGGTAGATCCAGAACAGAATGAAGCTTGCACGCCCACTCAGGATCAGGTGCCCAGATTTAGTGTAGATGCCCAAACTAAGAAGTCCCTGAAAAAGAATGGTAAACCTACAATTCTCCCAGCACCATTAGTTTTAAATTCATACAATGTAACACACAAAACTTAGGCCGCTATTGAATCCATTTTCTGTTTCAAATGCCCAGAGACTATAAAACGGCAATACTTTACTAGACAAATCATTCCATTTTTTAAAAGAGATCAATAGCTCTTCTTTCCACTAAGCCAAAAATGTCTTCCTCACAACTTCTACCCAGTAGTTTTAGGCCTCTCCTCTGGAGCTACACAGAATCAAGCTAAAGCCTCTTCCACATAAGGATCTTTCTTATCATTAAATATTTACATCCTGTTCCCCTTGGGTCTTCCCTCTTTCAGGCTAAAAATCCAGTTTCTTCAACTTGCAGGGGGCAGGGGGCAGAGGTTCGAGGGCTGCTTTCTTTTTTTTTCTTTTTTTCGTATTTTTATTGATTTCAGATAGAGGAAGGAGAGGGAGAAAGAGATAGAAATATCAGTGATGCGAGAGTCATTGATGGGCTGCCTCCCGCACAGTCCCCCGCCAGGGATCAAGCCTGCAACCCGGGCACATGCCCTGACCGGGAATCAAACAGTGATCTCCTGAATCATAGGTCAACGCCCAAACACTGAGCCACCCCAGCAGGGCGAGGGCTGCTTTCTTGATGCTGGTTACACATGTGTTCAATTTGTGAGAATTCATCAAGCTGTACACTTATAACGTGCGCTGTTTCTTGGTGTATATTGCACTTCAATAAATTAAAATTGAACAAAAAAATACGGTTAGCTTAGCATGGCTTGTTTTTAGTGAATCTATACAGATTACTAGAGAGTCTCCTTTCTTCTCATACTTTGCTAACCAGGTGATCCTAGAATTTGGGCAGGAATCAACTTCAAATTGTCAGTGTGGAATGCTCAGAGTCTGCCTCTTTCTTGTGGTAGGCAGAACAATGGCCCTGGGAGGCAGAAGAATCAGCATCGGAGTGATGGGATATTAAGAAAGACTTGACTAGCTACTGCTGGCTTTGAAGATGAAAGGGGTCCATGAGCTAAGGAATGAGGGCAGCCTCTAAAAGCTACAAAAGGCGAGAAAATGCATTCTCCCCTAGGCACTGCTGATACCTTGGTTTTGGCCCAGTGAGACCCAGTGAAGACTTCTGACCTATAGGACAGTTAAAATAATAAATTTGTGTTGTTTTAAGTCAATAATTGGTATTTGTTAAAGCAGCAATAGGAAACTAATACATCACTTGACAGCTTCATTTCACACCCTTCCTGTTCTCCCAGATCCTGGAGATGCCTGGTGGTAATTGTGTCATTTCAACTAATTATAAATTCTTTCCATTTGTCTGCAAGTGGATAGTTAAAGACATTTAAAGCAATGACATGCTTTATTACTATCTCCTTAACTTTCTTGGTCTTGCATTTTTGTTGGCCTAGATCTGTTGGCCTGTTGGTTTTTTTATTGAACCCTTTGTAGGTTAGCAACCGTCTGCTAGAAGTTAGAAGAAAAACAGGCTTGCTTCTTTCTAGCCACCATCTACTTTCATAGAACTAACTGCCATGCCCTTGCTATTCTCACTCTCAGCATGCCTCTAGAGCCTTTTATTGTCCTCAGTCTCTTCTTCAGACCTTAGTTTATGCTGGGCATTAACCTTCAGGACACCCTTCTTGCAGTTCTGGGCCACCCCTATACTTAGTCTTAGGTATGTCACCTCTCACTATTTCTTGTGTATCTTGTTTCTAAAAATCTAAGCTCACCAAAAAGAAATGTGTTCAATCACATTGGTTTCTTCAGGTGACTTTCCTTTTCTTCCTAAATAAGATAATTTTCAACTATTTTATCAGAATTTCACTTTAAAGAAGCTCCTGGGCTTTTTTTTTTTTTTTAATCCCTAGCTATGAAATTATAATTCTTTGCCCTGAACTTTTCTGCAATCTCTGCCTAAAATTTAGAGTATATTTTAGAGGAAGCCTAGCATTTCTTTTTCTGGGAGGTACCAACGCTGAGTAAGCATAGTCACTTCCTCACAAGGATTCCACATTTCCCCTGGTTATTTTAATAATAATAATAAATACGCCCTTATCCTTTTGAGATTCATATTGAAGCCTTTACAGGTTAAATGGTCTGATGTCTTGGATTTGCTTTTAACAATATAGTGGGGTGGTGCCTTGCTCATATGTCAGACCCAGTGGCCACTCGCACCCTTCTCAGTTCCTGCTTCCAGTGGCCCTGAAGACCCACGAGCTAGGGGATCCCCAACAGTAGGAGGCGGAGGCGAGGGGTAGCAGGTCTGCGGGTCCAAGTGTTGCTGCAGGGCACTCACAGCAAGGATCGGAGGAGGAGAATAGGCCCAAGAGCAAAGGGGTCTAAAGAGGAACAAGTGGTAAAAAAATCTCAGCGTGGAAAATGCCAACCAGGAAAATGAAAAAATGGATGGTAAGTAGCAAGGTGCTAATAACAGAGAGCCCGTGGCCTGCCCTTTGGAAGCTGGTGAATAGTATGTGCCTAGAGGAACAGGTGGCTCCCTCTTAGGCAGCCCATCCTACAGTATAGATGGGACAGGGGTCAGAGTCTTAGAGAGCCACAGGCAAGGATGAGACGAGAGAATATGGAAAGGATTGGGGAGGACATGAGACAGCTGATGGAAAAGATGAGGGGAAAGCAGTTAAGCCATAGTCTGCGGGTAGTTAGCGCTGACCCCTCGCCATGGCCATGGCAATGAGTTTTGCCTTATGCTTTGAATCCTGATGGTTTCCCTCAAGTTAGGAGGGAGATACACCTGCTTCCTAAACCTACATGTTCATGATGTACCTTCATGGTAAACCTTTTGGTGTTACTTGTTTCCGGTGGATCTCCTTTTACCAGTTTCTAATTGAAGGTTGTGAATTTGTAGGTTTCTGTCAGCAGGGGAGTTTCACCTATTGCATGGAAAGATGCTCATTACATACTGTGAAGTTAATAAAGCTTTTTTTAAAAAGCAAAAAAGTAATAAGAATAATCTAGTGGGGTGAGAGTGGGGTAGTTGGAGTATAGATAAAACCATGTTGTCATTCACGAGCCCTGGGAGTTCATCATATTATTCACTCTACTTTTGGATGTGCTTGAAATTTTCCATAATAAATGTTTTTTAAAAAATCCTTACCCCAGGATATGTTTACTGATTTTAGAGAGCAAGGAAGGGAGAAAGAGAGGGAAACATCGATGCGAGAGAGAAGCAGTGATCAGTTGCCACCCATACATGCCCAACTGGGGACCAAACCCAAAACCTAGGCATGTGCCCTGACCAGGAATCGCACCTGAACCTTTTTGGTGTATGGGACGGTGCTCCAACCACCTGAGCCACCTGGTCAGGGCCATAATAAACCATTTTTTTTAATTTATAGAGGTGCTGCTTTTAACAGAATGCAACTAACTTGAGCAAAGCTGCTCAGGGACTTGAGACTTCTTTCACTACCTTATTTTCCCTTTTGTACAAACTTTATAATCTCTATTAAGAAAGGAAAATAGTCCCCCTCTGACCTACAGTGTGCAGTCTACACCCACAATTACATCATTCCTACTCTTTCTGCTTTTATCCTCTTGTTCTCGTCACCACACTTCTTCCCTTAGGATGAGGATTCATTTCCATGCACTCTTACTATGAGAGACCTTCAGGAAAATTCCCTAGATGGATCCTGAGAGCCTCTGACAACGGCATGTAATGATTCTCCCCAATGTAAGCAGATAGGAGTAACAGAGGCTGGTGTCCTAGTGTCCTTTCTAAGAGATGGGCCACTTTTCTGTAACTTCTATTTAGCTGTAAGAAGAAACCCACCTTCAGGCAGAGCTGGAAGCAGTATTGGGTGATACTGTTCATTACATTCATTGGGGAAGTAAAATTCTTTGACAGGTCTCTGTATCTTGGTGTATTGAAATTTCCCTCTCACTGTAATCAAAAGAATCAAAATGTGGCCTTGCCCAGGGGGAGCAGGCATCCCTTATTATGGCAGGTCCTCATGCAAGCACATCTGTCTTTGATATACTACATTAGTCTCAGCTCTTCTGGAAAATCCATCGTTTTTGAACAAAATTCTTTCTTTCTTTCTTTCTTTCTTTCTTTCTTTCTTTCTTTCTTTCTTTCTTTCTTTCTTCTTTTCTTCTTTCTCAATATATCTTTATTGATTTCAGAGAGAGGAAGGGAGAGGGAGAGAGAGGTAGAAACATCAATGATGAGCCTGGCCGGGTGTGGTTCAGCCATTGAGCATTGACCTAGGATCTGGGAGACCATGGTTCGATTCTTGGTCAGGGCACATGCCCGGGTTGCGGGCTTGATCCCCAGTCGGGGGCGTGCAGGAGGCAGCCGATCAATGACTCTCATCATTGATGTTTCTCTCTCTCTCTCCCTCTCCCTTCCTCTCTCTGAAATCAATAAAGATATTTTAAAAAAGAGACATCAATGATGAGAGAGTCATTGATCAGCTGCATCCTGCATGCCCCTGACTAGGGATCGAGCCCATAACCTGGGCATGTGCCCTGACCAGGAATCGAACCGCAATCTCCTAGATCATAAGTTGATGCTCAACCGCTGAGCCACACCAGCTGGGAAAAATATACTCTTTCATATCACGTTTTAATCAAGTATGAAATTGTTTCCACCTTGTAGTAAAAAAAAACATACATAAATAAGTTTATTAGCCTTAAAGGTTTATAGATATGAGTCCAAAAACATCATTCCCAATCTTCTATCTTATTTTCTCTAAATGCATTACAGAGCAACTTTTCCATCTTTATTCTCCTTTCTATATAATACCTCAAATACCTTTCTATATAATACCTCCAAAATACCCAGATTTATACTATTATCTGTGCATTTTCTCCTTTCCTTTAAAATTTCAATTTAAAGCTTTATTAAACACATCTCTTCCAATCCTTATGAAATCTGCTCTGTCCTTTGCCAGAGCCCATTTTTCTGGTATCTTAGCATTTACAATCAGGCACCCTATTCTGTGTTCTTTTCCTTCACATACACAGCCTTCAATTGACAGTGAGATGAAAATTCCACCCGCCTCTCACTTCACTATCTTGAATTTCGAAGTCACCAGTGACACACCTCAGGTATCTTCTGACTAGTAATGCCATTCATCCCAAAGGAATTGGCAGAAGAATAGTTAGTGGTCTTTGGCATAGTTGGTGTGAACAAGCTTTTCATCACATGTTGCTCAAGAAAAACCACACGTCTCTGCATTAGGCTGGTCTATGTGTACTCAGAGTCACATTGCTCGGGGACAGCCAAGCCCCTTAACTGGTATGCTCAGGCCTGCTAGTACCCATGTCCCCAGAATACTCTACCACTGCTGTTTCCGCAGAGGGATCAGATTTACACTCTCAAAAAAAGCCTCAGATCTGTTGCCTAAAGCCAGACATTTCAAGTTTTTCCTCCTTTTCTCTACTGCCTGTTTTGTTTGTTTGTGTTGCCTAAAGCTGGTTTAGGGTACTCTCTACACCTTACAGTTCACTTTCTCTTCCTGGCTTCCTTGACATATTATTTCTTCCATCCTTCCTAGGTGTTGTTATAACTCTCAGAGAACAGATGGTCCTCGAACTCTTAACTTTTCAGGCTAGAGAACCTTTCGCTTACTCAGGCATCATGGGTGAGAGCATCTGGCAGGAAGACACACCAAGAAAGTCCCTATGCGTCACTGAATCAGAGTCCTCCTACTCTGCCTCCTGAAACGCAGTCAGCACTTTAGCCACCGTGGCTCTGCACCACTTTGAGGGAGCAAGCAGGCAGTGTGCACCAAGAGGAGCTCCTATGAAACCATCCATCCCCTCCCTTCTCAAAGCTGGGTAGTCCTTACTAATTGGAGCTTTCCTGGTTTGCTCAGCTAGGTCCAACTCAGGTCCTCAGAAACAGGACCCAAGCCTGAGTGAGCATCAGAATCCCCTGAGGAACATTCACCTACAGCCCTGGGGTTCTGCCTCGGGAGTTCTGCTGCAGGGGTTCTGCGCAGGGTTCCCAGGGAAGTCTAATGATCTGCCTGCTTTGGCTGTGCTACCTTACATAAGGTAATCACATATAAGCAACCTAAACCCTTCACTTAACTCAGCGCTTCTCTATCCTGGCTGCACATTGGCCCCGCTTGACAAGCTTTAACAAAGTCCAGTGCTCAGGCCCCACCCAAGCAATGAAATCAGAAACTGGGGTGGAACTCAGGCATCAGCATGTTTTCAAAGCTCCCCAGGTGATCCTAAAGCACAGTGACAACTGAGAAGCTTTATTCCCATCAGTTCCCCTCAGCAGCAACTTTCTGCTTCTTCAATTCACATTCTCCAAGCAAGTTCCCATTCTTCTGCCCAGTGGTACAGATTTATTTGGTTGGGGGAACAGGGAGGGAGAGGAAAGGGCCATGAGTATGTTTTTAAACCCCCTAGGTAATTTCAATGTACAGCCAGGGTTGGGACCCACTCTCCCTGACTCCTTCCCAACTTCCTCTAGGCTCTTCTGAGGCAGAGAAAGAGAACGGGTGAACCCATGAAGAGCCTTGAGAATCAAACCATCACAGAACTCTACCCCCTCACTGTTGAAGTTTGCTCCAAAGTTCACACTGACCCCCACACCAGAAAGAAGCCAAGACTTAGACCCCAGCCTTTTTGTTGCTGTGAATGTGGAACATGAAATGAAAGTTTCCCTACCATGAACTTAAAATGACTCTTGGGAAAACCCCTCCGGGAGTGGAGCGATAACCAGCTTCCAAGTATAAAGTTCAAAGGGCAAATATCAGTTGGGGGCCCAGTATCTGGCTGTTCTACCTCATTAGCCACAAGTGCATGAAGTCAGTCATTTTAGTACCAAGAAAAGCTGCAGGGGACATGTGGCCAAAGCTGTCAGACAAATATACAGAGATCTGAAGTCCTTTACAGTCCACAAGCAGTGTTAGCAGACTCAGTATAAACTGCCTGCCCTCCCCTCTGCCCAATTCCTACAGCAGCCCCAGCACCCCCACCACCACCACTCTGAGAGCCAAAAGCACACAGTCCCCTTCTCAGCCAAGCGGAATCTAGAACCATATCTTCTGTTCATTCACCTAGTCAACATTTATTGAAATACCTGCTACATGCAAGTCACTAGTGTCAGGGACACAAAGACTGCAGTAGTCTGTCTGTTCACGAAGGACCCTGAATATGTGTTGCTGGCTGACTGGTATAGCAGGCAGACTGAACACACAGGAGGTAAAATGTCCTGTCAGCAAAAGGCAAGAAACTAGACCAGCCCTGGCCGGTGTGGCTCAGTGGTTGTGGTGTCAGCCCACATGGTAGGGTCACAGGTTCAATCCCCAGCCCAGGTCAGGGCGCATTCAGGAGGCAACCGGTTGATGTGTCTCTCTCACTTCGGTGTTTCTCCCTCTCTCTCTCTCTCTCTCTCTCTCTTTCTCTCCCTCCTTCTTTCCCTTCCACTCTCTCTGAAAAGCAATGGAAAAATATCCTTGGGTGAGGATTAACAACAACAAACTAGACCAAAAAAACTAAGTCATATGGTGGGCAAGTGTAGGCAGGAGCAGAATGACCCCACGCTGCTGACAGTGGGCCAAAGCATGTCAGTGCCAAAGAAAGGGCCGTTGGGTAGAGCTGGACTTTTGGACACCTAGCCCTGCCTCTGCCAAGAGAAAAGTTCCACCTTTCCTGCAAAGAGGAAGAAACCTCAGCCCTCCTAGGTGTGTTATCTTTTTTTTTTTTTTTAATATATCTTTATTGATTTCAGAGAAAGGACAGGAGAGGGAGGGAGAGTTGAAACATCAATGATGATTCATTGATCAGCTGCCTCCTGCACACCCCCGACTAGGGATTGAGCCCGCAACCCGGGCATGTGCCCTGACCAGGAATCGAACAGCGATCTCCTGGATCCTAGGTCAATGCTCAACCCCTGAGCCACGCCCAGCCGGGCAGGTGTTTTATCTTTATCTTACAATTAAGAAAACTGAATTCACTCAGGCCAGCTCCAAAGCTTGTATGCATTCCACCACTCCATGTGCCTTCCTATTTGGATTCAGGGATGTGGGACTGCGAGTGGGACTTTCTCCCCTGGGGTAGTGGCTGCAGAGAGCTGGAGCAATCTCGAAGAACCCTGAAAACCAGAATAATCAGCCTCAGGAAGGGCCATCTCTGGTTGCGAAAAGTAACCATTTATAGTACCCTGGACAAGACAGCAAGGTTCCTTCTGAACTCAGAATTAATAAATCCACCCAACAAGCATGTACTGAGCACTCACTGTGTTCCAGGCCCTGTACAGACTCTGTGATTAATACCCAGGCCCCAGCCTTCACAGAAAAGTGAGCATGTGCAATTATAAGAATTAAAGTATGAAAGTCACTGTGAGGTAACCCATCCAGTCTGGGCAGTGAGGGGCTGCAGATGGGTACCAGGACTACTGTTACCTGGACTGAGTATCTGGAGGCTGGGGTTGGGGGAGGGGAGAAAGAATTCCTGGCAGAAGGGGCAACATGTGATTACCCTGACGATGAAATAAGCAGCAAGTAAAGTCACCCATGCGTACAAAAAAATTTACCTAAGCCAGCGATTTTCTACCGGTATGCCACCGCAAGCACATTGGTATGCCGCAAGAATTTTTAAAACATGCCACACCTGACTATTTAGTCAAGGGCACTGAGCTCTTTTCCCTTCTATTGTCAAATTAAAAAATTACAACAAACACAACAGCAGTCTGGTGTGCATGAATCAAAATTATACCTATTTTTTTTGTCAAATCGGCAAAAAAATATATCTTTTTGGTGTGCCGCAGAATTTTAGTAATTAGTTTGTGTGCCATGGGATGAAAAGCTTGAAAATCGCTGACCTAAATAGTAATTGGTAAGTGATTTCTAGGTCTATTAACAGTGCTAGTCTATCTAGAGCTGTAATTCATCAGCAGTTTTAAAGGAAGATTATACCTATAGGGGGACAGTAAGCCACTCCTACAGAAGCAGAAACCTTTATTTGCTCTCTTGAAATTGTCACCATTTGAGTAGAAATGGATGAAAGTACAGTATGGCAGAAACATAGGTCACGCCTCCATCAGATGGAGACCCCATTCTAGAGATGAGGAATCTGAGGCTAATAATAAATTCAACCTGCTTGATTCCATGCTCTTAACCACCATGACTGCTGCCTCCCAAAGGGATGTGGGAGTCCTCTGCATTGTTCAAGGGAGAGAAATGCTGACTCAGGACACCGAAGCATTCCAGCCATGGAGAAGACCTTTTTGTAAGGTAAAGATATTTCATCCAACTTTTCCAGAAATATACCCCCAAACCAAGCTAAGGCAGGCTTAAATCTTCCCCATAAACTCCTCCCTCAACCCTGGTCTCTCCCTCTAACAACCACCCTTCTTGCCTTCAGAGTCAATCTTCTGGAAAGTATATTTACACTCCCTGCCCTTCCGTTGTCTGACATCCACGCCACCACTCCACTGAAAAGACTGACGGTTTCCCTTTGCCTCCTATTTGCCAATTCCAAATGATGTTCCATTAGTTATCTTATTTAACAGTCTCCAGACAGGCCACCTTTGGCTGTGTAGCCTCTCCTCTGGGCTGCCACATTCCCCTCATTTAACCACACTGCATTACAATGATTCACATAACTGTCTTTCCCATCAACTGTGAGCTACAGAGGGGAGACTGAGTAACAGTCATCCTTGTATCCCTGGAGCCTACCCCAGAACTAGGCACACAGTAGACATTCAAATTTGATTGGATGAATAAACTCTGAACTCTGACTCCACCCACAATGCCCTGAAATTTCCCTCTCCAAAATCACCAGTGACCTCCATGTTGATAAATCCAAACGACTCCACTCCTTATCACACTGGGCCTCTTATCAAATTGGACACTGTTGGCCACTGACTCCTCAAATTGCTCTCCTCCACTCACCATCTCCCATTTTCCACCCATCACTCTAGATACTTTTTCTCCACCTTTTTGCAGAATTATTTGTCCCTCAATGTTGGTATTGCTCAGAATACTGTCCTAAGCCTTTTTCTCCCCCTTTTCTATATCCTGGCCCAAGATCATCTCATCTGCTACTGTGATTTCAACTACTATCTATACACTAAAGATTCCCAAAAGTATATCACCAGCCCAACTGTCACTATTCTACATACATATGAATATCCATCCGCCAACGTACTGGACATTGCCAGGCACAAACTCAATCTACCCATCATTTCTCTCAAACCTACTCCTCCCTCCAGTGTTTCCTCTTTAAATAACTGGCATAACGATCCACCCAATTGCCCACACCAGAAACCTGGGCATCTTATCATCATCAACAACCTCTACCCATATCTAATCAGTGTCCAAGTCTTAACCTGTTTTCTCACCCCCCAAACATGACTCTAGTCCAAGCCACCATCATCACTCACTGCGATCATAGCAACAGCTTTATAACCGATCTCCCGGCTTCCAGTCTTGCAAACTGATGGCAGAATAATCTTTTTAAAAATCCACGAATTCTGCCCAGCCGGCATAGCTCAGCAGTTGAGCATCAACTTATGATCCAGGAGACTGTGGTTCGATTCTCAGTCAGAGCACATGCCCGGGTTGTGGGCTCGATCTCCAGTAGGAGACAGCCCATCAATGACTCTCTCATCGTTGATGTTTCTCTCTCTCTCCCTCTCCCTTCCTCTCTCTGAAATCAATAAAGATGTTTTGTCTTTTTTTTAAATCCACAAATTCTAAAATTTAAATCACAAATGTCACTCTCCTGCTTCAAAAGCCTTGAGAGGTTTTTCATTGCCTTAGGAGAGTGATTTTCAACCTTTTTCATCTCATGGCACACATAATTAAAATTCTGCGGCATACCAAAAAATACATTTTTTGCCGACCTGACAAAAAATAGATAAAATTTTGATTCATTCACACTGGACGGCTACTGTTGTGTTGGCTGTTGTCATTTTTTTATTTGACAATCTAAGGGAAAAGAGGTCAGTGCCCTGACTAAATAGTTAGGTATTGCATGTTTTAAAAATTCTTGTGCCACACCAGTTGAAAGTCGCTGCCTTAGGAGAAAGCCCACCAAACTCCTTAATATGGTTCCTGCGACAGATGATATTTTCCAAAGATGTCTTGACAATATTTCCCATCCCATATGTTTTTCATATAATGTGACTTTGATACTCCATCTAGATAGAGATAAGTTCTGTGCCTCATCTGTGACTGTTTCAACCTCTAGCATATAGCAGGAGTGACACCATGTGACTTTAGAGGCTAGGTCATGAAAGGCTGGGATACTCGTTCTTGAAGCCTTCAGCTCTGAGGCTGCCATTATGTGAGGAAGCTCAATGTAGTCCATGTGGACAGACCACTGGAAAGGCCCTGACAACTTGAAGAGAAAAAGATATCCGGCTAGTCCCCTTCTTCAGAGCCCCCGCTCCAGCTCCTGCCAGCACACCATCTAACTACCACCACATGAGACCCTGAGCCAGAACTGCCCCACTTAGGCCTTTCTGAGCCACAGAAACCATAAAAGATAAGAATAAAATGACTGTTGTTCAATGCCACTAAGTTTTATTGTGATTCATATCACAGCAATAATAGCTAGAAGAGTCTAAAAAGCCCTGAAAAACCTCTTCTATGACCTCCATCTACCTCTGCAATCCAACTGTCAACATTCCCTACCTTACTACTATAGCCCACCCTGAACTCCTTTCAGTGTCTTGACAATGTTCTACTTTCTTGTCTACAAGTCTTCATACATTCTGTCTTTGCTGCCTGAAAGGCTGCCCTTCCCTCTCTACTCTTGGTTAATTTTTCTTCATCATTCAGGTGTCATGTTAAACTTCCTTATGGAGAGTTTTTAAACCCCTAGGCTAGTTCAGGTCTTCTCCTGTGGCTCCTTGCACCTCACAAATCAGAACACTCATCATAACCCATTGAAACCTTGTATTGTATTGCCTATCTTAGCCCCCCACCAGTATACCCACAGGCACGCGCGCGCGCACACACACACACACACACACACACACACACTGACAGCTTCAAAAAGACAATGATCGGTGCTGGAGAAATGGCAAGTGCTTCCTGAATATTTGGTGAATGCTCAGTCTCCAGCCCCATCTCTTTCCTGAGCTCCAAATGGGCACATCTGCCTACTATCCTACAAGTAAATTTCAAATTCAACATGATTGCATCCTCCCCCTCCTTGTAAATTATGCCAGCACCTACCAGTTGCCTAAACCAGAAACCCCATCTCTTCATTCAAGGAATATTTGTTGAGCCCCTCTCTTTGTTTTTTGTTGGGAATACAGTGAATCATAAGACAGGCTCAGCCTCTATGGCACAGAACTTAAAGGCTGGTCGACGTCACCTACCTCTTTCTCTTTCTCCCTCTCCCTCTCCCTCTCCCTCTCCCTCTCCCTCTCCCTCTCCCTCTCCCTCTCTCGTTTATTTAAATATGTTTTTATTGATTTGAGAAAGAGAAACATCCGCGGCCTCCTCCACACCCCCTACTTGGGATCGAGCCCGCAACCCAGGCATGTACCCTGACTGGGAACTGAACCAGTGACCTTTTGGTGCCTGGGATGATGCTCAACCACTGAGCCACACCAGCCAGGGCAACACCTACCTCTTTCTTACACTAGATATCCCAATAACTGTTATTGGTTGGACTGATTATACCTTCTAAATCACTCTCCCATCTGTCCTTTCCTGGAAACATGATCTCCTGAATAAGCTGCGCCTCCACTGCCACTGCCCTAGTTTCAGCTTTTGTCATTTCCTGCCTGGATTGTGACAAGATCTTCCTAATCAGGGTCTCTGCCTCCAGCCTTGCTCTTATGTCCCACCCAGCGACACTGCTCCCCTGCATAGAGCCCTTCAATGGCTCCTCACATGCTTTAAAATAAAATCTAAACTCCCTGGGAAGGTTTGTCTCATGCTCTAGTCTAGCCCCTTGCCTTCCTTTGTTCCCTCACATCCCGCAGTCCCACCCCCCCACACACACCCCATACTTTTTCTCACCTTTGTGCCCTTACATTGCCTTTCCCTGTATCTAGAATGCCCTTGCCCCCCTTTTTATTTTATCTTTCTTGTTGAAAGTATTACAGATGTCCCTTTCCCCTCCCATTGATCCCCTCCACCCCTCATCCACACACACACACATACCCCGCCCCTTCTCCATTCAACAGATATTTATTGTGTACCTAGCAGACAACAGGCAGTGTTCTAGGGGCTGGAGATTCAGCAGTGAGCAAAACAAAGTCTCTACTCTCATGATGTTTACATTTAAGAAGGAAAGATAGACAATAAACATGTAAATAATAATGTCAGGTGGTGATAAGTACTATTTAAAAAAAACAGAAGGGCCCGGCCGGGCGTGGCTCAGCGGTTGAGCATCGACCTAGGATCCAGGCGATCGGGGTTCGATTCTGGGTCAGGGCACATGCCCGGGTTGCGGGCTCGATCAATGACTCTCTCCTCATTGATGTTTCTGTCTCTCTCTCTCCCTCTCCTTTCCTCTCTGAAATCAATAAAGATATATTTAAAACAAAAACAAAAACAGGAGGGAGGGCCCTGGCCTGTTAGCTCAGTTGGTTAGAGTGTTGTCCCGCTATACCAAAGTTGTGGGCTCAGCCCTCAGTCAGGGCACATATAAGAATCAACCAAAGAATGCATAAATAAGTGGAACAACAAATTGATGTTTCTCTCTCTCTCTCTCTAAAAAAAATCAATAAAAATTTTTTAAATACAAAACAGGAGGGAGACTGAGAGCCACCACTTTAAACAAGACAGGTCTCTGGTTAGGTAATAGTTGTACAAAGATATGAATAAAGTGAGGTAATAAGCTCCGAGGTCATCTAGGGAAAGACCCTTCCCAGTAGAAGAAACAATAATCATTGCCCAATTACAAAACCCCTAAAGCAGGAACAAGCCAAGTAAATTGAAAGAAAAGCAAGACAAACAGCACAGCTGGAACAGAGAGGGTGAGGGCAAGAGGTCTGGGATGAGCCAAAGAAGTCAGATGAAGTGGGCCTTGAAGGTCATGCTGAGTGGGTGCTTCACCCACCCCTGACTGCTTTTCATCCTTCAGTGTCAAGTGTAGAAATCATCTCCTGAATAAGCTACACACCACCCCACTCCCAGCACTTACCATATACAATATGTTTAATTGACTATTTTTGCCCATCTCCACCACATTATGAGTTCCCTACAGCAGGGTCTCTACCAAACCCGACCACAATCAGTAAATTGTTTTTGAATAGTCAAAACATTCTTCCTTCGCTCTCGTTCCATGCCCTGCAAGCAATTCCCTGATTTCCAGATTGATTTCCCAGTGGCTCTGGTACTAGAAAGGGGGTGCCCTGATAGTGAACACACGCCCTTTGGTATTTAGGAATTACACACGTATGCTCACTGTTGTACCTTAACAAACATTATCATTTATACACATCAGCCTCTTTTTTGGGTGAGACTCAGTTGGTGAGAAAATGATCATCTCTGGGTCATGGTGGCCCAAGGAAGGCACTGCTCATGGAAGGACCTCACGAGCAGCCCCGTAGAGGCCCGATGCCCCCTCTACCTCATCACCGCCTTCCCTATTTCAGATGGTGGCTCATCACTTCCCATCTGTTCACCTCAGAGAGCTCCTCCACACCCCCACATCCAGAAGTCCTAGAAATTCCACCTTAAAATTATTTCTGTATCTACCCCCTCGTCTCAGTTTCAAAGGCCCTGCCCAGAGGGCAGGCCTCCACCACACTTCATATGGACTCAGGTTTCAGGTCCCTCAACCGGTCTCCCTACCTCCTGTCTCTTTCCAAAAACACTTGCCACATGCCCAGCAGAGTTCTAAGCAAATCTGATTGTACCTCCCCACTTAAAATTGATAGCTCCCCCCTATTTTCAAAATAAAGTCTAACCTGTTGAGGCACCATATAAAACCCCCTTGAGCTGACCCTGGGCTGTATTTCTCGTTTCTACCTCCTCCCCTGCCTCTCACTCCACATTCTAGCTCTACCCTACCTGCAATTCTCTGAACAGTCTGTATCTTTTGGCATCTCCACACCTATTTGCATACAGTTATCCCTACGAGAAATGTCCTAGAAGACAGCCATGTATCTTTTCCAAATTCACTTCAGACATTATGTTCTCTATGACATCTTCCTGAGCTCTCCTTCTCACAAGAAGAAAGTTATCCCAGCCCCACCGGCATGGCTCAGCAGTTGAGCATCGACCTATGATCCAGGAGATCGCCGTTCGATTCCGGGGCCGGACACATGCCCGGGTTGCGGGCTCAGTCCCCGGTAAGGGGCGTGCAGGAGGCAGACAATCAATGACTCTTTCATCATTGATGTTTCTATCTCTCTCTCCCTCTCCTTTCCTCTCTCTGAAATCAATAAAGACATATTTTAAAGAAAAAAAGAAGGAAAGAAAGTTATCCCAGTTGTTTCTATGGTGCCTTTATCACTACACCTATTATCTTGCATGACAATTATTTGTTGACCATGTCTGTCTCCCTCCTGGACTACTTCTTGGTTTTTTTCCTGAGTGGTTATGGTTAAATAGAGATATTACTGTATCTGGACAGAATGTCTTTAGAGGTCTCAGCATCTGATTTGTCCTGGGTGCTCATTAAACATTAGCTGAAGGAAGGAACTCAGAATCACATGTCCCCTAAATTCTTACAATCTTCGTTGTCCTTCTGAACCTTCTCCCAGATCATTATGTGCCTCTGAAGTTATTAGAGATAGGACAAAGTTCTATTAGAAGCTAAGAGGCATAGTAACTTTAAATATAATAATGTATATTACATTTGAGTCACAATCTATGGTTTTCAATGGATCTGACTTCATTCTTGCAGTAGGCTGGAAGTAAACACTCACTGTACCTTGCCTAAGGTCACGCAGTTGTTGAGCTCAGCCTCAAACAAAAATCTGGTGCACTTTTTACTCTACCAGAGTTGTCTCAAATATACGTGATAAATCCATGCACGGACCTCTGTGTTCTCTCCACTGGGGAGCTCTGCAAACTAATCATAACTGTGGCTGCTTTGCATGTATCTGTACAAGGGTATACATGTGCATGTATGTGTCCGTGGGTGTACAAGAGTTTGAATGCAGCTCTATTCCCAAAATAGAAGCAGCAAATTAAAAAAGGGTGACTGACGGCGGTAGTTACGATGCCAGAATCAAGGGATGACAGCTGTCAGAGATGACACAGATCAAAACCAGGAAAGGATAAAAACCTGAGGAACTGAAGTCAGGTCAGCAGTCTGAGGCCACTGAGGAAACAAAATCAGCCCCACCTCTGCTGGCCTGGAAAGGCTTCATAATCACACAAGAATTGAGATGTGCAATAGTAACCCCAAGTTACCAAAGAAATGTCAAGTGATTAAGGCAAGCAGACATATCATTGGTTTTAAAGAGATTCCAACAAAGATGGTTGAAATAAGAGAATTCTGGTGTTTAAAGGGATGCAGCTATCTTAGAAATTTTACTTAGATGGAATAATTCTTGCTCTACACAAGATATGTGACTATATACTTACATTTGAGGGGACCCCAAGACCAACAGACCCTAAAATTCTTTTCACCAGTAAGTCAGCCTACCATATCATCTGTAATAGTTTCAAGAATCTAGCCAACAGCAAACCTCACATATGTTTGAAAAGATATTCACTAGAGCATTGTCTGTAAGTCTGAAAAAACTGGAACCAACTTAAATGGCTATTAACAGAGGACTGATTAGTTAAATAAGCAACATTCTTAAAATTAACATGGAATAACATGAAGCATTTTTTTAAGAGTAGATCTGTAAATAGAAAAGAATGTCACTGATAAATTCCTGGGAAAAAACACACTGTAGAATTATATGTGGACTATGATCCCATTTTTTGTAAACCACAGAACAAAACTACATCTCTTGAAGGAGCAAGAAAAATATCAGGAAGGGCACACACACTGCTAATGATGCTTACCATGGGAAGTTGGGCAATGGTGGATTTTTTTACACTTTGGTACTTTCGAATTTTCACACATACATTAATTTTTTTAAAAAATAAAAGCATTTGCAGAGGCATGCATTTCTTTCCATCTCCTTCTTACTGGCTGACTGGACTCACAGCCAGGCCTCTGCCCTGGCGCTCCACCCACACTAGCCCCAGCCCCACTTACAGATGCAGGCAGCAGCCAGCAGGCGGCCAGCAGCGTAGGGTGCGAAGCAGCTCGGGAAGATGGGCTGCACCATGTAGTTGGCAAAGGTGATGGCAATGATGGCCTGGCTGGTAGGCTCGATGATGAGCAGGGAGGTCCAGAGGCGGATGAAGGCAAGGAGTCCCCCGAAAGCCTCGAGGATGTAGGCATAGCTGGCCCCAGACTTCTTAATGGTGGTGCCCAGTTCCGCGTAACAAAGGGCCCCAAAGACGGAGAATATGCCCCCAACAGCCCAGATGACCAGGGAGAGGCCAAAGGAGGCACTGTACATAAGCACGCCCTTGGGGGACACAAAGATGCCCGAGCCAATCATGTTCCCCACAATCAGGCACACGCCGTTCAGCAGCGAGATCTCCTTCTTCAGCTTCACCTGCTCCGGCCCTGCCTGGGCCTCTTCCTCCAAAGGGGAGGCGTCCCCCAAGTGCTGGGAGGCCACTTCATACTTTACACCGTCAACCATGGCGGAGGCGGAGAAGAAAGACTTCACCAGCTTCTTGGCATCGCCCTCTAAGGGAGAGCGAGGACCATATACATCAGGTGGTTGGCAAGTCCCCAGAACACTCCCCCCTAGGGGCCGGTAGGGGCGACCGCCCCACCCACATGGCACAGCCCTCTCTCTTGCTTCCCACCTCCCATTCACTTCTCATGCTGGCTCCGGCTCATCAAAACCACCCCAACTTGAATTTTTAAGAAAAGGCACTCACTCCCCAGAGAGAAAGCATCTGTCTCTCATCGTGAGGCTGGTGCTGCCTACCTGATTTACAAAATAGAAAACTAAATCCTGGTTCTATCTGAGCCTGCTGTGATAAGAGACAGGAATTAGGGCAATTGTCTGGCAGTTACCAGGTGTAACCACAGTGATTTGTGCCGGCGTTTTTCAGTCAGACCTCAAAAAAGTCTGTCTTGCCTCCAATTTCAGACTCACCTGTCACCTGTGCTGAGATGCAACATGAAAAACCAACCTTTCAAACAAATAATCTGTAGGTTCTCCTGACAACAGTGCTCTTTTCCCTCAAGGACTCTGGCAAACGTAAAGGCTTCAGAGATTTCTTGCTGGAAACCCACAACCATCCCCCTGCTTAGGTGAAGTCTTCAGCACTAGCAAAGCCCCAGCAGCCTCACCCCACCCTGAAAGACAGGCTATTCTCTTCTTTTCCTTGCTTTTCCTTTCCCAGATACCCTTCCCGACCCTTAGTATTCCAGGTCCCCTGCCGTCAAAACATCAGAATAATTGCAACACCCAAATAGTGTGAATGAGAGAAGGGTGATCCAAATGTACAGCCCAACTTAGAAATGACTGGAGTCAACTGATGACCACTCCTCACTGAGGAGCGGTTGCTGGAGATACAGCACCGACCCTGGGCACAGCAGAGCGGGAGACAGCTGAGAGAAAGACAGGCGAGGCTGGCCAAGCAAGTGGAGAGACACTGGGGCTAGAGGCACTGGGGAGAGGAAGTGATTGGACACTGCACAGCAGCAAAGAGGGGTGGGGGCAAGTGAGTGGGGCTGAAGGAGAAAGTGGGAAGCACTCACTACCTGGCCAGAGGTGTAAGCAGGTTCCTGTGGAGACAGCAGCCAGTGGAGGTCAGGAGCTGCGCTCTGACCACTCCTCCTTTCTCAGCCAGCAGTGAAAGGAATGGCCAGTCAAGGGCTTATGGATTTAAGTTGAATCAAGAAGTCAAGAAGGGCGGAGGGGGTGAGGGCGGGGAGAGGAGTATTAAGCAACTCTCTGCGTCCAAGGTCCACTGGCCCCTCAGCCCTGCAAAAAGGGCAGCTAGGAAGAGCTCTGGGCTCAGCACTTTTCTGAGATAAGAAGGCGCTCCCTCAGGAATCTCCTTTGACAAGGGACAGAACAAAGGACTGCCAGCTGGGCATGGCTCTGAAGGCCTGAGGAAATTGTCCCCTAGCAAATAAGCCCTGATGAGGACTGGGCAGTGGTTGAGAAAGAATGCACAGCCCTTTCTCCTAGTTGTCCAGGCCTCACCCTAGCCCACTTCTCTCTCATCCCAAACCGGAAAGGCAGGAGGATTGCACAATGTGACAATCCTTGTCAGCTTGTTCACAGGCTGAGATTAGAGGAAGTGTGAATACAATTCCTGCACCTCGTGATTGGCTTGATTGGCTGGCCTAAGAGAACTCGACACACTTCCCCACAGAGAGTGAGAAGTGGCTGCCCCTAAACTTGGGCCATTACCCTAAGGCTGAGCCTTAAGCTACTTCCAAGGAAACAAGGTCAAGAAATTATACTCAAACCTCTAGTTGCATCCCCTTCCCCTTACGTGCCCTTTCCTCCTCAAGAAAACATACCAGGATCTTTGGGTAAGCATAAATCCTATAAACACCTTCCCCAAATACAACTCCAATTTCGTAAACATATGGGTAAATAAGATTTCACTGAGCTACCCTGAACATAACACCCAGAACAGAAAGAAAAAGTTGAGTATTTTTTGAAAATCATAGATTATTCTACTTTATAGTCTACTTAAATCTGGTATTTTGGGGCTCTTTTACCAAAAGAAATACACTCTATCCATTCTGAAATGCAACTATCTGTCCTTTTTCACAACTTTTCTAAACAGCCCTCTTTGGTTATTCTACAACCAGAGAATGAAGATCTAAAAATCCAAGGGGGCCTTATCTTTACCCTACACCCTTCCATCCTAGCCCCTTAAACTTTTTTTTAAACCAAGAGAGGTATCCAGATGTTAGCCTCCCCAGAGATCATGCTTCTCCCAAGCCACACTCACAAATATCTGAAATCTGTGGATGAAAAAAAAATGGATTCTATGCAAAGTAACCTCACTGGATAATCTGATCATAAATTCCCAACTGGGCAGGTCATGATAGGCAGTCACATCCCAGACACATAACTTCTTTACTAAAAAGCTTATCTTTGGCTTAAGCAAGCCCTGTCCATTGTTTCTGTGCATCTAAGTTAACAAACCTTTGAAATGCCCCTCCTTCTAGTATGTGACCTCCCTTTCAGGGCCCTCCTTCTAAGACATGACCACCCTCAAGAGAGCACTTAACCTTAACCTGTAATCTGACCCCACCTTGCTTTTTCCCACCTTCATGTAATCTTCCTTACATTCCCTCCTTAATTTCAAGTGCATAAAAGAAACTATACAACTGTTAGTCTTGGGAGCGCTTGAGAACTTGCTCCCCTGGCATATGTTATCAGTTTGGCTCAAGTAAACTCATAAAAATTCTCTACAGGTTTGGACATTTCTTAAAGTCCACAAATCTGTCCAGAGGAGACTGTCCTTTTCTCCCAGGTGCCCCTTAATTACTCTTATAATAATAGCTGTCATTTATTGAGCACTCACCAGGGCCAAACACACCAAGCACCAGAATGCCTTATCTCATTTAGTCTTCCCTGCAGCGCCTTAAGGCAGGCACTAAATCCCATGCCAGGGTGCCAAACTCGTGAGGGTAGGCTACCCAATAGAGCTCAAGCTCTTAATTGGCACTGCGATACCTCCCCAACCTCCCCACCTCCTCCTACCTGGCCAGACTCTAGACCTTCCTCAGACAAGAAAGCCCATCAAATGTCTCCCTAAATGAATTATCTGGGGGAGGTAGTGATTAAATTAAAAAGAAAGCTCTGCCCTTCTTCAGCCCAAGCCCTAGACCTTCCAACAAAGCCCATCCATCTCCTTCCTGGCTGGTCCTCCCCTTTCTCATCTCTTCACAGGCGATTACAAGTCCTCTTGGCAGCACTGCCCTTGCTAGGGTGCCCACTTCTAAAGCAAACAAGGCACATGGAAATACATAATCATGCCTGCCCTTTTAAGACCAAATTCACTGGCACCAGGGGGTGGGCTTGTGTCCTAATGGGATGTTAAAAAAAAAAAAAAAAAAGGAATGAAGGAGGGACAAAGGAAGGAGAGAATGTGAGGGAAAGTGGGCAGAGAAGCTTTTCGGGTTTAGTTCCTGGCTAGTGGGATCCGAAAAGTGAAGTCCTCCTCTTAGAAGCCCAGCAAACAGCATACCCTAGTGGCCTCACCTGGAATGCTACCCGTCACTGGCCCACACAGACTGGGTAGGGGTGGCTAGCCTTCACAGAAAATATGCCCCCTCTTTTCTCAACCACTGCCTAGCACCAGAGCAGTGGGTAGAAAGGCGCCATCTTTGGCAGCTCATATTCTTCCCTGAGACCCTGGTTCACAGGGTATGGCTTCCACCAGTTAGGCAGCCAGGGACTGGCAGGACCTCTCCTAAAGGGCTCTTCCACACCAGGCTTTACAGAACTTTGCAGATTCTGGAACCCCATGAGATAATGGTGATCCTGATACGCAGCACCCCTTGTCTTCTTCTCCTGTCTGAAGTGCATTTAGGACCAAGTGGAGATTACAGGACAACACACTCATCCTACAAGCCCGTGGGAGAAGTTGCAGATTCAGGGACTCAGGAAACGCAGGCAGCAGGGCCCCCAGCATGCAGTGCCTGGCACAGCAGCCAGTGGAGCCCCTTGCCCTGGCCCAACCCATGAATGGCAACACCAAAACACCCTTCCTCCAGGAACCAGAGCACAGCTCAGGGTCTTGGCTTCTCAGTCAAACTCAGGGAGCTAAATGTGAGCAGAGACTTTCTCCCGCAAAGACCCCATGCCCTGCCTTCCTAGCTCCAACTGGTCTGTGTTGCCTCCTCTAACAAGAGAAACAGAAAATAGATACACTGTGGTACAGCTGGATTGCCCCATCACCCAAGCTGAAAGCTCAGCTCCTCCCTCCCCAGTTTTCCATTTGTTTTTCTATATTCCACTGAGGCTACGACAGTCCCATAAAAAAAAAAAAAAAAAAAAAAGTGAAACAAGAAATTGTTTACGTCTGTGGCCAGGGCTTCCATTAATGTAGGGCTGACGTCTCTGGGCAGAGGGCTCTGCCTAGGGAGGGTCAGAGCTGGGACCAGGAAACAAGAGGCTCTTGAGTGTCCCCCACTCAGTCCATCTTCAGGGCTCTCACTCCATCCTCCTGCACTTCCCCTCTCACCCGTCGCCCCCAGTCTCCCACCTCTTACCTGTCCCGTGACCTTCGGGCAGGTGCGAGGAGGAGGGGCCCCCAGCACAGGGGCTCAGGGGAGGGCAAGGTGCTAGGAAGGGGCGCCAGGGTATGGCTGGAGCTGCAGCAGCTGTTGACTCTGAGGAGCAGAAAAGGCAGACGGTGCCGGGACAGAAATGAAAACCAGGAAAACATGTGTGTGACTCCGGCCAGCGGCGGCCGCGGGGAGGGGCCAGGGGAATGGGCTGGAGCTGGGACCCACAGGACCCTGCCTCTAGGCTCCTCCTCTTCCCTCAGCCCCCTAACTTCCTTGTCGCCCTACAGTTACTGAGCGCTGACGCTCTCCCAGGGACTTACAGTGCCCTTCTCATGCCCTTTACAACTCCTCCCCCTAATTCCATTTCCTATGCATCTCCCACTCATACTATCATTGGTCCTGCGGAGGGCATAGGACCCATGGTTAGGGCAATAATGGCCCTCTGTGGCCCCACCTCTAGAGTCTCAGTGCCATTTCAGCCCCTACGTAAGGCAATGCATGCCAAGGAATGTCACTTGTGGGGGTACAATGGAGTACACGCCTAAAACTAAACGCTAAGCAAGCCCGCTCATAACTCAGGTCCCCAGGTGGTACAGGTGGTGTGTGTGTTGCCAAGTAAGGCCAGCCAAGGGGGACTGGTAAAGCCCTGGCACAGGGCTACTGAGTTGGCACCATTCCAAAACAAGATTATTCAAATATTTGTTGAATGTTTACTTAGCAAAAGTACGGGAATATAATTTTCCCCTACTATTAGCCTCATTCTTTCTATTCAAAATTAGAACTTATTACATGAATTCATTACATACACTTTCTGAAGCAGACAACTTCTTGGTAGACCTATTAAACTATATAAAATGTAGATACAGCCTGGCCGGGCATGACTCAGCCATTGAGAATCGACCTAGGATCCAGGAAATCATGGTTCATTTTGGGTCAGGGTACATTCCCGGGTTGCGGGCTCCATCCCCAGTTGGGGCCCTGCAGGAGGCAGATGATCAGTGATGATACTCTCATCATTGATGTTTCTATCTCTCTCTCTACCTCTCCCTTCCTCTCTCTGAAATCAATAATGATATATTTTTTAAAATAAATAAAAATAAAATAAAACATAGATACATAAAGAGAAACAATACAAATGTAAAGAATGTGGAAAACCCTTCTTTCAGCATTCACAGCTTATTCGACATGTGAGAATTCATAGTAGAGCAAAACCTTAAGAAGGAAGATTGTAGGAAACCATGTAGCTGGACCTACACCCTCATTTCCATATCAGGAAATGCACAGTGGGGAGGAACTCTAAGTTCATAGTAAAGAATGAGAAACTTTTGTCCAAAATATACATTTCACAAAAGCCCAAATAATTCATGCCTGAAAGTAACTTAAAAGATGTAAAAAATTTAGGAGAGTATGTAATTGAAAATTAATTTTAGAATATTAGAGAATTCACAGTTGAATGTTAATTAATAGTTTTCAGGTATTACTCTAAATCAGAATACTTACTATAAAGAATTTTCCAAAGTTTAAAAAACTAGATAATTATTTCCTAGTGTGCTTCAAAATATCAAGGGGATAGATGTTTGGAGATGTATAATTACTTAGAATGTATCCTATTTTATATTGACAGTATTTGAGATACTTTAAGAAGGAAATATTAATGTGATTCCACTCTCATATTACTTTATACTGCTCTGTTTTTCTTCCTGGTGTGTGAAATTATGGGATTGATTCTTGCTGCCTTAAAGATCTGTGAGCGCTGGTCTATAAGGTGGGTTTCACTCATATCTACTTTTCCATTGAAGATTGTGGACATTGCAATTCACAATGTATGAAGACAATCTCAATGGAGATGTAGTTTGTGGTTGACTTAGAGCTTTGTTGTATGTCACCATGCAGGGCACATTTTACTGCATTAATGTAAGACATAGGGACATTATGTATTTTAACTACTTTTTCCAAATACTCTAAGAAAACTATGATGTCAGTTTATTAAAATCCTGATGTATCTTCATAGTAGTCACAGATAGAAGCAATGAGCATTATTTGATGTGATTGTAAAAAAAAAAAAAATCAGGAATATATGAGAAAGTATAGACAACTCATCCCTAAGTGAATAAAATAATTGCACATCCATATTTGCTAAATTATTAGTATCTATTTTTGAAAAACAAAGCAAGCCCAGCTATGAGATCATTAAATCACAAGTAGAGGAACACTTCTTAAGTAATTGTAATGTGTAATTTTACAAATGGTCACACAAGTGCTTTTTCGTGGCTTTTTAGTCTATATGTGAACTTATTTTCGTTAATAAAGGATAATAATTTTTTTTAATGTAGATTCATCCCTGGACGGTTTTGCTCAGTGGTTAGAGCATCGGCCTATGGACTGAAGAGTTCCAGTTCTATTCTGGACAAGGCACATACTTCAGTTGCAGGCTCAATCCCTGGCCCAGGTTGGGGCATGTGCAGGAGGCAACAAGTGGATGTGTCTTTCTCACATCAAAGTTTCTCTCTCCACCATCCCCCTTCCACTCTCTGGAAAGCAATGGAAAAAATATCCCAGGGTGAGGATAAACAATAAACAAATAAAATGTAGATACAGCCGTGGCCAGTGTGGCTCAGTTGGTTGGGCGTCATCCTGTGCACCCAAAGGTTGCCAGTTCAGTTCCTGGTCAGGGCACATGCCTGAGTTGTGGGTTTGATACCCAGTGGGGGGCATGTAGGAGGCAGCCCATCCAAGTTGTGCTCTCACATAGGTGTTTCTCTCTCTCTCCCGCTCCCTTCCTCTTTCTCTAAAAATCAATTTTAAAATATTTTTTTAAATGTAGATACAGCATAAATCTCAGGGAGTGGCACTTCACAGTGTATTGTGCATTTTCAGAATTCCAGCTGTGACTGCTGCCTTTAGGCAACTAAAATCTGGTCACAGGGCTACACCGTGCAACTTATACCTGTTCCTGCACGTTGCAAAATTACTCCGGAGACAGGTTGTCCAGGTAAGCAGTTGTTAAGGATCTCTCAGTGGATGGGAGCCAACTTGTAGTTTACCAAGAGACATAGACAGAAATCAGAGTTCACTGGCACCAAATGTCTGAATTACTCCAAGAATAATTTAGTGTCCTTTTAGACCCAGGCTGCTGCCTGGCTGGCCTGCCCCTTAATCCTACTCTGGGGTCCGACCCAAGTTGTAAATGAGGGAAGTCCTAGGAAGTCTAAAGCTGCCCCTGGCTCTGGCCCCTGCTCTCTCACTCTACTCCAGCCACACTGGCTTCCTTGCTGCTACCACACAAGCATGCTCCCAACTAAGAGCTTCTGCAATTGCTGTTTCCTCTTCCTGGAACATTCTTCCTTCATTCACTCCATTCAGGTCTGTACTTAAACACCATCTATTAGAGTCCTTCCCTGAGGAGTCTCTGAAGAAGCAACTTCTCTCTGTCGATCTCTCCATCCCTTCACCACGCTAGACTTTTCTTCAAGGGCACTCACGACCACTCCTGAGTTTGGAGTTCAGAGTTCATTGGTTGTCAACTCCCTCACTACAATGCAAGCAGCACCAGAGCTTTATTCACCCCTCTGCCCCCAGTACAGGACCATCAAGAAATGTTGCCCGGCCGGCCATGGCTCAGCGGTTGAGCGTTGACCTAGGATCCAGGCGATCAGGGTTTGATTCCTGGTGAGGGCACATGCTGGGGTTGTGGGCTCGATCAATGACTCTCTCATCATTGATGTTTCTGTCTCTCTCTCTCCCTCTCCTTTCCTCTCTCTCAAATCAATAAAGATATATTTTAAAATAATAAAGAAATGTTTGCTGGAAGAATAAATGAATGAATGAACAATGCTGTTCGCCTAGACTGATTTCCTAGCTGGCCAGAGCACTGGGAACGCCCTTTGGACTTGCCCTTCAGGCCCACCCGCTGCTGCTCTGGCTTCTAAGCAATGAGTATTTAGAGGTATTGATTCTTTTTTATAGGAATGGGTTGAAAGGAAGGGGAAGGTGTCATTTTCAAGTGTACTGGGAGGCCTAGAATGGTTTGAAAAAGACTTTTTGTTTCATTAATAGGAAAACAAAAACAAAAAGCCCCTCATCTAATGCGCGCTCCGGGATCCGGAAAAACTCTCAGAGCTTGGTCCCACACCCAGGCTCAGGTGACCCCTCTGGATGCAACGAGAGCAAAGTGCGACGGCCACAAAGCGGTGAAAGGGCAGAGGAGGCGAAGGGAGGGGAGCGCTCGGGTCCACGCAAATGCAGCAGGTGGGTCCGAGACGAGAGGAACCGCAGACCCTTAAGCGTGAACTGCCCCCAGACCCCGCGCCCGGCCCGCCCTCAGTCTCTCAGCCCGTCCCCGCAGCCCCCGCCCCTCCTGCACGCCCCCGCCCCTCCTGCACGCCCCCGCCCCTCCTGCACGCCCCCGCCCCGCCCCGCCGGCCCGCCGCCGCTCCCCTCCGCCCCCTGCTCCCCTCTCCCGCGCCCAGCCCCACCTCCCCCGCGCGGCCCCCGCACGTCCACCCCGTCGACTCGCTTTAGTTCCCTCTTTCTCTCGGCCTCCGGTTCCGCGTCTGCGGCCCTAAGATCCCGCCTGCCCTCCATGCCCATCTCAAGGGCTCGGGCTTCCCTGATGTCCCGGTCTAGCTGCGGGGGCCGAGCCGGGCTCTGCCTTGGGGGGCCAGGACCCCACTCCTCCCGGCGTCCCTTCAGTTCCCTCCACCTGGCCAAGCAGCTCTCGCCCCTCCCGGGCGCTAAAACAGGTGGGTGCAGGCGAAGGGCGCAGAGGCCGAGAACCGAGAGACCCCTCCACCCGCCCGCACGCCTTCCCCCGGCGCAGGCACAGCTGCGCCGCCCCTGGGCAGTGACAGTGACGGCGGATACCCCGCGGCGCGTCCTCCGCCCGGGGACGCGCGGCTCCTCTTCCCTCCCTCCCAATCCAGCTCGAGTGGGCGGCCCGACGGGGGTCTGGGCGAGAGCCCCAACCCCTGGCAACCCCGCCTCCAGCCCCGAGGCACTTGGCTGAAATTCGCGAGGGACTCTGGACTGCGAAGTCCCGCGGGGGAGCTGTTGCGTCAGCTCCGAGATCCCTGATTTAGAACCGTGGTCTCCGCCCGGCCCGAAAGGCCGCGGGCAGCGGAGCCGCCGCCAGGAGGCAGCACTTAACAAAAAATGTCCCGGCTGAGGGTGCCCGCGGGACCCGAGTCACCAAAGCCCCTTTCATCCGAAGAGCCTTGGAAGCAGCGCGAACCCAACAATAGAGAAATTTGCTGGGCTCGTTCAAGAAAAGGGACCTGGAAATGCTTCAACATGTTTTAAAGCTAAAAGATAACTGGTAAATAACAGTTTCCTTTTGCATACCTTTTGGACAGTCTCACTTTGGCATTTTTAAGGCCAACATTGCCACTCTGCAGAGACTCACGGAGAGCCACCCACCCTCAAGACCAATCTGGTGGTGGAAAGGCACACAGCTGAAGAGACTTCAACGCTGTCAGACAAGAAAAAGTAATGTAGCCCGAGGTCGTACTGATTTAGCAGAGATTTGACAGCCATGGGAAAAGAAAAGGAGTATGTTAAAATGAATTAGGTAAGTAATAAGAAAATAATATGCAAAGCAATGTATTGTGTGAGTGGGTGGCTTATAGCTGTCAGTTTCCACACTTTTTTGTTTGTTTGTTATTCCTCACCCGAGGGCATTTTTTCCATTGCTTTTTAGAGAGAGTGGGAGGGAGGGAGAGAGAGAGAAACATAGGTGTGGCGTGAGAGAGACAGACAGACGCATCCGTTGTCCCAGCTGGGGCGGGGATCGAAGCTGCAACCCTGTACATCCCCTTCACTGGGAATCAAACCCATGACCCTTCCGTGCCAGCTCTCTAACCACTGAGTCACACCGACCAGGGCAGTCCCCACACTTCTTGCTGAGGGTGACAATGATTGGATCTTGAGCTGTCCTAAGAAGGAAGATAATGAAGGAATCTTGAAATAAGACACTTCCCAAACCTTAGAATTTGGTCCCAAGCATGCAAAAAGGGGAAGAGTATGCAAAATGAGGCGGAATTGGTAACCCAGAGTCAGCTTCACTTCCGCTCTTTCCCCAAATCATCATTATTCATCACAATTGTTAAAAAAGCATTGCACTTGTACAAGTTACTGTATGCAGACCCAACAGAAGGATATTTGAATAAACATATTGAACAAAAACATGAGTGGTTAACATAATGTTAAAGCCAAATACAGGCTATAATGCCCTTGAGAGGCAAGAGAGTTAAAGAGAGGGAAGATATGAAGCTCAGATTCCTGATGCTGCCCTTTGCTCTTAATTCTGGCCTTTGCCAGATGAACTCCAGAGGTTGAGACACATCTAGTTTAGGATGCTGAGCCCCTTTTCTGTGGCTTATGAGTCTGATGAAGTCATTGAGGAGAGCTATCCAAGTGCCAAACCCTCCCTTGCAAGTGTTCCATGAGGTCCCTGAGAATGGTGATGATGTTAGCTGTCAACACTAGTGTTTTCTCTCTCTCTGACTCTCTCACTCTCTCGTTCTCCCTCTCGGTCCCAACATCCTAACTCATATTTCCTGTGGATTGTCCCCCTGCCACATCAAATATCCATGTTGGCCCAGCTGAGTATGGCTCAGTGGTTGAGCATCAACCTAGGATCCCAAAGATCGCAGTTCCATTCCCGGTCAGGGCACATGCCTGGGTTCTGGGCTCCATTCCTGTTGGGAGCGTGCAGGAGGCAGCCAAGCAATGACTCTCTCATCATTGATGTTTCTCTCTCTCTCTCTCTCTCTCTCTCCTCCTCCTCCTCCTCCTCCCCTCCTCTCCCTTCCTTTCTCAAATCAATAAAGATATATATATATATATATATATATATATATATATATATATATATATATATATATCCGTGTCAAAGGCTGAACTTGTCTTCCTTCTAAAGACCTTTCCTCTTCCAGATTTCCCAGTTTTCCTGGTCAAAATTTCCAACCTGCCCCAAAAGTTCTCCAGCTCTAGCTCCTTGATTCCTTCAGCTATTAAATTATTACGCGTTCACTTCTGCATGTGGAGTTCATATGGTACATGCTATTTGTGCACCTTAATGCATGTGCCCTCCCCTTTTTTTTTTATTGTAAATCAATGGTGTGAGCTACTGGAATAGAGGAATGTTGTTGGTTCAGTTCTATAAACATTATAAAGATATAGCATTGGTTGTAGTGCCAGCCTGTCATCTTTCTTGCTAATCTTGAATGTTGACACTGAGGTTATTTTTCCAACCCTTGGCTTCTACTACTTTATTCCCCAACTGTAAACTATGTAATGTTATTCCAGTGCTGTCTGCCTCAGCTGTCTATCTCAGAACCAGCCAAACACACATAGAAGGTGTCACTCAGTCGTTATTACAACTGTAAAACAATAAACCCACAGCCATATTTTGTTCAATTTCCTGATCTCTGAGAACTACAAGCAATCTGTACAATGATTGCTTCCTGGACTGTCTTATCTCCTTTACAGGTTTATTATGAAAATTGTACGAAATCATTTATATAGAAGTGTTTTTGATAAGTGAAAATTAAGTGTATGAATGTAAGATGATAATGGTACTCTATTGTCTTATTTCCCTTGCTTAGTTTTTTGGATCCATCTGGTGGCTTATGGCCAATTTCCTTTTGTTCCCATCCCTTCTTCTGGTTCAGCCCTAGCCTATACTATTCTTATTGTTATCGAAATAGCCTCTTTTACTTCTTAAACTAGGATCCACCCTTCCCCTCTTTCAAAGCACAGCTAGAGGCACCTCCTGTGGAAAAAGTTCCCAGTCTTGCAGAAGGAAATGATAAACGTCCGATAGGCCATGAAAGCACCCCTCAGGTTCCCCCAGTCAGCACGTGTTTGAAAGTGTCTAGCCCAGTACATAGTAATGGCCACTTTTGTAGGAGCTTCACCATTTGTAAGCAGTTTCATTACATTATCATCCTTAAAATGTCTGCACAGCCCTGGCTCGGTAGCTCAGTTGGTTAGAAGGCCTATTGCCATACACCAAGGTTGTGGGATCCATCCCTGGTCACAGCACATACAAGAATCAACCAATGAATGCGTAAGGGGAACAACAAATCACTGTTTCTCTCTCCTTCCCTCTCTCTCGTTAAACAAATCAATTAAATATTTTCTAAATGTTTGCACAAATGTGATATATTAAGCTTTTTTTAAATGAAGAAAGTAAGGATAAGTGACTTACCCAAGGCAAGAAAGTGATTAAAAAAGAAGAAGGAGTCACAGATCTGGATTTGCTACTTACTAGTACCTAGCTCACAAGGTTGTTGCAAAGATTAGTGTGTGGTGCTTGCTAGCTCTTACAAAAATGGAATCAGATCTTAGCTCGGGTACTTCTTCCTTAAGAAAACCTTGACAACCTACTGTAGATCAAAGTTTCCATTATATGCTCACCAACATCACACAGTCCCTTCCCAGCACTTACCTCTGCTTTAATATTACAGTAATGTGTAACTATTTGATTACTGTCTTCTCTCTATAGACTGGAAGCTCTAGCAGAATAATGTCTGTCTTGTTCTCCATAGAATCTCCTGTGCTTAATACGGTGCTTGTCACACAGCTCTTCAGTTTTGTTGGATAACCCTGGCCCGTGTGGCTCAGTAGGTTGGGCATCTTGGGGTGTACCAGGAGGTCGCCGTTCAGTCCCCGTCAGGGCACATGCGATTCGGGTGCGTACAGGAGGCGGCCAGTCCATGTTTCTCGCTCCCTCTCCCTTACTCTCTTAAAAAAAAAAAAATCAATGAAAAAATATTTTAAAAATTATCTTTGTTGGAAAAATGAGTGACAACTGGAACCCAAACTTTCTGATTCACTACAGGTTTGACTCTTAGGCTGGGAAAAATGTTCTGTGATGAGGGAGAAGATAGAATAAGGTAACGTGTATGTGACTAAACTGAGATAAAAGATAAATTTAAAAGAACTGGAGACCCCTGCAGGGAAGTCGTGTAAACAGTTCAAAGGACACGACTTCCACTGAGGACGTAACCACGACTGAGGACGCATAGGATGAACGACCGTTCTGGTTCAAATCTCGGGACCGCACTTTTGTTCTTCCCTTCCGTACAATGACCCAAGATGGCGGGGCCCGTGATTGGAAACGGGGTTCAAGATGGCGGCTTCCTACCTCCCCCGGAGCGTCGCGCGTGACCACGCCCACTTCCGGTTCCTCGGCTCAGCATGGCTGCGTTAGGGTTAGGTAGTCTGCTCCTGGGTAAGTGGGTTGCAGGGTCCGTAGGCTCGGGAGCCCGCGAAGGCGGGCCTGGGACCCCTGAGTGGCAGCACGACCTCTGTCCCAACTCTGCCGTGTTTTCCCAGCAGGTGTCCGGAGGCTGCACGGCAGCGCGGCGGCTCGGGCGGGTAGCCAGTGGAGACTCCAGTGAGTGTCGGCTTGGGGGAGGCCGGGGGGCCAGAAGCTGTGCTGAGTCCTAACCGGACTTTTTTCTCCACCCAGGCAGGGCATGGCTGCCAATCCCTCCGGCTACGGGCCCCTGACGGAGCTCCCAGACTGGTCTTACGCGGGTGAGCGCTGATCTGACCGTTAACTCTCCTTCGGAGAATTTCACCCAGAGAGAACGCCCCTGGGGAGAGCGCAGGGGCTGGGGTGGCGGTGTCAGGGTTGGGGGGTGTCTGAGTGAACAATGTGTTGAACTTTATAGGGGGAAGAATCCCTATTGTTTACTTTGTAAATTAAACTACGCCTATGGAAAATAAAGCTATTCAAGATCTTTTTGGCTTGTGCAGATAAGGAGAAGACAATTCTGACTTGGGGAGCGCCCCCCGGGAGGGGTAGTAAAGATTTCTGTTTCCCAAAGGGGGGCGTGGTTTTTAGAAAGTTAGGAAGAACCGCCCGTCTGTGTGGTGAGCATATTATTGAGAATTTGGTACCAAATGCAGGGAGAGCTCTTGGAAAGGCTGCCTAAATGAGCATCTCAGAGAGAGGAGTAGAAAAGTGGGGATTGAGGATGGTGGCCGCCCTTCAGGAAAGTCTCTTCCCTTTACTTTAAAAACAAACAAACAAAAGAAATATTAGCCCTAGGAGGGAGGACCTTAGAAAAATTGAAGCCACTCGTCCCCTATGGGACTCCACTTTACAGGTGGGAAAATTGAGGCCTACAAAAGTGAATTAATTGCCTGTGGTCGCCTACTAGGTAATAGCAAAGCCAGGACTAGAACTGGGGGCAGAGGCCAGGCCCCCTTCAACATCACAGAGACCTAGGTATTAATACCCTATTGGGTTTTAAAAGAGTATGATCCAGCTTAATCAGAGACTTGGTGCATGAGGAGGATGGTGAACATTTTTCCTACTTGTTATTTACCATAGGAAGGCTAGGATCTCCTGGAAGTAGTATGGAATATTGGAAAGACTCTGGAATTGATTCTTAATCCACACTTCTCTACTTACTAACTTTGTGGGTCTAGGACAAGTTACTTAATTGTATCTCTCAGTTTCCACACCTGTAAAAAAATACCTATCTCATATGGTCCTCATAACGATAAAATGAATCGACCAATGTAAACACCAGGCATACACAATTTTGGTTCCCTTTATTGATAAGTTATATCTCTTACCTATCTTGCTTTCAAATATTTGGGCAGAATTTTCACTATGTTTCTTTGTTGAAAGTGCCCTTTCTCTTCAGCTTCATTATAAACTATTTAAGATACTGCATCTTTTTAGTAAGTCTGCAGATATTTATGAAATTTTTATCATGTGCATATGTGCCTACACAACAGTGAAAGCTTAGTGATACAGTCCCTGATTCCAAGGAACTTAAAGTCTATCTGGGAAAACAAAGCATGGACATTTTAAAAATTAAATGGTAATACTTCAGTGTTCTGCTCCTTTCCAAAAGGATTTGAGATGGCTATATAAGGTTAAAAACAATAGTACAATTGCCCGGCTGGGCGTGTCTCAACAGTTGAGCATCGACCCAGGATCCAGGGGATCAGGATTCGATTCCTGGTCAGGGCATATGCCCAGGCTGTGGGCTTGATGCCCAGTCAGGGGCATGCAGGAGGCAGCCGATCAATGACTCTCTCATCATTGATGTTTCTATCCCTCTCCTTTCCTCTCTATGAAATCAATAAAGATATATTTAAAACAAAAACCAATAGTACAATAAATGTCCCAAGGCAAATAGATGAATGTTATATAATTGATATGTACTTCTTTCAGAAGAGAGGATTGAAGGTGTTAGAGAAGAGGTTCTTGGACAGGTAGGCCTTGAGGTGGGCCTAAGGATGATAATTTGGCTAGAAGGAAAGGCAACAGGTGTTTGTCTCGGTATGGAGTTGGGTGGAATTTAGCAAAGACTGGTAGTGCATTTGCTTGAGTGGAGGGTTTCTGAAGATAAAACAGGCGATTCAGCATTGCAAAGAACCTTGAATTCCAAGCTAATGAGGGGTAAGTGAAATAAGAACATGCCTGGGAGCTTATTCTTTGTGGTTCTGGCATACTTCACCCTTGAGGATGAGGGACATGTTTTAGGGTGTGAAATAGAAAAGAGGAGCTAGAAATTGGTTTTTCCCTCATTTCTGTCAATGCTTTCACAAGGTGCTACAGGTCATTTGCCTTTTCTCTCACTTCTATCTACAGATGGGCGCCCTGCTCCTCCAATGAAAGGCCAGCTTCGAAGACAAGCCCAAAGGGAGAAGTTTGCAGTGAGTGGCTAGAGACCCAGCCAGGGCAACCTGCATGTAATCTGAAGGAGAAAGTTTAAATCGTAATTTGTCTTGAGCTGTGTTGACACCTAAGCTAACATGTATCCTTCACACTAAGGTTTTAAGAGCCAAAGGTTTTTTGTTGTTGTCTTTAATATGTCTTTAGAGAGAGGAAGGGAAGAGAGGGAGAGAGACAGATAGAAACATCAATGATGAGAGAGTCATTGATCCACTGCCTCCTGCACGCCCCACACTTGGGATGGAGCCTGCATAGGTCATTGCTCAACCCCTGAGCCACGCCCGCCAGGCAAGAGCCAAAGGTTTTAACAGTACTGTGAGCAGGAAGGGATAGAGTGGGGTACTCCTGGGCAGGAACCAGTAGTCACATTCTGCCACACATTTTGCTGTCTTCCTCCTGCTTCCCAGCCCAGGACCTGGTCCCACCCCTTCCCGTCAGCAGTGTCATTTTCCAGCTGAAACCTCTGACTTTGATCTGTGAGGGAAAGGATGTATGGTGCAGAGCTCAAGCCCCAGATGTTATTCACACTGTTTTCCTGTCTGTTTCAGAGACGAGTTGTATTACTGTCACAGGAAATGGATGCTGGATTACAGACATGGCAACTCAGGCAGCAGGAGAAGTTGCAAGAAGAAGAAAGGAAGAAGAAAAATGCTCTTAAACCTAAAGGGGCTGCTCTTCAGAACTCAATACCAAGTCAATAAAAAGCAGTTCCTGTTTCCCTTTCCCAGCCTCTCTCTGGCTTTCTTTTCTATCACCTAGATGCCTCATCCCAGCCATTTTTTTGTTCCCTATCTATCTTCAGAGCAAAAGAGCTTGGACACCAGGCTATAAGAGCATTGCCCGGAAGGGTTGGCTCCATGTCCTCACCCCTGGCTCCCTTCCAGTTCAGGGAAATCTTGCTCTGGGATATTTACTCCGTCCTTTGCAGGTCATAGGACTGACCCAACTATGAGCAGTTACTGCTCTGCAAACATGAAAAAGGGGCAGCAGTTTTCTTGGTCTTAGCCACCATTCAAGCCTTGAAAAGCCTATACACAGCTTAATCTGCATACAGGTACACATTTAAAAATGTTTTGATGAAAAAGACTTTCCAGCTGAGGTCCATTTCTTGGCAAGCAACTGGTATCAGTTTTTCTAAACCAGATACATGGCCCAAGACGATACCCCCATTGGGAAGGCTGACATGGGAAGAACCACACTTGGGTGTTGCATGTTCAAAAGATTTGGATCTTGAGGTTTCCATGGTTCTGATTGAATTCCAGAGATTGGTTGGAGAGAGGGCTGCCCTCCTGACCCCAACTTGTGTGGGGAGCCCTGGAGGTACTCAGCTCCCAAACAGTCACTGTGGGGTAGGTATTTCCCATATGTCTCTCACAAATCTCTTAGCTGTCCCCCAAGACCCAGGGAAACCTTTCCTTTTGTTTAATGTTTTTATTAATTTTTAGAGAGAGAAACATCAATGACAGAGAAACATGGATCAGCTGCCTCCTGCACGCCCCCTACCAGGGATTGAGAACGTAACCCCAGTATGTCCTGACTAGGAGGAGAACCAGCCACCTCTTGGTGCATGGGACAACTCTCAACCAGCTGAGCCACACCGGCTGGGCAAACCTTTCATTTTATTGATCAAGGCTCCTCTCATGGTTTCTGTGTGGAAAGGACCTTTGCTCCCATTATAATATACAACTCTGGACTTTTTTTCCATTTTCATGTCACAAACTTGTGTTAGTTCCTGGATCTCTAGGATTTCTGGAGCTTCCTACCTGACCTAATTTCTGTCCAGCCTTGGAGTTATTCCTTACTTTGCTTTCTTTCCCTCCTTCCCCCCAATACCACCTCCTTCTCTCACTGACCAATATAATTCTTGGATCTTAAATTTTGCTGATGGTCAAGTTTTCTGTCTCCCACACTTTTCCTGCTTGTTGGTGTGCTTCTCCAGATCTAGTTCTCAACCTCTTATCTGTCTCCCTTTCTCAGTCAGCTTTAGCCTGCCCTCCCCCTTCCTTGCATACCTCCACCTTTTGTTCTCAGAGACTAGCCAAGTCCTTGAAGGAGATTTTACCCTTGAAGTAACTGCCTCCTTTTCCAGTGTAGGGAACTACACCCTAAAGTCCCAACTTCCAATCTCTCTTTTAACACATCAAATTCGATTTGCTTTTTCCCAGATTCCATGGCCTTGCACCCCTTTCCTCCCCAGCCACTTCTAATTTAAGGAGCAGCAAGATTGCAAGTTCCATAATAAAGGGAGCGCGTTTGTTCTTCTGTAAGGATGCCCTCCCAGATCCAGTGTGGTGGTGGGGTTTGATGGGTAGTTGGATTTTGTTGTTCGTTTGTTTGTTTATTCTGCAACGGGACAGAGATGATTGTCAAGAATAAGAGACAGATTTAATTTGGTTTAGTCACAGGTCCCAACAGACAACTCCGGTCTCAGGACATGGAAGACCCCCCGCCACCACCCCAGACTCTGAACTTGTTTGCCCCAGCCACTGAGCCTCCCAGTACTTCCCACTCTGAGGTGAGACAAACGCTGAATACCAGAGGAATCAAGCCATCCAAAATGTGCTTAGGGGGAGAAAATCTCCCACATCCCGTCCCCTGGGTCCCCCCACAGTCCCCTGCTCTCGGCTGTGGCTTCAACCCCTGGAGATGGCAGCCTTCACCACAGAAAGGCAACTTAGGTTTGGTTTTTGTGTGTGTGCTTTTTTTTACCGGGCTCTTGGCTGTAATTGGATTCAGGCAGAAACAACCACGTCCGCACCGGGAAAGGAGGGCATTGGGGCGGGGGCGGAGGCGAGGCCATGGGAGAAGGGAGGGACCAGAGGGAGAGAGCGAGAGGGACTGCGCTCCAGTTCGCCGACTAAGCAGAAGAAAGATCAAAAACCGGAGTAGAGGGGAAGAGCAAACAGGCGCTTTCAAGA
Organism: Miniopterus schreibersii; assembly: GCF_964146895.1. Taxonomy (NCBI): domain Eukaryota; kingdom Metazoa; phylum Chordata; class Mammalia; order Chiroptera; family Miniopteridae; genus Miniopterus; species Miniopterus schreibersii. The sequence goes on along the minus strand of NC_138101.1, from coordinate 134,247,114 downwards.
ACAGTTGCCTCATCTCCAGTCGGTCAGCGCTCTAGGAATCCAAACTCAGTGCCTCCCGAAGACAAAGGAGCCCGAGGGCGCGGCGGCGCGACCGCAGGGCTTGGGCGCCGCCGCGGAGCCGCACGGCCGGTCAGCCCGCACGGTCGCGGACCATGTCTCCTGCCCCACTGCCCGCCCGCAGTCTGCTGCTCCCCCTGCTCGCGCTCGTCGCCCTCAGCTCGGCCCAAAGCAGCTTCAGCCCCGAAGTAAGTGAGCTCCTGCAGCCCTGCCCGGGTCGTGCTACCGAGGAGGCTAGCGCGGGGGTCTCCAAGGGGCCAGCCCCAGTGGGAGCGGAGGGCTCTCGAGGTCTCGGCTGCTCCGGCCTGCAAGATCCCCTCCTTTTCCTTTCCCTCCTCATCCAGACTTCCAAGTCGATCCAACTTTTGCCTCCTCCACCCCACCCGCGCGCCGCCTCCTTTCCCACTCCTTTCCTTGGAAGAACTTTACAGCCAGACCCACTCCCCACCCTCACCAATTCCCCTGGGCTCAGAGCTCAGCTCTTGAACCAGTTGGCAGCCTTAAAATATTTGGACTCCGCTCAGACCCCGCGCAGTCTTGGTTCTTGTCATGTGCGAGGGTTTGTTGTTTCTTCAACTTTCCAGCTCTCCCGCGCTCTCCCGCCCGCGCTCGCCAGCGCCCGGCGCCCGGGGAGGGCTCTGGAGGACCGCGGCCCCGGCCCCCCGCGCTGCAGCCGCTGCCCTCCGCCCGCGCATCTGCGCCCAGGTGGGGTCGCAAGTGGACTGCGGAGAGGCCCTTGCCCCCCTCCGCCCCCGGCTCCCCGGGAGGAGCCGTCTGGGTGCAGGCCCCTGAGCCCTGGCGTCGAGGGTCGCAGCGCTGGCGCCCTGGCCGCCTCTGCGGACACACAAAGCTCTCCTTGTGAGCGGGGGCTCGGCCGGGCCGCCGCCTCCTCCCCGGCCCCCTCCCCCGTCGGCGCCTTTAGGCCCTTTTTGTCGTTCTTGTTAATTGTTTTTCTGCGTTAATTGCTTGGAGACTGGGGATGTCGCACGAGGGAGTGGGGAGAGGGCCTGGGCTCGCGCGCCTGCACAGGTCTCCACTGACTCCGGCGCCCCCCACCCATTTGCCCACCCGTCCGAGAGGAAGTCGCGTGGGAGTTGTCTGAGGAGGTTTTTCTTCTCTCTCTCTTTTATTTTGGGGTGAAGGTGGGAGACAGATTTGATCAGCTTCTTATTTTGGGACATCCCAACCCACTCAGCTCTGCCTGGGTGCCTGGGTGCGGTCTGGAGGGGCGAGGACGAGCCCGAGAGGGGGGAGGGGATCTGGACTTGGCTTCCTTCGACCCCGTGGGCGCCCTGGTTCCACCCCTAGAGGAAACATCTCCAGAAAGAGCACACTGGCTGCCCTGAAGGGATCTGAGGCTGAAAGGAAAAGGGTGGCCCTAGGAATGGGGGTGACCAGGAAGTGTGAAAATCTGCCCTGTGGCTAATCTTGGCATTGGCCAGGAGGAGGAGGCATCCTCTTTCCAGGCGTGGAGTCTTCATTTGAGGCCCAAAAGGAGAGCTCCCAACAAAAGGAGCCAGGGCATCTTAGGGGTAGCCCACTGCCAACATCGCCTGCCCTGCCTTCCTCCTTCCCCTGTCCCATTAGGCCTCCTAAAGGAGGGGCAGCAGCCTTCCCTCTGCTTTAAGTGGGTCATGGGCAGTCCCAGTGCCAGAACTACCATTTGTTTTTGGGCCATGGAGGGGTGGGAGGCAGAAGGAGGAAGGAGCAGGCCCAGATCCCATCAAGGGCCTGCTGGAGAGCCAGAGATCCCGCTCCCCCCCCCCAACACAGGCAACCTGGACTCCTAGGCCAAAGGTGGGACCAGATCCTTTGACTTTCCCCTAAGGCAGATTTTCACTTGGCCTGCTTGCTGAGGCACACTGCTGTACTGCAAGAATTTTAAAACGTGCAATACCTGACTATTTAGTCAGGGGCATTGACCTCTTTTGCCTTCAGTTGTCTAAAAAATGACATCAGCCAACACAGTAATGCCGTCTGGTGTGAATGAATCAAAATCATACCTATTTTTTTTGTCAGATCGGCAAAAAATATAACTTTTTTTTTGGTGTGCCACAGAACTTGAGTAATTAGTTTATGTGCCATGAGATGAAAAGGTTGAAAATCACTGCCTGAGGGGAATACCTTGCACATTCAGTTTTCAAGACAAAGCCAACCGAGTTCTTTGACCCAACATAGTTGCTCCCTCTCCAGGCCAATGTAAGGGAAAAGCTGGGGTGGCCTAGGCCTCAGGCAGCCCGGTTCCTCCCACCAGGCCTCCATAGTTCTGCACCAGTTTGAGAACAGCCCTCTCTTCCCCTTGGCCTGTCTGGCACTCAGCCCTCCCCCCCCCCCCAAGCCGCAGACACAAGAGTCCTCTCTTCTGTGGTTCCAACCTCATAGTCTCTGTGGCTCTTGCTTTGCTCAGAGTCTGCCCCTGTGAGGGAAGAAAGCCTAGGCCTGGAGGAGAGGGATTGGGGCACCTCCTTCCCAGGCCTTTCAGTTCTGACTTCAGGGAAGTCCCTTTTTTTTTATTCTTTATTTTTAACTATTGGGTGTGGGGTGGAGGTTTTAAAATTCTTTACACCTGCCTACCTTCCTGAGACTCATCAGGAAGAGGGATTTATCCCAGAGCTCTTGGCTGTGGATTCTCCCCACCTCTGCCACCCACCCACCTGTCATCCTGCCCTAGAATTCCCCTTAGTTTCGCTCCCTGAGGTGTGAGGAAGCCTGACCTCAGTCCTGGCGATCTCCTGCTCTGTGTAAGTCACTCTAATCCTTCCCCAAAGCTGAACTCCTACCAGGGGTCAAAGCCTGGGGTATGTCTACCTCACAGGTGAGGCTAGGGGCAAAGGGAGTTTTCTGCATACTCAGGCATAGGCCACAGCAGGCTTTCTGCAGGCACTAGCTGAGGCATCACCCAGCACAGGTCGGGGCAAGCATACATCTGTTGAAGTGCAGCCAGGCCTGCAGCACCCTGCTTTGCTACTCTCTGGTATACCAGAGGTTAAACTTCTCTCCCTCTTCTACCCTTGAGGTGGGGCTCTCAGAGCAGGGTGGTGCTAGGGTTACTCTGGCCAGGCATGTTGGCTGGGGAAAGGCTGGGTTGTTTACATCTCGGACCTCCATTATCCTTGGGGGATCACTTCCCAAAACCATGCTGTAATTCTTGCCCCTACAGGCTCAGGTCCCCAGTCAGTCAGCTGCTCCTGAATCACCTCTAGCCCCTATGCATGAGCACTGTTTCACCACCAGGGCGTGGGCCTAGAGGTGAAGGGCCACATGGAGATTTATCCTAATAACCTGGGGTGGAGGTTGCAGCACCTAACAACAGCAGCCTCAGCCTCTCTGCACCTTAAGCTCCCATCCCAGGCAACATGCCAACATGCAGCCCCTCTCTGGACTGCTTAAGAAGGCAATGCTGGAGCAGGGACGAGCTGTCTAGGTAGTCTCTCCCTGTAGGAAAATCCAAGTATTTTCATATCCCATATATAACTTGGCTCATTTTACTTTTCAGGCTTTAGGAACACACTCCATTGTTCTTAAAATAAAGGCTGACTTTTTCCTCAATGAAGTTTTCCAGTGCATGTATCTTTCAATCATACACCAAAAACCTAACTTTACTTTAAGGCAATATGCCAGCCTTTATATTATGAACAATTCACAACATACCTGAAATAAAATGCAGTCACCAAGTCTTCACCTCACCACCATCTCCCACTCCCTCTACTGAGATCCTTAAATGGACCATTTGGGTTCCAAGCTCTAGGTCAGATGCTGCTTGGATGGAAACAGTGGCAGGATCCTGGCTCTGGCTGCATCACACCTCTCTCCACCTGCGGAGGCCCCAGCTCCCCCTATCAACAGCCAGCCTCAGCCCTAGCTCCTTTTCTGCCCTCCTTTCTTTAAAAAACTCTCAGCTGTGAGGGTCCTGGAAGCTTGGCATCCCCTCCCATGAGGGCCTCATGCCAGGCCCAAAAGTGGAGCCCCTCAGCCTCTCCCCTCTCCACCCTGAGAAGACATCTGAGAACTCAGTTAAACAACCATGGTTCCCATCAAAACACTATAGCCAAAGTCCAGAGCTGGGGCCCACGCTCCAAGAGGATAAGCCATACTGGGGCCTGAGCCAGAATTCAGGTCCAGCCTTGGAGTTCCTCCAGACCCACTGCCAGAGCCAGGCTGAAGGCTCATTGCCTTTTCTTCATCAAGTGGAGGGTGCATGCCAGGTACCATGAGGAGGTAGAGGCTTCCCTTGGGCCAGGTGGGGATGCCCTAAACCACATCCCTTCCCTACAGGCCTGGCTGCAGCAGTATGGCTACCTGCCCCCTGGGGACCTGCGTACCCACACACAGCGCTTACCTCAGTCACTCTCAGCTGCCATCGCTGCCATGCAGAGGTTCTACGGCCTGCGAGTGACAGGCAAGGCTGATGCAGACACCATGAAGTAAGTGCTAGACCCTGGCAGGGATTCTGCCCAGCACAGACTGACACAAGACTGAGCACCATAGAAGTTGCTACCTGAATGCCTGACCCCTGTCCCTATACCTCATTGCCACATGCTGATCCTGACCCTCTTGTTATTCTTCCTGACCCTCCCCACACTGACCCTGGGGCCTGACAGTCCCCCTGTCTTCTGAAGACCTTTCTCTTTCATACACTATACTGACCCCAGTCTTCACACTTCAACCTACCTCAGGGCCATGAAGCGCCCCCGCTGTGGTGTTCCAGACAAGTTCGGTGCTGAGATCAAGGCCAACGTTCGAAGGAAGCGCTATGCTATCCAGGGCCCCAAATGGCATCATAATGAGATTACTTTCTGGTGAGTCTAACAGGCAAGTGGCCTTTCTCACATTGGGTTACCCTTCCCTATCAGTGTGCTTACAGAGACTCAGAGACATCTTGCCATACTCACCTCTTCCTTGGATGCATCTTTGGGAGTGGGGAGGAAAATGGCTATAACCCTGGAGAGGAGTGTAGCCTGTAAGGGGGAAAGGACACACCCAGGGCCAGCAAGCCAAAGCCTGGGGGTCCCCTGAGTTCTCAGTACTTGAGGCAGAGGCATCTTGAGGTGGCAAAGGTGGCTGAGCAGTTCAGTTAGACCTGGGAGAGTACAGGGAAGGAGAATTTTGTCCCCTGTAATCCTAACATACTCTAATCCTCTCCCCACGTGGCTGAACCTCAGCATCCAGAATTACACCCCCAAGGTAGGCGAGTATGCCACATATGAGGCCATCCGCAAGGCATTCCGCGTGTGGGAGAGTCACACACCGCTGCATTTCCGAGAGGTACCCTATTCCTACATCCTCGAGGGCCATGAGAAGCAGGCTGACATCATGATCTTCTTCGCTGAAGGCTTTCATGGCGACAGCACGCCCTTCGATGGCGAAGGTGGCTTCCTCGCACACGCCTACTTCCCAGGCCCCAACATTGGAGGGGACACCCACTTTGACTCTGCTGAGCCCTGGACTGTCCAAAATGAGGATCTGAATGGTGAGCCCTGGGACTCTTATTCTGGGGAGAGTCATCAATCATTTGTACAGGGTTCTCCTACCTTCTCCCAAAACCGCATACCCCAAAATCTCAGGGCTGCAAGGGACCACAAAGATCTCCAAGTCTGACTTCCAACAAAAGCAGGAATCCGGTTTTGAACTACTTATACGTGGCTCCTTCCCTCACCCAATAATTGACTTCTCAGTCAAAGACTTCAAAGCCTCCACATCACCCACTTTTCCAAACAAATGTCATCCCAGAATAAGCAGGCCCAGATAGGGCCTCAGCTTCCCTTAACACAAGTTTCCTAGGATTGGGATCCAGCCCCAGAGCACTCTCACCTCCTCCAGAAGAGCAGGGTGGCTCTGTGGCTTTTTGAGTGGAAAACGTGGCAGGCAGGCTTAGGTGTGAAACTGATGCCTCTGATGGGGAAGCTGGGAGCCTGAGGGAAGGGACCTAGGCTGCCATCATAACCCTCTCCCTCCCTCCAGGGAATGACATCTTTCTGGTGGCTGTGCATGAGCTGGGCCATGCCCTGGGCCTCGAGCATTCCAATGATCCCTCGGCCATCATGGCACCCTTTTACCAGTGGATGGACACCGAGAACTTCGTGCTGCCTGACGATGACCGCCGGGGCATCCAGCAACTTTATGGCAAGTAATCTCTACCCACACCCACTCCTTTCTCTCTAGAGGTTCCTTGTCTCTGTCTTCCTGGTCTGCATATTTCTTCCCCTCTCCCGTGCCCTACAGTCTCCCCACACCCCTCCGCCTGACTCTGCCTCTGTCTGCTCCCACTTTTGAGTCCACCTTTTCTGCCCTCTCTTAGTTGACTGCTTCACTCTCCCTCCACCCTTTCCGAGAGTGTTGTCTGCCCATATGTATATCCTTTCCTCTCCCTCTGCCACCCAGTCTGAAGTGCTCCTGTGTTCTCTGCCCCAGGGAGTAAGTCAGGCCCCACCAAGATGCCCCCTCAACCCAGGACCACCTCCAGGCCCTCTTTCCCTGATAAGCCCAAAAACCCCACCTATGGGCCCAACATCTGTGATGGGAACTTTGACACTGTGGCTGTGCTTCGAGGGGAGATGTTTGTCTTCAAGGTGAGAGGAAGAAATGGGCTGGTTTGGGGGACAAAAGGGCTCTATGACCAGAAGGCAGGGTGGAAACAGCAGCAGGAGGACTGAAAACTAAAAACGGAGGCAGTGGGGAGCTTTGGGGACTGAGCAGGACTAAGTGACAAGACCTAATGAACTCTCGCCTCGACTGCCTCCAGGAGCGCTGGTTCTGGCGGGTGAGGAATAACCAAGTGATGGATGGCTACCCAATGCCCATCGGCCAGTTCTGGCGGGGCCTGCCTGCGTCCATCAACACTGCCTACGAGAGGAAGGACGGCAAATTTGTCTTCTTCAAAGGTAGCCAGGCCTTAGTTGCTGGGGGCAGGGAATCTCCTTGGATGAGCAGGTTCCACTTGACTCCTGCATAGACCCTAGAACCCAAGTGGGACCTAGATCCTGCCCTTCTGTCTCCTCCCCAGGAGATAAGCACTGGGTGTTTGACGAAGCTTCCCTGGAACCTGGCTACCCCAAGCACATTAAGGAGCTGGGTCGAGGACTGCCTACTGACAGGATTGATGCCGCTCTCTTTTGGATGCCCAATGGAAAGACCTACTTTTTCCGGGGAAACAAGTAAGACCTTAACCCCTTAAACCCAGGCCTCCCTTCTCAGCTACCATTATCAGATTCCCTCATTTCTGGAGGAAGGCCCATTTACCCCTGGGATGTTTCCCTGGAGAAGGAGTTGGCTGAGCCTCTGTTGTTGCCTAGCAATGGGCAGCCTCCATTGGGTGCTGAGTGAGTGGGATGTGACCCGGTCACCATTTCAGACCTGGTCATTTGACGCCTCCTGCCCCCAGCACCATGCCTCCGCTCCAGCAGCCTGGCACTGTCATTAAGGGCTGCTGCTGGCTCCTTACAGCCTAGGCCCTGCCTCCCACCCCCACCTTCCGCAGCTTTCAACTGTAGGCCCTCATTACTCAAAACCCCTGTCCAGAGCCACCCTTACCTTGCTGGTGAATTCAGTCCTGGGTCCTGCTACCCTCTGAGGAAGTGCCCAGTGTCCAACCACTTCCCTTTCTCCTCTCCTCTCCTCTCCACCAGGTACTACCGTTTCAACGAGGAGCTCAGGGCAGTGGACAGCGAGTACCCCCAAAACATCAAGGTCTGGGAAGGAATCCCTGAGTCTCCCAGAGGGTCATTCATGGGCAGCAATGAAGGTGAGAGGGGCATGGGAGGTGTCTGTGAGGGGAGGGATCGGAACAAGTAGTTAGAATGGAGAAGGAAAGATGGAGAATATGGTGGGAAAATAATGACGATGATGATAACACTGGAGCCCTTGCCGTGGGTCAGGCACCAGGCTCAGTGCTTTCCACGTGTCAGACCCCTTGGTCCCCACCACTCCTCCAACCTGGTACTAGAATTACCACTTTTATAACGGAGGGAACTACTGCTTGGAAAGGTTAAGAGATGAACTCAGTGGCCCACACACTGACAGATTTTCCTCCTGCTCTTTTCTCTGGGTCTCCTGGACGCTGCCCCCCCCCCCCCCCCCCCCCCGTGTCTTCTTCGCCACGTGCTTGCTGACCCCTGCAGTTTTCACGTACTTCTACAAGGGGAACAAATACTGGAAATTCAACAACCAGAAGCTGAAAGTAGAGCCAGGCTACCCCAAGTCAGCCCTGAGGGACTGGATGGGCTGCCCCTCGGGGGGCCGGCCGGATGCGGGGACTGAGGAGGAAACGGAAGTGATCATCATCGAAGTGGATGAGGAGGGCAGCGGGGCGGTGAGCGCGGCCGCTGTGGTGCTGCCTGTGCTGCTGCTGCTCCTGGTGCTGGCAGTGGGCCTCGCAGTCTTCTTCTTCAGGCGCCACGGGACCCCCAAGCGACTGCTCTATTGCCAGCGGTCCCTGCTGGACAAGGTCTGACCCCCACCGCTGCCGCCCACTCCTACCATGTGGACTTTGCCTCTGAAGGCCAGTGGCAGCAGATGGTGGTGGGTGGGCTGCTCCCGCCCGTTCCAGACTCCCTCCCCAACACCGCCTCCCTTCTCTGTCCCATGACTGGCCCCTCCCACCCTCAACCCTGGCATCGCTTCTTCCCTAGATGCGTCCCCTGGGGGCTAACAGGGGCCACCCCTTCCAGTCCCTGCCCCTCAGGGGCCCCTGTAGCTTGGTGTATGTCCATCCCCATCTGAATGTCTTGGCTCTGCACTTGAAGGCAGGACCCTCAGACCTCACTGGTAAAGGTCAAATGGGGTCATCTGCTCCTTTTCTATTCCCTGACATACCTTTAACCTCTGAACTCTGACCTCAGGAGGCTCTGGGCACTCCAGCCCCAGCAAGCCCCCAGGTGTACCCAATTGGCAGCCTCCTACCACTCTTTCTGGCTAAAGGGAATCTAACCTTTTGTGGGGGGAGACCCTGAGAGAGTGGGGGTCTCTCACCTTAAGACCTTGGGAGGAAAGCTCAGAGAGGGTCAGTCCTCTCCACAGAGATCTGCCTCTCCCCCACCTACTGCCCCTGAGAACTTCATGGAAGGAGCCTGAGCCATTAAGGAGTAAACTGAGGCTGCAGAAACCCTTGACAGCCCTACCCTCCCAAATGCTAGCCTTGGATGGGGATGTCAAGGTTGGAAGAGCTGAGACTAGGGGGTGCAGCTATCAGGGTGGAGCCATAGGAAGAGACACAATGCAGAGTCCTGGGAGTGAGCCTCAAGGCCACAGAGAAAGAACCATACTCAAATGCAGGCAGCTGGGGCAAGTGCCAGGGGCAGAGCAGTCAGAGGGGACAGGATGGGACCAAAAGAAGGTGCAGCAGGAGTCGATGGCTGGAGGTTGAATAGGCCAGGCCATCAGGGATGCCACAGGGTGGGCTGTGGTACCTGGGGGAAGGCACATTTTACTGGAGCTCTCAGGAAGGGCCTGAGAAAGGCACACCTGCTCCTCCCGGTGCCTTCCCTCTGACCAGACAGCACAGAGGAGAAGGGTGAGGAGCCTGGAGAAAGGAACAGAGATAGCACATCCAGGGACTGGTGACTGGCCTTTAATGAAAGTAGCCACCTAGTTAGGGAGCCGGAAGCTCCCAGCAACAGGCAGTGCCCAGTCAGCTTGCCTCAGCCGGCCTCAGAGAGGGCAAGTGCCTGTGCGTTTCTTGTTTCTCGGTCAGGTTACCACTTCCTGATGCCCCCACCCCTCAGCCCATCCTATCCACGTCCTGCCCCCCCTCACCCCCACCCAGCCTACCCATTGGAAGTCTCCTTCAGCCGCCAAAGGTGGTCATGGTACCGGGGACTTGGGAGAGTGAGAGACCCTTCTGAGAGTGAAAGGAGAGGGACGTCAGGGTGGGGGCATGGGGGGGTGGGGGAAAATGGGGTGAACGGTGCTGGCAGTTCGGCTAAATTTGTCTTGTTTGGGTTTTTTGTTTTGTTTAATGTATATTTTTATTATAATTATTATATATGAATTCCCTTCAAATCGTTCCTTTTTGTTAACAAGGGGCATGGGGAGGGGTGGGGGTGGGGGGCAGAGGCATCCGACCCCAGGAACCTGCAGGGCGGGGCTGGGTCAGTGCCCTCTAAGGACATTTTTTACCTTGTTCAACCTTTCCACAAAGAATAAATGGTGTTTCACATTCCTTGTGTGGCTGCAGTTCTCTCACAGGGTGAATGGGATGTGGCTATGACTGGAATAGAAAAGGGGGGGAGAGCGTGCTCATGAGCAATGCTTTACAGGAGGTGGGGTTTCGCTATTTTTCATCCAGGAGTATGGTTATTCCTGGTAGACAAAGGGATTTAGGGGCCAGAGTTGGGGAGGAGGGCATACTCCATAGGGGCAGGGAATCATTCCACAGAGCCCAGCTCCTCCCTCCCAACCTGGCCTAAGGGGCTACCTTTGAGGCTCAGGGCTACAGAGGCAAGAGGAAGTGGTCAAGCTGAGGCCACTCGGAAAATCTGCCTAAATTGCTTTACCCCCGTCCTGTGATCTGGCCGCAGATCCTGTTTCCTCAAGCCTGTCTGCTGTTGGGAGATTCCCAGGATCACATTCAGCCCCAGGCTCTGTGGCAGGCCTTCCATCCCAGCCCTCAGGATCTAAGCCTCTTCTGGGCCTGGTGCTCAGCTTCTAGGGCAGAGATAACGGGAAAAAGAGGTTGCCCCATGGCCAACTAGGAGCATCCTATCTGATGAAACAGGGATCTCACCCCAATTGCCCAGGAGAGGCAGGATGGTCAGGTTGTAAGGGCAGAACAGAATAGCAAGGCTTTGTTTCCTCTTTCCTTAGAAACTGCTGCCCAGACAGGGTTCCCAGGCTGCCCCCACCCTTCCTCTGAAACCAGCCTGAAGGGAGGAATGGCTCAGTTGCTGAGTCAGCTCAGCTGGAGGGGAGCAGTCCTCTCCTCCTCCCCCCCTTTCCCTTCCTGCCTCAGCCCAGCCCACCCTGGGCTTCAGCCCAGGTCCCCTCCACAGCCTGCCTCCAAGAGCCCTGGCCCCACCTAGGCCAGTCCTTCTATCCAGCTGCTATTCAGGGCTGCTTGGTGTGATTGCTTTGGCAGAAGGGGTACCCCACCTTCCTGCCAGCCAGGAACCCTGACCCTACAGCTGGCCTCCTGTGCCTTTCCTGCCAACAGCTGTTTGACACAGCTTGTGTGTCTCAGTGGAGTTGGACACCACCTTCCTGCCACCCTCACCAGAGGGGATAGGGACCCCTGAGGAGCCGGCAGGAGGAAGTCTGGGGTGTCTGGGGGTGGTGGGGCCCATGTGTGTGGCAAGGAGCTCAAGGATGAGCTCATGGCCCCTTTGTGTTTTTGTGGCCCACATCTGGAGGCAATTACAGATGTTATCCAGTGGGAGTTCTGCAAAACACAGCTGGAACCAGTGGAGGAGCCTGAGGAGGGGAGACTGCCAGAGGGAAGAGGAGGGGGAGCCTAGGGCTCCCGAGGCTAAGTGCGGTTTCCCCATCACGAGGAAATTGTTTGGCCCTGATTCTGGAATCACAAGATGCTCTCTGAAGCCAAGGGGGAGAAATGGGACTGGAGGACCAGAGACAAAGGGGGAAGGGGTGGAAAAGGCTTCGAAAGCAGGGGAAATTGCGGGGTGGAGGCTGCTGATCCCGTGCTGCCCTGGGTCTGAGGAATACAGCCCAGTGAGGTAGTCTGGCTATCCTAGGAAGTGACTTGGTGATGCAGGCCCCAGCTGAGTGAACCACATAATCAGGCTGGGGTGAGAGAAGAACAGAGAGCCCTGTGGCTCCTGAGAGACCTGCAAATGCGCTTTCACTAGCCCTACCCCCTTTGTCCACTGGGCCTGACCCAGTGTCTATGGTTCCAAGTTCCTTTATTCGAAAGCAGCACATGTGAGTTAGAGCAGCCAGGAGGGAGCCAAGGGGAATCTGTGAGGAGGTTTGGGCAGAACCCAGGGAAGCCGGCTCTGAGGAGACTGGACTGGGGGCAAGCGCTGAGGGGAAGCAGTGCTCTGCCCACCACTGCACCCCACGCATTTGGAGGGGGAGCCATGCACTCCCTTGTCATCACCTCTCTTCTCCAGGGCTCTGGCCACCAGCTGGGCCCATGCCTCCAAGGCAGCCAGCCAGGCTGTGGGTCAGCAGGATGGGAAGGGAAGATCTAAGTGGAGCTGAGCGCTCTAGAGGAGAGAGAACTGAGCACAGTCACACACACACACACACACACACACACACACACACACATATCTGGTCAGCTCTACTGGCCTTTCATGGTACCTCCCCAAGGGCCAGTTCTCCCCACAATCTGATGGACTTCCCAGTCCTCTCCCCCTGTATCTCTATTTCCCTTTCCAGCTAAGGAGACGCAGTAAGAAACCAACATTTGCTGAGATCCTCACAATACCCACAAGCACTAACACTGCCTCCATTCTACAGATGATGTTACTGAGGCCCAGATAAGACTTGCTCGAGGTCACAGCTTGTTAGTCCCAAATTAAAACTCAGATCCATCTGATTTTTTTTTCTGTACAGGCAGATTCTGACCATGTCTCTCTCTCTCTTTTTTTTTTAATATATCTTTATTGATTTCATAGAGGGGAAAGGAGAGGGACAGAGAGATAGAAACATCAATGATGAGAGAGTTGTCATTGATCGGCTGCCTCCTGCACGCTCCCACTCCCGCTCCCAACTGCAGATTGAGCCCGCAACCCAGGCATGTGCCCTGAGAGGGAATCAAACCCCGATTGATCACCTGGATCCTGGGTCGACACTCAACCGCTGAGCCACACCCAGCCGGACTTTCTTTTTTTTATTTTTAAATGCTGACCATGTCTCTTGAGTGTCCCTACCTGTGTGGACCCCATTTAGCTGGGTGTCTGTGTGGTAAAGGATCTGTCAACACACACGTGTGTTTGCCCACTGTGCCCTGCAGTGAATCCAGCATCAGCACGGGGTCTGGGAGAGCAGGGGAAAAGGCTCTTCCTCAGGAACCCACTTTGCCAGCAGTCACCTCCCTTCTTTGGGCAGGAACAGGCATTGTGGAGGAAGAAAGGAGGCAGCAAGACTCAGAAGCCAAAGGCACTGAGTAGAACAATGGCAGCCGATAGGGGAGGGATGGGGGTGCTGAATGGCTGTAGCAAGGATTTAGTGGGGAGTGGGGAGAGGGAGGCCTTCAGGGGCAGTTCCCATTCCCCAAAGCCACAAGGAAACCCCAGTCAAGGATGCTCCATTGTCCTACAGTCCCTGTTCCCCCTTCTTACCAACCCCCAAAATCTGAATTCATCTCCTTTAGAAGACCAATTCCTGCACACCTAGCCTGGGGGGGTTCTGCATTCCTCCCTCAGCCAGTCTTGGGAGATGAGACAGGGGAGACCCAGAGACAGCAGGGAGACCTAGAGGCAGCCTGCAAGAAGGTTGGGCAGCAGGGGCCTGAAAGGGAGGCAGGCCTGACTGGCCAAAAGCCACCTTCCAAATGAGCTCACACACATACTTTCCACCCTGGCCCAGGGCCGATGGCTGAGCGCCTTCCAGGCCAGCCTTCCACAGTCAGGCCCAACCCCCTCTGTCCTGCCTTGTCCCTCACCAGTCCTAAACTCAGGGGTTCTACAACAGGCTCGGGCACCCCAGACCAGAGCTGTCACCACATTCCAGGGGAGAAGCTGCTTCTGCTTCCATGCTAAGGCCAGGTCCTCCCAGGGTCCCTTATTCTTCCAAGGGGCCTTTTGTGGTTTAGAGGAGAAGGAAATTAGCTTCCTGCCCCCAAAGACTCACACCTGGGTAGGGAGGGGCAGTAGAGGGGACAGAAGAGGTGTCCACACTGTAGTGAATTGGCGGAAGGACTTCTTTTAAGTGTCTGAAGTAGCTCATTGACTCAGCGACCAGGCCAGGTCTGGGAGCTGCCTCACCATGGGTCACATCCTGCTCACTCACTTGATTTCCTGCTAGGGGCACTCCCCTGATTTGGGGCAAAATGTGGTCATGGGGTCTGGGTGAGGCAAGGCCAGGCTGACCACAAAGAGGAGATGGGGGGAGGGGGACACCGGTGCCTCAGAAGGCCTAAGGGATTCACACACACACACACACACACACACACACACACACACATGCGCAACAGTCTGCAGCTCATTTTGATCCTGCGCCTGTGGTCAAAGACGTCACCCTTTGCACAGCTTCCAGAGACATGTAGCACCAGGCCAGAGAGCAGGATCAATTCCCAAAAATGTTCTCCTTAGCCACTCAGTGCCTGGCTCTGTGCTAGGAGCGTGGTTGCTCTGACCATATGTCCTGGATCCAATAATATCTTCCTGAGGTTCTTCTGTGAGTTAGTATAATCAGACATGACAATTTGTCTCACTTAGAATTCCAAAAATACGGCCACTGCAAGTGATGACACAGCTGGCCATTGCCCTCTAAGGCACTAACAGTATCATTCTGTCAAGGAATGACTACAATTTATAATAATACTGACCTCATCACAGCCACAGGATAAGCATGTACTGTCCTTACTTTTCTTACAGAAGAGTAGGATGGTGCTAGACACACAGAAGTTCCTTAATTTAATGAAAGTTTGTTGACTTGAATTGCCAATAGGAGCTGTGATATATATAAACAAACAGTGGTACTTGTGAATATGTAAGTATTGTATACATATGCACATAGTATTATGCACAATAAGTAGTGAATACATAAGTTAAAAAACCATTGAGCTGTACACTTAAGCTTATTTTATTTCTGTAAACCCTATTTCTGTAACTTTGATGTATATTTCACCTCAACTTTTAAAGGGTTAAAAAAATAAAGGAAAATGCCCTGGCCAGTGTGGCTCAATTGGTTGGGCATTGTCCTGTGCACTGAAAGGTTGCTGGTTCACATGCCCAGGTTGTGGGCCCTTGTGGGGGGAGTGCAGGTGGCACCCGATCCATGTTCCACTCTCACATCAGTGTTTCTCTCTCTCTCTCTCCCTCTCCCTTCTTTTCTCTTTAAAAATCAATTTTTAAAAAAATCTTTAAAAAAATAAATTTTTTAAAAACAAAAATAATCTGAGGTAAAGAGGTTCATAATTCCAGAACCACTACTTTGTCCCTATAGGTCTCCTCCTTATGTGCTGACCCTCTCCACCGGCCTGCCCTTGAACTGGGAGTGGTCAGTACTGGGTTGTGTTGGCCCAGCTCTTCTGAAAATATCAACCCTTTCGATTGCACCCGGAAACCAGCCTGTGCCTGGACCTGGAGAGCCCAGCAGCAGGATCTCTCTTCCCTATACACCTCTAAGCGCCATTCCAGTTGTCCCCAGTCTCTCCTCCACTCTACTGGCCTGTGGTGCAGAGGTTCCCCATCCCATGCCTGCACAAAACTGCATATAAGTTCTGGGTGGAGGAAAGCTGGAAAAGGGGCCCAGAAACCCACCCCTCTCTGGCTGGGAATGCACCCCCTCCGCAGCAGAGACCGGCTGGGCAAGTTTGCAAGGTGGTAGCTCCCCCTTGTGATGGGTACTGGCACTGCAAACCAAGCCGAAAGAAAGAAGCAGAGGCAAAGCCAACGGCCCCACCTCCCACCCGAGGACCACAGACACCGCCAGCCTGTCCCTTCCCCCTTTCCACTTTCCATGTTTCCTCCCAGGACACCTGTACTTAAAGGGGCGGGGCTATGGGTGCGACATGTTGACAAGCCTTAGTTTCCAGCTGCAGAGAGGGAAAAGTCAGAGTTTCCATCTTCAGTCCCCTTGCGGGGGTTGTTGGGCAGCCCTCGAATAACTCCGAGAAGGAAGAGGGGGTTGAGGAGGTATGGGACGGAGGGCCTGGGGGAGGGAGGGACGGAGGGAGGGAGGGAGGGAGGGAGGGAGGGAGGGAGGGAGGGAGGGAGGGAGGGAGGGAGGGAGACACTTTCGAGCCGCCTCTTCAGAGCTCCTCTGAGTTGTCACACTGCCCCCCTGTGGATGCCTCAGACACTGATCACTCCAGGATGCCTGTCCCCTAAGGCCCCTGGGTGGGGGTCCAGGTGGGTCTGTACTCCTGAACCTCGGAATGCTGTGATAGAAATCCCTCTAGCCAAGGCAAGCAGGCCTCTGGAACTCTTTTACCTAAGGATGGGACCTTTCAGTGACACTTCCCTGAGGCCTCTGGAGAACGTGCCCAGGCCTCTTGGGGCGGGGCTGGGGGGGTGGTTCTAACCTTCATGCATCCTCCTAAACTCCTCTCAGGGCCACTTGAATCCCACCCTCATACTTAAAAGGTTCTTAAATTTTGTAGTTTAAAAAAATGCCTATAGGTATTTTGTGAATAGCACGATATTACTGCTTTGAGCTAAAAGTTTCATTTGTTAAATGTAAACATTTAAAATATACCAAGTATTTTCAAAACCATCTTAGTATTTAATTTTGTAATATACCAGAGGCTCAAACAATGGACACGACTGAGGTAGCTCTCACACCTCCAAGGAGTGTCCCCAACCTCACATCTCATTCTCTTCCAAAGCACAAGGAAACCATGTGGTAGGGTCTTCAACTCCCCCACTCTCTTCAAACATAGAGGTTTCCCATCTTGAAAAGCTCTCTCCTGGATACTGCTGTAGTCTTGAATGATTTCCCCAGCTTCTCCCGATTCTATCAAGCCAAGGTTTTTCAAAGGCTGTCTGCATTCCTTTTTCAGTCATTTCTTTTTAACTAAAGAAAGGCTACAGATTGATAAGAAAAACATGACCCAAAAGAATGACTAAAGGGTATTAGTGATTAGGCAAGTCCCATGGCCAACAAATATAAGATGATCAACCCCACTGTAGTCTGGGATATGTGAACTAAAGAAATCAATTCTAATTTGTTTAGTCAGAGTATCAAAGAATATGAGGGCATCTGATGCTGGTGAGAATAATAGGAAAGTAGTACTTTCCAACTTATAAGAATGTGATCTGCTCTCATATCTTTTGCAAGTTACCTGCACCATCTGGGATAATGAAAACTACATACTCCCTCCCTGGCCGGGTGGCTCAGTTGTTTGGAGCGTTGTCTCATGCACCAAAAGGTTGCGGGTGTAATTCCCAGTCAGGGCACATACCTAGGTTGCAGGTTCCATCCCGGTCAGGGTGTGTACAGGAGTCAGCTTGATGTTTCTCTCTCACATCGATGTTTCTCTATATTTGTCCTTTCCTCTCTCTAAAAATCAACAAAAACACATCCCTGGTGAGGATTAAAAACAAACAAACTACATACTCCCTTTGACTATAGCTTCTGACCCAGTAATCCCATTTTAGGAGCTCTACTCTTCAGAAATAGAAGCATAATTATGTACTTCCTTTCACTTTCTTTGGCCTCATGTTACCGTCTAACACAACTTGCTTCCAGAATTTCCCTTTGCCCTTCTCTTCTGGGAAGTTATGCCATCTTGAAATCCATGAGTCCATAGTTGTCAAGGAGCCCTGAAGGCCCAGGACAGGCGGCCCTCTGCACTAACCCTACCTGCGTCCTTAGTTTCTGTACCTCAAGTAGAGAGTAGGCTGACTTTTTTTTTTTTTTAATACTCACCTGAGGATATTTTTTCCATTGCCTTTTCAGAGATAGTGTGGGGGTTGGGGAGAGAGAGAAACATTGATGTGAGAGACACACATCGATTGGTTGCCCCGACCGGGCCAAGCCTGCAACCAAGGTATATGCCCTTGGCCAGAATCGAACCTGGGACCCTTCGGTCCACCAGCCGATGCTCTAACCACTGACCCAAATCAGCTAGGGCCTGACTTTCTTTATTTGCTCCATTAATTCCAGTTTCTGCCCTTCAGACTATACAGAATAAACAAACTCTTGTTTTATACTACAGTTCTTCAAATGTTTGGATCTACTTTCCATGTATTCAATCCCTCATGAAAGTTAAGCTTTTCTTTATGTGAAAAAAGTCTTTCTGGTTCCATAAACAGCTTATCACATGACATGGTTTAGAGACCCCACACCATTCCTATCACCCTCCTCTGGATTAATTCATTTTATCAGTCTTTTAAAACATAGCTTCCAGTTCACAAGAGGCAGTAACACTCAGTTAGAAACAAGGACTCTGGAATGACACCATCTGGGTTTGAATCCAATTTTATGATTACTAGTGGGGTGCCCTTCAGCAAGTTATACATCCTTCCTGAGCTTCAATTTCTTCATCTTTATAATGGGGCTAATAATATAAAGCAGGGGTGAGGAGCCTTTTTTCTGACAAGGGTCATTTGGATATTTATAAATCATTCGAGGGCCATACAAAATTATCAACTTAAAAATTAGCCTGCTAGCCGGCCAGTGTGGCTCAGCAGTTGAGCATCCACCTATGATCCAGGAGATGGAGGTTCATGCCCTTGGCAGGACCTCAGGTACATGCCCAGGTTTCAGGCTCAATCCCCAGCAAGGGACTTGCAGGAGGTAGCCAGATCAATGACTCTCTCTCATCATTGATGTTTCTCTCTCTCTCCCCCCTCACTTCCTCTCTCTGAAATCAATAAAAACATATATTTTAAAAAATTAGCCAACTATATTTGGTCAAACATTTAATTAACTCACCCCTAATGTCATGGTTAGAACTGCTTCTCTTTGGTGAGGGCTTGGCAGGGCCATACCAAATGATTTCGCTGGCTGTATATGGCTCAAGGGCTGGAGGTTCTGCACCCGGGAAGGACAGTTGAGTGGATTAAAAGAGGTAATCCATGTAATGACTATGACTGACAGCCATTGACTAATTGATTCATTCAACAAACATTTATTGAGTACCTAGATGTACCAGACATTGTTTTGGGCACTGAGGAAATACAAGTAAACAAATAGGTCCCCACCCTCATTAAACTTATATTCTTTTTTTCTTTCTTTTTTTTTTTTTAACTTATATTCTTGTGAGAGGAATAGACAGGAAACATGGTAAATGAGTAAAATATATACTATGTTAGATAGTGATAAGAATTTTCCATATCTTTAAATTCTGCATCCTTTTTTATTAAAAATTCCACCTGCAAATTATCATTCTCTTCTCACATTTTTAAAAAATATGTGCTTATCGATTTTTTTTAGAGAGAGAGGAAAAGAAAGGGAGAGAGAGAAACATCAACATCAACATGAATTGACTGCCCGGCTGCCTGTTGCACGCCCCCTGCTGGGGATCAAACCTGAAACCTGGGCATGTGTCCTGACCAGAATGGAACCAGACCTCCTGGTACATAGGCTGACGCTCAACCCTTGAGCCACCGGCCAGGCTTTTCTCACATTTTACTGTAAGCATTCAAGAGAAACCAGGCTGCTTCTTTGACATTTTGCTTAGAAGTTTCTTCAACCAAATATCTCATTTCATTGCTCACAAGTTCTACCTTCCACAAAACACCAGGACTCAAACACAGTTCAGCCAAGTTCTTTGCCACTTGATAATAAGGATTGCCTTTCCTCCAGTTTCCAATACTCCTCAACTCCATCTGAGACCTCCTAGAATAACTTTTACTCTCCCTATTTCTACCAACATTCTATTCTGCTCACTACCATATATTCTCTAAGAAAACTGAAGCTCTCTCTACAGCTCTCTTCTTCTTCTTCTGGACTGTTAAGAATTGCCCTTAACAGTCCATTCATGGCAATGTAGGCTTTCTCTAGCATGCACCTCCAAACTCTTCCAGCCTCTGCCCATTACCCAGTTCCAAAGTCACTTCTACATTTTTAGGTATTTGTTAACAGCAGCACCCTCACTTTGCAGAACCAAGTTTCTGTCTTAATCCGTTCAGACATCTATAAAACAATACTATCGACTGTGTAGCTTATAAACAACAGAAATTTATTGTTTACAGTTCTGAAGGCTGGGAAGTCCAAGTTTATGAGATCAACATGGTCACTTTCTGGTGAGATTTCTCTTCCTGGTTCATAGCCAGTGCCTTCTCGCTGTGACTTCACGTGCAGAAAAAGCTAAGGATCTCTCTGGAGCCTCTTTTATAAGAACTAGTCCCATTCTGAGGGCTCTACCCTCATGACCAAAGCATCTCCCAAAGGCCTACCGCCTAATACTATCATCTTTGGAGATTAGGAAATCAACATTATAATTTGGAGGGACAGTGTTCAAAGGACAGTGCAATATAAATTCAGTATCTGGCATCATTGGTTTTCTTAGCTTTGTGCATGTTAAACCTGATAAACTTTTCACTGATTTTGAGGAGGGGGGACATCAATTTGTTGTTCTACTTATTTATGCATTTATTGGTTGATTCTTGTATGTGCCCTGACTGGGGATCAAACCCTCAACCCTGGCGTATTGGGATGCTGCTCTAACCAACTGAGCTGCCTAATCAGGGCCTAAACCCTTTTTTTAAAAAAATATATTTTATTGATTTCAGAGAGAGGAAGGGAGAGGGAGAGAGAGAGAAACATCAATGATGAGTCATTGATCAGCTGCCTCCTGCACGCCCCCTGCTGGGGATTGAGCCCGCACCCCGGGCATGTGCCCTGACCAGGAATCGAACCTCAGTCTCCGGAACATAGGTCGATGCTCAACCACTGAGCCATGCTGGTCAGGCAAACCTGGTATTTTTTATTGATACAGTATCAAAAACAAATTGAGGGGGACACAAACATTCAGACCATAGAACCTTGGCTCCTGTACATGCTAGTAGTTTGATCTTGTACAAATTATCTAACCTACGACTCAGTTTTCTCAGTTGTAAAACAAGGACAAAAATAATACCTACTTCCTAGAAGTGTGGTGAGGATTAAATGAAATACTATATGTGAAGTACTTAGAGCAGTGCCGAGCATATGATGAGCACTCTATAAAAGTTATCATTTTTAAAACCAAGCACCTGCCCATTTTCCACTGTTTCCACTATTTTTCATAATTCCTCAAAGTGTTCCAAGAACATCTCCATAGGCCCATTCCTAAACGTACTTTATGGTCTAGGATGTGATTTATGTGAGCTTGATCTCTTAAATTCACTAAACAAATTAAAGCTTAAACTCATAAGCACCTTGGTCCTCGCTAATTTCTTCCTCATCTTTTTTTTTGGCTTGAATTCACTTTCAAATATGTCTACCATAGTGCTTAGCACTCAGAAGGCATTCTAATAAACATCTATAGGATGAATGTTTGTTCTACCCTGGTGCAGATTCTTGGTGATGATGATGATTGCTCCCAACAGCATA
This sequence comes from Miniopterus schreibersii, assembly GCF_964146895.1. Taxonomy (NCBI): domain Eukaryota; kingdom Metazoa; phylum Chordata; class Mammalia; order Chiroptera; family Miniopteridae; genus Miniopterus; species Miniopterus schreibersii. The sequence continues at coordinate 134,225,952 of NC_138101.1, read as the reverse complement.
AATCTTGATTTTATTTTCTGCACATTTCTGTTTATTCAGCATCTCAGACCATGGGCTCTCTTCCTCCTTCCCCTGCCCCCCACAAGTCTTCCTGTCTCACCACCATCTGTCCTGCTTCCTTTCCACATTTCTCAACCACCAACATGCTAGCTCCCATGTGTACTCTCCATGGCTTTCTGGCTTTTTAATTTATATATCTGACCTCTCTTTCCAACTAGACTGAAGCTAACGTGAAGTCTTAAGAGTTCCAGGCATCAGCCAAGTACCCAGTATAGAGAACCCAGCCAAACACTCTACTAAAAGCTCCATGATCGCTTTCAGGACTTAATTTTTTTTTTTTAAAGGTTTCATTGATTTCAGAGAGAGGAAGGGAGAAGGAGAGAAAGAAACATCAATGATGTGCCCAGCCGGTGTGGTTCAGCAGTTGAGCATTGACCTATGATCCAGGAGATCTTGGTTGGATTCCTGGTCAGGGCACAAACTAGGCTGCTGGCTTGAACCCCAGTAGGGGGCGTGCAAGAGACAGCCAATCACTGACTCATCATTCATGTTTCTCCTTCTCTCCTTCTCTCTTCCTCTCTCTGAAATCAATAAAAACATATTTAATAAAAAATAAAATTAAAATAAAATTATTTTTTTAAAAAGAAAAAGAAACATCAATGATGAGAGAGGGTCATTGATCAGCTGTTCCTTGCATGCCCCTTGCTGGGGATCCAGCCCTCAACCCTGTCATGTGCCCTGACAGAATCAAGCCGTGATCTCCTGGATCATAGGTTGATGCTCAACCACTGAGCCATATAGGCTGGGCAGGACTTAAATATTTTTAATTTCCCCAACCTCTTTGCCCTCCTTCCCTTTGCTCAACAGCCTCCTCATACATTCAGCGTTCTATTTCACCTCTCATTAATCCCAAGGGCTGCAGTAGAGACTAGAGAGAGGTAGGGCACAGGACCAAGGATTTGGTCCAAGCAGAAGGCCTTTTTATGCCAACTCTATGGCTTCGGGTCTTGCTGAGGTCCCAGTTTTAAACACATCAAAACCAATATCATTAACATAAAACTGTTTTATATCATTTGTAAAGGGGTGAGAGTAGTAAGGATCCAAGTGTATGTTTTATCTCGAAAGTAAGATCACCTAGGTTCAAACCTCTGTTTCAGCATTTACTAGATCCATGATCTTGGGAAAATACTTAACCTCTTTGTACCCAGAGTTTTCTTATCTGTAAAATGGTAGTAACAATAGTATCTCAACTCACAAGATTGATAAGAGGAATAAAAGAGCACACACTTGGAAAGTGCTCAGATTTGTGCCTGAAACGTGAAAAAAAGCTCAAAAAGTATTTGCTATTGGTATTATTATTACCTATCAGTGCCACAGGAAATTGGTAACCTTAAGCCAACATAAATGAGAAATATCTTCTGTGACTAATTATAACAGTAATAATAATAATTATTATTATTACCAGGTATGGAGCACTTCCTATATGCTCAACTTGTATTATCTCCCTAAAGGATTGACAACAACCTCACGAGGGAGGTAAACTATTATTATCCCCATTTTACAACTGAGAAGCACAGAGAGGTTAAGTAATTTTCTCAAGATCACAAAGCCAGCAAGTGGGGAAGGCACATTTATTCCTTTATTTACCATTTATTGAGTTCTTACTGTGTCCTGTGGGTACAAAGGTAAACAGGAAGTTTCAGTTTCCAGAGAAGAGGCGGGGCAGGGGCGGGAGTGACAAGTAAACAAATATTATAACACCCCGTGGTAATTTCTATAATAGAGGCTCAGTACAAAAAGCGCTACCGGATCTCAGACACCGGGACAAGAAAAGTTCTGCGAGCTTAAGCGTCTAAAAGAAAGACATGACAGTTACGGAATAAGCAGCTGTTCTTTGACAAACGTGTCCTGTAACAAACGACTTACACCGAAAGGAATAAACGAAGCCGAGTTAAAAGTGGAGACGGAGCGCTTAGTCTAGAAGCCGGTCTGACCAGTCCCGGCTGCGCCCGAGAAGGGTTAAGGCGGGGCGCGCGCGGCTGAGCAGAGGTGGGGCTACGCGCGGCCCCGCCCCCGCCTGCCCCGGCTGCTCCAACCCCTAGGCTGGCTGGGGTGCCGCCCGGGCGACGGCCGGGGAGCTGGCGGTGCTGCCCGTCCTTGGTCCCCACTCTCCTGCCGCGTTCCGCAGACTGGAAGCCCTGGAGAAGTGGAGCCGCCCCCGGGCCGGCCGTGCAGGTGACGGTCGGCAAAGTTTGGCTCGAAGAGGAAGTGGCCTCAAACCCCGGCAGGTGGCGGCCAGGCCCGGACCCGGGCGCTCGCGGCCTGCAGGCGGGCTCTAGGCGAGGGTGCGCCCCGCAGCGGGGCCTCGAGCCGCTTGCCGGGGCTTGGGGAGCCGGCTTCGGGAGAGCGCGCGGCGGCTGCCCGGAAGACAACTCCGAAGTTGGCTAGAGGCACCGCCCCTGCTGTCCGGCCGCCGCCTCCCCGCCCCCAGCCCTGGCATCCGGAGCACCCGCCGCGTCGCCCCGGCCATGGAGCCCCCTCGGGGAGGCGGCACTGGGGGGCCTGGACGCTCGCGGCGGCGCCTCCTCCCCACTGGGTAGACGACAGAAGCTCCGGGACTCGTTCTGCTGCTCCGGACGGCTCGGGATGCCGCCACTCATCCTCTTCCTCCTCTTGGGTAAGGAACCGAAACGAAACTCCTCACCCGCCCCCACCCACGCCCCCAGGCCTGTCACCTGCCCCGATGCTCTAGCTCCCTCCCTCCTCTGCGGCCCCCCTCACCCTCCCCTGCCAGCCTGTGCCCCCAGCCCTGGCCGCGGCACCCAGCGCTGCCCGCCCCAGCCCCCGGGAAGTCTTTAGACGCTCCCCTCAGCCCTCAGCCTCCCTCTGGCTGCCCTAGATCTTCATACCTACCCCTCAGGCCACGCTGCCGGACCTTCCGTTGAGATCGCTCGCTGCAGGCACTCCCGCTCCTCCACCCCTTCCCGGAGCCCCTTCTGGGACTACCCGGAAGTCCCAGGTGGCTCCCTGTTCTCCTGGAGTTGTACAGGTGAAGAAAACTTCTAAAGGACTCCCTCTCTTGCCCTTTCTCGCTCTTCCTCTAGGAGGCGCGCTGGCCCATTCAGACCGGATCATTTTCCCAAATCCTGGTAAGTAGATGCTGCCTCTGGGGCCTTGGGGGTTGGTAAAATGAGGGAAAAATGAGGGAAGAACCTAGTGGAGTCTCTCTTCCCTGAAGTCTAATGGTACCTACCATAGGTTTTGAGTGGAGATTATCCACCCTTTATTTTACAGATGGGGAAACTGAGACCCAGTGTGAGCCGTCACCTGGTACTTATGTACTATTTTGTTTTCCCTCCAGTATCCATGCTTGATCTCTCTAGCCAAAATGTAGTCTTCCTAAGGGTAGAGACAGTATTTCTTGCTCCTCCTGGCCCAGGGGCTGGCACAAGGCAGACCTCAGATTGTTTATGCTCTTGATACTTAAGGTGAAGCTATGATGCATGTGGGAAGGAAAGGCACCCACTGAAGACCCTGACTGTATAGAGTATGGGTGAGGAGGGGAAGTTTGTTTGCTCCTTCTTGAAGAGCCCAGGCCCTTGGAGGCCTCAAGCCTGGGGAGGGGTGGGATGGTAACAGACTCTCAACCAGTGTCTCTGACTGCCTCTCTCACCAGCCTGTGAGGACCCTCCAGCAGTGCTCTTGGAAGTACAGGGCACCTTACAGAGGCCCCTGGGCCGGGACAGCCGCAGCTCCCCTGCCAACTGTACCTGGCTCATCCCTGGCAGCAAGGATCAGACTGTAATGGTCAGGTGAGAAGCACTGCAAGACCTTATTCCTCTCTCCTGCCCCTCCCAGCTTCATCATGGGAAAGCCTTCAGGGAGCACTTCTTCATGGAATTTCTTTTTTTTTATATATATATATCTCTTTATTGATTTCAGAGAGAGGAAAGGAGAGGGAGAGAGAGATAGAAACATCAATGATGAGAAAGTCACTGATTGAGCCCGCAACCCGGGCATGTGCCCTGACCGGGAATCGAACCCTGATCGCCTGGATCCTAGGTCGATGCTCAACCGCTGAGCCATGCCTGGCCGGGCTTCATGGAATTTCTATCCCTGTCAACAGGGGGAGTAGTAGAATTTGATTTGGCCTAGTCTGTCCTAAAAGCCTGGCTTATTCTGATCCAGACACAGTGAATTGGAGCTGGGTAGGGATGGACATCTAGCTTGGGTCATGGTTATCTCTGAAGGTCAACAGTCACTCTAGAAACAGTTCTTGGACTCCTATATGGCTGCTCTGAGGAGGTCGTCAATCCTTGCACATCCTTACCTAGGATTCAGAGCTATTCCCTTAATCAGCTAGAACCTTCCTCAGCCTCCCCCAGATCTCTTGAATAATCCAGGTCTCCCAGGCTCCTCCAACCTTGGGCCATGGGTTTGGGCCCATGTTAATTAAGTACCTGGCTATTTGCTTCACACAGTTCGCTTCTCATGAGTTTACCGAGAAAGGGGTAGGTGAAGGGAGAGGGCAATCTGTGGAGAGGCTTTTGGAGCAGAAGGAGCTATGGTCATCCTAGGTCCCACTACCAGGCATTTGGAGGGGATGGCAAATTATGGTTAATTTAACTGTATGGTAATTGCCAGTTACTGCTAACACTGTACTTGAGTGACTGCTGCAACAACTGGAAAGCAATACACCTGTTTTTGTCGCAGGCCCAGAAGACAAGTCAGTTTTCCTATGAGGCTCTAGGATGTATCTCATAGTCTCAAAGGTGCCACTGGCCTCTGTTAGGACTATTGCCATTGACTACTAAGAATTCAGTTAGCTGAATTTTCACTTGGCTGTTTGAATTGTGGATAAGTAGATGTTTGTGCTTTTGGGGGTAGAAAAGGCCTGGGGGAGGAAGAAGCCAGCGGTGGTCAAGAATATCTCACACTGCCTGGCCGGCGTAGCTCAGGGGTTTAGCATCGATCTATGATTCAGGAGACTGTAGTTCGATTCCCAGTCAGGGCACATGCCCGGTTACAGGTTTGATCCCCAGTGGGGGGGCATGCAGGAGGCAGCTGATCAAATCACTCTCTCATCATTGATGTTTCTGTCTCTCTCCCTCTCCCTTTCTCTCTCTGAAATCAATAAAGATATATTTTTTAAAAACAAATTTAAAGAGTATCTTACAGCCCTGGCCAGTGTCGCTCAGTTGGTTGGAGCATTGTTCTATACACCAAAAAGGCTGTGGGTTCAATTTCTGGTCAGGACACATACCCAGGTTTTGGGTTCAGCCCCCAGTCGGGGCTCATACGGGAGGCAAACAGATCTATGTTTCTCTCTCTCATTGGTGTTTCTGTCTCTCTCCCTTCCTCTCTCTAAAATCAATAAAAAAACATATCCTCGGGTGAGGATTAACAAAAAAGAACATCTCACATCCTGCTCTCCCCCCTGTAGGTTCCAAAAACTGCACCTGGCCTGTGGTTCAGAGCGCTTAATCCTGCGCTCCCCTCTCCAGCCACAGATCTCCCTGTGTGAGGCACCTGCCAGCCCTCTGCAGCTACCTGGGGGCAATGTAACCATCACCTACAGCTATGCTGGGGCCAGAGCACCCATGGGCCAGGGCTTTCTACTCTCCTACAGCCAAGGTAGGCCAGACATGGATGTCCACGGGGCTATTAACACAGGCAGTAGAAGCCCCAGGGAGTGGGGAGGATCCCACCATTTCCGGTGCTTCACAGCCCTTCTCCATGGTGCCTCTGCAGATTGGCTGATATGCCTGCAGGAAGAGTTCCAGTGCCTGAACCATCGCTGTGTGCCCTCAGCCCAGCACTGCGACGGGGTCGATACGTGTGGAGATGGCTCAGATGAGGCAGGTTGCAGTTCAGATCCCTTCCCTGACCTGACCCCAGCCTCTGTCCCCACCCCACCCTGCAATCACACCTTGGAAGACTTCTATGGGGTCTTCTCCTCCCCTGGATACTCACACCTGGTCTCAGTCTCCCACCCCCAGTCCTGCCTCTGGCTGCTGGACCCCCACGATGGCCGGCGCCTGGCAGTGCGCTTCACAGCTCTGGATCTGAGCTATGAAGATGTAGTGCATGTGTATGATGGTTCTGGGCCCCCTGAGACCTCCCGGCGGCTGCGCAGGCTCACCCACTTCAACAATGGCAAGGCTGTCACCGTGGAGACGCTGTCTGGCCAGGCCATTGTCGCCTACCACACGGTTCCTTGGAGCAGTGGTCGGGGCTTCAATGCCACCTACCATGTGCAGGGCTACTGCTTGCCTTGGGACCAACCTTGCGGCTTAGGCTCTGGCCTGGGGGCCAGCGAGGGCCTAGGTGAGCGCTGCTACAGTGAGGCACAGCGCTGTGATGGCTCATGGGACTGTGCCGATGGCACAGATGAGGAAAACTGCCCCAGCTGCCCACCTGGACACTATCCTTGTGGGGCTTCTGGCACCCCTGGTGCCACGGCCTGCTACCTGCCTGCCGACCGCTGTAACTACCAGACCTTCTGTGCTGATGGAGCAGATGAGAGACGTTGCCGGCACTGCCAGCCTGGCAACTTCCGATGCCGGGACGAGAAGTGCGTGTATGAGACGTGGGTGTGCGACGGGCAGCCAGACTGTGCCGACGGCAGCGATGAGTGGGACTGCTCCTATGCCTTGCCCCGCAAGGTCATTACAGCTGCAGTCATTGGCAGCCTTGTGTGCGGCTTGCTACTGGTCATTGCTCTGGGCTGCACCTGCAAGCTCTATGCCATTCGCACCCAGGAGTACAGGTCAGCTGGCTGTAGAGGAGTGGGGAGTGAGGGTGAGACAGGGCCCCTGCTGCCACAAACTATGAGGGTGCCATGTTGGGGATAGGTTCCAGTGACCAACTTGTTGGTTGGCTCATGGGGTTATACAGCTTGGGGAAAGGGGTGCTCCTCTGAAGAAAGGACAGGTCTAGGTTCTGAAAGCAATCTCAAGGAAGGAGGGGACCTTAGATGACTTTTGAGAAAGCCATGGCATAGCTTCAGTTGTCTTGTCCTGGGTTTGGAGGAAAGAAGCCTGTCCAGGCTAAGTCAGGCTGCTCTAGCCAGAACCACCTGTGACTGAGCAGCCCTCATTCCTTCCAGCATCTTTGCCCCCCTCTCCCGAATGGAAGCTGAGATTGTGCAGCAGCAGGCACCTCCCTCCTATGGGCAGCTCATTGCCCAGGGCGCCATCCCACCTGTGGAGGACTTCCCTACAGAGAATCCTAATGATGTAAGTCGCTACACCCAACCTGCTCCCAACTTCACTGTGGCCCTGCCACTGTCCCCTCCTCCTTTCAGGCTTCTAGCCCTCCTCACCCCTCTGACTGATGTGTGCCTCCTCTCCTTGCAGAACTCAGTGTTGGGCAACCTGCGTTCTCTGCTACAGATCTTGCGCCAGGATATGACTCCAGGGGGTGTCTCAGGTGCCCGCCGCCGCCAGCGGGGCCGTTCTATGCGCCGCCTAGTGCGCCGTCTCCGCCGCTGGGGCCTTCTTCCTCGAACCAACCCCCCAGCCCGGACCCCTGAGACCAGATCCCAGGTCACACCTTCTGAAGCTCCCCTTGAAGCCCTAGATGGCAGCACAGGTCCAGCCCATGAGGTTGGGGCAGTAGGTGGGCAGGATGGAGATCAGGCACCCCCACTGCCTGCCAAGGCTCCCCTCCCATCTCCCAGCATATCTCCAGCCCTCCCTACTGTCTCAGAGGCCCCAGGGCCACTGCCCTCAGTGCCCCTAGAACCATCACTGCTGTCTGGAGTGGTGCAGGCCCTGCGAGGCCGCCTCCTGCCCAGCCTTCGGACCCCAGGACCAACCCAGCCCCCAGGACCAACCCGAACCCCACCTGAACCCCACACAATAGTCCTGTCCCCAGAGGATGAGGACGACGTACTGCTGGTGCCACTGGCTGAGCCGGGGGTCTGGGTGGTTGAAGCAGAGGATGAGCCGCTGCTTGCCTGAGGTAACCCGGCTCTCCTGGCCGCTCTAAGTCACAGTGACAACAACCCTTTAGAAAGTAGCTCAGCTTCCCTTCCACTACTGCCCTCCCTGACCCTAGGTCTGAGGGGACTTGGCGAGCCTCCCTTTGGCCCTGTGTAGCTGCTGTCAAGTTAGGTGTCCCTCAGGCAGAGAGAGAGCTCACACAGAGCTCCCTCTGCACCTGGCCAGAGATCAGTCTCTTCACCACCATCCTCTCCTCACACCACCACCATTTGGGTGGTTCTTTTTAAAAAGTAAAGTTCTTAAGAGGTCATTGGCCTGAACACTCCATCCTTGCTAGTCCCCCACCCAAAAGTGGCCTTAAGCACCAGAATGCCAATTGGCTAGAGACCTCTAGCCCCCAAGGGGAGGATTTGGGCAGGGCTCTGGTTTTGCCAACTGTGATGCTTCCTGTAGGGCCTGGCTCAAAAAAAGAGCACAAATGCTTTTGTTCCATAGCTAGGTCATTACCCAGAAGGTTGAAAATAAAGGAATCAGAAATTTAAGATTTTTTTGCCCTAGCTGGTTTTGCTCAGTGATTAGAGCGTCGGCCTGTGGCCTGAAGGGTCCCAGGTTTGATTTCAGCCAAGGGCACGTGCCTTGGTTGCAGGCTCCATCCCCGGCAAGGACATGTGCATGAGGCAACTAATCAGTGTGTCTCTTTCACATTGATTCTTCTCTCTCCCACTCTCTCTGAAAAGCAATGGAAAAAATGTCCTCTGCTGAGGATTTAAAAAAATAATAAGATTTTTGTAAATGAGCTGTGAGCCTGAGCCCTGCCTCTCTACCAGTCTCAGTTTATGCTCACCTCACTTTGCCCCTTCCTGTGTAGGCCTTTCCTCTGCCCTCTTCCTTCTAACCACACCCTCTTGGTTTTTACATCACTCAGTGGGTAAGAAAATCCTAGAGACCCTAACAACCAACCCTTTCCACCTCCACTCACCACCTGGTGCCCAGCTCTACAGTGATTGACACCAGGGTGAGCACCAAGCCTCTCTATTCACAGCCCAGCAGAAGTCTGGTGAACTTGCTGGGCCCTGTAGCTGGAAAGGTTTCTATTTATGGAGTACTCCCAGAGTACAGATCATAGGAGCAGATGTTCCTGTGGAACATGGGAGTTTTGACCCCTGCCCGCCACCCTCTACCCCCACCAGACACTTACAGTCTGTCCTAGGCAAGACAGGTGAACCTTGAGCCAGGCTGCTTCAAGGCAAGCAAAGATGAATTGTGAGAAAAATCAGAAACATTCGGGGTGTGAAAATGCTGGCATCTACTTGGCCAAATCTAAGAGGTCTTTCTGGAGAAAGGCCCAAACTAGGTTCTAAAGAACACTGTCTAGTTGGAATAGAATTGTGATTTCTAGGCAGGGTGAATGTCCACAGGATAAGCAAACTAAGCAGACTTGAGGGTGAGGGCTGTAGGCTAGACCCTGAACCTCCTCAGAAAAGGGGTTAGAGCACAAGCAGTGGCCAGAGCCGAAGAGCTGGAGAGGGTGATGGAGGAGGGAATGATCTGTGAAAAATGTTGGAACTCAGCCTCTGGTAAGCAAGGTGACAGAGCTGTCCCAGAGTTTGACTTGAAAATTGGGACAAAAGATATAGAAGTTTATGGGGGTGGCTATTATACCCCAGGAGCAGAGCTGAGACATCCCTGACAGAATGGTCCCCAGGGAAATGCTCAGTCTCGTACTTACCCTTCCTGGCTGGCCTGGCCTATCCTCACCCCTCTGGAAGAGGGCCCTGTTGATTACACCCTGTCAACATCCTTACATGCAGCACTAATTGCATAATGTTTCCTCTTTCCCAGTTAGCAAGAGCCTAAGGAATGGCAAAAAGGGTATATGGTGTAGTCCTGGGATCCTGGCATCTTGGCTCAGGAAATACCCAAGTTTCTTTCACTCCAGACCCTCTTTAGAGACTGGGGAAGGGGCTCCAGAGATCTTCATTCTTGCTTACTGTTCTCTCTTTGGGCCTTCCTTCCCAAGTGCAAACAATCCCTGGGTCCCACCAGTGTTAGACCCATGGACAGGGAATGTTGATTTCCCTCCATGCCTCCGTCACCTGGTCTCTGCCTTCTTCCTGCTCCTGTCTTCCCTACAGCAATCTCAAAAACCTTCAACCTGGTATCTTCATCCCTTGTCCAACTCCAGACCTTTTTTTGTAACTTGAAAGCAGACAAAGATTCAAGGTAAAAGAATGCTCCTTATGATGGATGGAATGCCTCAGAATGCTGGAGGGAAGACTTAAGGGTAGAGTTCACTAGGAAGACCTGTGTATATTAGATTCACAAGCCTGAAAGAAGCTTCTCTAGGTGCTGGGTGCGTGCTCTAGGAGATGCAAGCACTAACACTACTTTTATCAGCCACAGTGAAGCTCCAGGTTGGCAGGGAGAAGGAAATGGCCTTGTACAGGCAGTAAGAGAAAACTAAAACAGAGGGTCCTACCCAGGAGAGGGTGGGGCATTAGGGAACATTCACTGAAGTTTATTTTAACCATGGCCCATGGAAAAAGAAAGAAGGAAATTTCAAACACTATCAGGATAGACACCATTATCCATGGTGCCCAGTATCAAGGGTATAAGAGGACGAGGGAGGTGTTCTCAGCTTAAGAGGGGGATCGGCTGAGATTACAGAATTCAGTTCTTACGGAGCAAAATCTGGGCCTGAACCAAGCTCCAGTTCCTGCTGGGAGGGAAGAGGGCCCTTCAGCCACACAGCAGAGGCTGTGGGAGCACCAAGTAGTTGGGCATCCTGCTAAGTGTAAGATCCTTTATCCTATGTGGCCAACCCTCATGACAAGGCTATACTATGGGCATCATAACCCCATGAGCCAATTCCCAGGTTTAGAAGCAGCATCCAGGGAATTAAGAGACTAGCCTAAGGCTCTACAGAGAGGCAGATTTAAACCTGGATATATTCACTTCCAAATCTTGCTCTTGTCCCACTATTCCATAGGATCTCCCATTCCTGAGGGAGCTTGGAGATGGACCGGCAAGTACACAGCCTCTTACTAATGGGAGAGAGATGGTGGTTCAAGGTGAAATCCAACCTGTGCCTGTGGCTTAAAGCTGGTTTCAAGACAGAAGTCATAGCCAAGAATTCATGCCCCTGATTCACTCTCATCTGATATCATAGAAATGAATCCAACCACCTAATTGAGTTTTCCAGCTACATCAAGCTCACCCCTTTATAATTTAAAACTTTTCTAAAAACTCATTTTGGAAGGAAATCATTCTAAAACATTACATTCATCTTCAGTACATCTGCAACATAATATAAATTTTTCTGGGATGCTGAGGATCATTCATAAAAACCAATGACTCCTCTTTAACAATGTTTTCAGAAGTTATAATAGTGTCAGGGGGCTGTTTGCCTTTATGTCAAATGACATTAGGGCACTTTTTAAATGCTTGTGACTGCTTTAAAAGGTTTTTGTGGTGTTGCTTCCCTTACTACCAGGCTACCAGGGGTTACTTGCTGCTCTAAATGTGCTTCTGGTCTATGAGTACATGAACACACAGGAACACATTAAAATTGTGAATAAAGTAAGGATAAATAGTCCATGATTGAAGACTGGAGAGTCTATCCAATGAGTAAAGTGCATGAGTATTATACCTCTTCAGGAGTCGTTTCTGCTCCCACTAGACCCCACAATGTTGCCCTGTAGTTGAACTCCAGACAAATGAACTGTCACTGCATGTTAGTCCGAAGATTACCAGTTGCCTCTTCGATTGGAAAAGTCCACTGAAGATTGCAATATGGCTTGTTCCCAATAATAGGAGACAGTTGGAAAATTTAAGACAAGGAAAGCAGCATAGGGTAGAGATGAAGAGCAATCTTTGGCATTGGAAAGATGTGGGTGGGAGTTCTGGTGTCCTTACTCTTTTTCCAGCTGCATGATTGATTTGAGGACAGGCTGCCTGCCTACCACTCTGAGTCTTACAATCATGAAGATGAAAAGAAATAATGTAGAAAGGTGCTCCGCCCAGCGTGTGGCAAAAATGGTCCAGGAGGGGCGAGGAAATCAGAATGTTTGCTTGCTGGTGTCAGGAAGGAAGGCCAAGACTAACTAGGCAGAAAAGGAACAGTAAAGGAGACACGCCATCCTGACTTTGCACAAAGAAGCAGACATTGTGTGTCTGTCTGGTGTAGCCCAGAAAGCCTGGTGGCTGACCCATAGAGGGATTGGAGGGGAGGGGCTGGCACTCTACAATCCACCTTGGGGTTGGGAACCCCTAGAGGGTTAGTCTCTCCCTTTTTTCCTGCCCTTATTAACACTAGGTTGGTGGGCCTGGCAGGGAGGGAGAGAAGAAAGGAAGTCCCCACAATGGTTTGCACCACCTGAAAGTAGTGACAAAAGGAAGCTGCCCAAACAAAGCCCCCATCTGCCTAGGGACCAGGCTGGGAAATGAGTGCTTTTGTGGGTCTTAGCCCAGGAGTGGTGTGGGGAAGGAGAATATGGCAGGGAAGCTTGATGGCAGGGTGGCTGTACCGTCTCTGCATTTCTTTTGGTTTTACCTCTAAGCCCCTCCATTTAGCCACAGAGCACCTACTCTGGGCTGTACACTGGGCTAGGGGTCTGGAAACACAGAGACAAATGACCCATAGTCCTGGCTCCTAGAGAAACACCTCTCAGTTCTTGTATCCCTACCTCCTGCCATCCTCAGCTCCCTTACCCACCAACCCCTTGCCCCACTTCTCTGAACCCGTCTCTTCTGCTCTCTGACTTTCTTCTGTTTAAGTCTTAACCAGGCTCTGCTGTGTGTGTGCTCCCAAAGGGAAGTGACACAAAGGGGGGTGGGCAGAAAGGAGGGAATCCCGCTGACATCACTGTTCATTAGCATGTGTGACCTCATCGGGGGCGGGACAATTTCCCCAGGTGTCTGGGGGGGAGGACACGTGGGGGGGTATTTAAAGGGAAAAGCTGACAGTGCTGTTGATTGAGGTATCGGGTGCTGTGAGTCGCCGGGCTGCACACACACACACACACACCAACCGATGCATTCGGACCTGGATGCCGACATGGACACGGACACAGAAACCACAGCACTCTGCCCCTCTGGCAGCCACCAGACGTCTCCACCAGGGACACCCACACCAGGTGAGGTAGAGCTGGGGCAGGTTTCGGCTGGAACCATGGGGGTGGGAGCTGAAGCTTCGGTGGGGAGGTCAGAACTAGGGGTTAAAGGAGCTTGAACCCAAACAGCAAGAGGGGAAGAGCAAGTCAGTAAGTGGGGAAGCCTCCCACTCACACTAGGAATGGGGCTGGACTGGGGGTGAGGGGAGAGCTGTTTAAACGCCCCCCCCCCCTCGCTCTCAGGGCTTCACTAGGGAAATTGGTGCTTGGCTCCCTAGGTCCATCTCATTCCCAAGAGGCTGGATGGAGGGGCAGGAGAGAAGGGGAAGGGGAAGGGGCAGCCCACAAGCCTGGGAATCACGGGCAAGGGGCTGCCCTGGGGACCTGTTGTAAGGGTTTCTTCTGGCTGCTGGAGGCCCTGGCTGCTAGCCAGGTATTGATCCTGGGCTATTTTCAGCCTCTCTCCATCCCCCTTTGTTGTGTCTGTCCATCCTCCTCCTGTTACCCTGACCCATGCATTGTCACTCTCTCCTGCTGCTGCTCTCTCGCTCTCCTTCTCTCCCACCCTCCCTCTTCCTCACCATGAACTCAATATTTTCTCCAACTCACTGGTACAGCCAGGGATGCAGGATTCTCACACACCAGCCATGCCCTGGGAGATGCTCACCTGCAGGGCCACAGGAAGAGACACCCCCTCTCGTGCATACACCCACACCAACGGATACCCAAAACACATTTCAAAGAACAAAGGGCCCTTCCCTGGGAACGGGCTCCCCACAAAGTTTTTGACTACCACTACCCACCCCCCAGAACATGAGCAGCAGTTTCAGTTTCTCATCCCTGAGCCAGCAAGCCAGGGGGTTGCCAGTGCAGGAAGCAGTAGGGGCAGGGCCTCTCGGCTAAAGGAGGAGCAGCCCCCAGGCCAGAGGCCTAGTCTGGGGGTGTGCCTGTGTCAGTGTGAAGTGTGAGTGGGTGTGCAAGGCTGCACACAGGTACCTCCCCAGCATGGAGCATGTTCTGAATAGGTTTTGGCTGGAACCACTTTGGACAAACCATCAGGTCAGCTCCTTGGTGCCCCACCAATTCAGACTTCTGGGGGAGTTTCAGTGTAAGAGGTCAGATCAAAGATTCTCAGCTCCTTCTGGGTCATGGTCATCAACTGGGCCTCTGAAGCCAGAGCAACCAGGATTGAGCCCTCTAATTATGACTAGGCACACACCCCCCCCTCATAGCTTCTTTCTCTTTGCCCCCAGAAGCAAATGCCACACTACTGAAGAAGTCAGAGAAACTGTTGGCAGGGTTGGACCGGAGTGGGCCACCCTCTGCCCCAGGGGTCCCCAGACGAAGAGGCAGTATGCCTGTCCCCTACAAGCACCAACTGCGGCGGGCCCAGGCTGTAGATGAACTTGACTGGCCACCTCAAGCCTCATCCTCTGGCTCTTCTGACTCCTTGGGCTCAGGGGAGGCAGCCCCCACCCAAAAGGATGGCATCTTCAAGGTCATGCTTGTGGGGGAGAGTGGCGTGGGCAAGAGTACCCTAGCAGGCACTTTCGGCGGTCTCCAGGGAGACAATGCTCATGAGCCGGAGAACCCAGGTATTTGGGGGAGCCCTGCAGGGGTTGAGGGTGCCCTTAGAGCCCTAGTCATGGATGGAAGAGCTCAAGGCATGAGCAGCCCTTGGGGGCCAGAACCTAAGAGGTTTCCCCAATACTTTCTGTGGCAACCTCCCTGGAGGAGGGTCCCTGGTTCTGCGATCTGAGGCATCCCTGGTTACCAGGTCTCACAAGTGTTGGGAGCCTCCTAATGGGCTCTATTCCCTGTCCTTATTTCCCAACAGAGGACACCTATGAGAGACGCATCATGGTGGATAAGGAGGAAGTAACTTTAGTTGTTTATGACATCTGGGAACAGGTGAGAACTAAGATGTGGCTGCAAGCAGGTGATGAACTTTGGGAGAACTGGGAAGGGCAAAGTCTGGCTCAAGGATGGTGGGACTGCAGGTGCTGGTTTCAACATGTATTATCATCTCAGAGCAAAGGTGCACACCAGTGTGCATATCATGGCATTGAGAGCCACTGTCCTTCCAGGATCTTCTAAATAGAGAGGAAAGTTAGGATTTGAATTTGGCAAACCCTGCAGCTGCAAGCCAGGTTAAACATCCTGAAATTGACCCTATCCATACATTTTTTCAGCCTGGAAGAGTCTGACCAGACAGGACAAGAGCTCAGGGCTCTGCAATATCAGGGAAAGGAAAAAAAAAAAGTGAGGACTTGTGAACATTTGGACATAAATGGTTACAATATAGAAATGGGAGACCAGATTACATACACTTGACTAGCAGTCATTTCTTAAGCTTTCTTGAACTTATTTATCAGAAAGTAGGATGGGCTACCCTAGTCTAGGATCCTATGTCTCCAATTCCCCAGTGTGGGGCTCACATTACTAATTTGTCCCTCCCCCACAAATATACCCTGGGTATGGAGATTCTGCCATTAACTAGCTCTGCTGTTCTAAGTAGGTGGCTTCTCCTTCACATCCTTATTCCTCATCCTTGAGATGTAGGTGCTGGACAAGTTTTCCCATGCCTCTAGCCCTGACGTTTCATGACTCTCTCTGCCCATCTGCAGGGGGATGCAGGGGGGTGGCTGCGGGACCACTGCCTTCAGACCGGGGACGCCTTTCTCATCGTCTTCTCAGTCACTGACCGAAGAAGCTTCTCCAAAGTTCCAGAGACCCTACTTCGACTTCGGGCTGGGAGGCCCCACCACGACCTGCCTGTCATCCTCGTAGGAAACAAGAGTGACCTGGCCCGTTCCCGGGAGGTCTCATTGGAGGGTGGGTATCCTGAACATATCCATACTTGCAATCTTAAGGGATCTTCTCCCTTCCATGTCAAGTCACTTCTTTTCCATAAGGCCTTTTCACCGTCAGGTGCACAAACTTAACTGCATTTAGCCCCAGGCTAAGGGCTGTCCCTCAATGCCCATGCCTAGGGCCCTGAGAATCCCTTCTCTTCACTCTCCCTCTCCAACGCCCCTTTCTCCCTCCCTACGACTCCTACTTTGTCCTCCTACTTTGCCCCAATCCCCTTCCACTGCACACCCTGCCCCAGGCCCAGTGCTGCCCCGCAGGCGCCTGAACCGGTCCCTTCCCGCAGAGGGCCGCCACCTGGCAGGAACACTGAGTTGCAAGCACATCGAGACGTCGGCCGCGCTGCATCACAACACGCAGGAGCTCTTCGAGGGCGCGGTACGCCAGATTCGACTGCGGCGGGGCCGCAGCCACGCGGGGGGCCAGCGGCCAGAGTGGGGCAGCCCCGAGGGCCCCGCGCCACCCGCGCGCCGCGAAAGCCTCACCAAGAAAGCCAAGCGCTTCCTTGCCAACCTGGTGCCTCGCAACGCCAAGTTCTTCAAGCAGCGCTCTAGGTCATGTCACGACCTCTCCGTGCTCTGAGCCGCCGTCGCCATGGTCACCGCGGTCGCCATAGTCACCACTCCTTCGGCTCGCCGCCCCGCCCCGCCCCTGTCCGACTTCCTTTGTGAAGACGGTCTGGGAAACAAAAAACTCCCAGGACGCCCTGGTGTGACCGCTGTGGGCGGGGTGGGCGGGGTGGGGGGGGTAGGGGGGCGGTCTCTGGATACCTCACCCCGCCCCCGGGCGCCTAGGAGGCAATACTCAGACTCCAGGGTGGGCGCGCAGAGGCTGGAGGGAGGGGCGAGTTCCAGCGGGCAGGAAGGAAAATTGTTGTGCAAGGTACAGTATTTTGCTTTTTATTACTTCGCGCTTGACCACCTCTCCTGTAAAGAGATCCTAAAACCGAGAACTGGAAAAGTGCTTTGTAGACTCTCTTACAGGGTTTTCCCACCTTTGTATTCTGCACGAATATGCCTCACCTCTAAGACATTCTTAAAGGTAAAGACACAGAGACTTTTCCTAAAATGTTCTGGCTCTTTATCTGCTGCAATTTTCCACTTTGCATTTAAAAAGTTCTTAAAGGCAAGGGCCTGGAAGTGCTGTTTTTGAGAACCGATTCTGTGGTTTATCTTTACACCATTGCACTTCCCCTTTAAGGCTCTTAAAGGTAAGGTGTGGACAGACTTTTGCCTTTTAGATGCTAGCGTGAGATGAGCAGGTGGTAACACCTCTTTGGCCAGGGTCCAAGAGGTACCTGCAAGGGGCCACCCTTCCTTTTTGAATAAATAAATTTTCTACTGCACTTGTTCACTTTAACTTTGTTCTCAACGCCTCCACAGAAGGGATGGAGTAGGAAACTCTGTTACAGACAAGAAAACCCAGGCCCAGAGGAGCAAGAAACCTAAATCTCTAGGAAGGCTTCAGAACTTAGTTTTGATGTAGTCCGTGACAGGTGACTACAGCCCCTTAGAGATAATTGGGTCTAACTCGTGCCTTTTCCAATGAGGAAACAGGCTTGGACAGGAACTAGAAGTAACTTACCTGCTAAAAGTAATTTACTAACTTAGTGACACAGTAGTAGCAAGTCCCCATCTCCTTGCCCTACCTTATACTGCAATAAGCAGACTAGAGGCTACATTTAGCTCCCAGAGCTACATTCAGCTATGATCTGGACTGGTTCAAGGTGAGGCCCACATCCACCAGAGAGGCCCACCAGCTGGGTCATGATGGGGTGAGCTTACACCTCCCCTGACAGATCCCCACCACCCCAGCTGTCACCTGCAAATCCTGGGTGAGAACTGAAGCTGTCAGTGCCTTCCCTGCTAACGCCCACGCCTGCTGCTGCCTATGCCACGAGTTTGAACAAAAGGAACAGAGGCAGCAGCTCCTCTATTACTTAAACATGCAATACAGTTACCTGAGCACCCAAGGGCCAGGCCTCCACCTCACCCACTCAGGTTCCCAGAACGTGATGGAAAGAGGGATAAGATGTCTTCTGAGTCCTTAAAGCTGCAGAGCAGCCAAGTGAGATCAGCCCAGCATGAGATAATATGAGTGACACTGTCCTTAGGACTTCATTCACTTAATCTGTTAATTCTTAATGACTATGTAAGGCGTTACTGCCTATTTTTACTGTGGAAGAAATAGAGTTTAAGTAACTTGTCTGAGAGGTCAATAAGCAAACAGAACTGGGGTTCCACTCATGTCTGCTTGATAATGATTTTTATCCACCTTTGCATCTGAGGTTCCCCTTACAGTAAGGATGGGAGGAAGAGGAGGAGGGACAGAAGAAACGTAGGCAACACAATAAGCAGGGCCATGGGCAGTGGCTGTGGTGAAAGGGTCGGAAAAATTACATGGCTATAGTAGAGTAAGCCAACTCTAATCTCTGGGGACCATGAACAAAGTTCAAATTTTAAAATGCAGGAAAAGACACTAGGCCCATTATGAGACCAGAAGGTTCTGCAGTTTAGTTGAAACCTCAGGGACATGAAGAGGAGGGTAAGAGAGGAACATGGAAAAGAAGGTTTGAAACCCTACTACAAAGAACCTTAAGTGCTGGCAAAGGAGTTAGCGCCCAGCTCTGAAAGCAATGAGAGTAGCTGAAGGTCTTTATGTGTGGAAATGACAGGATCAGGATGGCTCTTCTTTTTTTTAATATATCTTTATTGATTTCAGAGAGAGGAAGGGAGAGAGAGAGGGAGAGATAGAAACATCAATGATGAGTCGTCATTGATCGGCTGCCTCCTGCACACCCCCAACTGGGGATTGACCCCGCAACCGGGGCATGTGCCCTGACCGGGAATCAAACTGCAAAACTGCAATCGCCTGGATCCTAAGTCGTTGCTCAACCGCTGAGCCACACCTGGCTGGGTAGGATGGTTCTTTGGGAAGCAGAGGCTGGGAGAGGTATGCATGGATTAGAGCAGCAGAGGCAAGGCCTGAAGACCGAGTGTAGGGGCCAATCACAGTATTACATATGGAAGGCAATGAAGGACCATCCTGAGAGAGATGGCAGTGGGAAAGTAGAGGCAGGATGGGTTTGAGAGAATAGATGGGACTTGGCAACTGAGTAGGCTGGGTATAAAGGAGGAGGAGGAGTTGCAGATTGTAAGATGTTGAGGCATTAAGAGAGGGGGCAGCTGGGCTGGTGTGGCTCAGCTGGTTGAGTATTATTCCATGCACCAGGTGGTCATTGGATTCCCAGTCAGGGCATATGCCTGGGTTGTGGGCTTGCTCCCCAGTAGGGGGCGTGCAGGAGGCAGCTGATTGATGTTTCTCTCATCTATGTTTCTCTCTCCAGTGCTCTCTCTCTCCCTTCTCCCTGAAATCAGTAAAAACATATTAAAAAAAAAAAGTTAGGGGACAGAGATCAGAAGGTAAATGGCTCTATTTTGAAGACTGAGTTTGAGATGTTAGAAGAACATCCATATGGAGAGTTTCAGCAGTTCTCTGGACAGCTGGATCTGAAATTCAAAACAAGTTGGGGCAAGAGTCACAGATATGAGGATAATTGCTATAAAGATGGAAGTAGAAGAGCCAGAGGAAAGGATGAGATGCAGTACTGGCTTTATGAATGTGTAGCCTGTGCAGTCACACAGGCTTAATTTAATGCTCTATTGTTGCTGTCTTGAAATTCTTTAAACAAGGAACCCTGCATCTTCATTTTGCATAGGGACCCACAAATTATGCTAAGGAAGATAACTAAGGGAGAGGGTGGGATTCTTAGCCTCAAACCATATAAGGGCTTTTAAGAGCCTGTGATTCTTATGAAATCTGATATGTTTGTGCAGTCATGCATTTGCCTGAGAATAAGGTTCACGAATTTCATCAGATTTCCAAAGGGGTCTGTGACCCAACAAATCACAAACCAAGTTGGTACTGATGGCTGCTGGGAAGGGGTACTGGGTGTTGAGGGACAGGTGTGGAAGATTTATTTACTTCTCATCGTACACCCCTTTTCTACCTTTTTAATTATGGCATATCTTACCTGTTCAAAAACTAAATAAAATAATTTAAAAATAAAACACAACCTTGGTGTTCCAGAAAAAGAAGAGGGACCAAAGAGGGTCTTGGGGAGAGGGAGGTGAAGAAAGTGGAAATGCATCCCTGGCCAGTGTGGCTCAGTTGGTTGGAACGTAACCCATGCACAAGGTAGCAGGTTCAATTCCGGGTCAGGGCACATGCATAGGTTGCGGGTTCGATCCCCAGTTAGGGCACATATGGGAGGCAACAGATCGATGTTTCTCTCTCTCTCCCTTCCTCTCTCTAAAAATCAATTTTTAAAAAAAGAGGTAGAAATACAGCTACCAGAGGCAGTGGAAGAACTAGTACTGAGCATGTAGAGGCTACTGCCAAGGGAGGAGGGCCTCTCTAGATGAAGAGTACAACTAATGGTCAAAGGTGGCAAGAGGGGAGGATGAGGAACAAGGCCTGGTGCCTTTCATGTGGCATTAAGTATGAAGATGATGATGGCAGGACCTCCCCATGAGGGGAGCCACACACACCACAGGCCTCCCTTCCTCCAACTCAGCCAGTTCTATCAGCCGACCCATCTGTGTGTTCCCTCCAGACGCCTACAGGGAAGAGCTCAGAACAGAAGGAAGCTGAAGTCACACTCCTGCCAGACTTGGGAGAGGTGGGGTCTTCTCTGAGAGCAAGGCCATTTTTCTCTCTCCCTCTGATCAAGGCAAAGTACAGCGGGGCTGCTGATATGGACTGGTGTGAGAGATAACTAAGGGCACCAGGACCTGAGCTGGCTGTGCCAGGTTAAGGTCTCCTCTGCTCTTGTGCTCCTATTAACCACTGCAATTTTGTCTTGGGGTCTGTGTCTTACCAGCCTAACCCTTGCCCACCCCTGCTATCCCCATTCCCCCAGCCGACCCATCTCATTGGCCAAGAGCATAGACTGTGTCCTCCCCTGAGGGGCCAGAGGTGAGACCAGTCATGTGTCTTACAAGGTATTCCTCTGCTCTAGGCCTCTGTTTACAGTTGGCTCATTAGGCCCTGCTGCATCTAACAGTCTACAGAGATTGAAGCAAGGGTCTCTCATCTTTTGAAAGGCTGCCAGAGTCCTGCAAGAACAACTTCACAAGTCTTCTGGGTTAAACACTCACTCCCAGAAAGTCGACTCATACGTACATCTTTTATTAATTTAACATAGCTCCAATCCACATGAGTTCAAGTAAATTTTTCCTGGAAATTGTTCATTCATCTACAAATGCTTAATGTTCCCCTCAAGTATTGCAACATGGCAATCACTCTGCTGGGCCCTCTGAGGAAAACAAATACAGGTAAGACTATCCCTGCTGCCAAGTAACTTACAATGGACCCAGAGACATGAAAGAAGGTGGTGACAGCACTATGGCCAAAACAGCAGCAAACTGTACCATATTCCATCTAACTGGGGGTAACATCATGTGCTTTAAAATTTTCTAAGAATGGAAGAAACAAAATTTAGAAGAAATATTTTAGGAACTGGGGCTAGAAGGATGTATGTATGCTGTAGATAGATGGAGGTAAGAAGGAAAACCACCCCTTGCTGTGAAACTACATGAGCAAATGCACAGGAGAAATGGTGGGCAGCCCGCCCCATGGTAAGGTAAAGACCTTCCCTACACAGAAAGGCAGCAACATTTGGGTGGATGGTGCGGCCAAGTTGTCAAGGGGCCAAAAAAAACAGACAAGAGTATCCTGCTTCTTAGTCCTTTATCATCTTAGTGGCTATCTGATGCATATATGCTCAAGGTCCCTTTTTATCTCTTTGAATCTTGATGCCATGCCTCCATAGCTTGGTGGCCTTATAAAATCAAGATGTGAATACAAACTCAATGGGGCCTTGCAGGCATTTTAGTAGTACTCAGACCCACTTCTTCCCGGATGGAGGTCTAGGGAGAAAAGTCACTTTTTGTTGTTGTTAATCTTCACTCAGATATTTTTCCATTGCATGGAAGGGAGGGAGGGAGGAAGAGAAGGGGAGAGAGAAAATTTCAATGTGAGAGACACATCGAATGGCTGCCTCCTGAAAGTGCCCTGACTGTGCCCAGGGATTGAACCCACAATCCAAGTACATGCCCTTGACCAGAAATTGAACCCATGACCCTTAGGTGCATGGGCCAGTGCCCTAACCACTGAACCACACTGGCTAGGGCAAAAAGTCACTCTTAACCTCTGTGTTTCTGAACCTCAGTTCTCCCAACTATACAATGAAGATAATACCTACCCTGTAGGATTGTCATAGGGACTAAATAAAAATACCAATCTTTGTAATGTGTCAAGCATTATACAAATGAGCAGTGGAAGTAATGTTTTTTTGAACCTGTGTCCTGGTCCCTTATTTAGTCACTCAGCAGCTTGCTAACCTCTCAAAGCATAGCACCACTCTGGAAATACAAATTTAAGTTGCAGTCTGCAAGGTCCAACATGACTCCCACAGGACTCACAGGTGACCCATTACTAGATGTTGTTTTAGGAAGGACTAGGGGGAAGACTGGCAACTAAAGCCTAAGTGGTAGTATTATACTGTGCAGTTTTCCATTTTCTTGTTCAAATGACAACTAGTCTTCAGGCAGAGAACCTGTGATTTAAAATACTTTTTCTGAAAGGAAATTGCCAGAGTAGGGCGAGGTTCTGGAGACCACCAGCAGGTGCTACAAGAATGCTTGGGAGGTTAGGAGGGACACTAAACAAAGGGCTCTAACAGTGATGCCAGAAAAAGCAAAGGGCACTAGGTACCCTGAAGATACCGGGGGAGGGTCACCCTGACTTTTTTTTTAAATTCTCATCTTAGGGTATTTCTCCATTGATTTTAGATAGAATCGAAGGGAGGAGGAGAGAGAAACATCAACGTGACAGACGTATCGATTGGTTGCCTCCCGCACTCACCCCACCCAGGACTGGGGCTGGGGATCAAACCTGCAACCCAGATACGTGCCCTTGACTGGAAATCAAACCTGAGACTCTCTAGTGCATAGGCTCACCTTGATTTTTGAAATCCATCTGGCCATAATCTGATTATGCAGTTTCAGGACAAAAAGACTGGACAGTGGCATTTGTTTTCCTGAAAGCTAGGCTGGTTGTATGCGACTCAGGACCTTGTGAGTCTGGGACTTTTAGCACAGGAACAATTAAGGTTTATTTTCATCACAGCCCCACCCTCACCTCTCCCCCTGTAAATCTTGAGCATTCATGAAGTTGGGAAGGAGAATGAGGTCATGTAGAAAGTTAAGTGTGGAAGCACACAGAGGAATAGGAATGATGGCAGTAGTAATGAAAGGTTAACAAGTTCTAAGCCCTCTACAGGGATCATTTCATTTAATCTCCATATCCCTGAGACAGGTAATATTGTTATTTTCAGATGAGGAGTCTGAGTTGAAGAAGTGGAGTAACATCGAAGCTCACTCAGCTGGTTTGAGACAAAAGAGAGATCTGAACCATGCAGTGCTGTTCCAGAGTGTGACCAATCTGCTACAGGGTTGAGGTCTCCTGGCTTGGTTGGGCCCTGGAACTGGGAGGAGGCGGCTAATTCTCAACACCACTCATTCTAAACAAGTAGGCATCATGATGCTTGAAAGCTGATTGAAGCTCCCATCCTTTCTGGAACACTGGCAAGAGTTTGACAAGTCTCTGATTTCCAAGGTCATTGTTTCCCCCTCTGCAATCCAGCACTGACTGGCTCCTTTCCACTCTTCAGGCACCTCATTCATATCTACCCATTGCCCTAAAAAATAACTGCTTGCTTAATGGCTCTCCAGTAACTCCAGCCAACTCCTTAAGGTCTCTTGAGAGCAGATCATCAGGGGCAGCTAACAGGACTCATCCAACTTTTAAAGTGATCTTTGATCAGCTCTTTCCTTGTCTCTACCTTCTCACACGATCTAAACTGGCTGGTCTACTTTACCTTACACAGAGCTCTCTCAACCAAGAGCAGAGCAAATCAGTTCTGGATACAGAGTACAAAAGTTGGGAGGGAGAAGATGTCTGAAGCCAGAAGATTCAGACACACAGCTTTTCAGACTTCAGAATTCCTTTCCTGCATCCAGCTCATGACTTGACTTCACCTGGTTGCCATGGAAACATCAATTTCTGGTGGATGGCAAGCAGCACTTTAGACAGAAAGCATCACAGGCTACCATGGTAACACTAAAAAGAGTAAAGCTGCCTCCTCTCTTGAAGGGGTGAGGAAGGAATAGATGAAGCTGCCAGGGAAGGCAGGCCAGAAGGGAGAGCCTTTAGAAATCCTGGCTCCCACTTGAACAAAGAGGGACTTAATTCAACAGACATGTAATATGTGCAAAGCAAAGCAATAATGAAAAGGACACGTCTAGCCCTGGTCTGTTTGGCTCTGAAGCGTCCCGGGTTTGATTCCGGCCACGGGCACATACCTTGGTTGCAGGCTTGATCCCCGGCCCTGGTCGGGGCACATGTGGGAGACAACCAATCGATGTGTATCTCTCACATCAATGTTTTCTCCCTCTCTCTCTCTCCCCCTTCCACTCTCTGAAAAATCAATGGAAAAAATATCCTCAGATGAGGATTAAATAAATAAATAAATAAATAAAGGACACATCTATGCCTGGCTTCATTAGGCCAAACCATCTATTAATAGAGTATACAAAGACCTGTAAATAAAGGCAGAATAAGACCTATAATAGGACGAAGAAAACTGAAATGGGAATTTAGCTCCAACTAGGAAACTTTCAGTCTTAAAGGGCTAGATTTTGACAAGCAGAAGAGGAGCAGGAAGAGAGAAAATGAGCAGACATGGAAGTAAAAACTCAGGATATACTGAGAACTGTGGGTATAGACAGAAAAAGCAATACTTCCCCATGACTTCAAAGCCTTGACTTCCACAGTAGTGCTGGGGCAGGTTAAGACTAAGATCAAGGGATCTGAAGCTAGACTGCCTAGATTGGAATCCTAAACTTGGTAACTTTGTAACTGTTGGGCAAGTTATTTAACCTCTTTGGGTATCAGTTTCCTCATTTATAAAGATAAAAGAATCTATCTCAGAGAGTCACTGGAAGATGAAATGATTCAATACACATAAAGTGACTAGTATCTAACCTACAACAAATCTTGCATAAATGTTAACAGTTATCATTATACCACCTCCTACCACATCACTTTTCAGAGCCAGGATAGACTCTTCTAACTGTCCAAGTATTAATTCCTGAATCCGAATGTCAAGAACATAGGAGTTTAAAGGGAGGAAATGCCACTGCCTTAGAGAAGACAGAAGTATAGGCTAGATAAGCCAAAAGTCAGGTGAAATCCCATTATGAACCAAGAACTGGTAGGGAAATTCCAATTATGCTGAGAAAGAATCTGGGTCACAGTCTTACACGCCCCCCATGCTCAAGCAGGAGAGGTTGAGGGAGGTTTCTTTTACCTTAGGCTGGGCCCCGAGGCTGTTTATTGCCCCCTTTTCTCCACTCCAACCACTCCCAATAGAGGGATGACTAAGGCACTGAGTCATACAGTGACACCGGCTGTCACCCCCTAGATGCAGTTACCTTACATAGGTAAAGACTAAAGAAGCCGTCATTCTTCACTTCCACCATTGTCTCTCCCCCAACAAGAGGATGTATGAGGCGAGAAGACCAGGAGGCCAGGAAGAACTGAGGTGAAAGGAGCCAAAGTGCAGGAAGCCCAAAGTAGGTAGGAATAGGAACATAAAGAAACCAAGCAGAGATGGGGGCCCATCTGAGGAGGGCAGGGAGGTGAGGTCTATGGGTATTTATAGTTTGGAGGAATTGAAGACTGCCATGAGGAGGCCTCGTCCATAGCTTCAGGATGACTAACAAAAATGGTCCACACTGTGCTTCTCAGGATACATTAGCAGCCAAATCAATAACTATAGGGGGACTGGGCCATAGCCAGCTGCTCCTACCTAAAAATAATGCATCCTCCTTCCCTTCCCTCAGGTCGAGAGAGCAAACTAGGGAAGGGGTGGGGGTGGCAGCAAAAGAAACAGAAGCAGCAAGTAAGAATGCAGCAGCCTAGAAGAATCAAGAGCTGGTCCTGGGTCCCAGTGGTCTTTTATGCCACAAACAGGCTTCATGTACTTTATACTTCAGTGTTAAATGCAACCCCAGAAGTAAACATGAGCGAAAAACCATCACACTGCTTTAGAGGTCTGAGAGCTGACAAATTAAAACTTAACAGCAATTATCCATATTTTTAGCAAGATAATAAAGTCTTAACGCACTGTTGCCATAGAGACCACTAAAGAATGAAGGAGCCCCACCAGCCCTGTCCCTGAACCTCAGACCTCCTCTTCTTGGTTGGTTCCTAGCTGGTGAGCCAGGCTCTGACTTGGTTGCCTGTTATAAGCCTTACAAAGCAGGCAAAGGAAGGTGTGCCTCCCCTTTGGTAGGGCCATTCCTGGAATATTCAGCTCCCTGGAAGTCACTGGCCCCAGGCCTGTGTTGTCCCAGGCAAAGCTATATATATGGAAAGCAAGAGTTGAGGTGACTGGAAGAATAAAAGATTTAAGATCTGAAGAGTCCTGATGTATGATGCCTAAATCCCTTTGGATATTGGACTTGGATTTCTATTACAAGCAGGGCTAAAGGTAGTATGGACACCAATGGTAAGAATGTTGAGCTTAGAAGGCTTCTCTGGCACTTAAGCCAGCAAGATCATTAAAAGCCCCTAAAGGTAGGTGCAGAATGTGCTACTGCCACACTGCCATCTGGTGGAAAGACAAGATCTGTCCTTAGGCACAGAGACAGAGCCTGGAAGTCAGTCCACAGGGCAGGGAGAATTGGAGGTAGCTAAGATGAAGACACAGGAGAGACCCTGGGGCAGAGAATATAATGCAGATACAGATGGTGTATCTGTATATAGGCATGTGCCTTTTGTCCTTTCTTCTTTCTAAAAAAGATTATAAACCATTAAAATAAAGAAAACACAATGATATTACAAATGTTTTATATCCCTAGAACCATTCATGGTTTTAGCTCATTAGAAGTTAACATCAGACACAACTGACTGAGACCACACACATATGGGCAGCAGCCACAACAGCAAGGCTTGCCTTTTGTACAAAGTTTATATGTATGCATGTGTGTATATGTGTGTGTGTATATATATATATGTATGTATATTTATGTACACAGACACAAGGGTATAAAAATCCAGTGAGAAGGGCTCATGTGTGCCCAAGTAGGGGACAAGAGCAGCTTTAACAGCTGGGGAGGAGCCCACAGTAGAGGCACATAGAAAGTGGTGGAGAGTAGCAGCCTCTCCACCATTCTCCTACCCTGGACCTAAGGAAGGACCTGGGAGGAAGGACAACTAACTATACAAAGGAAGATGGAAGATACTGGAAAGGTACCCCATCTTTTGCTAAACTCCTGAATGCCCCTAAGATATCCAAAATGCCTGGCAGCAAAGATCATTTCTACAGCTCCAAGCAAGATGCTGAGCCCACAGTAGTTCTGGCCCCAAGCTGAGGTCTAAGGCAGGCTTTACAATGCACATACATGTCCAAGCTATTTTCCAGGGCCCCTGCAGCAGCAAGCCAGCACCTTCAAGGTTCACCCCCCCAAACTCCAATGTCCTCTTGGACCAGAGAGCTTAAGGGTTTTTCCTTGACAAAACCGTAAGGTAAAGGTATAGGAAAAAAAAAAAAAAAAAAAGAAGTCAGTTCCTTCAGTTAATGCCCTATGGCCTTCCCAACAGAGGAGGAATTGAGGAATCACTGAGAGATGGTTGGAAAGGGCAATGAAGATCATCCCAGGAGATGATACACACAGAGAAACAAGTGTTCAATAATTCTCTTCAACCAGTGGTTGCTCAGCAAAGTCCATTCCCAGTGGGGCCATGGGCAGGAGCTCTTCTCGGTGTTTTAAGGGTGGCACCAATTCCCCCAGGATTAATGTCCATGGCCTCAGGATGGCTTGGTCCACAAAATGGAGAGAAGGGGCCATAGAAGGGTAGATATGAAAAAGGGAGTGGCAGGACCCAAAGGCACAGGGAGACAATGTACTGTGCCACTGATTTACCTGGGGCAAGGAGAAGAAGCCAAACAAAAAAAATAACCAGAGACTAAAATAAGCAAGGTCCTGAGACTCACATGGTCTGGGGGGTAAAAAGGCTGGAAAGCTGGAAGCACTGGGAGGCGACTGCCTGAGAGGCAAGGTTCAGGGCTGGACTCAGAGCTGGAACAGAGAGAGAGGCAAAGTGAGTCAGTGAGCACAGAGCATTCCTTCTTTCCAGGCCCAACCCATCTCTCCCTTTCCCAAGTCCAAGTCTACCAGTCAGAGCTGCTGGGTTTAGGGCCCCCAAGGGAACTGCTCCATTCAGCTGCAAAGCAGCCGCTTGGGCAGCGGCAGCAGCAGCAGCAGCAGCTGTGGTTGGCAGCTGGATTCCAGAGCCTAAAACGCAAAGAAAAGGTGGGGTTAAGTCCTAACCCTCAATCTACAATTCAACCCCATGCTCTTAACTCTACAGAGAAACTCTACCTTCTGCCAATTTGGCCATGAGCTGCAAATGTGCACCTGCTGATGCCAGATCCAGCTTCTGGTCTCCATCAGGAAAAGTGATGTCTGTGCCACCATCCAGTCGCTCAGTCACATGGCCAACCCTCATAGGTCGGCCAGCAAGCTCAAAGCCATTCAACTGTTCAAGAGCCCGTCGGGCACACTCGGAGTCAGAGAACTACAAGAAACCCAGGCCATATCAATCACCTTTCAGCCACAGATATGCCCTCAAAGTCCCACTAACACTCCTAGTCCTACTATTCCAGGAAAATTCATGTTTGCTGTGGCACAAACTTTTCTTTCTCAAGGAATGTGCCCTCAGATCCCCCTAAAATTCTTCTCAGAAAGGGACCTTTTCCAACTGACTTAATGGCAAACACTTTTCATTCTTGGAGCTTCAATAAAAATCTAACAATGTAAAAAGTCAATTATCTGTAGGGAGCCTACTCTGACAGGCTGTCTCACATATGGGAATATAAAACAGGAGACAAATAGACTGAGAGCTAAGGCTTCTGGGCTTTATTTCAGCCCTTAGGTCTATTAAGTTTCAGTTTTCAGTTAAGAACAAGGAACCTGACCTCCAGAGCCCAGCCTTAGAAGGGAATGCATGCTGGTACTGAAAGGAAGACTGCACCCAACCTCCACCTCTACCACAGAGCTGCTGACTCAGTGACCTGCTGACCACAGGGCCTTAACTCTTGTTCCTTTCATTAGCAGCATCAGCAGCAGTCTGCCATAAAGAGGATTTCCAGTCTGCTGTTTAGTGTCAAGAGTGTTGACCAGAAAACAGCAACACAAGGGCAAAAAGGCCCAACAGAAGCCTTTTCAAAACTGAGTCACAAAGGGAGTTAGAAAAGGTACTTGCCACCAGGAACACCATAGCTGTCTTTGTTTACTCTGGTATTACCTGCCCTAGGGCCTGGCATGTGGTATTGACAGTTCTTAGGCAGGTGGTATAGGTGGCCTGCCTTTACTGGATACTTTTGAGGTGAGCAATTGCCACGGTAGAACACAACCTACCTCCCCTCTGCCCTGCAGGTAACTGTGGGGTGTATGTTGCCTGGATTGAGCCCAGAAAATATCAGCTTCTATCAGACTTTGTGGCTGGCCAGTCCTCAGCCTGGAGTCACATGGGGCTAGAAGAACCAGTTATGGGAATTGGAAACAATTTTGTTGGAATGTCAAGAAAAGATAAGACTTGTCCACTATTAGGTGGCCTCACTGTTCTCCCTATAGTGGGATTTAAATATAAAGATACTTCTCAATGGAAAACCTGCTTCAAACAGCATAGCACCAGAGGGAAGTATATAACTTCCTATTCCTACCCCATCATGAAAATATATCAATTCTATAAAGCCTGTCTATAAAAGCTCACACCTAACCTCCCTCATACCCCCAACCTTTTAATTGCAGTCTGGAACCAATACTGTTACCCAAAAAACAAGCTGCAGCACCAGGGAAGGTGGTTGAACTCCTGAACACACCCATACCAGGACCACTGAAAGAGTGTAGGAACAAAGCCAAGATCTCAAGCAACACACTGATCTCAAGGGGCAGAAGGCTAGTCCAAGGTTCAGGCACCAGGGTCAATGGGGTCATTTAAACAGTTCCTAAAGGAGGAGAATGAAGCTAAGCTGCAAAATCAGACAAGTGGACAAACCCAAGTTAAAATAAGTTAAAGACTAGAGACTTACCGTAATGAAACCATAACCTTTAGAGCGTCCTGTATCTGAGTCCTTCATCAGGACAATATTATCAATCTGTAGAATAGAGAGAAATTACTAATAATCTTTTGGCTAACCCACACCTTTGACCCTTCCTACCCAGACTGTTATAAATACCTCCAACTTTCTAGTCACCAATTACATCTCTCCAAATCTTTTTAAAAAGAGACAAAGGTCATTTTCCCCCAAAAACACCTTTTCTGACTAATCTTACTTAATCTGGATCTCTTTATTTGATTTCATGGTGCTGACTCATTTGTCTATTGAACAGTCTGAACAGAGAGATGGAACCTAACTTTCCCAGCATGCACTCATAATCCCATTACTATATTTGCAGTGGGTTAATCACAGTCAGACAGAATGAAGAGGAACACTCACCCTCCCCACTTTTTCCAATTCTCTTCAGAGGTTTCCCTCACTTTCTACTCACTTTGCCAAAGGGCTCAAAGATGCCCCGGAGCATGTCCTCAGTGATATTACAGTGCAGGGAGCCCACATAGAGGCGCATTGGTCCACCGCTGCCCTTCTGCAGGTTGTTGGCCATGGCTGCCAGTCGGTTTTTCTCAGCCTGAGGAAGGAGGGAACGATGGGTCAGGTCCCACATCTCCTACCTTCAAAGCTGTCTTCTCATGTCAGTTTCTCAGCCTGCTCACCTGTGAGGCCTGTACAATGATAGGGACCCCCAGCAGCCGCTGCCCAGTCAGCCCAATGGCCAGTGGCACAGACTGGATTTCACAGAATTCCACATAGGCAATGCCCTTAGAACGACGTGAGTTGCGATCTGAGATGATACGTACATCACGAACCTATCCAGGGGAAAAAGGAAATCCTAAGTTGGACATAAAGGAGGATGGACAAAAGATAGACTACTCAGAAGAAAATTAAAGGGGGCAATGTTACCTTGCCAACAGCAGAGAAAAAGTCCTCCAGGTCTCGAGGCCGAATGCGGGCAGCTAACTGCATACAGAAAACTGTTCGGGCATCACGCTCCTCAGGACTCAGATTATCAATTGGCTCCCTAAAAAGTAAAATTTATTGAGACCCCTCATGCCCCTCACCCAATACTTGGTCACTGTTCTCCAGCTACCCTCAAGTACCACACATTCGTGAAGTTTGGCAACAAAGAGCTTTTTATTCGTATCACGCAACTCCTAAAAAAGTGCTCATTATCAACTCACCTGACGGGGCTCTTCTCTTTGAAATGAGGACTCTTACTGTGTCCATACCTTCGCCTAAGGAATAGAGAACAAAAGTGAAAATTGTGTCACCCAACTTTATTCACATCGGTCCAATGCTGGGTCTACCATTTTCAAGAGAAAACCAGATCTCCACCCACTACTTCTTCTCAAATGTGATCATTATTATTTTTATTAATTTCAGAGAGAGGAAGGGAGAGGAAAAGCTAGAAACATCAATGATGAGAGTCACTGCCCAGCCAGGCATGGCTCAGCAGTTGAGCTTCGACCTGGGATCCAGGCGATCGGGGTTCGATTCTCGGTCAGGGCACATGCCCGGGTTGTGGGCTCGATCAATGACTCTCTCATCATTGATGTTTCTATCTCTCTCTCCCCCTCCTTTCCTTTCTCTGAAATCAATAAAGATATATTGGAAAAAAAAAAAAAAATGATGAGAGTCACTGATCAGCTATCTCCTGCACGTCCCCTGCTGGGGATCAAGCCCTCAACCCGGGCATGTGCCCTGAATAGGGAATTCAACCGAGATCTCCTGGATCACGTTGATGCTCAACCACCAAGCCACACTGGCTGGGTGAATTATTTTCTTTTAATCCTCACCCAAGAATTTTTTTTTTTTAAATCCTCACCCAAGGACCTAGTTTTATTAATTTTAGAGAGGAAAAAAGAGAAAAACATCAATCGGTTGTATCCAACACACATACCTCAACCAGGGATTGAGGTATGTGCCCTCTCTGGGAATTGAACCTGTGACCTTTACCGGATGACACTCCAACCTACTGAACCACATCAGCCAGGGCTACTAATTAAAAAAAAATTTTTTTTAATCCTCTTCTGAGGATATTTTTTTCCATTAATTTTTAGGGAGTGGAGGGGAGGAGGGAGGGGGAAGAGAGTGAGAAAGAGAAACATTAATGTGAGAGAGACACATCAATTGGTTGCTTCTGACCAGGGCTGGAGATTGAACCTGCAACCCTTTGGTCTGTGGGCCAACGCTCTAACCAATGAGTGGCACTGGCCAGGGCTTGATTTTTATTTTATTTTTTTTAGAGACAGAGGAAGGGGGAGAGACTGGTTGCCTCTTGCACATGCCCCAGCAAGGACTGAACCCACAACCTAGGTATGTGCCCTGACCAGGATCAAACCTGCAAACTTTTGGGGTACAGGACGACAATCCAACTGAGTCACCCAGTCAGGGCAACATGTGAATTCTTTTTAAAAAAATATGTCGCCCGGCCGGGCGTGGCTCAATGGCTGAGTGTCGACCTAGGATCCAGGAGATCGAGGTTCAATTCCAGGCAGGGGCACATGCCCAGGTTGAGGGCTCGATCTCCAATGACTCTCTCTCATCATTGATGTTTCTCTCTCTCCCTCTCCTTTCCTCTCTCTGAAATCAATAAAGATATATAAAAAAGTGTTTACTGATTTCAGAGAGGAAGGGAGACAGACAGAAACATCAATGATGAGAGAGTCATCGATCAGCTGCCTTCTGCATGTCCCCTACTTCGGACTGAGCCCGAAACCTGGGCATGTGCCCTGACGGAATCGAACACGATCTCCTGGATCATAGGTCGATGCTCAACTGCTGAGCCATGCTGACTGAAGAACATGTGAATTCTTAATACCACCCCAGCAATAACTGGATCTCCTACCTAACAGAGCAGGACAGAAACATCCTCAGAGAGGGACCACAGCAAATGTGTTTTACCCAGATTACAACACAAAAGTGAGCTTATTAGTAAAAGGTGATACCCAGTGGCAAGTGGTGGGCTCCTGTAGTGCACACGAGTCTCACGACGCGGATCCCGACTTCGGGACTCACTACTGTGTCGACGATCCCGGCTACGGTGACGATGCTGCCGATCTCGACTTCGGCTGCGACTGTTTCTCCATCTGTGCCGATCCCGGTCTTGACTACGACTATAGATGGACACAACTATTTAGTTTGTTAAAGAGCCAACCAACCTCTCCTGTCCTTTAATGTATAGCTTCCCCTGGTATTTTTCCATTTGTAGTAATTCCCAAAACCCAACAGCCCCCAGAATGACTGACCTGTGCTTTCTATCCCTGCTTTTACTATGGCTCCGACTCCTCTTCTTCCTGTGAAAGACAGTGTAAATTCTTATTATTGAGAAGGTTTCATAATCTCTCCCAAGTAAAAGGAATGAGAGTATGGCCAGTGTGAAACAGAAAGCAATAAAGGACCAAAGTCCAGACGATTTGGCAGTAGCTCACAGAAACTACACAACACCAACTTACACACAGCCATGGATGCTGTCAGGCATCTGATTCAGCCAAAGCTGGTGTTTCCAAAGTAGGGGTCTTCTTGCTATTTTATGCAAATGAAATATATCAATGCTAGGACTGATTCACAAATCTACAGTGAAAAGCTTAAACTACATTATATCATTAAACCAAGTCACCATTATGCCCAAGATCCAGTGGAGCCATTACTAAATGCAGTCTTAGAAACACCTTCCTCTCTGTTCTGGCTATTTCTCCAATGGACAAGATTGCCTCCCTTCCTAAGTTGCCAACCCATTTCCTCATGCCACACTCACTTGTTTGCCTCCCCACCGGTGCTGCTCCCACTGCCGCTGTTGCTGCTGCTGGTGTTACTATGGTCGTCCTTTTTAACCTCCTTCCCTTGCTGTTCATCCTGAGGGGTTCACCAGGAAAATGTCACAGGTTCAAGGTGGCAGGCACATAGATTCCATTTGGCACAGAAAGAACAAAAGTAGACAAGGAAAAAAGCATATGAAATCAAAGCTCTTGATTATCTAGCCAACTTTTAAGCACCTGGATCTCATAACACAAGAAATAAGAGAGGCACAGAGAAAACTACCCAAAAGAAAGAAATCAGAGGAACAGATTTTGATGTCAAAACTTTAGCTACTCAACACCTATTTCTCAGGAGAGAAGTCAGTTAGGTCTGAGGTACACTGACTTTCTACTGTATCACTCAGAGCTATGAGCCAAGTACTCATTCCCACCACATTTCTGCCCTCTCCCTTTTGGGGAGGCCCACTGTGAAAGCATGGCCTTTGAGTATAGGTCTCCAGCACAGCTTACTAAAAGACTATGCCTTTTATGAATAGCCACTGTACACAATCAACAAGCAGGGAAAGAGAAATCACAAAATGTTGAGCCCAATGATCCACATAAGCTTTTTTTTACTACCCAATTCCAGGAGTGAGGTGGGAATATTACCTCCTCTTTTTTATAGGGAGCCTCCAGCATGGCCTCAATCACTATATCAAAGTCATCTGAAGCCATCACAGCAGATCTGAGGAGAGGATATCAATACATAAGAATATTATTTATATTTTTCCTCCCCTTCCAGCACCCCACATTCCCTTCCCCCTCCAAGAAACAGATTTTAGAATAGAATTCTGCTTCATAAACTCCACAGGGATCTTAACAACTATTGCTTCCCCTAGATTTATTTTTGCACCTTATAGATCTGAACTATTTCTGCTTGGTGGCTTAGAATAAGTCAAGGGCCTACAAGGAAACTGGGTAGAGACAAAATAATACAGACCGTGTCCTAGCCTGTGAAGAGAAAGTGTTGGTACTCAAAATTACCATTCACTTTACAATGAACACTAGGCCTCCATTCTACTATTCAAAATTCTGAATAATTAACTGGTTTAAACTTAAATCATAGAAATAAGCACATACTTCCAATAAAAAGGTAAAGGTGCAAGACTAAAATTGAAGAGTAAGACAAAGAAACACCAGAATAATTCAGATTTGCCCTAAGCTCTTTCCCACATCCCTCTTCCAAACATCAATTAGGGGATTCAGCATTAAACATTTTCCATGCAATATCAATAGTTTAGATAACTCAGAAAGATTATGATTAAGACAGGTTTAACCAATCCCACTTTGAAGGCTTTCTGTCTAGGCAGGCAGGGTGAGACTTCTCACTTTCCCCAAGCTTTCACATCTAGCAATTTCTTTCCCAAGTCTGTACACCACAGTTCTGTTAAATAAGAAAAACAGGACACCAAATAAAATCAATAGGACAAATTATTCAAAAATTGCTAGTCTGAAATTATCAATATACACATTGATGAATATCAAAATAATTATGCTGAAAAAAATCAGACATAAAAGAGTATCTATTTTATGATTAGATTTATACAAAATTCTAGAAAATGCAAACTAACCTGTAGTGACAGAAAGCAGATCAGTGGTTGCCTAGGGATAAGAGTAGGTGGGAAGGGGCTAGGAGGAAAGGATTACAAAAGGGCATAGAAAATTTTGGGGGTGATGTTTCATGGATGAAATGTATCAAAACGCATCAAACTGTACACTTTAATGTGTACAATTTTATATCAACTATAGCTCAATAAAGCTAAACCCCCTCCAACTAATCTTAAGAATTTCTATGCTAGGAGGTTAACCATAATCAAACCTTCCGTATCCATAAGAGCTTTGTCTTCTTTAAAGAAGCTAATGCATCATCCAATGATGCTGTCCTGTTGCCCTCAGAACCCATAGCCTATCTGATGGTTTAATAAAGTAATATGATTAATATAAAAATCATATTAAAAAGTAACATAAAAACAAGTAATATAAAAAAATATGAAAATAAGAGTAATGATGATATAATATAAATGACACATCATTTATAGTACTGAATATTGCTAGGCCGTGTGACAGAGATAAAATTCTTGGAAAAAGTAAAACAATAAATACTACTTAGCCCTAGTCAGTTTGGTTAGAGCGTTGGCTCCTGGACTGAAAGGTCTTGGGGTTCAATTCCAGTCAAGGGCACGTACCTCAATTGCAGGCTCTATCCCTGCCCCGGTCAGGGATGGGAGGGAGGCAACCAATCGATGTGTCTTCTCTCTCACATGGAGGTTTCCCTCTCTCTCCCTCCCTCTCCCTCCCTGGGTTGGGGGTTCAATCCCCAGTAAGGGGTGTACAAGAGGCAGCCAACTGATGTCTCTCTTTCATTGATGTTTCTCTCCCCCCTCCCTTCCTCTCTCTAAAAATCAATAAAAAATAAAATAAAATAAAAACCTAACCACATCAATTAAAAAAAAATTACTCTTAAACAAATTTAAGGCTTAAAATGGAAACCAAACCAAAATAAAATAGGTATGTCTAAAATCCAGCGAACTCAATCTCTTGTAGTAACACCTTATATTTATTTAATAGTCAAAGGTAATATATGCTATAGCCAGATATCAGATCCAATGCAAAGATGAAAAACTGAGATTTTGTGAACTGTCCAAAGTTACAAAATTCAAATGCAGGAGCTGACTTGTGAGTGAAGTCTTCTGACCCTAGTCTAATGTTCTATCCACTGTATTGGTTAGCTCTCTCTCATGGTTTATAGTTTAAATGAGAAAAATACACAGCATATCAAGATGTCTGTTTTTTTAAACTGATTTCAGAGAGAGGAAGGGAGACGGAGAGATAGAAACATCAATAATGAGATAGTCATTGGTTGACTTCCTCCTGCACGTCCCCCACTAGGGATTGAGCCCCTAGTAACCCAGACATGAACCCTGACCAGGAATGGAACTGTGACCTCCTGGTTCCTAGGTCCTCGCTCAACCACTGAGCCACTACAGCCGGGCAAGATGTCTACTTTTAAATATACTTATCTAGAGAATTAATGTTCCAACAGGTTTATCAAAAGAATCAGTCCCATTAATCATACCTTATTGTGTATGTTTCAAAATATCAACAACCAGGCTAACTGTAATATATACTATTCAATCTATTATGGAAAAATGGTTTTAAAAAGAAAAGTTTTTTATCCTCATACTGTTCCTTTCAGTCATTTTGGCTGCCAAGTCTATACAAATTTTCTAAGTGTCATAGAGTTCCTCTTTATCTTTTACAATCTGCTTTTTCCTCCCTAAATAAAATGCTTCTGATTTCAAGAATTGTTGCGTGCTAGATGCTGTAATGTTTCACGTCTGGGAATCTTGGGCAGCAGCAGGCAGTGAGGGTACCGGCAACCATGAGATCTGTGCAGCTGCTCAGAACCCCTTCCTGTGCGGCCTGCTCTGGGCCTTTTGTGCCTCAAGTACCAGGGCCGAGCAGCCTGAGGCCGGCTCTTCCCATCCCGGTGACGTGGGCCTGGATAAGCACACAGAGCACAACCAAGAGCATATCATGGAACATCTAGAAGGCATCATCAACAAACCAGAAGTAGAGATGTCCCCACAAGAACTGCAGCTCCATTATTTCAAAATGCATGATTATGACGGCAACAATCTGCCTGATGGCCTAGAACTCTCCACAGCCATCACTCATGTCCATAAGGAGGGAGGGAATGATCAGGCACCACCAATGAGGGAAGAGGAACTGACTAACTTAATAGATGGTGTTTTAAAAGACAATGACAAGAACAACGATGGATACATCGACTATGCTGAATTTGCAAAATCACTGCAGTAGACATTATTTGACCATCTTCTAGTTGTTATGCAAATATGGCCCATTATAATGTGATTGAAAACTTTCGGTAATATAGAATAATTCATTTCCAACTACTGCAGAAGTATTTTGGTAAAAATCTTTAGCAAGTGTTACACTGGTATGAGAAAGAGAAATGGAAGAGAAGGGAAATGGGACATGTTGTAGTTCCCAAGTACTGTTAAGTCTCCTGTTGGACAAGGGCTTGATTAAAGCATCTTTTTAAGAATATTGGATAACTGGAGCTGAATACTCAGAAACATGGCTGTAGAATACTGCTATAGTCTCTTGGTTTTAATTCATGCTACTTGAAAAGTTAAGATGAGCTTTGCCAAGCAGACACACTTTTCAGTAACAGTGAAGGAATGGAATCCATGCCAAATGTTCTCTTTGGGTCCTGTGTCTTCAGGTAAATGTGATCAGTATTCTGTGACGTTCCCTGGCTTAAATGATTACTTGCTATGGGCAAGTGAGTATTGATGAGGCTATT
The DNA here is from genome assembly GCF_964146895.1 of Miniopterus schreibersii. Taxonomy (NCBI): domain Eukaryota; kingdom Metazoa; phylum Chordata; class Mammalia; order Chiroptera; family Miniopteridae; genus Miniopterus; species Miniopterus schreibersii. Next base: position 134,187,646 of record NC_138101.1, on the reverse strand, counting down.
TCAAAGCCACAGCATAACACGAATGTCAGATATTGAGCTCAGCAAGCCAGAGTCTGGATCTTCCGGCACTTGGATATGATGCACCACTGACCTAAGTGGTTAACCTTTTTTCAGTTTTTCAATATTTTTTAAAACTACTGTCTTATCCTTATATTTTATTTCTTTTGTCTTCTTCAGCCTGGGAGAGACCTTGAATTTAAAAGTGTTCTCTAATCAATAGCACATGTTTTCGCTTTCTTAATATTTGTATTTAACTCTTGTTTCTAGGGTTTCATTTTTGCAGTTTAGAAACATAGGAATGCAAGGATTTATCTCTTGTGCTTGATACAGTGGGGGTAAAACTACTTGCTGCGGTAGCCTAAATGCAAAGTGAAAAGTTCATTCACCAAGTACAGTGATTAACCTGATACAAGTTGTATTTAGTAGGAGTGTTGTTTAAATGACCTCTTCTAGCCTACATTTGTGAATTCTTTCAGATCAGGAAAGAGTAGAAAAAGAAGCCTAAAAACTCTAGTGTGCCTCAGTAATAGCTGAAAGTGAGAAGCAGTGGCAAATTCTAATTTGGTTTATTGGGTGTGATGGACATACTGTGATAAAAAAATCATAAAATGATGATCAAATGGGGGAAAAACTGCATAAAATTTGCTGTAAAATGTATAGAGACTTATTTTCTTTATTAAAGTACTCTTATAAGAAAACATATGTATTTGTAAAAATGGTTTCCTATGTCAAGTATTTGTGCAGTCAGAACTGAATTATAAACTATTCTTGTAAAATCTAGTTATTTTGAAAAATTTATATAATGAATTCTGAATATATGATCAATAAAACTGCTGAAACAACAACAAAAGAATTGTTGAGTGCTAGAACAGGGCTGGGGTAACCTAACACACACAAAAAATCTTTCACTTAAGTTGACAAGCAAACCCCTCCCCAATGATGGAGTAGTTTTCACTCAGACTCAGAATGAATGAACTGATAGGCACAGACATACAAAACATGAGCACATTTTGAAACTTGCAATCTCACTGGATTTAGTATAGCTTTCTGATGTCCTAAAAGTATTAAAGTCCCAAATACTATACATTTTAAGGCAGATAATTTTCAAACTCTCCTTGCCTGTCCTAACTTATTGGTTAAAGTCCATTCAATCCCATCCATTAAAACACTGCAGAGCTTTCTTCCATCCCTGCTCCAAAAACTGCATTAGTGGCCCACAATCATGGCAATGCTTAGTTTCTGTCAGTGCTTAGGCTCTACTGCTGCAGGGGCAAAGGAGAGTGAAGGGGCACAGTGAGCCCAGTTCAGGCAGAATTCACCAAAGGCTGGAGGCCCAGGGGTGATGGTAGCGCCATCTCCTGGGTCTGGTCACTGAGCTGGCACAAACATCTACAACTGAAGGCAGCTTAATTAAGAACAGGAACAATGAGAAAGAAAAAACCTTTCCTATGATGTGTACAAGCCAAAGCTATGCTTTAAAAAATGGTCCTATAAGTACCATCTCTGCGAGGGCCAGAGTCCCAATGCTAAAACCTCCTATGTGGCTCACTATGCTCCTCTTTCGCCAGGGAAAGTGTGGTCCCAAAAGGAAGGAGGTGGGAAAAGCCCACAGAGGCCAACATACTGAAATGAGTCTTTCAGAAACTGAAGATCGAGGAAGAAATCTCAATTCCCTCATCTCTCTGAGTGGTGGCACTATGGGCTAGAAAACCGATCCTACGTGTTCTCTCAGACCTCGTGGGTCGACGCTCCCTCCCCACTATGGGCGACCCTAAACGTCAGGGTTGCAGGGTCCTGGAAAGAGACCCTTGAGTCACTGGGACTCTTGACGCCATTTTCTGCCTGTGACGTCAGGGGCAGGCGCCCTGCCGCAACGTCACGCATAGGTGACGTCGCGGGGGGAACCGGGTTTCAGGATTTCTCACCAGTTCCGGGGCCCCGTGGAGGGGGGTCCCGGTCTTCTCTGTTCCTTTGGGTTTGTTGCGGGGCGTGAAGCACTGCTGTCTTCAGAGTCTCAGTAGTAAAAGCAGCACTGTCGCCCCAGCAGTTCCTCTTCCTGCAAAATGGCGGTAGCTTCGCTGTCTTCCAGAACTTTCCCCAATCTGCGCAGGCGCTAAAACATTCAGGCGGTGGAACTAACCTCACTGGTTTCGCGGCAACAGGCCAAAGTACAGATTTTTATTGGTTAAAATTTTAAGCATGGGTGGGGCCAAACTCAAATGTTTCTTGGCAACCAGCAAGTCCCCATTGATTGGCTAAACTCCCCGAGACTTCCGGAATGTGGAAGCAGCCTCCCACCGCTCTCATTGGTTAAATGAAGGAGAACAAGAGGTAAGGACTCTCCTACCCGGTTCCTGGCCATTGCCAGGGGTGGAGCCAGCTACTTGTAATAGACGTTCTGGATTGCCCCAACCGATTTGTCAAAGGGGTCACGTCGGTCATGGGACAGCTCTGTGGAGAGCAACTGCGTTTGCTTCACGTCGGGAAACAGGCTCGACTCCACATCCCCATTCTGGACAGGCTGTCTACAAAACCCTCTCAAACGCCTCCTCCCGCCCTCAGTGCTTGGGACCTGGGAAGCAGAAGTCTTGTCACAGACTTGTCTGGTCCTACAGCTCACATACTTGCAGTTCAAATTAGTACCCCATTACCTCACTCTACAAGGGTAAAATAAACTTGAGACACTTTCTCAGGTGACTCCTTCCGTGGAGCAGTAGTCAGTTTAACCAGAAAGGGATGGAACTTATTGATGTCTGCCCCCCAATCCCAAGACTTCCAAAAAGGAAGCTGGGTCTAACATGGAGAGAGGCAGAGTCAGAGGACTTACATTCCAGTCTGGATTTTAATAGTAGCTTTATATTATTGTAGCAACTTCAAACACTTCCTCTACAAAATGAAGACTTGGACTAGATGATCTCTTAGGACTATGATTTTGTTCCAACCAAATAGGTTGCCCTGGCCAGTGTGGCTCAGTGGTTAGAGCATTGGCCCACACACCCTAGGGTCAAGGGTTCAATTACTGGTCCATACCTGGGTTGCAGGTTCCATCCCCAGCCCAGGTTGGAACACGTGTGCAAGAGACAACCAATCAATGTGTGTCTCACATCGATGTTTCTCCCTCCCAGTCCCCTCCACTCTAAAAATCAATGTGAAAAATATCTTCGGGTGAGGATTAACAACAACAAAAATATAGGTGCGTTCTTGCTGGAGATGCCTGGATGGCTTTGTTTCTTTCCCAAGAGGTAACAAAGGTACTAGCAGTTCAGCAGCTCAAGAAGGTAGAAGGAAAGCTGGTGCTATATACAACCCCATCTTTTGCCATGGTGGCAAATTATGCCTCCTCCCTAGACAAAAGCCTAATCATAGGTCCTAATGGACTAGACCTCTCTGTAGCTAGTTAGAAAGACCTATACCCAGGAGTCCAAGAGTCACCACTAAGCTCTTCGATAATGGCACTGATCTAAATATGTTTAGGTTTAAGTAAGGTGTAGGAAAGCAGAGGCGGGGAGGGGGGTTGGAGCACGAAAGGCCATAACTTCACTTTATTTGTATTTTCTCCCACACAAAACCATCAAAACAGTAAAAGAGATGGGCAGGGAAAAGGCTGAAAATATGTTCAATCTGCACCTTCTCAGGGCTATTCCAGAAAACACTTGAGGCTGAGGGCCTGTCAGAATAGCTTCAGATCCAGCACTAATTCCTCATGCCTTGGCCTGGAGTCTTCACAGGTTGGTGGCTTCAACGTTGTAATTAATTCTCCTTTGCCCACCTTGATGTAAGGCAGGAAAGCAGAGTGAAATGCTCCTCTCTGATGGGCAAGGGGAATCAAAGCCCACAGATATACTGCACCTTCTATGCTATAGAAGCAGAACCTGAAATTGCTTCTGGACATTTGCAGGCTTGGCTAGAGGCCGATGGTGTATGAGCGGCCTGTGGGATTGTGAATAGCAGAACAGACCGGTGCTGTCACAGCCCACTCATACCACACCTTCTTGGAATTGCTGCATCGCCAGAAACGCACACAGATGGTCTGGCCTTCACGCACCGTAATGGGCTGCTGTAAGAAGACAGACAGAATTTCAGGGTGGAGCTAATGAGTTATATGTGGCAATGTACTGAGCTAGGTGTGGAGATAAAGTGATAAAACATGACATCCCAACCCTCATGAAGTTTATTTGAAAACTATCAGAACAAATAATCAGAACTGAAAAATTAGACATTAAACAAATAATCTAAAATGTGATCAGTGCTGTGAACATATACAGGGGGAACGCTAACTTAGTCTAGGAAGTCAGAATGTTATCTGACAATAAGAAAGTTTAAGGAAACCTGAAAAATATGTTAGCTGGATGAAGAGGTAAGCAAAGAATTTTATAGGCAAAGGAGAAAGGTATGAAAGCCTGAGGCAGGAAATAAGATGGGGTATTAGAGGAACCAAAAGCCACTCCATTGAACTGAAGGAGTATAATCAAGGGGACAGTAGCTGGAAAGGTAGGCTAAAACCAAATCACACCAAGTCTTACAAGCAGTGCTCAGGATTTTGACTGTTACTCTAAGGACAGTGGGAAGGGTTTTGAGCAGGATAGAGATATAATCAGATTTGAGTTTTTAAAAGATGACTCTTACTCAAGGTAGAAATTAGAAAAGCAGTTAGAGGAGATGTGGGGAAGTCACGTAGAAGGCCACTGCAGGTATCCCAACATTTACAACTGGGATCTGAGCATGTGAGAGCAGTAGGACATGGGTCATAGCTAAGCATTATCCATAACCCAACAGCCTAAGTTTTAAAGGCGATTCCTACCTTAATGGGGAAGAAGATAGGAAACCATGAGAACATCCCAGGAGAGTGAGTCTCTGGACGGATACCTATGTGGACAAAATAATGAAAAAATTGAGGTCTCCATAATTGTGTTTTTCGACTAGGTTGAGAAATCTTTTGGATTACTTTGAAACAAGTAATCAAACATCCTGGGCTCCCTGTAATTCTAAATGAAACATGTTCTTGAGCTTCCCAGGTAGTACATGCTCATATCCCACCATCCACTGCCCCAAACTCACTCAGAGTGATGTCCCCATAAAGCACAGTCTCAAAGTAGCCTGCAAAGCCATGCAGCACTGTGTTCACCTCCACGGGAAACTCCAAGGTACAGTAGCGGTTGTTGTCAATCATAGGATCTGTCAGGGAAGAATTGTATGGGTGTCAAAGGGCCAGAAGTCCAAGACAACTTGGTAAAGCATTAGCAAGAACAAGGAAAGCTTAGACAGGGTAGACGCAGGACAGCAAGGGAAAAAAATAGGTAGGGGAGCTCTTACCCACCCAGGAAGAGGACAGACACATGCAGGAACCCACCTCTGTTGGGATGGCTGAAGGTAAAACAAGGCTGGGGCACAGAGAGCTGGTGGAAGTTGTGCAGTCGTACCACATAAGGCATCTCAAACTGGGCCTGACCCGAGAGACAGAGAGCAAGAGCTGGAGAAGACAGGTAAGAGATACCTACTTCCTCAGGGAAAGAAGCTCAAGTCTGAGGGACACAGAAAAGAATGAAAACAAACTTTCACTTCGGCCACTTTCCCACATCCCAACTTCTCCTCCACCTTGCCATCTTCTGCAGAGGAATAAAATAATTGGTGATAATACATAAAAAGAAAGGATTAAAGAAAGGAAACCTCCAGAAGAGGGTGGCTCTTTACCTCAGGGTCACGGTCCTTTTCCCGACAGGCTCGGACCTCATTGTACAGCTTGGAGGAGGAGATAGGAGCCAGAAAGGAGGTGTACTCCCCAGGGATGCTCACACCATCATCTGCAGTGCAGGAGGGCTACATTAGTTCCCAAGGGATGGAAATGGTATATTTGTACTAACTGAAAGCTCAAAACTCACATATCCAAACAAATCCAGGCAGCTCAATGTTGTTACATCCCCAGGCCAACCTGCTTCTAACTCCTGTCACAATGATTCCACTTCCAGGTTAATTTACAGAGTCACACAAGATTAAAACTTCCCTGGCCAGTTTGCTCAGCAGTGGTTAGTATGTCAGCCATGGACTAAAGGGTCACAGGTTCAATTCCAGGTCAAGGGCATGTACCTGGGTTGCAGGTTCGATCCTCTCTCACATCAATGTTTCTCTCTCTCCCGCTCTCCCCCTCCCACTCTCTAAAAAAGAAAAAAATAAATGGAATAATATCCTTGGGTGAAGATTAATAAAAAAAAAAAACCCAAAAAACTGGAAGGGACATAAGATATTCCAATTGAGTGCTTTTAACTTTTGTGAGGTCACAAAGATCTTTGAGATCAAGCCCAACATACATATCACAGCAGCTCAGGGAGTCCATAGACCTCAGATTAAGAGCCTCTGCTCTAGTCCACTCCCCTCATTTTATTTTCTTTTTAAATATGTTTTTATTGATTTTAGAGAAAGGAAGGGAGAGGGAAACAGAGAGTAACGTCAATCGGTTGCCTCTGGTACGGACAACAGGGATTGAAGCCACCAACCTTGGTATGTGCCCTGACTGAGAATCAAACTGGCAACCTTTCAATGTACAGGATGACACTCAACCAACTGAGCCACACCGGCCAGGGCTACACCTCATTTTATAGATGTGAACACTGAGGTTCAGAAAGATTACTTCATTTCCTAAAGGCACTGACCCAAGTCCAACCCTCTCCCCCTAAACCCTGTAACCTCCTCCTAGGCTGCTGTCTCACCCACCCCCCATCCCCCCCACCCCCCAGTCTTCCCAGCTGATAATCCAATCCCCTTACTCAGTACACCCCAGCCTGGAGGCACCTTTTAGGAAGTGCTGGGCTCCATCTAGGCACTCAGGTGACAGTTCATTATCAGCAAAGGAGCCCAGAAGCTCACTGACAATGATGTCTGCTTTCTCTGGAGCCACCCATTCCCGCATGTCCGATGATACTACTGTCACCTGGCTTCCCCATTCTTCAAACTGCCAGTTCTCTAGCCTAAAATAGAGATGATACGAGTAAGGACACCATAAAAAAAACTGGCACTGAGGACAAACTTCCCAGCAAGAGGGTTGCTACTCACGTCACCACAGCATTAGGGTTCTTCTCGACTGCATACAGCTTTATCCGCCGGTCAGCCTGCTTGGCTGCCCTCAGGGAAGCATTCACCAGGGGACCCCGGCCTGCTCCCAGCACCATCAGCACCCTAAGAAAGAAACAGGTAGTTACACTGATTCAGCATATAGAGAAGTAGTCGCATAAATCTCCAGGATTGTGGGGAGGGTACTCACTGAACATTGGTGTCCTTCTCTTCATTTGGCACTCGGTCTAACAGACATTTGTAGATGGCCTGGTGTGACACAAGAGAAGACCTCATGGCTATAATCTCATCCTCACCTAGGTCATTCTGTGCTTTACCCAATCTGGGACCCACACTGTACCTGCTGGTATTGAGAGTATTTGATGGGGTCCTTCTCAAACACTTCATATGTCTGAGATTCCAGATTGTCCATCAGTGGCTGATGAATGAGAGGAAACAGGCAAAATAAGTTAGCCAGTTTCTGGAAAGGACAATGCATCAGAATATGAAAGCCTTTCCACCACTGCCTCTACTGCCTCCTGAACTTTGGCAGGATTTTATTTATTATTATTATTTTCTCTTTAACGCTCACCCTAGGGTATTTTTTCCACTGCCTTTCAGAGAGAGTGGAAGGGAAAGAGTAAGAGAGAGAAACGTCGACGGGATCAATTGGTTGCCTCCTGCACGTGCCCTGACCAGGGCCAGGGATTGAACCTGCAACCGAGGTACGTGCCCTTGGCCAGACTCAAACCTGGAACCCTTCAGTCCACAGGCCGACGCTCTAACCAGCTAGAGCTTGGCAGGATTTTAAAATACCTGCTCTAAAGAGAGATTCCCCACCCCACCCTTCAATCTCACTCTCAGTACACTCCAGACCTACCTGGAGTGGGGACTGCAGATAGTCTTCATAGCCCTTGGCAAAGAGTTCATAGGCATTAGGTGGAGGGCGGTTCTGGCTCAAGTATTCCAAGTACTGGAGGTAGGAGCAGAATTCCTTCTCTGAGTGGTGGTTGGTGCCTGTGATGATAAACTGCACCTCCAACTGTGAGAGAAATCAGAGCATCAGATACAGTCCTTACATCAAGATTCTGAAATGAGCCAGACCGGCGTGGCTCAGCGGTTGAGCATCGACCTGAAAACCAGGAGATCATGGTTCAATTCCTGTTCAGGGCATATGCCCAGGTTGCGGGCTTGATTCCAGTCAGGGTGTGGAGGAGGCAGCTGATCAATGAATTTCTCTCACTGATGTTTCTCTCTCTCTCCCTCTCCCTTCCTCTCTCTGAAATCAATAAAAAATATATTAAAAAAAAATAATTCTGAGATATTATGGCTTATGGCCAGAGTTGTAGCATAAAATAAGTTCCAGCAGTTCTCCAAATACCAACAAAAGCAGCATAATGCTTCAATGAACTTAACTTTAAAAGCCCTCTTATGCCATATAAGCATCAGCCTGGCTCAAAGGGCCCCATGGATCCTTGCTGTAACTTCTTAAGTGAAACCCTCTGCAAAGTCCTCATGAGACTTTGAGGTAACTTTTTAAATGTTTCTGGGGCTCCTACGCCATTTGCCTTTTTCCTCTCCAGACCCCCAACTTTGCTGAAATCGTTCTCCAGAAACCAGGGAGGAAAGGAGTCAGCCCCACAGGAAAAAGCATCACACATATGGGAATAAGGCAAAAGGATTAGCTGGAGCACCTTTAGAACCCTTCTACCACCCACCTTGAGCAGCCTGAAGACCAGCCTCTGGTGCATCTTAGAAAGAACAGGAAATCCCTTCTTATTGGTCAGGAAAATGCTGGTGGGAAGAATGGCTGCTTTGATGGGCTCCCCAAGCCAACGATCAATGACATGATTAGATGGGAGGTCAGCTCCAATTTCAAGAGCTACACAAGGGAAAAGAAAAACCTGTCAATTACTGCTAGGCAAAAAGCCTTTTCTTGCTCTCTTGTGCAAGATCTGTTTATTCCTTATAAGCAAGACATTCTGAGGCACAGAAAAATAGCAAAACTGCCCAGCAGTCAAGTCTACATGAAACTTGATTCTTACTCACAGGTCAGAGAAGAGATACCTATCCTAGGACCTTCATAGACTTACCCACCGCAATCCTCTTGCTATAGTCACACAAGGTCCGGAAATTGTGCCACCTGTCCAGAGTCGAACACAGAAAAATACCATCAAATACATATGGCCCATCAATCACCATAGCTCAAAGAGACCGTCTTAGAGGTTCCATCCTGTACTTCCCTTCACCCTACCCTTTGCCCTGGTATAGTAGCAAAAGGAGACATACCACATCCATGTCTTCTCTTCTCCACTGTACTCCTCTGTGTGTGTAGTTGGTACATTCTCAATTATATCATCTCTCAGGTCCTCTGGTGCCACCAAGGGTACTCGCATCCAGAACTGTACATGAACAAGTACCCTACTTAGAATTCATTTGGTCCAGAAAGCTTCCCTCAATTAAAAGATCTTAATCCAGAGCTCAAGTTAATCCATTTACATGTTTTCCCCAAATTTGTGATTATATACATGTGTGTATATATATACATATATATATATGTATATATATACACACATACATCTTGTATATATCATTATGTAAATATCATCCTTGTCCTTTACTTCAAATATACGTTGGTGGGGATAATTGTATCAATGTCTGCTCACCACTTTTAGACAAGGGCAGTTAGTACTGACATTTCAGTTCTGCCAAACATACCCTTTAACAAATGGCTAGGAACAAGAAGGTACATAGCACACCCGGACTACCATAATATGCAGCAGGAAAGGAAGCCCTCAGTCATACCATGGAGGAGTGGTGGCCAGTGTGAATGTGGTTGGTCAAAACTCTGGCCAGGTTTGTGTTATCTTCCTGATTTAGTGGCAGCAAGAAAGCTGGAAGACCCAAATATGCTCCAAAATTCAGCTCCTGTAACATGGCCTGGAATGTAGATCAAGAGGAAAAGGTTAAGAGCTAGCAACCCAAATGGTTTTAACTGCATTATATCAGAGTTCCTGAGTTATGGGGGAAAAACTTCCTTCCCCACCCAGGTTGGTTACAAACCTAATCTTTAGAAAGATCCAGTGGAGAAGTCAAATAGCCTTACCGCCTCAGAGTTTCTGCGGATCTTTTCCACTTTTGAGTCTGGACGAATCCATGGAGAAAGCTTTCCCACAATTAGGGTATTCCAGTCTGCACTCCCCCACCCAAGAAAAACAAAGATTGAATGAGGTTAGGCACTTTACTCATTCAATTCCTAGTTCTTAACAGGGAATAGAGTGTAGAGAGACAAAGACTTTTTCTATCACAGATATGGGATAGCCTGATGAAGATTAGGAAACTAAGGCTTTTAGCAGGTAAGCAAGGAGAAAACAAGTTATCTATATCCCAGGGACTAACCAATATATCTAAGCCAGAAAAGGAGAATAAGGGCTCTGATAACGCAGAAGTTGTTACTGCCTCTAATAATTAAGGGTTATGTGGGATGGTCCCTACCCCTTCCTGACAGCAGTAGGTCTGATCGTGTCTGGGGGCCCGGTCGATTCTTAGCAGGTTCCTGAGTGAATTCCCTCTTGAAACGCGGGTGGAAGACAGGCATGCAGAGGAAATCAAACCTACAACCGCGACAGACCCAGAGTCATCATGTAAAGAGCAGCAGTGCCAAGAGATCCAAGCAATTGGATTAGGCTATCTGGATTCTGCACAACCCTTTCAGCTGCCACCATCAGTCAACGGACAGGAACTGCTGAGTCCAGTCCACCCTGGGGGCATATCACTTCCGCTGCACTGTGCCTCAATATCTCCACAAAACACAGCCATGGAAAAGATGAGTACGGAGAAAAGATGAAAATCCTCACCAAGCGGATTTTCTACTGGGCTGTCACTGGTTTTCCAGGACTGTCACATCCAGATCTGCCCCAGTACTGCCCATGGCTCCCCCTTAAAGGTTTATCTCTTCTCTCCCTAGCCCCCTAACACTTCCTCTCACTTTCAGACAATTTAGCTCTCCAGGGCCCTGGAGATCTGTACCCCCCTTTTTGGATTTACCTGACAATTCCCCCGACTTTTGGGCTCAGTAACCACACACCCCAATAAGTTTGTTTCCAATGCTCCAGGGCCGAGGTTTCTCCCCACAAGGTGTACTGGTATCCCACCCCCAGCCCATCTTATTCACTCCGACCCCCTCACCCCTGCCTCTCTGGGGTGACTAGCCTGCCTCTCTCCGTCCCTGAGTTCGGACCCCGCAATCCGCCCGCGGGAATCCGAGCCCTCACCCCTGCTTGGCCACAGCCCCCAGTGTATCAGCTATTTCGGGGACGCAATTCAGGTCCCTGCCGCTGGACACGCGGCTCCCACCGGCAGCTCCAACCGCCATCGCCGCCATCTTTTCCCTCGCCCAGTCCACGCCGGGGTTCCTTAATACTAACAGCCAATCACGAAGCGAGGAGGAGGGGCAAGCCCCGGAAGGCGGGACGAGTCGCCCTAACAACCAGAGCATCTTCTCGGGCTCTTCCAGAAGTGGCCCTTCCCGCCAATCCGCGGGCTGTACAATGGCATACGGCGTGGCTCCGAAAGATCGACCAATCTTAGGGTCTGGTTTTTGACGAGCTTCAACATCCCATAATGCCGTATGTATTCACAGAATCTCGTTGAGAAACTACACGTCCCATGAAGCCCTGCAATATAAACTTGAAGTGCCATCGCCAAATCAAGCTCAATTGTCTTAGGGCCAGTGGCGCAATGGATAACGCGTCTGACTACGGATCAGAAGATTCCAGGTTCGACTCCTGGCTGGCTCGGTGAGACGTGTAATTCCTTATTGCACTAAAGTGTTCCCTTTTCTATACTAAGGTTTCCTCACTTTCTTCTTTCTCCCTCATTTTCAGGTCTTAAATTGAGTTCTTCAGCTATCTTATGTCAGCTTTTTCCGTTACCTAATTAAAATGTGGTTCCTGTGTAACTACTTAGGTCCATCTGAACCCGAGGAAACTGACTTAATGGCTATTGCTCTTAAAATAGGCTTCATATGGGCCTTAGTGTGTTATGTTTGTAAACTGATTGTGGCAACTCAGCCACTAGTTACTCATGATTCTATATCTCAAACACAAAATGTAAATAAACACCTAAACACAAATACACACAGGAAGATAGAAAAAAGAAATTCATGGTGAGCAGTTACAATAGAGAGGAGTCATGAACAGCCTGGAGGAGGCCTGAGAGAATCTCTACGTTTTCCTTTGTCCATACCTGATAGAGGGATGGAAAAGAAGGAGAGGAATGAAGAAAGGAAAGACATAGGGAGGAGAAAGGGAATACCAGAAGGCAGACCCTAGCAGCGGCAATGGAAAGAACATAAGGCCCTAAGCAGGAGGCATTGACAGAATTTAGGGACCGACTGGCAGAGAAATGTGAGAGAGAGAATTCTAGTCAGCGTTCTGACCTCTCTGAGACAAGAAATGAGAAACTGTTCTGGGATAATCAGGTTATGGGTTTGGAACTGCTGAATTGGACGTCTAGGGGGCGCTGTGTAATAGAGAGTTGGATGAACAGTGACCTGAACCAGACGAGATCTGGAAATAGACAGAGAGGTGGTAGTTAATGAAGCCGAGATGAAATGAAATCACCATCGCCCATGGGGGACAAAGCCCAGGGAAACAAGGGAAAGGTGTGGGTAGGATAAACAATAAGGATCCCTTGTGCAATTTAAGTGCACCAAAAAAATAAAAATCCAAAAGTCCAAGAACTAAGAAAATGCCTGTGAAGTCAAAAGGGGTTGGAGGTGCTTTTGTCCCACCTTAAGCTTCATTCGATTCCTGCAGGTATTATTATTATTATTATTATTAGACTTTATTCCTTAGAACAGTTTTAAACACAGAAAAATTGAACAGAAGGTACAGCAAGTTCCCATATGCCTCCCACAGCTTTCCCTATTACTTTTTTTGTTGTTATTGATTTTAGGGAGAGAAACACTGATTCATTGATTCCATTTATTTATGCATTCTTTAGTTCATTCTGACCGGGGATGGAACCCACAATCTTGGCATATTGGGATAATGCTCTAACCAAATGAGCTACCCAGCCAGTGAAGCTTTCTCTATTATAACCATATTATTATTATTTTAATATATCTGTATTGATTTCAGAGAGAGGAAGGGAGAGGGAGAGAGAGAGAGAAACATCAATGATGAGAGAGTCATTGATTGGCTGCCTCCTGCACGCCCCCAATTGGGGACTGAGCCCATAACCCAGGCAATATGTCCTGACTGGGAATTGAACAATGATCTCCTGGATCTTAGATAGATGCTCAACTGCTGAGCAATGCTGGCTGGGCTATTATAAACATCTTAACATCACTATAGTACATTTATTACAACTCATGTACCAATATTGAAAACATTATATAGTTTATTCAGGTTTCCTTAATTTTTACCTAATGTCCTCTTTCTGTTTCAAGATCCCATCCAGGATACCATATTACAAATAGTGGTTATGTCTCCTTAGGCTCCTCTGGGCTGTGACAGTCTCTCAGATGTTACTTGTTTTTGATGACTTTGAGGAGTACTGATCGGATATACTGTAGGATGCTTCTCTATTGAAATTTATCTGATGGTTTTCTCATGATTAGAGGGAGAGGAAGATCATAAAGTGCCATTTTCATCACATCATATCAAGAGTATGTACTATGGACATAATTTGTGACTGTTGATACTGACCTTTATCACTTGGCAGAAGTAGTAGAATTACACTCTCCTCTTCCCTCTTCTGTCTTATACTTTTTGGAAAGAAGTCACCATATACATCCCACACTTAAGCAATGGAGAGTTATGCTCCCCCTCCTTTAGGGTGGAGTGTCTACAATACTTATTTGGATTCTTCCCTGCAGGTCTTATGAGTAGGTGGTTGTCCACAGGCAGTGGATGAGTGCTCCGCTGACATTTTCAGAAGTATAAAAAAGTTGTTGAGGATGCTTGCTTGTTCTCTGCCCCAGCTGTGACCAACCAAACTGCATTCACAGAAGACTTAGTAGATGTTGTTTCTTCTTCAGAAGCTAATTATCTGGGTCTTGGACCATCTGTGCTCCTGGCATCTTCCTCCTCATATCAGACTGGCTCTGTTGGTTGTTAAATTACCCATCCATGAGTGAGGGGGGGGGAGGGGGGGTCTATAAAACAGTAATGTCAGCTTTACCATCAGTTAAAATAATTTTCAAAAGGATTTGTGTAAAAAGAGCCTAGAATTTATGACTGTCCTTAAAGTAAGTTTAGATGGGCTGAATTTCATTTGTCTGTTATGTCTTTGTTTTTTTCACTCAAAATGGCCTCAGCTATAAGGAAAGCATAGTGCTGAACAATTCCCAGTAAATCCATGCTACCTTTCCTACAGCACTTTCTTGTCTTAAAAAAACAGCATGTAGCCCAGCTGGCATGGCTCAGTGGTTGAGCATCGTCCTATGATCCAGGAGATCTCTGTTCCATTCTGGGTCAGGGCACAGGCCTGGTTGTGGGCTCCATCCCCAGTTGGGGGGCATGCAGGAGGCAGCCAATCAATGACTTTCTCATTGATGTTCCCCCCCCTTCTCTCTCTGAAACCAATAAAGATACATTTTTTTAAAAAACTAACAGCATGTACTGTGGGTCTGCCTATATGAGCTATCGAGAAGCAGAAGGAAAGGACTGAAAAAGAAATAGAGAACCTTGTAAAGGACTCTTCCTAGGTAATAAAATCAAAGCTGGTGAAGTCTCTCTATGTCCTGCTTCATCTGCTCTGCCATCCATGCCGAAGTCGTGTGCTCAGAAGCATAGGAATCACTGTTATATACCTACACTGGATGTAGGCCTTGGCTAGGATGAAGATAGATGGTAGAGCAAAAGGGCAAATACCCTGGGTGAGAAACAATGTTACTTTTCTCCAACAGGAGCCAGTGACCAACAGGTCAGAGCACTGGAAAGTGTTCTCTAAGGGAAGGGGTACTCACTCCCAGATCACATTCCAATGGGCCCACCACATTCCTCACCTTCAGGCCCAGCTCTTCTACCTGAGCTTGTTTTTATGTCCTTGTGTAAACACCTCCAGCCCACTTTAAACCCTCCTTTCAGTTTCTCTTGTGCTGCCGTCCTCCCTCAGCACTTACCTCCCTCACCAGGACCACCTTCACTTACCTCTGTGCCTGCCCACCCAGCTGAACTCTTCAACACCAAAATAATGGCCCATTTGACCCTCCTACTGCTCCAAATTGCTGCTTCACAATCAAGGCTGTCTTCCAGCCACAAAAGTGGCAGAGTTACTGAGGCAAAATAATCTGTGCCGATTTGTATTCTCTCCCTTGTCATTTTCTATTATACAGTATTTATCTGTCAAACAAAGTAGAAACTGTTCTAGAACATAGAAAAAGATGGAAAACTACCCAATTTGTTTATGAAGCCAGAATATACCTAATATAAAAACCTGTCAGAAATAGCACTCTTCTCTCTCTCTCTCACACACACACATTTTGGATCAATCTCACTTATGAATATAAATGCAAAACCCTAAAATATTTAAGATTAACACATAAAATTCAACACTATATTAAAATAATAATTATATACAACAACCAATAAGGGTTTATCCCAGAAATTAACACAAGGTTAGGTATTAGAAAATTTATTTATGCAATAGGTCGAAAATAAACCAAACAAGAAAAACACTTGATCATTTCACCATAGTCACCAAATAGAGCATGGTAAGTTAATTCCATTTTCTATAAACATTCTTAATAGTCTTAATATTCTTCACATATAAATATATGTATATATATGAAGTCAACAATTGATGAAGAGATAAAATAAAGACTGTCTAATCTCATCACTGTACTTAATATTCTGAAAAATTTAATACAATAAGACTAGATATTTAAAAAGAGGGAATTATAACTTTTGGAAAGAGAGGCAAATTTATCATTATTTGTCAGATTATATGTTGTATACATAGAAAATTCGTGAGAATCAATTCTAAAATAATGAGAATTCATAATAGAATTCAGAGATCACTTGATATGTGACAAATATAAAACATTTGTAGCTTTCTTATATACTAAGAATAAAGACATAATTAATAAAAAATATCCCAATAACATGATAGTTAAGATCATAGCTGGTGGAGCCAGATGCCCTGTTCATTCATTTGCTAACCATATGAACCTAACCCCTCTGAACTGTTTCCTCATCCGCAAAATGGGAATGTATATCTCATAGAGCTGTTTGAGGATTAAATTTGTTAAAACAGTAAAGCATTTAGAACCTACCCTGCATATAGTAATGTTAGTATTTTCTCCATTCACAGTGGTTACAATAACACCACCATAAAAAACTTACCTGTAACACTGAAAAAATATGGGGAACCTGTATAGAGGCAATTACAAAATTTTGCTGAGATATACAATGAGAGACTGAAAAAAAGTGGAGAGATAAGACATTCTTAGAAAAAAATGAATCTTATAAAGATATTGACTCATCACTTTTACAACATTCAATCACAATTCTAATGGAATCTTTTGTTATTTGATAAAATGATTCTACAATTAATCTGTAATAAAAAGAAAAGCAAAAAAAAAAAGTTAAAAACCAGAGAAAGGAGAGGAAGTTTGCTCTATATATTAAGCACTTTACCTCAAACCCTTTATGAAAATAAGCAATAAATAAATAAATAAATGCTTAGAATGTGCAGTTGGCACGAGAGACAGAATCAAAGAGCTAAACCAATAGCCCAGAAACAGACTAGTTGTATGTGTATGGGTGTGTGATGAAATATATGAGTTTAATTTGTGATAATAACAACTAACATTTATTGAGCCCTTATTTTGTATCAGTTTCTATGAAAAGCACTTTACATTAAAAACAACCCACATCTTCACATGAACCTTGTGAGGTAGGAAGTGTTACTCATCTATGGGTGAAGGAGCTAAGTCTTAGAGAGGTTAAATGACTTGCCACCCTACACAGGGATTTAGATGGGATCAACACACCTGAGTCAACTGACTCCAGAGCCTTTGATCTTAACCTTAAGACATATCATCTATAATTTCCCATCTAGAAAACTATCCTAGACAATCTTCACAAACTAGGACAAAGATTAATTAAGGAAAATGCTTACTATAGCATTTTTTTATGATTACAAAAATGTAAAACAACAAGTTGGATATTCTATAGGGATATGATTAAATAAATCATCCATGCAATGAAATCTTAAGCAGCCAATGAAATCAATGTTGTCAGAGAAAATTTAATAACGTGGAGAAATGCTCATGATATGCCATTAAGTGATGCAGATTACAAACTGTTCATACAGAATGACCTCAGTATGTGGGAAAAAATCTGTGTTTTCCAAAACTTTTATAATCATGTTTATAATGTATGGGGGAAAAATTTAAATGTGTATAAAATCTGTAATTTCTGCCTGATCTTTCTGTTTATTTACATATATATATATATATATATATATATATATATATATATATTTTTTTTTTTTAAGGATATGGGGTTTCTAGAGAGAAAGGGAGAGAGAGAGAGAGAGAGAGAGAGAAACATCAATGAGCTGCCTCCTGCAAGCACCCGGACAGGTGATCAAGCCCACAACCTGGGCATTTGCGCTGACCAGGAATTGAACGAGCAACCTTTCAGTGTACTGGACAACGCCCAACCAAATGAGCTACACTGGCCAGGCGTCAGTTTTAATTTTTTTTTTTTTAATTCTCACCCAAGGATATTTTTTCCATTGCTTTTCAGAGAGATTGGAAGAGAGAATCGATGTGAGAGACACATTGATTGGTTGCCTCCCACACTAGCCCTTGACCAGGGCTGGGGATCAGGCCTGCAAACAACGTACATGCCCTTGACTGGAATCGAACTTGAGACCCTTTAGTCTTCGGCCGATGCTCTAATCACTGAGTTAAACTGGCTAGG
This sequence comes from Miniopterus schreibersii, assembly GCF_964146895.1. Taxonomy (NCBI): domain Eukaryota; kingdom Metazoa; phylum Chordata; class Mammalia; order Chiroptera; family Miniopteridae; genus Miniopterus; species Miniopterus schreibersii. The sequence goes on along the minus strand of NC_138101.1, from coordinate 134,169,662 downwards.
ACCAGTTTTAATTTTTAAAATGGGAAATATGATAGATAAAACTTACATAAACAAAAGCGCTTTGGAGTCGTTAATAATCATTGAGAATAAAGGAGTCCTGAGACTTAATAGGTTGAGAGCACCTGTTTTACTGCCAGCTGTCCCCCTGAGCGTCTGCTGTTGTAGATAGGATCAAACTTACCTCCCGATATTGTGATGATAAATCAAGGCCACACATGAGCATGACAAGTACCTTGAATAAGTTGTAACAAAGTTCTGTGGGGATTTAAATGATAGGTGAGGACTTTTCTAGCTGGTATGATAATGGGGAAGCAGAATTTCCCACAGACTGAAGGGTCTTGGGTTTGAGTCTTGTCAAGGGCATGTACCTCGATCCCAGGCCCCAGTCAGGGGCGTGTGGGAGACAACCAATTGATGTGTCTTCCTCACATCGATGTTCTCTCTCTCTCTCCCACTTCCACACTCTCTGAAAAGCAATGGGAAAAATATCCTCGGGTGAGGGTTAAAATAATATTAATAATAGGATTTTATGAGCAGAAGAGTTCTTGCCAAGTGGATAAAACCTTAACAAGAGTGCTCGCTTCGGCAGCACATATACTAAAATTGGGACGATACAGAGAAGATTAGCATGGCCCCTGTGCAAGGATGACACGCAAATTCATGAAGGGTTCCATATTTTTATGCACCCCTATGTTCATAGCAGCACAATTTACAATAGCTAAGATCTGGAAACAGCCCAAGGGCCCATCAGTAGATGAGTGGATAAAAAAGCTGTGGGACATTTACACCATGGAATACTATGCAGCTGTAAAGAAGAAGGATCTCATACTCTTTGGGACAGTATGGAAGGACCTAGAGAATATTATGATAAATGAAGTAAACCAGGCAGAGAAAGACAAACATCACATGAGCTCACTTATGTGTGGAATCTAAAGAACTCAATAAACTGATGAACAGAAATGATTCAGTGACACAGAAGCATGGATCAGGCTGATGAATCTCAGAGGGAGGGAGAAGGGCAGGTGGGTGGAGGGGGAGAGATTAACCAAAGAACTTATATGCATATATGCACAACCTAAGGACAAGGACAATGGTGTGGAGAGGGGCTGGGGAGGGGGGTGGGACGGGGTGGAATGGGTCATTGGGGAGAAAAAGGGACATCTAATATTTTGAACAACAACAAAAAAACCTTAACAAGAACAGTAAAGCATGAAAGGATGAGTTAACCCATAGGGGCAGGGGGAAAATGCCCATTGGCCATTGGCTGGTCTCACGGGTAGCAGGACATTGGTGAGGTCTTCTGGTTCAGGGCTTGGCCCCAGCTTTGTGGGCCCAGAGCCTCTATTTGTTAGCACCTATGTCTCCAATTCCCTGCACTACTCACCAGAGACCAGTATTTATATTGTATTGCCAATGTACGTGAAGGATAGCAGTTTCCAGTGGCAGGGATAGTCATCTGATGTATTGGGTATATCCTTCCCAGAGTCAGGGATAATCAAACCAGTAAACATGATGTTGTTTAGAGGGATGTATTGGACCCAGGGCATCAGAGGGTCTCAGGACAGTAGGTTCTGGAGCCAGTCGACCTGTCATGCCAGGGTTCTTCATCTGACAAGATTTGTGACTTTGCACAAGTTATCTGATCTCTCCACACCTTACTTAGTTTCTGTATTTGTAACATGGAGATGATAACAGTACTTACCTCAGGAGTTTGCTGTGATAATTAAATGACTTATTACTTGCAATGTGCTTAGAAGTCATATCTGGTACCTAATGAAGTTTCAAAGCTCTTGTTTTATGGAGAGAGTTTGCAACCCGCCTTGTTCCTGCCCAGTGTAGCCAGTGACCTAGCTCATATCCCCAATCCAGTCTCTTCCAAATAGGTTGAGGGCTGGATGAAAACCAGAATACCTGTGAAATGATTAGTTTTATGTATGTCAACTTGGCTATTTAATCAAACACTAATGCAGTGAAGATGTTCTATAGATGTGGTTAACATCTACAATCAGTTGACTTTGAGTACACTTGATAATCTGCGTGGGTCTCATCCAATTAGGTGAAGGCTTAAGAGCAAAACTTGTGGTTTCCCAGAGAGGAAATACAGCATCACTTGTGAGTTTCTAGCCTGCAGCCTGCCCTACAAATTTTTGACTTGCCAGCTCCACAACCATGAGCCAATTCCTTAAAATAAATCTCATTCATTATGTGTGTGTGTGTGTGTAATAGATTCTTTTTCTCTGGAGAAGCCTGATCTTGCTCTTTTTTTTTTAAAGTTTCCTTTGATTTCTTTCAAAAAAATTTTTTAAAAAATATATCTTTATTGATTTCAGAGAGAGGAAAGGAGAGGGAGAGAGAGAGAGAGAGAGAAACATCAATGATGAGAGAGTCATTGATCGGCTGTCTCTTGCACACTCCCAACTGGAGACGGAGCCCGCAACCCAGGCATGTGCCCCGATCGGGAATCAAACCCCAATCACCTGAATCCTAGGTCGATGCTTGACCGCTGAGCCACGCCTGGCCTGATCTTGCTCTTTAGGTAACTCTTTTCTAAACTTTGGGCTGATCATTGACTTTTAGTTACATGTTCTTTTTTCAGCCAGGCTTAGTACATGTAAGTCTCTCTAAATTTCAGTTGTATTTTTCTGAGACCTTACTTAGCCACTTTGGCTAGACTTCAGCCACTCGAATATAAAGCATCTTTTAGGGTAAATTATTTCTACAGATTATCTTTTCCATCATGAGTTGACTCCTATATTTTCACTATCTCAAGGTAGAGGAAGTCCTGTTAGATCCTTTAACAAAACCTAGCTCAGGTCCTTCAAGATGGGTAATGTGAAGACTCTTCATGGGGTGAGGGATCCCACAGGGAGGCTGGGCCACAGAGATTTCCATCCTTTAGGAAGCATCAGGCTGGTCTCTGGGGAGTAGTGGGTTTCCTATTTGTGGTGGCTGAGGAAGAATGCAGAGTTACTCCTCAGGAGATCACTGATATTCACCCTTCATTGAGAACCTTGAAGAGAGAGATTTTGTTCTTCCGAGAGCTCGTTTCCTTTGGGAGAGTGATCCTATTCCAAGTTCTGGAGGTGATTTACTTTGCCTCTTATTATGGAAGAAGAATCAACAAGACTTGATTCTTGATAAGATATGGTAAAAGACTAGTGAAGAGAGATATGACTGTGAAAGAATGAAGGAAAGGCAGTAAATGTAAATCTTTTCTGGAAAGTGTGATGGGGATAGGGCAGCTGAGGTCCAAGATGCCAACCCTCAGTAATTACTGTCACACTGCTTGCCCTCCAAGTCTTCCCTTCCATCTATTCTACAAGAGACAACAGCACATGTAAAGGGCACCTCTTGCAAACCTTCTATCTCCAGTCAGTGAAGAATGAGAGGACTCAAACTGCTGCAGTGCTCCCTTCAGGTGGCACTGAACAAACTTTGTGTCCCTTTCCCCTCACCATGGAACTGTTGTGAAAGATTTTTTTTTTACCAAAGTACATTTATAAGCTTAGTAATTCTTTTTTTTTTTTTTTCATGAAATAACTAGAATTAACATACTGATCCTTATGATTTGAAATACCCAAACCTAGTATGATTCAAGATGAACACCTAGCCCGGCTGGGCGTGGCTCAGCGGTTGAGCGTTGACCTAGGATCCTAGGCGATTGGGGTTCGATTCCTGGTCAGGGCACATGCCTGGGTTGTGGGCTCGATTAATGACTCTCTCATCATTGATGTTTCTGTCTCTCTCTCTCTCCCTCTCCTTTCCTCTCTCTGAAATCAATAAAGATATATTAAAAAAAAAAAAAAAAGATGAACACCTAATTAAATGAGGAAATGATGAATGCCAAAATAAATATCAGGAAGAACTATTTTGAGATTTATTTTTTTTTTAGAAAGAGAAACATCGATTTGTTGTTTTACTTATTTATGCATTCATTGGTTGTTTCTTGTATGTGTCCTGACTGGGGATACAACCCACAATCTTGATGTATTGGAACAACGCTATAACAAACTGAGCTACCCAGCCAGGACCAGACTTTGAGATTTTTGATATTCATTTCCAGATGCTACTAACTACAAATGGAAAATGTATTTTCATATATTAGGGAGATATACCGAACCACCAAACTCAGCATAATTAATAGTGAGACATTCTGGCTTGATATGGCTCCAGGGTGATGTAATGTGAAGTACATAATGTCATCTATTAAGTATTCTTTGCAAAAGATGTTTACCCTGAATCTAATATAGCCTATAGATCTAGTTCCATTTTAAAGGAAAAACAGGCTATAGCACTGTCTTAGCAGAACTTTTGGCAATGATATAAATATTACATATCTGCACTGTCTAATACAGTAACCATCAACCTACTGAAAGGTTAAGTTTATTTCATTTTAACTACAGTTTGAATTTATTTATTTATTTAAATATATCTTTATTGATTTCATAGAGAGGAAAGGAGAGGGATAGAGAGATAAAAACATCAATGATGAGAGAGTCATTGATTGGCTGCCTCCTGCACGCCCTCTGCTGGAGATCGAGACCATAACCCAGGTACATGCCCAGACTGGGAATCGAACCCAGATCGCCTGGATCCTAGGTCGACGCTCAACTTCTGAGCCATGCTGGTTGGGCTTTGATACTCTTTTTCTATCTTTCCCCAAAGGAAAATGACTAAAACCCTAAGACTCAATGTTACTTTATTCAGGAGATAATCAAGTATAATATACACTGAAAAATAACTGTACATAAAATTATATAAGTCGGCTACATTTTCCAGAAGAGATTCAGTCATTGTAAACAAGGAAGGGAAACCAGAAAGGTGCCTAAATGACTGCAGTGTTTGGAGCAATTGTTCCTACGCTCCTCTGAGTGAAGATAGCCCCAGGTGGAGGTGATCCTTTTAGCACCAATTAAAAGGAAGAGGAGGAAGCAGCGCCAATGCACAAGCCATGCCTCTTGGCCTGCCAACGTTCAGTGGTAGGCCTTGTTGAACTCCTGGAGTGCCCAGCGCTTGTTCTCAGTTGCCTGCTTGAGTTGGGTGTACTCTTTTACCAGCCTGTCAAACTCCTCCCCAAGGACCTCATAGGTGTTTAGGACCTGTTGGGACTTCTCCATGTCCTGTTCTTGTAGCCGAATGGCCCCCTCCAAACGGTCCCTAGGAGGCCGGGCACAGAAGATACAATATAAGAATCTGGCTCCTCGGAAAGTAAACAAGAATAGGAACATGTTAAGAGGAATGAGTCTAGAGAGTGTGGGAACCAGCTCTGAAAGCTGTACCAAGCTCTTAGGAGTTCTCACCTAATGAGACGATGAACTTCCACTTTCTCAGCAGTGTAAGTGTCGGACAAAATCTTTAGCTCTTCCATCCTGACAAAGAAAGAAATGTGAAGCCAAGGATCCCTGACAGGAGCTGAGTTAGGAATGGGACACAGTACCTGCCCATGGTCAAAGGTGTGGGCTAAGCAGTGACAGGAAAAAACAAGGTTACTCTGAATTCCTGAGCAATTTATCTCATAGTCAAGCACCTATTTCAGAAAGCTTTCAAATAAAAGAATCAAGAACGTTGAAAGTTTTGGGGTAATCTGAAGGCTAATACCGCTGGAAGGAATTTACTGGATCCCACAAGGTGCAAGGCATGTTAGAAAGGAAAGAAATGAGGGCAAGGGTTGCAGGGCTGGTATGTCCCTTAGATCCATAGGGGTCACAGCTCACCTCAGCTTAAGGATCATGGCACTGCACTTGATCTCCAGGTACTGGGCATTGATGCAGTCTAGCTCAGACTGAGTCTGCAGCCGGTGCTCCTGAAGAAGTCTGTGCAGTAAGGCGAGGCAGCGGAGAAGCACCTGGGCCCCCACAAGGCAGGAGGAAGAGGTTGTAAAGAAGAGATAGTAGAAAAGAAGGCAGATCAGAAATCCTGGCTTCCCCAAAAGTGCCCCTAGGGTCTGGGTAAAAGAAAGAAGGCTACCCCACTGCTCTGACAAACCTGGGAGTAGGTGGCACTCTTCTTCTCCAGCAGCACCATCTGTTCCTTCTGCTGGCTCTTGGCATCCTGGCACTGCTGCTTCTCACTCACCAGGATCTCCGCCAGTTTCCATACCTTTGCTGCCTTCAGGGTTTCATGGTCTGAATCTGGGCAAAAAGAGGACTGGACAGTAAAACCCTATAATTGCTATGACCCTCTTAAGGCCATTTTTCAGTGCCCCTATTTTCCATCTAGCCCTAGAGAAATTTCTGTATCCTTCCAGGTTTCCTTCTGATGTCCTGTTAAAAATGGCCCAGTTCTCATAATTATGTTGTCTTCACTCTTACCTTTAATTCTATGTTTGGCCCTTAATTCTTTTTTTTTTTTAAATGCCTTTTTTTTTAATTTATTTTATTTCAGAGAGAGGAAGGGAGAGGGAGAGAGATATAAACATCAGTGATGATAGAGTCACTGATTGGCTGCCTCCTGCACATCCTCTACTGGGGGTCAAGCCCTCAACCTGGGGATGTGCCCTGACCGGGAATCGAACGTGATCTCTTGGATCACAGGTCAATGCTCAACCGCTGAGCCACACCAGCCAGGTTAGCTCTTAATTCTTAAATTATAGAAGTAAAGACAAGGGGAACACCTATAGCCTGAACTTTCCCCCCTATTCTATTCTGATTCTCCTGAGAATGAACTCATCGTTCCCTGCTGCAAGAGGACCTCCAGCTTAACCCCTTGCTGGATAAAAGGAGTTCTCACAAAATTCCTTGCTTTTATTCTACCAGCAAGGAAACAAACATCTGCAATGTCTCCAATGCTTCCCAGTTTCCGTCCCAAATCTAAAATTAAAATAAATTATTCTCAAAAGAGCAACCCAGGAGTCCTGAGGGCCAGCTGTGAACAGAACACAGAGAGCCAGCACTCACCGGAACTGGGATCATGATAGCTAAGTAGAGTGAAACATTTCTTCTTGAGCTGCTCCTCCACTTCGAGTGGGAGCCGAGCTCTCATCCACACAAAATCCTACAGCCAAAGAAACAAAGAGAGATACAAATAGACTGTGAGAACTAGGAAGATCCAGCCAATGAATACACGATGACAACAATCTCAATGATAACCAAAGGAAATGCATTAAGAGACATCAGGGAGCCCTAGCCAGTGTGGTTCAGTTGGTTGGAGCGTCCTCCCATATATAGAAAGGTGACGGGTTCCATTCCCAGTCAATGCCCATACTCAGAAGTTGAGGGGGTTCAATCCCCAGGCGGGCGCAGCCAATTGCTGTTTCTTTCTCTCTCTCTCTCTCTCCCCTTTCCTCTAAATATAAATTTTAAAAAAACTAAAACTTAAAAATTATTTGTTTTTTTTTAAAAAAAGAGAGGCCTGGCTGGTATGGCTCAGTTGGTTGGGCATCATCCCGTGCACCAAGGGGTTGCTAGTTAGATTCAGGGTAGGGGCATATGCCCCAGATTGTAGGCTTAATCCCTGGTAGGAGGCGTGCAGGAGGCAGCTGACTGATGTTTCATTCTTGCATCAGTGTTTCTCTCTCTCCCTCTCCCTTCCTCTCTCTCTAAAAATCAATAAAAATAAAGATGAAATAAAATAGAGAGAGCCCTGGCTGGTGTGGCTCAGTTGGTTGGGTGTCATCCTGTGCACTGGGAGCTTGCCCATTCAACTCCCATTTGGGGCACATGCCCAGGTTTCAGGCTCAACCCCTGGTGGGGGGCATGGTGTACAGGAGGCAGTTGATCAATGTTTCACTCTCTCTTCCTCTCCCTCTCTAAAAACAAAACAAAAAAAAAATCAAAAAAAAAATTTTTTAAAGACATCAGGCACATTCATTAAAAAAAGAATGTTTTTAATGCTTTTAATAGGGATGTGCATAAAAAGAAAACTATCAGGGTAAATCACCAGAGCACTGTTTATAATAGCAAATGCCTGAAAGGGAGTCATTTTTAGCCTATCAAATTAGCCAAGAACAATATGACTGTCCAGATCCCATACTGATGAAAACTTGGGGAGCTAGTAAGAAAACACCTTTTTGGAAAACATTTTGTAAATATGTACCAATATGTTTTATGTGTGACTCCTTTGACCCAATGATCCCACTTTGAGCACTAATACTTGGGAAATAATCATACAAGGGCAAAGACACATATGAACTAGCATGTTCATCAATGTGCTTTCTAACAGCAAAAATGTGGAAAGAACTTTAAATTATTATTCATCAGTAAGGTTAAACAAATTATGCTACATCCATACAATGGAATCCTGTCAGTTATTTAAACCAATGACATAATAAGAATACCAAGTACTAACTATGTGCCTGTATACTGTGCTAAGAGTGCTTTAGAAGGTATCATCTTATTTATATCTATTTATTGACTTAAAAAGAAGTCCAAAATATATTAAGTGAAAACATATTATACTCTAGACAAGCATGGAGGGTATAATACTATTTATGTCAAGTTGTATTTATTTCTAGATGTAGTATTTCAGCTTTTACTTTCTTCTGTGTAATGTTTTTCTTATTTATTTAAGTTTGACCACCATGAACGTGTACATTTTTATAAAAACAATAAAGCTTTTATGTTGTATTAGAAGTTTCAATGGATCTTAATAGATTCCACAGTCTTTAAAGTGCTACTGTCATTTCAGAAAAGTTAGCAATTCAATACTATTTGAACAAAATATGTTATTTCAAATAATTTTAATTTTGTTGTCATAAAGAAAATTTAACGCTTCTTAAATTTTCTCCTACAAGTTAAAAAACAAACAAACAATAAAGCTTAACAAAAAATGTTCAAATATATAGGAGAAATTAAGCCACTATTTGTCCATTCCCAACCTCTGAGGGCGGCATGAGCTCCAGAAGGTCTGCTTTCTCCAGTCCTAGCAGTGGAGGCATCTCCCTCTCCTGGCTAGGATCTAAGAGCTGTGTTAGTTGAGTTACAAGTAGCCGCTGCTCAAGGGTCTCATGAAACTGAGAGAGAGAATAAAAACAAGAGGTTACTATAAAACTTCTTTCACTCCACCTCATCCATCCTCATGAACGAGTTCTTCACACATTTTCAAAGTCCTCAAATATGGCATCCCCTTCAGATAACTTCTCAGCTGTCAGTGCCTTCTCCTGTTAATCTTTCTTTTCAAAATCCTGATAACACACCCACCTCTTCCCCCCATAACTACAGTCCATTTCTCTTTGATAACCATTACATGAAGCTCCTACTACCTCCAGGTCATATAATCAGATGAAACCAGGTGACCAACCTTTACCTCATCTCTCCTGCCTCACCTTTTTGTCCTCAGAAGTTAACTTTGTGTCTTGTATCTTCACATAGTAGTCCACAAGCAACTCCTGGATGACTCGCTGTAAAATCTCAGACCTCAGCCATGTTGTCTTATGCAGCTGAACTTCCTTCCTTGCCTAGAAAATAAAAAAAGTCCCAGGTAGGAACCTCTCTCTCAGAAGATTTTTCCTTCCTCTTATCACCCCTTCACCTAGGGCTCTTACCTGAGCCTGCTCCTTTGCCAGGGAGAGGCTTAAGCCACTCTCATCCACGTGTTGTGAGAGACTCAGCAGCAGTTTGCTGAAGTGTGGGTTCTGTAACAGGTCCTCTTCACTCAGGTTACAAGGAAGAAGCTGTTTGCTGCACACTTAATGGGATGTCCCCATTGGGACAAAAAACAAAGAAGGTATGGACTCTTAATTTATATAACTGAGCATTACTCTTAACTTAATACTAACTCTAATTCTAATAAAATTTAAAAATCTACCAAATAAACTAGAGGCAATACTCAAAATAACAAGCATTTATAACATATACAAAGACATTAATCAAGAATTAGGGAATGAGCCCTGGCCAGTTTGGCTCAGTGATTAGAGCGTTGGCCCGCAGACTGAAGGGTCCCAAGTTCGATTCTGACCAAGGGCACATACCTTGGTTGCAGGCTCGATCTCCAGCCCTGGTTAGGGCGTGTGTGGGAGGGCAACCAATTGATGTATCTCTCTCACATTGATGTTTCTCTCTCTCTCTCTCTCCCTTCCACTCTCTCTGAAAAGCATTGGAAAAAATATCCTCGGGTGAGGATTAAAAAAAAAAAAAGAATTAGGGAATGAGCCTGGCTGGTGTGGCTCAGTGGACTAAGCGTCCTCCCATGCACCAAGTATGATCACCAGTCAGGGCACGTAACCGCATTGCGGGCTCAATTCCCGGTAGGGAGTGTACAGGAGGCAGCCGGTCATGTTTCTCTCTCCCCCCTTCCTTCCTCTCTCTCTAAAATCAATAAAAACATTTAAAAAAAAAAGATTTAGGGAGGGAGGAGACAACAAGATGGCGGCGTAGGTAACAGCGGTACCTGCTGCCTCTGACAACCACATCAAAATTACAACTAAAATACAGAACAACCATCATTCAGAACCGCCAACCTCCTGAAATCTAGCTGACAAGAAGTCCTACAATTAGGGAACTGAAGAAGCACACCGAGACTGAGACATGGGGTGAAATATGGGCTGAATCTCGGAGACGCTCAGCGGTCCCACACCCAGGTGCAGCGGTTTAAAACCAGGAGGGATATCTTGGTGGTGGAGGTTTTCCAGAGGAGCGAGGGGTCCCAGCCCCACATCAGGCCCCCAAGTCCAGGAAGACAAATCCCCACAAGTTCTCACTGTAAAAACCAGAGGGGATTGTGGCAAAGTAACGCAGAGGCTGCTGGAGTCCCAGGCAGCTCCTCATAAAAGGCAGGCACACAGACTTACTTGGATTCATTCCCTCTGAGCTCCAGTGCTGGGCAGCAGCTTGAAAGGAACCTGGGACATTCGGCAAAGAACTAACTTGCCTGGTATCAGGGAAAGAGCTAGAGGGGCAGCTTTCTCCCAGACAGAGGAGCTGGGAGAGGCCATTGCTCCTTTGGCGAGCCCTCCCCTGCCCTGGTGATTCCCCCAGACCCTGCCCCTCCCTACCTGCAAGCTCATCCAAGCCATTTCCAGTGGCTTTTCTATGCAAGTAGCCTCTCTAACCTCATGCTTAGGACTTTCCTAAAATCTCTCAAACAAGCAGCAGCTGGCCTCAGCATACTCCATACCTCTCAGAAAGTAGCCCCAGGCCTGGCACTAGCGGCAGCCTGCATTGGTTCATAGCTTGGCCTCTCCAGGACACCTCCAAGCCCAGCACAAGTAGCAGCCATCTATGGATTGCTGTGTAGCTCATGCTGGGTGGCCCTGGGCAAGACACAGGCAGAGGCTGACTTTGCACCTCCTGGGAGGCCCCAGAGACAATGCACCTGGTGGTCAGCTTCAACCACACTGGATTACAACCCTACCACATCCACAAGTGACACACTCAAGGGCTAGACTTGGTGAACACCAAAGCTCCACTGAAGAAAATCCTGCTCCACAGGGGTGTCTCTAGCACAGAAGCTCTTTGGCTGTATTTGCAGCTGGTCCTCACAGCTGATTGGCCTGGGGGTCAATTCCTCCCAGTGATGCCAACAGCAACCAAGGCTCAACTACAACAGGTCAGAGCACAGAGCCCACACAGGGGAGCACCTAGAAGGCCCAGTTCAGGTGTCTGGGGAGGCTGAGCCACTGGACCCTACAGGACACCTACTACACAAAAGCCACTCTACAAATTCCAGGAGACATAGCAGTTCTACCTAATACACAGAAACAAACACCTGGAAGCAGCCAAAATGTGGAGGCAAAGAAACATGTCAAAAAGGAAAGAACAGAAGAAATCTCTAGAAGAGGAACTAAATGAACTAGAACCAAGCAAGCTACTAGATACAGAGTTCAGAATTATGGTTATAAGGATGCTCAAGCATATTAGTAAGAGTATTATGAAAACAACTGAGACCATCGATGACGTAATAAAGTACCAATTTGAAATGAAGGCTACACGAACTGAAATGAAAAATAATTTACAGGGAATCAACAGTAGAGGACGCTGAGAATCAAATCAGCAATTTGGAATATGAGGAAACAAAAAACACCCAACTGGAAGAGCAAAAAGAATCCAGAAATATGAAGATATTATAAGGAGCCTCTGGGACAACTTCAAAGGGCCCAACATTCATATTATTAGGGTGCCAGAAGGGGAAGAAAGAGAGCAAGAAACTGAAAACCTATTTGAAAAATAATTACAGAAAACTTCCCCTACCTGGGGAAAGAAATAGACTTACAAGTCCAGGAAGCACAGAGGGTCCCAAACAAGAGGACCCCAAGAGGCCCACAACAAGACACATCATGCCAAAGGTTAAAGACAAAGAGAGAATCTTAAAAGCAGCAAGAGAAAAGCAATTAGTTACCTACAAGGGAGCACCCATACAACTGTCAACTGATTTCTCAACAGAAACTTTGTAGGCCAGAAGGGAGTGGCAAGAAATGGAAATGCAGTTGGAATGTATGAGACAATTAGAAATCAATAAGGGACCCTTTAGTAAGGATCACCCCAGTACCCAAAATGTTACATTCACACAGAATAAATAGAGTTCTTGAAGAAGGGAAGAAAAAAAGATGCATGTAAAGTTCCAACTTTGGATGTGATCTCTAGTCGCATAAGCGACTGAAAGTATACTTTTCTTAAGAGTAAGTTAAAAAATTTAACTAACCAAATTCTCCCTATTGTAAATAGAGTTGAGTAACCCATGTGGATGCAGAACAGCACAGGCATGAGAAAAAGTGCAAGAAACCGGGAACCTGTCGTAATGCCATATGTTCAGGGGGCTTTCTTTCCATGTGCTCTCTTCTGATGTGCTTTCTGCTGGGGTCTTCTGTTTTACTCCCCCTTACCAAACACTCAAATTTTCATTCTTTGGACCATCATACTCAAAGTTCTTTTAGAGAATAAGAATCTCTTTTTTCCCCCTCAAAGTAGACGGGTCAACATGCAAATGGTCAAAATATAAAAGATTCATGTCTTTGAAGGATTCAAGATATAGAAAGGACTTGAGATATGGAAAGTATTCAAAATATTAAAAGGATTTTGGAGACAAGATATAAAAAAATCCAAGACATAGGTAGGAAGGAAGCCTTTAAAGGAGTTTACTGGCCACCCTTATCTTCTGAATATGCTTGTTCACACAGCACGAGAGCATCTTGAGTTTTTCGTCTACTGCACAAGCCGATACTGAACAGGAATCAGTGTAATGTTTTCCATTAAGACAGTGTTGAAGAATCTTCATGTATCCTAATTTCCCCAGAAATATAAACTTCTGTGAGAGAAATCATACTGGTGAACATTTTAAGTTCTTTTTATTACAGAAGGTAAGAACCCAGATAAAACCTCTCTGGATAAGTCATCGAACCTCTTGCAAATGGCTATCCTTACCTTGTTGGAGTCGTTCCATCCCTTCTCCAGGTGAGCAGAAATCCCCAGATGCCATCTGATATTCTTATCTTTGGAATAGAGCGAAAGAAAAAGATGAATTGGCTGGCTGCTCCAGAGAAAACTATCTTGGGTTCAAATTTCTGTTGTCCACAAGCTAGGGGGATGCCTCTTCACAGGGAGGGGCTATATCACACATCCAAGGTCCCAAGCTCTTATACAAGTTTTATAGACAAACAGACTTATCAGTAGCAAGACATTTTGCATTCTAACCATATAAATGTTTCCACTTGTTATAAGCTGTCTAAAAGGGAGCCTCCTTAGGAAAGAAAACTTTCCAATTCACTTGTTTAAGCAGGAGGATGGCCCTCTCTCCCCACCATTATTTCTAAGTTAAAACTGAGCTGCTGCTTCCCAGTTATAGGTGAACTGGGGAAAAGAAAAAATAGAATTCAAAGTCTACTCCTCCCCCCAAATCACTCAGCTTATTAAATTCCACAATAGTTTCTTGTACTTCTTCAACTTGTCCTTTCATCTAAGATGTGTTAGTAGTTTTTTATTGTTAACACCAGAAACACCCTTCAGGAATGACAAATCACTCAACACCTAAACAACAACTGGTTTTCACATAACAGCATTAGTAAAGAGCACCTGGAGGAAACAGCAAACGCAGACAGACAGGGAGGTCAGTGCCAAAAGAGTAATGCAAAGGTGTAGTTAATGCAGCTGAGGCCGGAACATAGAGTACAATGAAAAGAACAACACAAAGCAACAGTGAAGATGAGCACAGTTTGGGCTCTGGAGACAAAAATTTTCCCTTGAAATTATTTTCTATTTCACTATTCATCCTCTCCTCTAAGGTATCAAACTCCAAAGGACAGCTGTGCCTCCCAAAGCAGAACAGACATATAAGGTTATTATGATTTAACATTTCATGTTCACAGAGCATTTGGTTTACTCCCTCGTTTGATGAGTAGTAGCATCAAAGTAACTACTCATTTGTTTTGTAACATGGTCTAGGGGGGGAGGCAGCTGAGGAGTCAGAATGCTAGGACTTAATTTGCAGCTCAGCCATTGTTCTGCATAAATTTAAGGGAGATGGTTTTTTGTGCCAAACTTCTTTCCACCTGCAAAACTAAGATAACGATTCCTGCCTTGGAGAGGCATTAAGAATTAATAACACAATCTACTTGTCAACAAAAGCCACTACTTAGGTAAGCTCAGTGTTTTCGCAATTGTTTATCTTTAATCTAAGTCAGCAAATGCAAGTTTTGCAGACAAGTTTCACTCACGAAAATGAGGACCACCCTAAATTTCAAAAAAGTCAGCTGTTATTGCCTCCCCAGGGGAAATGCCTACTTGGGGTTTTTTTAGGGTGCTTTTCTTTACCCTTTTTAAATGTTAGAGGGCGTGAACGGTGGTGGCAATCAGGCTCGATTCTCCACCCTCTGCACTCAGACGTGTTAAAACGCTGCTACAGGGACCCAAGCATTTAAATGTTCTGACTCAGGCGTCTTTTAAATTCTTAGAGCTGTCTTTACACGCTGCAATGAACGTTAAATTGATTTTACAGATATTTTCACAAGATGTGACCCTTACAGGGCCCGAGATGAATCAAAATGCGGAGCGGGTTCTCCAGCGCCTACTTCCCTTCCACATGGACAGCCAAGGATTCCCAAGGCCGAGGGCAGCCTCACACCCGGGACTGGCCGCATTGACCCTCCCGGAGCTGCTCTCCCCCGCAGAGCCGCCCGCCGACCCTCTAAAGCAAACCTGAGCACTACGCGGGGGCTGCGCACCCAAGCCCCCGCCTGCGTCCGGGCTCCGGAACTTCTCTCAAGGCCGGGCGCAGGGGCGGGGCGACATTAGGCCCCGGAGGACCGCCTGGAAAGGTCGGAGCGGAAAGAGCCGAAAGCGCCAGAGAGGCCGCGCGAGGGCGAGGAGGGGGCGGGGCGACGCTAAAGGCGGGAACGGCAGGCCCCGCCCCTCGTCGGGCTCACCTCAGGCACCAACGGCCGCAGAACCCTGCTTTGCAGTCCGTGGTGGGAAAGAGAGCCCTTTTTCCGGGGTACCCACCCCACACTGAGGGCAAACGTTGATAAAATGGTAATAATGATTGCCAAATTTTATTGAGGGCCTTTAATGAGTCAGGCACTGTGAAGAGCGTTTTACTTGCCTTGCTTCTCCTCATTTAGTTCTTACAGCGTCCTATGAGGAAAACACTGTCATACCCATTTTACTGAAGGGAAAACTAAGGCGCAAAGAGGTTAAGTGACTTGTTCAGGGTCACGCTGGCAGTGGAAACCTGACGCAGTGGCCCCTATGAACCCTCCCAGGCCTGTCCTTTCTGCCTCCCCCCGGAGAGTCTTCTCAGGTGCTGCCCACCAGCCCTGGCCCCTGGGTGGCTTGTTTGTTTTTTTAAATTATGTTTTTATTGATTTTTTTTGAAACTATGTCTTTATTGATTTCAGAGAGAGGAAGGGAGAGGGAGAGAGAGAGAAACATCAGCGATGAGAGAGTCACTGATGGCTGCCTCCTGCACGCCCCCTGCTGGGCATCGAGCCTGCAACCCGGGCATGTGCCCTGATGAACCCTGATCTCCTGGATCATAGGTCAGTGCTCAGCCGCTGCGCCGTGCTGGTCGCGATATTGATTTTTTTTTGAGAGAGAGGAAGGGAGAGGGAGGGGGAGAGAGAGAAACACATCCATGTATGAGAGAACCTCCTGCACATGCCCTGACGGGACAGAACCCGAAGCTTGGGTATTTGCCCTAACCCTAACCAGGAATCCAATGGTCAACCTTTCAGTGCACAGGAGGACGCTCAACCAACTGAGTCATGCTGGCCAGGGCTGGCTTGTTTTTTAATAAAAATAAAACTGACTTTAGAGAGAGGACGGGAGAGGGAAAAAGAGAAACATGGATAGGTTGCCTCCCCTATGCGCCCCAACCTGGGGAACTAACCAGCAACCCAGGCATGTGCCCTGACCAGCAACCTCTGGGTGTACAGGATGACTGACACCCAACCAACTGAGCCACATGGGACAGGATTCTCTCGTCTTTCATCCCCCCCCTTCTCTTTCTCTCTCTCTCTCTCTCTCCTCCCCTCCATATGGACGTTTATTGTTTGCCTAACAAGAAATCTGGACCTGGGGGTGCCAAGGCTTCTCAAGCCATCCCAAGCAGGAAAGAAGGGGGAAGCCTTCTTTCTATAACAGCAGGGGAAGAAATTCTTTCCCAGAAGCACCCACCAGACTTTCCCATATGTTTCATTGGCCAGACTAGGTCACTGGCCCAACCCTAGACCAATGAGCTGGATATCTTCCATTTGCCCCCTAGATCCATATTCTGCTCTTCAACATCCTATGTAGCAGGTTAGGACTATCTGTAAGGACCCCATATTTCCTGACTGGTTTCAGCCAATGGGGAATCCCAGCAGGAGGTTGGAGGGAGAGAAGACAACAATGGGAGGAGGGGGACAATTCCCCTGACTTCCTCCATGGACTTGACCTCAGGTTGACTATGTACTTCGACCAAAGAGTATTGTCCCTCTTAAGCACCTCCCCCCCTTTCTGTCTTAAATCCCATCACCAGCTTCTTTTCAAAGGTGACTGAAATATGTCAGGTGAATTATTTCAAAAATAATATTTGATACTAAGTAAATTGCACCAAGGTTATCAAATTTTTTGCATCAGAGGAGAAGCTGATAGTCTGGCTGGTAAGGAAGGAATCTCAGGATAGGTGTGCTGGGTGATAAGAGTTTAAACTTTTCTATTAGTACCAACTAGAGAATTAGTCTAGCAATACATAGAAGAATAGTGTGATCCAGTGTAGAAATTTTATATCCTTGGTCAACTTGTCAGCTGCCACCTTTCATGCTTAATATTAAAGTGCTGTCATTTTCTAAAGCTTTTAAAAATCATTTATGCTTCCTCAGTTCTGCAGCATCATTAAATATCAGGCATAATGCCCCTAACAAATGGCACTTGGAAAAAATAGCAGGCATGTTTTGGTGACTCAGAGCTGATCAGGAATCTAATTGAAATTTCATGTCTCATATTTGTCAAGTTTTCTAATTTGGTACTACAAAGTTTTGGTTAAGGGGCTCTAAAGTATTTGGGAAATGAGATGGTAAAGGGTGCAATGGCCTGTCTTCAGATAGGAGAGGAGAGGGGACAGCCATGGGAAACCTTGAATAGGATCAAACCTTTATATGCAATTATCTGTCCCATCTCTGTCTCTAACAAACGGAATGACCTTGGGCTTCAGTTTCCTTATCTGTCAAATGCAGGAAATAACATATTTTTTAGCTCCTCCAATCTCATAGTATTGATGTAATGATCAAATGAGATAATGGCTGAAAAAGTACTTTGGAAAGACTATCAAAGTGAGATGATTTAAAATGGACACACATTAAGCAGTAAGTGCCTTGGGAGAGACACAAAGATAATATATCACCCAGTCACAGACCTGAAGAAGTTCAGAATGTAGTTGAGCAGATAAGACATGCACATGAAAAGCAAGTAATATAAAGCAGCAAAAAGGTGTCAAAAGAGCTGGTTAGATTATAAGTACTAGAGAAACTCTAAGAAAGTACAGAATTCTTTCTGCAGAAGTGGATGGGAAAGACTATGAAATAAATTTTATTTTAGCTGGACCTGAGAGAAAATTTGTATCATTTAGAATGGAGGAAACATCTTAGCAAGTGGAGGTAGAGACAAGGAATTCAAACTGCATCCTGGCTCCAAGAGGAGACTGGACCAGCTGAAGTGCTGGACTTTACAGGCCAGTTCTACATAAGACTAGAAAGTTGAGTGGGTAGATCATCCTGGTAGTTAAAACTGAAGCAAAACACTGAAAAAGGATCTTATAACCTGACACTATCTGGTGTTCATGAACAAGAAAGTATTGCAAGAGGCCCTAGAATTCATTCTCTTCCTTCCCATTCCTACTGCCCCTCCCCCTTGTTCTGTTTTTTTAAAAAGCAGCTTTACTGAGAGAGTTTAGCATACAATATTTAAAATGGACAGTTCATTATGTTTTGACATAACTATACATCTGTGAAACCATCACCACAATCTAGCCACCATCGCTTAAGGTGGCATCCCCTAAGCGCCTAAGTGTTTACTTTGCCCCATTGTAATTCCTTTCTCTGGTGCTTCCCAACCACTGATCTGCTTTCTGTTACTATAGATTTGTTTGTATTTTCTAGAATTTTATATAAATGGAATCAAAGATGTACTCTTTTTTAGCTTCTTTCACAGCATAATTTTGAGATTCATATTATTGCTAGTATCAATAATTCATTTTTTTAAATATATCTATTGATTTCAGAGAGAGGAAGGGAGAGAGAGAGACAGAGGAATATCAATGATGGGAGAGTCGTCATTGATCGGCTGCCTCCTGCACGCCTCCGACTGGGGATCGAGCCCGCAGTGAGGGTGTGTGCCCAGACCAGGAATCGAACCGTTATCTCCTGGATCCTAGGTCAATCAATGCTCAACCGCTGAGCCACCCCCGGCTGGGCAATAATTCGTTTTTTTAGTTCATGTCTTTTATTGCTGAGAATACAGAATCCTCTTTAAAAACCTTAATTTGTTTGGATTTATATTTAAGGAGGTGCTTCCTCCAAGACCCCAAGGTACCTATCTCAGTGCTTGGCATACAGAGGCACTTATTTGTTGAACGAATGAATTTCTGACCACTCTCACAGTGCTAATATCTTATATAGTTTTGTTTTGTGGAATGCTTGGCCTTTATAGGCCTGTTCTTCATCAGTGTTGTTCCTCTCACCTTCTGCTATGTCATATGCAAAATACAATCACTAATCACTCACTTCTTAAATGTTCTTTAATGATAAAAGTCAAGAACATGCTCAAGTATTCCTGAGCTAGACTCTAGTGGGAGGGTGGGGTTAAGTAAATTAGGCAAAACTGCTGCCCACAATCTAGTTCTTCTATCTTCTTCTTTTTTTAAAATATATCTTTATTGATTTCAGAGAGGGAGAGAGATAGAAACATCAATGATGAGAGAGTCATCATTGATCAGCCTCCCGACTGGGGATCAAGCCCACAACCCCGGCATGTGCCCTGACTGGGGAACTGAACTGTGATCTTCTCTATCCTAGGTCGATGCTCAACTGCTGAGCCACACCTGGCCAGGCCAGCTCTACCTTCTTGAAGACATTGCTATTGATAAAGTATTTAAAAACTATTCATGCATGTTTTTAACTTGAAATATGTAAATGGGAATCTGAGAAAAAGTCTACTTATCCTTTCAGACTTGGACATTCCTTTGCTGCATTGTTTAGAATTACAGAGAAGAATGGAAACTTGCTGTGATATTGCTGGGACTCTGCCTCCCACATTCTAGCCAAGAAACAAAATGATGCTCCAAAGATAAAGATTTCAGGTGAGTATTTAGTATTCTACTTATCAAACTAATGGAAAATTTTGAATATGTCTCACACTGAAAATGTGGGCTTAAATAACCAGTTTCAAAGGTGGGATGTTAAAATAGCCATTGGAACTCGCAACCACACTTTAACCACACAAAAAAACCAACCAACCAACCAACCAAAAAACTTTACCACTTTGAAACTATCTGAAGACATGTAGCAGGAATATATTATGGTATTTTGGACCCAGAAACTAGTTTCAGGAAATAAAAATTTTACAGGCAGTCAAGAGATTTTAGAATTATTTTCAAGGATGTTCACTGGGAAATGAAGGTATTCAGAGCCACAACTATTGATGATTAAGCTCAAAAATTTCATGCCCATTGTAAGTACATGATTTAAGGAGAAAACAACTGGGTAAGAAATATGTAATCAACCTATGACATCAAATGAAAATTTTAGAACAAATGTTCATAATGTGCCATTTTTGCAATTGCTTAACCCCCTTCTAAGGGATTTCAAACCCAGCCTCTTGTGGCTTCAAGGGTTGCCTGTCTGTTCATGGAAACTTTTGTTGTACAATCTGGAATAAGCCTGATTTTACTTTAAGACATTATTGTGAACTAGAATATAAACAAGGTTCAACAGGGAATTTTAGATCTCAAAGAAAAGCTGAGAAATTTGGCTCCAAAAATGGGACAGATTGAAACAATTTTTACCAAAGGAATATGAGACAGTAAAGGAAATTGATTCAGAAGAAGACAACTAGTATCATTTTGAAAAGCTAGATATGAAGCAAAAGGTATGCGGTTGTTCTTGTTTTAACGATTGAGTGTGCTACCGTAATGCTAAAACATGTGCCAGGCTGATAAAAGTATTTCTATGGATTTTAAACTGATGGTAACACTGTCTTATACTGAGTTGCATGTGAAAGAGATTTTCTCCTTTAAAAATTGTATCAGGCCCAGCCAGCCAGTTTGCAGCAGTTGAGCATCGACCTGATCCAGGAGATCTCGGTTCAATTCTGGTCAGGGCACATGCTCTGGGTTGCAGGCTCCATCCCTAGTAGGGGGCGTGCAGGAGGCTTTCTCATTGATGTTTCTATAAACTCTCTCCTTTTTCCCTCTCCCTTCCTCTCTTTCTAAAAATCAATAAAAACATATTAAAAAACAAACAAACACCCAGGCACAGGTAATTCTGAAATGGATGCTTTTCTTGGTCAGTTAATTTATTGGTACCTTCAAATGATTAATAATGAGAGGCTGTATGGATGGGGAGGCCATTAAGGTCATCCAAATCAAGGGTTCCTTACTCAGATGTCTGCGGGAATCAGGCAAGTAAGCAATTTGTGAAGCATACAGAAGAAAGAATGGAAGAAAGAATGGTAGGGACTGTGATAAACTAAGGAGAGAATAAAGGAGCAGCCATCACCCTGTTCCAACCAATTGCTGCCATGTGGGAATGGAAATCCAGGGACAACAGATCTGATTACTCAAAAAACCTTAGAAATCCAGCTTTTCATATAAAATATCCAGATTTTTATGTGAAATATCTTGAATTATCAATGTTGGCAACCAGTTATTTTATTTGTAATAACTTATTACAGAGGCAGTACACATGTATTGTATAAAAATAGAAAATGTAGGCTAACAACAATAAAACATTTTCACCAGAGATCACCTTAGTACATATCCTTTCAGATCTTTTTTTCATAAATATATAGACATTTTAAAAAAAAAATGATTACCCTGTATATATGGTTTTGGAACCGGCACTTTGTTAATGATTTTGACTTTTCCATCTTAGTAAATTTGCACCTCATTTAACCCAGTCTATATTAATAATTTTCCAATTGTCCTGTTATCTTTTATAGCAACTTGTTTAAACCAATAGGGAATTCAGCACCATGCATTATGTTATCATATACCTTAAGTATTTCTAATCTAGTAGTTTTGACTTAAAAAAAAAAAAAATCATAGACTTGCTGAAGAGAGCTGGCCAGGTGCCCTGCAGAATGCCTCACCTTTTAGATTTGTCTAGTTTCTTTCTCCTAGTGTCCTTTAGTTTGTTTCTCTATCCCCAGTATTTCCTGTGAACTGTAAGTCACATCTAATAATCAATTCTTTTGGGGGGTGGGGAATAGCTAGAATATAAACTAGGCTGAGTTATGTATTTGCCTCACACCTGAATTGGTCTATTGGTTAGTGATATTAAGACCCATTCCAGAAAACAAGTGCTGACAGTCTGATCCCTCCAACATACATTTATGGCCTCAAGACTATAAACTGATAGTATTACTTGGCACTATATGAATGTCCACCAACTGTTTCACCTATGGTTTTAACATCAATTAATAATCTTTGCCAGATCAATACTTTTATTAAGTTCACAATATGGTGTTTTTCAAATTCTATCACTTTCTATATTTATTAGCTGTTTTTCCCCCAACTAGGATTCAAATTAGTTTTATAAAAAATAACTGCCAGTGGGCCAAACTCAATGAATTTGGGGGCAGGATTTAGCTTATGGGCTCCACTTTCTGGTTTACAATCTAAGCCAGATAAAATCTCACCTGTCTTATGTACCCTGCAGCATTAGGTCTTTTGTTTGTAACACTCAAGCACTTTGCACTTGTCAACATGCTGCTTGTAATCTTCTCAAGGCATTTTATGTATTTCTCTCTCTGGCTAGACTGCTACCTCCTCAAAGGTAGGGACTCTCCTGCAATGTATTTCCTTTGCTTCTCTTAATGTGCTTTTTTTTTTTAATTGATTTTTATAGGGAGAGAGGAAGGGAGGGAGACAGACAGATAGACATTGATTTGTTGTTCTACTTATTTATGCATTCATTGGTTGATTCTTGTATATGCCCTGGTCAGGGATGGAACTCTGCTTGGTATATTGAGACAACGCTCTAACTAACTCAGCTACCTGGCCAGGGCCTTTCCTAATGTGCTTTTAAAGTTACTTTGGCTACCACTAATTCTAATTAACAACAAAAGCACTAATATGAACCAAATCTTTCTTGTGTTCCCTGGCTTTCCCACTAAAACTTCCCCAAATATCTATCATAATGAAGTACTTACCACATTTACAGTTTACCTGTGCTGTGGAAATGAATACCTAAGATGGGGTGGGAAGGAAGGGGGAAAATAAGCTCTTTGTTGGTCTTCAAAAGTTAGAAGTCATTTTCTAGATGTGACATTGGGTAAGTCTCGTCATCATTCAGTTTCTGTTTCTTCATTCAATAAAATGGACTGGAATATCTCTAAAATCACACCCTGCTTGGTTCTAAGTCTCTAGGATACAGGTATATGCAGTACCTTTTTGTGTATTTCTCCTAACCCATTTCTCACTGCTTGGATAGTACCTTGGCTCCCTTCAGTCAGCAGTATCCTTTCTAAACTTAGGTGAAATAATAGCCACAGTGGACGGAATTTTGATCTGATGACTCTCCTACCATCACAGACTGGTCTAATCTACACGTCCCAGGAAGTCTGCTCATATTTCCAAGGTCAAACCCTAGTCTTATACAACTAGAGTCAAATGTGGATATTCCAAGGGCCCTATACAAGCAACTGTCACAGCAGAGGCGCAGTCTTAGGTCTTGCTGCAAGGGAGGAGAGGGTGGAGAGGGCTGACTGGTTGTACTCTTGTCCTTGTTATGAAACCTCACCATTAGGGCTCTGAATGACCCCAGGCCAGCTCTGAGATATGGGTCTTTCTAAAAAACAAAATGAAATAAAAATGCTTTAGCTCACTTGCTTTTCCCAATCCTTTTATTTCAGGTCTAATAGTCTCCTTCCCCTTTTTATTCCCTTCTGTACAGGTACAATCTCAAGGACCTTGCCAACTGGCTTTATGTGCCTGGAATTAGCTCTTTCTCTAGAAATGTTAGACAGAAAAAGACAAATACCATGATTTCACTTATATGTGGAATCTAAATAACAAAATGGAAACAAACTGTCCTTTTCCTTGGCTGAGGACAGTCTCCAGGCTAATTATAAATGGAATCTTACCATTTCCTGGTCTTGAGAGCACCAGGTGGTGAAGGGGGAAAACAGATCTCTAAGGAGTAAGGCAGAGAGAGAACCACCACCAGCCTTATTCTTGATAAACCACATTCAGGCCTGTAACACACACAGCTAGCCAGAGCTAATACCCAAAGCCTTCTGTGAAAACTTGACCCCTGTCCTGTTACTAACCTAGAGAGACACAAAATGGATGCATAATTCTTCCATTTTCTCCCTTACTCCATCTCAGGCCTAGTGGCTTCCCTGGGCATGTCCTCATCAGATATTAAAATTGTTTTTTCCTCAGGAAAGAGTAGCAACAGTGGCAAGAACAGTCTTAGTGAGCACAGTCCTAGAAAAGAATCAGCCAGTCAGCAACAAAATCAGAGTAAGAAACAAAGGATCAGAATGACAGAGTAGACAAGACCCTCAAAAGTAAAGACAGAACTGAAGGGATGGATATAAAGCTACACATGGTTCTCTGGATTTCCCAGGCCTGGGGCACCCTGCTGTGAGAAAGTTTTCCCAGCCACAGTTTTTGTATTCACTTATAATAGTTCAGAATCCCGGTTTTAGAACATGCAATCTAGTATCAGAACATTTATCCCTCCAAAAAGTGCATTTCCCCCCCTCTGGTAGTTGGTAGTATGAATCTGAACTCTCTCACTCACATTCTCACTGAGGCCTCTTCTGTGCATTTCCCAGGTTGGCTGGCAGTCATCTTGGAGTAACCCCTAAATACAGAACCTCTGTTCTCAGGAGTAATCATTTCCATTATGAAATTGTAAGTGACAGGGAATGAAGACTAAGGATCCAAGATTATCAGATTAATTTGCCTAAAACCAATTTACCTAGAGGCAATCAGTCTAAAATAAATATTTATCAAATCTGCAGCATTTTCAAAAGGATTTAGCGTTCACCCTTTCACCTTTTATTGAGGTTGTCTGTATAACTTTGAATTGTTAGTCAACTGAATATGCCACATGCCTATTCATTTGCTTAGAATATATTGGCATTTTAACAGCATGGATGTAGAAGTTAGACCAAAGCATATCATATTGAGCTTCGTTACATTTTCCAAGGCATCTAATTTGTAAAGGAATATTGGATTAAGAAACAAAAAAATGATACACCAAAACGTCTGTACCAATTACATTTATTGCTAGAAACTTCAAGCTTTTTAAAAAAGTGTTTTAAAAGTAGATAACATAAAAAGAGATACCCATAAAGGTAGGAGGAAGCAGTCTCATCATTTACAAAGTGCTGCAAATTTGATAAATTTATGTTGCTGATAACTCAGAAGTATTCTTAGATGAATAGATATAAATCCTTGAAATACCCAAAGCATGACAAAAAAGAATAGAACACCTAAATGGCTAAAAAAAACCCCCAAAAAACCCAAAAGGGATTTGAGCTTTTGGCAGTGGTACGAACTTTAAACACACAGGTTTTCGGTGAATTGGTTTTAAAAGACCTAGCTTTAGGTGAACGGATTTCAGCAAAACTAACTAGAACCAAGTCAAAATGTTTTGTAACTCTGGCTCCCCAGAACCTCAGAGTTTGGGGTTTCAGTAGATGTAATCCTGGATCCCTCTGAAAGGTGGCAGCTCTGGAGTAGTGAGCTACTATTAGGGAACCAAGTGTAAGAGTGACCTGAGAAGAAGGGAGTGAGTAGGTGTGTGTGAGAATATGCCCATGGGTGCATATACTGAGCAGGAGGGCTCTGTGCACTTACACCTGGGGAGTATGAATAGCCTGAAGCTTCCTAAACGTCTCCCCAAGCAATTTCATACCCAGAGACCCACTTATTACCTCTTCCCCCAGCTGAGGAAAAGAGAAACAAAGTACAGGCACCCAGTTAGTCTTCCCAGGCCCATGTGAGTCCCTGAGAAACAGGCAATATAGGCAGCAGGCCCACCTGGAGCGGGTCTCCATTCCCAGCAGAGAGGTGAGCAGCTCTCTTAGTCCTTAGAAAGAAGATGGCCAAGAAATATCTCACTAATAAGGTCAACCTCTTCATCTAGACACAGAAACAAGATACAGTGGTGTGGTAAGAACCTGGCTGACCCCATATCTGGGGTACAAAACAATCAGGAGCTTCCACAATGTCTTTCTTCTCTTCCTATAATCCAGAACCAGAACATTGCTTGATTTATGCAGACATATACTGGAGATATAGACTAGAATCCAACCTTTAGAGTGTATTGGAACCTGCCTGTGTGTGCTTAAGTATATGCTATAGCACAGGTTACACATGTGGAAAAAGGCCAGTCACCCCCGCTATGGTAACTGGAAGGTTCCTCCTCCACAATCCATTTGGAATGTCATGATCTTTGGGTCTCTGGCTCTTGGGGCCCTCCCCGAAGGACTCTTTCGCCATGCCTGTGAAGTACATCCTTTGCCTCAGCTGGTTTCGGGGGGCCCACTGGCCAGAGGAATTTATCAATGGTGGTGATGGCAACAGCAGTGACTGCAGCTCAGATATAGTTGGCAGGGGGCTGTCGAGCGTTGAGCCGTTGCATATGACAACTGTGGCAGAGCAAGTGCCCATCCAGAGGGAAGCAGCAGCAGCCTTCTTCATCACTTAGCTGCATCCGGCAGTCCTAGGGAAAAGGGACACCTAGTTCACCTCAGCCCAGGCACCTTGGACATCTTAGGACCAGACTTCTAATGACTAGAAGAAAACAGGGTGGGTTGAAAGGGATGGACTCCCAAAAGAGAAACCTGAGAAAATACCTCAGCTGGACACCAGGTGTCGCTGGTACAGAAGAATGAGAGGCTCCCATTTCCAATGGATACTTGGAGGCCCTACTCAGAAAGGACTAAACAACTAGGACCAGAGAGTTGCTGGAGGATGAGAACGAGATTGGAGATACATCAGAGCACTTTCCTGGTGTTCCATGCTCTACACTATCCTATAGTCAAGTTCTAGTACTTGACTATTCCCCCGGACCCATTCCAATTCTCCAGGAGCCCTGGCCCCCAACACTCACCTCACAGTGGTAACACTCAAAGTGATAATCTCGGTCCATGGATATCACCCTCACAATGTCCTCACAGCCCTGAAATAATGCAGACACCCATGGGGATGAGAGCAGTATGACAATCCCAACTCCACTCTCCCCTGTACAGGCCCCTCCCACCCCAATGGGAAAATCATGCAAAGGCCTCCCCAGAGCCTCTCTGCAATCATCTGTAGCTTTCAGATGGGCTTTGCAAATCCTATTGGAACTTCCTCCTCCCTTTCTTTGGCTCCAGGGGGTTGGCCTTACCTACCTTTACCAGCTGTAGGGGAAGCAGAGGGAAGGGAAAGGGGCAGGCAGCGCAAATAAAGTAGGTTAAGCTGGGGACAAGGAGGTCCAATAGGGTCTGGTTCCTAATTGGCTTTGGCTAGGCACCTCAACACACAGAGCATAAATCATTTCTAACCTCTTCCTACTAGCCCTGGGGGTTTTTCCCACCTTTTTCTAGCCCCTACATCTGGGATCTGGTGACCTTGACCTCAAAGGAAGTCTCCCCCTCTGAACTGGGAGAGAAGAAACAAACTCTGGGCCCAGTAAGGCTGTCAGACATGTCCAGGCCCGGATGTTAGGGTCAGGGTGGTAACCCTGAGAGCAGAGTCACACGGGAATCTTCACAGAGTACATTCCTCACCACCAAAGCATCCTGTGGGAATTCAGGCAGCATGTCCCATCCCTTCCCCAGAGGCAGCAGCACTGGCTGCCCTGCAGGAGAACCCAGGCATACTGACCTCTGAGGGGAGGATGGGTTGGCCACAAGCTGCACATTTAGGAGCATAATTTCTGAAAGAGAGAGGGCAGAGATGAGCTGAGATTCAGAAATCCCTGAGCCCAGTTCCACACCATACCCCAAGGGGTGGACTCACTTGTGGTAATCGGTGACACAGTACACCTGGTTGGAGAAGTCTACTGTGAAGGGGATGCCATCCAGGCACTTGTTGCACACGATGCATCGGAAGCAACCTGGATGATAGGACTTTCCCATTGCCTGTAGGATCTGGCTCATGGAGTGGGAGGAGAATCAGTCTCCTTCCAGTTCCAGCTCTCCAGCTACCCATGATGTTCCCTGCTTCTCCCACAAAACTCACTCACCCCCTGCTATCCTTCCAGAACAATGCTATGAAATGTGAGGGGACCAAGATGTCTTAAAGTGGAAGCAGAGCGCTGGCCGATGTGGCTCAGTTGGCTGAGTGTTGTCCCACACAGGAAAGGTTGCCTGTTCAGTTCCCATTCGGGGTACATGCCTGAGTTGTGGGCTCAATCCCTGGTGGGGGGCTTGCAAGAGGCAGCAGATCAATGTTTCTCCCTCCTCCTCTCCCTTCCTCTCTCTCTAAAAATCAATTTTTAAAAAAAGTGGGAGCAGAAACCCTGAAAAAGGTTTTAGAGAGCACCCAGGCTAGTGGTTCCCAGCCCTGGCTGCATAAGGATCATCCAGGGAGCTTTTATTTTTATTTTTTAAATCCTCACCTGAGGACATGCTTTTATTCATTTCAGAAAGAGAGGAGAGGAGAGGGAGAGAGAAAAACATTGATTGTCCAACTGGGGATTGAACCTGCAACCCAGGTATGTGCCCTGACCAGGAATCAAACCCATGACATTTCAGTATACATTATGATGCTCCAACCAACTGAGCCACACCTACCAAGGCCATCCAGGGAGCTTTTAAAGACCATCAAAGCCTGGATCCCACCCCATAAGTATTACTCAGGCGTATTCATCACAAAGTCTGGTGATGACCCAGACACTGGCATTTTTCTTTACTTTTCAGGTGATCTGCTAGGCCGCCAGGGCTGAGAATTACTGATCTAATCCAATCCCTCTTTCTTAGAGAAAAAAAACCCCCACTGAGTTCCAACTGATCCTAGCCAGTAGCAGAAAGGGAGTTAAGACCCAGAACCCCATACTCCTAGCTCAGATGGAGGCTCAGGCTGTGCCTGCAGAATTAAGGAGGGGCCAGATTACACAGGTCTAGGGCTGGCAGGATTAGGTGTCCAGACTTGATCTCAGAGGCAGAGAGAAGCCACTCTAAACAGCTGCTCTGGGAAAGAATAGATGAAAGTGACTCATCTGATAATAGGTGTCCCCCCCCTACCTTTTCTTAGTACTCATTTAGCCCGATTCCACCCCTCAGCCTCGTAAAGTCTCCGCTGAAAACATTTTGCTTACCTTTTCCAAAATCAAGTGACCACAAACACAGCATTTCTCAGCTGCCTCCTGAAACCCTGAAAACTAGAGACCAAGGGAAGATGTTATAAGCTGAGAATGACCTGATGGATGGAACCCCAATGGACCACCAAGAAAGGGGTCCCACTGTGGGAGCCAATTCTAAGCCCAGGGAATCCCTCTCACTCACCAGATAATCTTCCTCACAGTACACAGAGCCATTGACGCTGTAGAAAGCCTTGCAGCGCAAAGTTCGCCCTAGAAGCAACAGAGAAGGGGCTGGAGCCTATCCTGGTGTCCAGGAACAGGGCTTCCCCACTTACTGCTCTCCAGTGTTGTGTGATATATTTAAATATGGACTTCAGTGCTTATCCTCCTCCCTTCCCACACAAAAATCCCATCTGATACAATCCAATTGGCTTTAGTCTCATTCCTGCCAATCTCCCCTCTTGTCTGCTCACTACTCCTCCAGCTCCTGTCTCCTTAACAGTTTTCTATGACCCTGTCTTAAACAAGTGCCTTCTTCCCAGTGCCTGCTGCATGGGGAACCACCTGGGAAAGCAAAGCCAACCACAGGCTGGAGTACTTGGTTAAAGGAGCTCTGAAAAAGGTGGTATACAATGTGCATAGAGTGATCACACTGTCACAGGCCTTGCCCTCTTTGCCTGAACATAGCTATCCTACTTTTCTAGCTTTGTGTGTCTCCCTCTAGGGACAGGCTCTACGGAGGTCAGGACTTATTGCAGTTACTGCTGAGGACAAAGTGCTTTGTTTGGGAACAAAGTTGGTCCCCTTTCCTGCTGCACTCAGTTGCTTCCCCAAGCTTAGAGGGACCCAGAGGCAGAGGCAGTCCAGGGTCAGAGGCAGCTCAGGATGTTCTATGAGCAGACAAGGCAGGGCCATTTCCCCTGTAACTAACACCTAGGAACTCCTCCAGAGCATCTTAATGGTCAGGAATGGGGGAGGAATGAGACCAGAGTGGAGAATGGGCATTTTTCCCACCTCTGCCCTCTTCTCATCAAAATCTCCACTTGTGGCTCTGCCCAGTGGTTTAGAAAAGCTGACCTGGAAACTCACAGACATGGGAGTAGAGCGGGAAAAAGACATACCCGGAAAAGACCCTATAAACAGAAGGACGGACAGATAGATGAACCTAAAGAAAACCAGGCAGAGGCTGGGGGTTGGAGGATGAGAGAAAAGCTGAGTGCTGGAGTCAGACAGGCAGAGATAGGAGATTAAAGGTTTAGCAAAAGAATCAGTGGGTAAGCAGTGGGGAGGAGGTAATGAGGGACGTGAGGGAAGGGCTGGGGAGTTAAGGCCGCTGGGAGCAGCCCCCACTCCCCTGAGCTAACAGCGGGCATTCCTGGAGCGTGATGTCATCAGCTTGGCATGGTCCGGTGGCCTGCACTCTAGCGAGGTGGCTGAACTCTGACCAGCCAAGAGAAAACCCCCCTCTCTGCCCCCCACGGTTCCCCACTCCCTCAGCCCACCCCCACCCTTCCTACATTCCAGTCTTTCACTGTCGCCCTAGGCAACTCTGCTGCCCAAGACCAAACCCCACAGAGAAGAAGCTGTAGGGCCAGGCAGGAGTCTAGGCTGGGCAAGCTGGGAGGCAGAAGAGGAAGGAACAGAGGAGAGGAAAGACGCTGAACAGAAGAAAGACTGACTGGGGAAAGCAAACCCAACATGGGGGTGAATGCAGATCCAACATGGGGGTGGGAGAGCCAGGTGGAGCACAGAAAAGGGAAGCAAGAGAAGGTGGGGCAGCAGTGAAGGTCCAGACACATGGTGGGGACAGCTGCTCTGTGACTAAACGAAGAGGCACAAGTTCTGCTCCTGTTTCCCTAGGCACTCATGATTGTGTACATGTGTGGGGAGTGCTTGAGGCCTCAAGCCCTGGTCCAGGTCTGGGGGCAGCACTCACCACAGGAGCAGCAGACAAAGCACTGGGTGTGGTAGAGGCTGTCCAGGGCCTGGCAGGCGTTGCTTTGCCCATAGATGCCTTTGTTGCACTTGATACAGGTGCCTGAGGGGAGAGATGTTGTCAGCATCACATCCTACTCCCCCTGCTCAAAACCTGGGATTCCCGGTCTTTCCTGATTGTGCCAGAGTATCACAAGTCAGAGCCTCCCTTTGATGGGCTCCCTTCTGGGAAGAGGATAATGAGAAATGGAACGAAGCAAGGTCTTGGCTGAGCAGATCCATTCTTATTTATTAATCAACATATATTTTATGAGCATCTATTTTGTGCCTAGCAAAAATATTGTGCTCAATACTGTGGAAAACTGGAGGAAAGTCAACGATATGGTCCCTGGCCTTCAAATGCTTACTTCCTACTGGGGAGAAAAGACTAAGCAGGCAAAGTATGATCCCTGTTGTACTGTGTGGGACAAATAATCAGAGATGCCAGTCCATATGGGCCCAGTACCAGACTCAAAAACACTCCCTAGAGAAGGCCAGGCCCAGAAAGCCTCTCTGGGACCTGTTTCTCCATCTGTAAAATGAGCTTGTATTCAGCAGGGGTGGGGAACCCTTTTTCTGCCAAGGGCCATTTGGATATTTATATCATCATTTGCAGGCAATACAAAATTGTCAACTTAAAAATTAGCTATGACAGCCTGGCCAGCATGGCTCAGTGGTTGAGCAACGACCTATTACAATCCAGGACATCCTGGTTTGATTCCCGGTCAGGGCACATGCCCAGGTTGTGGCTCTATCCCCTGGTGAGGGATATGCAGAAGACAGCCAATCAGTGATTCTCATCATTGATGTTTCTATCTCTCTCCCTTCCTCTTGCTGAAATCAATAAAAAATATTTTTAAAAATTAGCTATGAATAAAGCTCCTAGATTTATTGAATTTCAAGTCCCACCTGCGGTTGCCTTGACAGGGCCAGACCAAATGATTTCGCTGGCCATATGCAGCCTGCGGCCCGTGGTCCTTGGCCCAGATGTTCCCCACCCCTGTGCTACAGAATGACTTCTCACTGCTTTGTACCTCCAGGCTTCCAAGGATGGAAAAAGAAGGATCTGGCACAGCAGTGGGACCTATGCAGAGGGGACCATGTGAGCATGACTCCTGTAGGGAGGTGGCTGCTAAGAATGTAGGGTGTGTTCCCAGAAGGGTTGCATAGGAAGAGGGGGAAGGGTGGTAGAACCCCTAATGTCTCCCTGTCATCTTCTATCACGGGAGGGACAGAGCTGAACGGCTCCCCCCGCCCCCAACACCCCTAAAATACATACACCTGGCTCTGGCACCCACCTTTCCTGGGTGTGTTCTTTCCTCCCTCCACTCCCCAATTCCAGGCCCATGAGTGAGGGTGAGGGCCTGTCTTTAGGGAGCAGATCCCAACGGGCTGGCCTCACCCCGCCCCACCTCTCCCCCTCGGCACACTGCCACACTCCTTGCCTGTTGGGGCCCATCCCAGTCTTTGCCCAGAGGCTTGGGAGCCCGTGCAGCAGCTGCAGCAACTGATGGGCCCAGGCCTGTCCTGCTCCCACTCTCTGGCAGCTGGGCAAATCTGTAGCCAAGGAAGAGGGCCCCTACTAAGGGCAGGAGTATGAGGGTACAGTTACGCTGGGGGTTCTGTCAGAGGAGGCAACCTGACCCACAGGGAGAAGAGGCCCCTACCTCTGGGGTCGAAATGTGGCCTCCCCATGGGAGTGGAGATCTGCCCCAAGATTGCCATACCCGGGGGGCCCAGTCATAGCCATTTCTTTGGGAAGCCTTGGACGTTATGGGAAGACAAGAGCAAACTGCTCAGGCTTGTCTACCTCACCTCCTCTAACCCAGATATCCACACCTAGATTCTTCCTGCCATTTTATTGTACTCTGAGTTCATTTTTCCTTTTGGCTCTGATGGTTTAGCCAAAGAGACTTCTTTCCACCCAACAGCCATTTCTCCTGGGCCTCAAAAGAAAACTTCAAGAAGGATCCTGTTACTTAGTGTCCCTTGACAAAAGCTTCTGCTCTGGGTTTCCTCTCTAAGGGTAGAGGGAAAAGGATATTGGGTAGAACCAGGCAGGCCCCTTCCAGTCTGCAGCCCTGCTACCTCTGTACCTCCTCTCCAACCTTCCCTCCCTGGCTGGGGTTGTCTCCCTATTTACATTTCTAGCCATAAAGGTCTAGAGCAGGAACAGGGATGATGAGAAAGGTGAGGAGAAGCTTGGAAAACTGAAGAGGCCCATAACCCTGGGGGTGAGCCCTCCACTTCTTCCTGTTCTTCCTATCACAATCAGATTAGTATTTATATAGTGAAGTGATGCCTGCAGGTCTTGGCTCAAATATATTTCAAAACCCCAATATCCCCCCATAAAATCAATCAATACTTCTTAAAGATAACCACGTTGGGGGGGGGGGAGTGAGATAACGACGAGTTTTCCTTAACAGCAGCAGCAAAGTAAGAGGCAACTTCTAGCCTGAATTCTGAGCAGGTTATAGCCAAAACTGAGTAGGTTATGGCCAATTCTGGCAGTTACACAGGGTTATCCATCGGGTGATGGTGCAAAGGTGGATGGATATACCTTCTGCCCTGACTTCCGGGTGGGGAAAATAGAAGCTGACACCACCAGGTCTCTGCTTAAGTGCCCAAGCACGCACCAAGCCAGCAGGACCGGGGCGAGCAGCAGTAGGGTCCCTGCTTTCTGACCCAGAGCACTTCATACTCCCTAGTTCCATATTCCCAACCTCAGCTACAACCCCGCGCGTGTTAGGAAGCAGTCCCCCGCCCCCCCTTCCGCCGCACCCCACCCCTCCGCCCAGGGCTGCTCGGCCCGCCCCGCCCGCGGGCACCTGGAACGCCAGGACAGGAGCCGGCATGCACTCCGCCCGCCCGTCCTGTCCTCCCCCCAGCGAATTCCCCGAATTCCTGCGGGCGGAGCCTGGGCCCCGTGTGGGGGCTCAGCGCGCGGAAGCCTGCAAGGGCACGGCCACCGAGGGGGGAGCAAAATGGGGGATGCTCTCACTGCCCCAGGGCCCCCTCCCAAAGAGGCCTGCTGCCTCGAAAAACCGTGACTCTAAAGCCTGGGGAACTGGGGCTCACGAGATAATCAGGGAGGATTAGAATTCAGCAGGATAAGGAGCCCCTGGTCCATTTGAAACCCACTGGGAAGGGGAAGTCCCTCTAGCCTTTCCTAGCCCCGCGTCTCCGCCTCCGACCACCTGGCGCCGGCAATTTGGGCCGTCGGGTCAGTGAGGCACAGAATGTGGTGACGGGTCCCTTTCTTTCCCTAACCCATTTCTCTCACTCACCGAAGTAGTCCTCTCTGGCCTCCGGCTCCCGCATTCGGGGTCGGGTGGCCTCGGGAACGAATGCACCCGGCGGCTCGTCGAGACCAGACGGCTCAATCCCCGAGGGATCCCCACGGGCACCGATCTCACGTCCACCTGTGCCCACCGTCAGGCGCAGCAACGCTGTTAACTCATCCTGATATCGGGCACCCGCAGCGCAGTCCCCGTAGCCGGTCACCGAATGTCGTCCGGGTTGCGCCCCTCGCCTCTCCAAGGGCCCTGCCGCTCCCACTCCAGCCCCGGCTAGAGCCCCAGGGCTGCCCAGGGCCGGGGGATACGAGTGGCGGCTTTCCTGGCAGCCGAACCCCGGGGGCCGGTGAGTGCAAAGTCGGTCCAGGGCAGCGTGGAGCTCTGGGTAAGCGGACTGCACCCCTCCAGGGGAATAGCCCGCAGGAGCCCCTGCCAGAGGCGGGCCAAACAGGCATGGCCCGACAGGCAGGGGACTGCCGTGGCGCTGGTCGTAGCCCATGCTGATGCCACTGGTACGATTGCTGCAGGGTCGGCTACCTCCGGCTCCGCCAGCCCCCGCCCCGTCCAGCAGCAGGCTGCCTCGGGGGCTGGACGGCTTGCTTGCGTCGCTGGCTGAGCTACTGGCGAAACTAGAGCGGGGGCTTAGAGCTGGGGCCGTGGTCTCCAGTCGAAAGTCTGGGGTCATTGACTGAGGTAGAGGCAAGGCCCGGGTGGGAGTCAGACCTCCGGAAAAGGAGCCGTCGTAGCGCTGCGCCTCAAAGGAGCCGCGCGGGTTCCGCTCAGCGTCCAGGGGGCCTTGCTCCCGGGCTGGCTCCAACGGTTCATCCCCAGGTCCCCCGGTAGCTCCACGGGGCCCTGATTTCCTAGGTCCCCCCGACCCACTCAGGCGCCCTTTGCCCGGCCCGGGGGTCCCATCAGACCGGCTAGATTCACCCTTCCTGCGGCCGAACTTAGCGCTGCCGGAGTCCGAGAGTCTTAACTTCTCCAGCAGGCGACTGGCTTTCTCTCCTAACCGCTCCATGCCGTCAGGCCTGGGGCCTCCAGCCCCCTCCCCGCCCGGCACCCTGCAGCGTCTCCGCAGCTGCTTCTTTTTCTCCCGCTGCCGGACTCCGGTTCCCTAGGGGCACTGGGTAGGCACACGGATTTAGCGGGTGATCCCGATGCCCGGCGCCAGGAACCCCCCAGCATCCCCCAGCAAGAGGAGCTACATCCCCCCACGCATCAGGGGTTAAGCAGGGCTTGAAGGGGCTACGGCTGCGGCTGTCCCGTCTGCAAGTCTATCCGTCCACGCGTCCACTTGCCCTGCCGTCCCACTCTTCCTGACCCCCGCCCCCCCTCGCTCTCACACTCAGCACAGACCGAACTTCTCTCCCAAACTTTTGTCTGCCTGGCCGGATCTACTTTCCTGGAGGGGCGGAGCACCGAGTGCACGAGAAACGGAGGGGGTGTCTGCGCAGGGATCTCTGGTGTGCTGAATGGGGCGGTGGGAGGTGGGAGCTGGTGCTAACTGTTATGGAGGTGGAGATCCGCCACTAGAAAAGGAGAGGAGGGCAAGTTTGGGCAGTTGCTACAACATCGCTCAATAATTGGGACAGGAAAAAGTTAGGGTGGGACTCTTTGTTTGCAGTTGGAATGCTCGGAAGGGCACTATGGAATGTCTTGGTCCAGCCCGACACAACGCGAGGCTTGCTCTGCACAAACACCGGGACTTTTTCCCTAGTGTGGGGACTGGGAAAGATGAGACACTGATGCAGAATTAGTGAGACAGGGAGGGATCCATAAAGAGAAGGACAGAGAGCAAGAAGAAAGGTAGATACATAAAGACTTTCAGAGATGCCTAGGTAGAGCCCAGAAAGGCGAGGAAGCCCGTATAGAGAGGTAGTGGAAGACAGGTAGTGAAAGGAAAGGGAGCAAAGGGAATTGTGGATGGTACAGAGACGGAAGGATAAACAGACTAAGAAAAAGACAAATTTGTGTAAGTTCAGGGAAAACGAGAGATAAAGAGATAAACTGCAATAAAAAGCACCACTTCCTGAACCCAAAGCTCTGTTTAGAGAGGGAAGGAGCTTTAGTGTCTATGTAAAAGGAGGAAAAAGTTTGGAACTAATTTCTACCTTCAGGTTAGGACAGATAGAGGGATAGACAGACACCCCCTGGTGTTGGGAAATGAGATTTTTAGCAAATATTTCAGGTGACTATGGGATAGAAAGTCTGGTTTTAGAGCTAGGGAATGCCTCCCCCTTGGTTGGCCCACAGGAGATTGGTGATAAAGAGTATGTATTAAGAGAAAGAAAAGAAATGTCATTTAAAGGAGATAGCAAGTGAAAATGATCAGGGTGGAAAAGAGGCTGACATTGGCCATACTAGAAGGATCAAGAATAAGGAAAAGAAGAAACCGTGGTTAAAGCTAAACATATCCAATTAAATACCAGCCAATTGATTTTGTCCAGACTAACAAACACATCAGGAGCAAGGGACAGAGGAAGTAGAATGGAGAACAAAAATGACTCCTTTGTATTTAGGTAGTAAATGAGTATGAAAATTATATGCAAACAAGTCATGCAGATTATTTTTGTCTCAACATCTTAAACACCGTAGCCTTACGGAATGGGGAAGGAAAGGAGATTAGTATCTTTTGGGAAATTAATTTGGCACAAACTATTTGGCTTCTTTGTCCTAGCTGCATTGTTTTCCTGACCTCATCTTTCCTGAGAATCAGCCTCTGTTTCCCCGGTCAGGCTTACAGCTTTTCTGTGATCCAGAGGAGAATTTACAATCAGACGGGAAACAAGGAGGACTGAAAATATTAGTAACAGAGAGAAATTATCAGATTGCATCCAGAACTTGCTATGAGCAACATCTTCAGAATTAACCCCAGGGCTCTTCCTCCTTTCCTATCTCTAAATGGGGAAGGAAAACCTGAATTCTTCCTCCCAATTATTTACATCCAAAATACCCACACAGCTCTAATACTTGTAAGCTTTGCTCCATTGTGGTGAAGATGGGAGAATAAATCTTATGAAAAGTTGAAAAGCCATTAAAGGAGGTCCACCCAGGAGTTGGTGGTGGCAGCAGTGAGCACAGTTGGAATGAACAACCTGTCTTTTCAGGGGATCTTAGGAAGCTGACACAAGGGGGAAGTGGGTACACTGAGGGCATGCTCCAATAGTGCTCACAACCTCAGGGTAACCAGCCCATAGTCTGAACTGGAGCCAGGAGCTTCACAGGCCCTATTTTCCATCCCCAAAACTTTAATTAAGGTCTATATATACAGATGACTGCCAAATCCATATCTCTAGCCCAAACTTTCTTGGATTTAAAAAACTCATCTGAGAAATAGTATCTCTACTTGGTCGTCTCAAAGGCATAAAATACCCTAAACTGACCTCACCTTCCCTGCCTCCTGAAACTGGCTCCTCTAGCATTCCCTGAGTAAATGGCACCATTAACCACTTAGCTGCTTAAGCCAGAAACCTGACATCAACCTTATGTCCTCCTCCCTTAGCCTCAGATCCAACTAAGCCCTATGACCAAGTTCTATCCACTCTACTTCCTAAATGTCTTTCAAATCTGCCCTCCCTTCACCACCACTGTCTCTCAGGCTACCATCTTTTCTCTCCAGAACCACCGCAGAAGTCTTACTGCCAAGGCTTTCTCCCTCCAAGCAATCTCATAACCTAAAGGTCAAGTGATTCTTCTAAAACACAGAACCGGAGGGGGAAAAAAGCTGGGGTAAAACACAGAACTGATCAACTCATTTCCTTCTTTAAAACCTTACAATGATTTCTCACTGCCTTGAATGGAAGTCTAAACTCCTTAAGATAGTTTACAAGGTTTTTCTACCTCCAGCCTCTTCTCTCAGCATAATCCCCTCCCCAAACTGTTCTGTAGAAGAATTGTACCTTGTCTGTGCTCTCTAGTACCTGTTGTTCCTTATGTTTGGACACTCTCCTGGCCTCCCTTTCTCTTCTAGTTAACTCCTCCCTATCTTTCAGGTATCAGTTTAAACACCACTCTGAGAAGCCTTTCCAGATCACCAGAGTAGGTTAGCTACCCCTGCTGTATACTGCCAGTGCACCCTACACTCCCTCATCATCACTCTTATCACAGTTTATTTCACTGACTACTTAACTGCCTGGCTTTCTGACTAGATAATAAAACCTCTGATCAGCACCTACTTTGATCAATAGTGTATCTATAGCACACTATCTGACACCTAGTAAGCAATCAATGTTTGTTACATGACTGACTGACTAGAAAGCCATTTTTACTTCTCAATCTATTCAAAATGAACACATTTTGTGTGCTAGCGTGTGCACACACACACACACCTTCCTCAAAATACAGCATGGCTGACAGGACTAAGAAATAGCTTCAGAGCCTTATATACGCACACAGTGGGAGAGCGGGTGCCAGTGAGGCATGGGAACTCTTTAAGCCTTAATTTCCTCATGTGTAAGATGCAAATAATAAAATCTGCTTTATGTAATTCAATAAAACTACATCCTAATTTCCAAAAAGGAATGGAGCCCTTTCTGCTCAGAATGAAGCCCATGACTGAAACTTCCCACCAGGTGGCAGTATTACCCTGGACTGGTCCAGTGCTGCTTCCACTGCAGAGCAAGACCAGCAGTCTTGGGGAAGCAGAAGGTGCAGCCAGGGCTGCTTCCCAAGAGCTTTGAGTGAAACCCGAAAAATAAAACAAAACAAAAAACTCAGAGACCCGGCATATGTCTAGAAGGCCTCGTGTTTCTTAGACCCATTCTCCTCCTTTTCTCATCCCAGGCTCTTCTGAGGCACTGTTTATGCTTAGAAATAAGCATTTTCTGGCTTGCCAATCACAATGGGGTGAGTTTTCCCCCTTTCAGGTAAGTCCTTTCATTCCACCAGAGGTGCCAGCTTCAACTTCCAGTAGGGACTATGTTAATAAGAGAGGCAGACTTGCTTTCTCATACTGAAGAGCACATATCATTATTCTAGGAAGCCCCATAGCCATTTCTGGGACATGGGGAGTGGCAGATGCCATAGCTACTCTTGGTTATAGATTTCACTCATCCTTTTCCACCTTGATTTCAATAAATGAGTTCAAGTCAGGACAGCAGGTTTTGTGGGACTGGTCAAAAGACAGGGAGATAGGTCCATTTTCATCACCTCCCTCATCTTCCTCTTCTTGGAAATTAGGATTATAAAGTTCTGGTGGAAGGAGCTGGGCCTCAGCAGAAGGTAATCGGTCTGAGGGAGGCCCATATACACGGTTGGCTTTAGTGCCATGCTTAGAGTTGGCATCCAGATGGTAGCAGAGCTCTGTGAGGCGCTGGGCCCGGAATCGGGGAGGCCTGGCTACCCAGACACCTGGCTCATTAAGACTGTCCTCTTCATCTGACATCAGCTCTTCTGTCACGTTCTTCCATAGGCGCTGGTCCTCAGGTCCAAAATGCCTCATGATACTGGATCGGTTGGCAAAAAGCTATGGTAGGAGCCCAGGACAGAGATTAAGAAGAGAAACAAACTATGGATTAGGTTTGGGGAGAAGGTTTTGATAGGAAGAAGTCTGTATCCAGGAATATGACACAAAGGTGGAATAAACATTAAGTATGGGCATTCTTTGGTAATTTTTTGTGTTTTTTTTTGTAACTACAAAGCTCTGCTACAAATTCATGCATTTCATTCAAATCAGTGATCTATGTTTGTGTGATTTCCGAAACATAATTGTGGATTATAAAAAATGTAACATCATAATTACATTCCTAATTAGAATTAGTATGTCTGTTTTTGTATCTTTATGCTGTATTTTAACACTTTGTATTACTTAGATAATTTTGCTTTGGTAAAAGTTAAAAAGAAAAAAAAAGGCTGTAAAATCTGTGTGGGAGAGAACTCAGCCCCCAAGTCAAATCTTAAGAACTGGCTCAGCCTCCTCCTCCTCTATCTGCCTACATTCCTGGCTCTCAATTCTATTCTCAGATGCCAGGATCTCTGGCCCTTCCCACTGGTGCTTATTAGGGTTTAGAGTCTAGCATCTTGAAAGGAAGGCCTAGAAACCTACCCGGTATCTGCGACTTCGAAGTTTCTTCTCCTCTTTTTCCTTCAGGCCTTTAAAGGGGTTCAGGGAGTTGCGGTACTCACGCCTCTTAGTAAGGAAGTAGGCTACACAGGCACCTGGCAGGGACACAGAAGGGAGGGAGCACGGAGCAGTGGTTCTCAGCTCTTTGTTCTGCCCTAACAGTACTGGCTGGGAGGGTGAGTATCACTATTTAGACGATGAGTTTTCTTGGAGTAATCACTCAACAGCAAACAAATTTTTTTAAAATCCACTATATTCAAAACTTCCTCTTCGGTTTAGCTCTTCCTGCCCACATCAATCTGTAACACTAACTCCTCCCGTTCCTCCCACTAGAAAACTCCAATGCTTTTGTAACTCCCTTCCCACTCCCCCAATTAAACTAACCCCCATTCTACTCTGCTGATAGTAGATTACAAGTGCTTTTTCAGTGGAAGCTTGCTTTCTTTTTTTCATAAAAAGGTGACCTTATTTGTCACTTATTCACCTTATCTCAGTTGTGCCATTTTGGCTTACACAGTGACAGTCCCTGAAATCTGGGGTCAACCCCACCCACTGTGATCATTAACAGACCAGGTGTCTGAGTCTCAGGGTCCCATTGATGGTTAGAGGCTGCAGGAGGGTGGGGGGGGATGCTCAAGCCCATAAGCCATGGGGACTGCTGCCCTGATGCCAGAGGCTGTAGCATTTGATGGGTGGGGCCAAGCAGACTGGATGGGGCTGAGGTATCAGATCTCTGCTCAGGACTGGGCATGACAAAGCTACATGGGATATGGTGGTATGCCCTGAACTGGATGTGGACAGAGCCACCAGGTCCATCCTGGTTCTGCAGGTGACTTGCCAGGTGATTTTAAGCAAGTTGCTTCTCTGTCTCCCGGTCAGTCTGTTTTCTGGTTAGCACTGCCAGTGAGAACTCCTAGGAGCCCTCCTGACTCAGACAGGTGTCAAGTTTGCCACCTCTACTGAATTGTGACATTGGCTCTCTTCAGCAGAAGTGTTCTTAATGCTTCAGGGTTAGCTACAGACAAATAACAGAAGAATAAGGAAAAAAGAAAGCCCAGGACCTAAAACTCAGGGACAAAAGGGCTGGCCTGGATTCTGATCTCCTTTTCATAACACCCTAGATTCAGGCCTTATATAAACATCATGCATAATGATGTTCTAGCCCTTTCCTTCTCCCATTTTCATTTCAGTGAGTAGGGGAATAAAAAGGCAATTAGAGATAATCCTGTGAATATTGTAGGTGAGGAGAAGCCAAAAAATTTTTTTTTAATCCACTATTTTCAAATCATCTAAATCATCTCCACTATGCCTCTTCTCTGACCAGGAACAGGGAAAAAGGACAAAATTGAAGTTAACTTGGTTTTTCTCACCTTTCAGCTCCTTATCAGTGTAATTGTGGGGACTGGTCACCAGCTCCTGCTTGAGCTTTTCCAGAAGGAACTTCACTACTGAAATATTCCAAGAGGATTTGATGCTGCCACAAAGAGAAGAGAGTGAATAAGGCAGTCAGCATTTTTGAAACTAGACAAACAGAAGATTTCCAGCACTAATCAACTTTGCAGTAAATTCCTTCATTATTATATTACAGCAGCCCCTTCAGCTTCCCTCTTCTTGGCAAGGTACATTGTGACTCTTTTCCCTCAAGTGGACC
Organism: Miniopterus schreibersii; assembly: GCF_964146895.1. Classification (NCBI taxonomy): domain Eukaryota; kingdom Metazoa; phylum Chordata; class Mammalia; order Chiroptera; family Miniopteridae; genus Miniopterus; species Miniopterus schreibersii. Next base: position 134,127,807 of record NC_138101.1, on the reverse strand, counting down.
ATACCTTTCAGACCCATTGAATCTCTTGTCATTGGTGATGTGGTTATGCACATTGTGGACCAATTTCTAGGGGGGAAAAACAAACACAGAATCAAACCAGGAGTGGATATGATGAAACCCTCCTCTGGTCCCTATGGATTGTCCCCATTGGGTTCTCTGTCTGAATCCTTTCTGTCAATGCCCTTTCTTAGCCAAAGAGCCTATCCAAGTTAGTATTTCTAATGCCACGCCTCCCCCCCGCCCCAATTAATTTGTGTGAAGACTCCAAGATCATCTCTAGTCTCACTTCTGCTCCTGAGGAATGTGGAGCAGAGGGTCTCAAACATTTCCACAAACATACTCCCAATAGCAAGGAGAGAACAAATATGCACCAAAGGGCTATTGCAAGTGGACATTTCTTGAAGCCCCCTACTCTTGCAAATTTTAATAATTTCTTCATAATATAACTATATTTCTTTTAATATAAAAATATCTTCTAAAATCTTCTAGTACAATTGATGACCCAGGAAAATGCCCCAGGTATATCCCTTTGCACATTACCACAAATCCCAGGGGTACACACAACTAAAATAACAGAAATGTGAATTGGAAAGGACCCTGGAGACACTGTTGTCCAGCCTCCCTTTCATACCATTAAATAGGCTGTCTTTCAGTTTTGCTTATATACCTTTAATGATGGGTCCTCACTAATTTTCAGTCAGCTTATTCTATTGTTGAACATCTGTTTAAAAATTCTGCCTTAGATGCTCCAAAATCTGACCCATTTTGCCCATAATAGTACCTGAAATATTTGAAGACTGCTTTTCATGTACTCCCAAAGTCTTCTCTTACCTGGCCTAAATACCCCCAACTCCTTTAGCCATTCCTTGTGACAGAGTTTCCAGACAGACTCGTCATGAAACTATAAGGCTCCTTGATTTGCCAGTATCTCTCTTACAACATGGTACCTGGAACCAAATCTAACTCATCAGTTGAGGTCTGGCCAAAGAGAGCATTATTTCCCCGAGTGGAACTCCACACTTCTAGGAATGAAACCCAAGATGGTGTTACCTTTCTTAGCAACCCCACTCCTATTCACAGGGTCATAGGGTTCATTCATAATGAACCTGTCATCAACTCAAGTTCATTTTTCACATGGATTACTATCTCCACCATTCTGCAGATTTTTAAAAAATTTTAATGCAGGATTCAACATTTCTTCCTATTAAATTTAGTTCTGTTGTTTCTGATTATACTTGCATCCCAAGCTCCCATAGTCAATGGATGTTACCCAGTATCAAGCTGATGAGCTCATATGCTGACCTCAAGACTTCAGCTTCATATTCAGAATTGCCCAGTTTACCCTTCTACCTCTATGGCTGACTGACCATATCAACTTAGAAAATTACTGTTAATTCTTTGTGGCTAGGGTCTCTATAAAAAAGGCTATGATGCTAGTTTCATATTTGGTAGAGTTATTTTACCTCTTAGAAGTCCAAATTTAAGGAATCACAGGGGGAATATGTGAATGCTTCAGAAAGAATTTGAAAGGTGCAAAAGAAGAAAGGAAAAAAAAAGGAATTACACAGTTTCCAATTCAAGTGTCTTAGAAGAGATGAGCTGATAAAAATCAAACCAGGCTTGAAGTGGAAAGGGAAAATACTCTAGATAATAGTAAGTATTAAGACTGTAAAGGCTGCTGGCTCACCTACCTCCTGAGTGAGCTAAAAATAAATGGATTTCCACAAGAGATGCCTGGGATGTACAGCATTTCAAGGAATTACAAGTTCCAGTTTGGTTCTTTTGGATCCCTAGCAGCATTCCACAGCGGCCTCTCTGATTCCTCCCCATAGTTAAAGGTTGGAATAGCGAAGATCTGCAACGATTTCTCTCCCTCTAAACCCAGTCTGACACAAGAACATTCTATTTTATTTATTTATTTATTTATTTATTTATTTATTTATTTATTTATTTTAATCCTCACCTGAGGATATATTTTCCATTGCTTTTTCAGAGAGAGTGGAAGGAGGGGGAGGGAGAAGGAGAAGGAGAAGGGGGGGGGGGAGAGAGAAAAAAAAAACCACATCGATGTGAGAGAGACATATTGATAGTTCCCCAACTGGGCTGGGGATGGAGCCTGCAACCAAGGTACATGCCGTTGGCCAGAATCGAACCTGGGAACCTTCAGTCCACCCTGAGACCCTTCAGCCCATGGGCCGACACTCTAACCACTGAGCCAAATTGGCCAGGGTGAACATTTTAAACCATCTTCTGTGATGGTCAGCAAAGTTCCCTGACTGGTCCTCTAGATCCTTTTCAAGTGCTATAATGAGTGAGCATGCTGTTCCCTCCGAAGGTCTGCTATTCCACCAAGCTCTCCAAAGGGCAGCAAGAAACCAGGCCTTGACAATGGATCTTTTAGCAGAGGTAGTAGGTAGGAGAGGAATGAAAATGATAGAAAAATCCCAATTTTATGCAAATGAGAATTATCATACATTTATTCATAACTTACACACTATAAAGTTTGAGGAAATCCCTTGAAATGCCTCCATTTCTATCCCTGGCAACAAAAGTGGACCTCTTAGGCCAGAATCCATGATAATGAAACTAAACCCACTCCTTGTTCTTAATAAGTGAGATGTCCCTCACTTATTTGAAATGAAAGTTAGAAACAAGTTGATACTGGTTTTCCCAGGGAAAAAAATCCCTCAATGTAAAAACAAATCAAATGAAAGGGAGAGTAAAAGTAGTATCTCTTAGAAAAAGGAAAAGGAAGAAAGAAGTAATGTAAATAAGGGAGGTATAAACGTTTTCAATCTTTGCTAAGACTGTAACAAGAAGAAATGGGTGATACTGTATACTGTGATAAGATTTCGGTTGGATGTGAGTGGCGATCTCCACTCCTAACCAGAACTCTCAAGTTACTTCATCAGCCATTATTGAGGGCATGGAAACCCATTACAGTCAATATGAACATTATATGGCTAAAGAACATCCCCATGTTTATCAGAAAGATGTTTTTGGGCACAGAGTTGATCCAAAGGACTGTGGTCAACCTAGAACAGGTTTCTCAACCTTGGCACTACTGACATTTTAGGCCTGGATAAGTAGGGGCTTGTCCTGCACACTGTAAGATGTCGAGCGATGTTCCTAGGGTTTTAAGCCACACCAACGTCTTAGACAGAACTGGTTCAGGCCAGTATCTTCTCTGCCAAGAGCTCTTAGACTCACTAGAATCCCCAAACCTTTATAACTGAGTTTAGTGTCTAGTGGCCCTCTGCATCCTTGGAGTTTGGGACCACCTCAGGACACTCTGGCCTTCTGCCCAAAGGGCTCCTTGCTGCTTACCCTGAACACTGGTAATTTGTAGGCAAGTTTCCAGTATTATCCTTCAGTGGTCAAACTGCTCAATCCCTTAAAGATCTTCCCATTAGATTAGATCCCTGGGAGATGTGATATAATGTCCTCCTTTTTAAATGGAAGATATCAATCTATCTGGAAAAGCCTAAGAAAAGTTTCATCGATAGCGGGACTACCTAACCCTAGAACTATGGAACAATCTCCTTCTTGCCCCTCCCACTCTAGTAAGATTCAGGATACCTTTCATTCAATATGGGAAGTTTAAAATCAACCCACACTTTACTCATCATTTATCTTTCCAGACTGAAGAAAAATTCATAGAAATTGAGTTCACTCACAGAGAGTACCAGATCCCGCTTGCGCCTGGAGTTCTTCTGCCCACTCCCTCTGGTCCTGCATGGGGAAGCAGTAAACCCTAGAGAGTGTCTCAGCTCCCCAGTTGCCCCTGGGCCTGATTCTTCCAAGGCACCTTCCAGCGCAGCAGCAGCACTGAGCATGTCCTCAGGGCGAGGCAGTGGCAGCTTGGTTCCATTTTCTGGCCCTGTCTCTGAAGTTGCCCGCTGAATTGCCAGTTGTGTGGCTGGTGAGAGCTGCTTGGCATAAGCAGAGACCAGCACCCGCTGTACTGCACCCTCAGAGGCCACATAATCATCCACCAGCTAAGAACATAAAAAAGAATAGCCTATTAGCCATCCAGGCTTAGGGGAACCTGGTTAACCATCAATCTTTGGCCAAGGATAATGAACAGAGTGGAAAGCAGGGGGGAATCTAACACAGTCTTTAATGGTCAATGGCTTGTTTCTGTGGGACTCCTATGGGAGCGTTGGGCAAATATTTCTGTGTGTACAGGGCCTCTCATGTTCGGTCATTACCATAGGACTGATTACAAGGATAAGGCATGTTTCTGATGCTCTATTTGTAAGGGGTCATTTATGATTTGCTCTTGGGTATAAGAACTGAAGCTAGGTAAGTGTTTTGTCTAAAAGGGATTGGGGGAGGAAGTGATGACAAAAAAGGGAAAACCAAGCAAGAAAAGGAGCAAGAAAATAAAATGGTAACAAAAATAAAGAGGAGAAACAGAAGAAAAATGGGAGCAAAGGAGGGAGGTACAGAGTTAGAAATCTCTAGAGTGGCAGGCACCAACTCCCCCCACCCCTATCCCCACTCCTTTGTGGAGCCAGTCTGTGCCCTCACCTTGATCCTGCCCTGGTCACATCCAACTGTCACTGCCTTGACATCTACTTGCCTGCCTGTGCCCTCACTCAAGGACACACAGGGCAGGGAAAGGAAGGAGGGAGGAAGCGAGAGAGAGGGAAGGAGGGGGGATTTCTACAGCCAAGAAAACTAAATAGTGAAAGTGTGTGTGTGGGGGACACAGAACGAAGCGGGGGAGGAGGCTGAGATTTATAGACCTGTGAGCTGCTTTCGGCGCTGGGAAATATAATTCCATCCTGTCAGCTTGGAAACCTTCCCTGCCTGAAGGGACCACAGCTTAGGGCATTGCCTGGCCCGGTACCCTCCTGCCTCCTCCTGCCTTCCCAGTTCCTCCTCCTGCAGCCCCAAACCACTGACAGTCCTGGCCAGGCACAGATTGGGGAGAATAGTAGTGGCCACCACTCACCCACATGGCTAGGTCTTTGGGGAGCAGTGACCAGCTGTATGACACTGGAGGGCAACAGGAGAGTTTACACATTCCTTTCTCAGATCCAGCAAATAGGCTGGGTGTTGTCTCCCTTCCATCCACCCAGTGTGTTCTGCTCCTCTACTCTACTGGGTATCTGGGCTTTGTCATGGCAGGGGGACGGAAAAGGGAAAGGGCAGAGGAAGAACCTGGTGGAGGAGAGTTGACAGACCTCCCATGGTCTTTCAAGTGGCAACATATCTGTTATTTTCCCATCTCTATGATCTCTGTAGTTGTTCCATCTCCTTTTTATACTTCCATGTGTGACATTCTGCAGTTTTTACTCTACTCAGCCAGGATTTGCCTGCTCATATGGCCCTGAGCAATAAAGAAACTGAAATAGCACAAAGTACTTCAATGTCTTTTCCTGATCACAAATATGCTTGCTTGCCTCCCTCTTACTCCTTAAATTATTCTCTTACTGTTAACTCTCAGTGAACCACTTTTTTCCTCATTTTATTTCCTTTCCTCTACCTTCTTCCCACCTTACCTCATATTTTCTCTTGCATAAATTTTCTATCCATTTAGATTCACCTTTCTTTTATGCTTCCTTTTTTCACTTTTTCTCCTTCCTCAACCCTTCATTTCCACCTACCTCTTTCCCTCCCTATCCTGTCTTTTATTACCTTTGTCCTTCCCCTCTCACATTTTCCTTCTCTCTCTCTCTCTCTCATTCTCACTCTCTCTGCCTCTGCCTCTCTCCCCTCTCATTCCCATCTCTCTGTACTGAATTCCTCTTGGCAAGCAGAGGGCCCATGATAAAATATAAATGAGCCGTCTGTGCACGGCAGGCATTCTCGTCAGGAGAGACAGAGAGCATGGAGCAGCTGAGACAGCTGTAGAGGAGAAGGTGCCATACAGCTACTGCGAGAGAGAGAGAAGGGGCACCCCCATCACCACACACTAGAAATACCTCCCGCCAAAGAGGCTAGGGGTCAGGAAGAAAACAGGAGTGCTGATTATCCCTGAAGGCAAAGAAAACTTGGCACTGTTCTGTTTTATCACAAATATGACCAAAAGAAAGGTTTGGGGGGGGGGGGGAATACAGAAAGAAAGAAAAAAGAGAAAGGCCAGGAAAAGCTCTAAGCAGCAGCAATACCCGTGTCCTGCTCTGCAGCCATACTCACAGGATTGAGCATCGGGACCCCCTCGCTGGCAGCCAAGGCACATCCCGGAAGCCGCATATCCCTCTGAGGGGCTGGGAAGCCCAAAGGCCCGGGCCCTACAGCCAAGGCTGCTCCCAGCTGCTGTTCGATCACCACCTGCACACTGCTGCCCACGCTGTCACACTCCTCTTCTTCCACGGCAGACACAGCCTTGCAACCTTCCCCAGGACTCTCCTTGAGAAGCCCAGGCTCAAGTGGTGAACCATGTGCCCGGCTGTCCTCATCTTCATCGGGGGTGGATACCTGCCCTTGCCTCAACTCACCCACTTCCTCTTGGAGACGTTTTAACAATTCATTGTTGGCCCTGGCAAGGCCCAGAGCAGCCTCAGCCAGACCCACTGCCTTATCCACCCGCTGGTAGATAATATGCAGGAGCTGCTCTGAACTCTGAACTGCCAGGCCATGTCCAGTCACTGTGATAGGGGTGCTGGAAGGAGGATTCCCACTCTGAGAGCCTGTGTTGCCCCCGCTAGTCTCACTCTTACAGGCACAGCAGCAGCATCTGGCCTCACTGCCACTGGGAGGGGAGAAGAGAATGGTGGCACTGAAGGACATGGTTGATGAAACGAGGAACAACCACGCTCACACTGCTGGGCTGCTCTAAAAGATGTCCCCAGTCAACTGGACTTCACAAGTTTGGTAGGAAGCACTGGCCTCTTTGGATTCACTTTTCTTTCTCATAGAGGGTGATCAGAGGAGCCTGGACAACAGGCGGTGTATTCTGTGAAGGAGTAGGCAAGCCGTGAAGGAGCATACAGTCCATGGCTGCTTCTCCTCGCCCTGCAGAGGAGAGACAGATACCTTCTTCTGTCTGCCGATCCTGTGCTCCCCTAGCACAACACACAGGGTGTCATATTTACCCCTTACTGAAAGGGTGGTACCTACAAAGGCCTTCCTGATGAACACAGTTTCATAGGGGAGAAGGCATTCTTCCCGCACCCAAGCATGGAACTCCCTACCACTCCAACCAAAGGAGCAGAGAGGGGACTCAAAAGGACCCACCAGGATCTGAAAAGATTAGAAGATTAAGGAAGAAAATGGAGATGTTTTCTCCTCCTCACTACATTTGCTGTAATAATAATATTGCATTTTATTGCTCTGACATCATTCCTTAGAGTTCAGAACACTTCACAAAGGTTATCTCATCCATAGGGCAGCTCTAGGAAACACATATAACACCAGGTCCAGAGAAGAAACAATGTGAAAAAGTTATATATCTTTTTCAAGGTCAGAGGAAGACAGCAGAATCCAGTTATCTATTTTCAACCTAGTATTTATTTTTTTAACTGATACCACTTTTTGTTGACATAAAGAATCATGATTCTATCCTCTATAATTTTCATACAGACGCATTCAGATTAAGACTCCTAAATAAGAAATACGCTGATTACCGTAGCCCTGAACATGTCACCGACCTCACACTATTATATCATTAATGCTTTGGGGATGGGGTAGGGAAATGAAAGGAAAAGCTGAATTAGAGAATTGATCTGTAGTAACCCAGGGCTGCAGAGCCCCTTGCTCTGTGGTATACACCTAGACCTCCACCTCTGCAAAGGAAATTAACTGTTCTGAATCCTTCAGCCCGTAGCCCAAAGAGATCACTTCTGGGGTCCCTCATCTCCACTTCACATGCTCCTTAAGGGAGAGGCAAAGCTCAACAGGAATGTTTAAATAGCTAAATGCTGCCACTTTGTCCACATGACCAGCCCCCATAAAAGGAGAAACCAGAGTATCAATGGTAAACCAAACTGTCTCTCTTTTGAATCACGGTAGTTAAGCAACTAAACTACTCCAGGAGAAAGAGAAGAAAAAAAAAAGGCGTGGGAGGGTTGATTTCCACCGCTAAGAACACTCCAAGGAACTTCATACTGTCATTTTCTAAATGATACTTGATTATAGAAAAAAGAATCCTTCTGCCTAAAGCTCCCCAAGTGACAAAATCTTAAGTATGTTTACAATTACCTCAAGGGATATATTTCTATCTTACCCTGTAAACTATAACATCACAATTAAAAGGAAAGGAGGAGGTTAGGAAAGTTTTCTGTATATTGAGATTTTGGGTTTGTTTTTTTTTGAGTCAGCAATCTCATTTCAGAAACAGGTAGTATCAGTGCCTCTGAGGTACTAAAGTGTAAATCTGACAATGCATTTTCATTATATTTGATTATTAAAGAATAGTCTTGCCCAGCTGGTGTGGCTCAGTGGTTGAGCGTCGACCTATGAACGAGGTGGTCATGGTTGAATTCTGGTCAGGGCACATGCCCAGGCTGCGGGCTTGATTCCCAGTTGTGGGTGGGCAGGAGGCAGCCGATCAATGACTCTCTCATCATTGATGTTTTTATCTCTCTCTCCCTTTTCCTTCCTCTCTCTTAAATCAATAAAAACATATTAAAAAAAAAAAAAAAGAATAATCTTTAATTTGTTCTTTCCACCCTTTATATCAAGAAACCCTTTTCTGCCCTGGCTGGTGTGGCTCAGTTGGTTAGAGCATCATTCACTGAAAGGTGGTGGGTTAGATTCCCAGTTTGGGTGCATACAGAAGGCAACCAATCGATGTTTCTCTCACACATCAGTGTTTCTCTCTCCCTTCTTCTCTCTAAAATCAATAAAAAATAATAAAAAACAGTTATTCTTGGGAGCATCTGAAATCTTAAAAAAAAAAAAAAAGAAACACTTTTCTGTGCCAGGTATTCACTTCCTACAAGAACTGAACTCAAATCCATTATAGCTTCTCTGTCATTAGAGTCATTGGAAGGCACAACTAAGTCTAAAATGAAAGGTTAAAGCCAAATTAAAACTAAAGGTTAAAGGAAAGCACTAAGTGATTCCTATGTCAATTCATGGATGAATCATTTATATCTCCCTTTCCTTCCTAAATAATGGCCTATACTGCTCCTGCAGGGTTTTTCATTTTTTTAACCAACATCATGCAAGGAGTTTAATCTGAAACACGGGTGTTATGAGAAAAAGAAAATTATGTAGATGGTAACACACAAATGCTTGTCATTTGGGCTCAGTTTTTATAAAATCAGAAATTAAGATGTATCAAGCTGAGACACTGACTCGGTGGGGACCTTTTCTGATACCAAACTGATGACTGCTATGCTCTTACCCCAACACTCTTCTTGCATGAGGCATTTACCCTGCCTTCATGTGCTTTCTGCTGCAACTACTCAACTCTGCCATTGTAGCAGAAAGCAGCCTTGGATAATACGGTAAACAAATGAGCATGACTGTTCCAATACTTTATTCACTGACATGGAAATATCATAAAATATTTAATATTTACATTAAATTTACATAAACCATTCTTAGCTCGTGGGCCATACAAAAATGGTGGTGGGCCAGATTTAGTCTATGGGCTATAGTCTGCTGACCCCTGTTTTAGAAACCTAAGGGTGGAAGAATTAGAGATGAGGAGACTCTTTAAGTAATCAAGGAGTGATTTGATGAGAATGAGAGGGCTGTGGATATAAAGGTTCAACATCCTGAAGGGAGAGCTGATAATATTTCTTAATAAATATGAGGGATAGAGATATTGGTTAAAGACAACTTCAAGATTATAAGCCTGGAGGTCAGAAGATGGTACCATTGATGTAATGATAGAAGTGAGGAAGCTGAGAGGAGGCACTAGCATGTTAGAGACATGTATTTATTCAACATGTTAAATTTCAACTGATGGCAACATCTTTAAATAAAATGTACTGAAAGCAACTAGCTAAGACTGAGAAACAACTAAGAGGAAAGTCAGAGATGGAATGCAGATTTGAAATCTTTAGCAGGAGGTTTACAGTAGAAACTGAGCGAGTGAATGAGTTCAGCAAGGGGTAAATATAAAGTGCGAAATGCAAAGGCCAAGGACAGCACTTCAAGCCAATCCATGGAAGAGGCTTCATTAAAAGAGAAGAATGGTCAGTGAGGTGGGAGAAAAACATTGTTATGAAAGCCAAAGGAGACAGAATGTCAAGAAAGTTGATCTAATCAATGGTGACAAGTGCAGCGGAATGATTTAAAAAGATGAAAAAAACTTGTCTGTGATGGTCACTGGCAATGACCAGAGATATATATTTTTTGTAATGAAAGTAATACTATGTAGTAGTAGATGAAAGAGGAACTGATGGAAAGAAAATGGGAGCACAACATGAAGTTTTCTAGAGTTCAGTTATGAAAGGAAGAAAGGAAATAGGAAAGTAGGACTTTAGTATATTTAAAATGCAGAGAGAAAATGGCCAGTGAAAAAGGAAAGAATGATGCTATTAGAAAAGGATTTAAGTTTTTTCTCCTAACAAGGATCCTCCCAATGTGAGAGGAAGGAAGGTGAGCTCTTCCCTAAGACTGCAGAAAAGAAAAACATGAACGCAGGGACAGATTCATTGAGGTGGAGAGAGGAAGAAAGAGTTGTATACTACACTTTCTTTTTACTTTGGACTTTCCACAGTACGAGTAATTCAAATTGGTAACAGGCACTGCTGCATTATCTATTGTTACAACCTGTTCAGTTCTTTTATAACACTCCAGGCCTAACATAATTATTCTTACTTTTTTCCATTACTAGCTTAAGGTTCTGAAGCTCATTTAACCCTGCCACATTATTAACATGCCTAACCTTTTTTTGCTCTTACTTCTCAAAATGTGTAACTTTAATTCAATAACCAATGAAGCAATACATGGAGTACCTGGCAAAGCAATGGTTAACTGTAGTAAATTAACCAGGCAGTATCTATAACATTATTAAACACGGATATTATCCACTTATGCAATTTCAGTACGCTAACTTATCTTAACACAGAGTTCATATTTTTGTTCAAGAAAGAAAAAATAGGAATTAACTAAGATTGACCACCATAGAAAAACATACATGCCTTTTGCAAAATGCTATCAACTTTTAAAATTGAGTGTTCAGAAAAAGATCTCCAGTCTTATGATGAGCTGTCAACACAAAGTGACAGCAGCTGTCAAATGTAAGTTTGCATAAAATATGTGTTTGGGGTTCGTTTCAGTATTGCTCTAATTTTAATACATGTGAAAGGAGCCTAGAAAATGTACTTTTCAATAATTTTGATATTTTACTCACAAATATTTGAATAAAAAAAGAAAACTCATCTTTAGACAGACAGTTCAGGGTGAGACTGCCCATAATCTTAACTATCCCTTTCCTTCCAAGTCACATGTATTTTTTTAGAACTAAATATATCATACACTTGGCAGCTCCCTTGCGTGCTTCCTACCCATTCTGAGTTTGAATTTTCTGCATGACTGAGTTCACCTCCAAAATATGAAAAATAAAAAGTTTTTTCACTACTAGATGTGTATGATATGGTATCACTCAGATGATGCATGTTTTTATAATGGGCCCTTGACTCATCCAGGGTCATGCTAGCTATGGGCTTCCTTAAATATGATTACTGAGAGCATAGCAATTCATGCCATTATTATTTTAAATAAAAAAGGAAAATGCCACTTAAAACTCCTGCTGTGCTGGTCAGCCCCACTCCTCCACTTGAAGGTGCAAAATGGCTCACTTGTTAAAAGGTCCTCTAGAAACCTACTTCTTTTAGAAATGAGCTCTTTATCACACAAGAGTAGATAAGCAAATAGCATAAATTACTATTGTCCTGCAAAGGAAACCTAAGACCTCATTTTAGGGGTAAAAAAGAGAGAGGTAGATCCAGAGGGCAGAATCAGGTAGGAATGAAAAGGATTCCACCTAATCCAATAAATTCCAAGAATAATTGTAGAGTGGTATGAGTTTTTAATCCAGTGTAGCAGTTTTTATCTACATTTGCTAAAATGCAACTTGGCAAAATTAAATTTTCCAGTTTAAGCTTTTCATATAAATGTGCCTGATGTTTAAAGGATTCTTCCTGCATTTCTGGAGAAACTGAAAAATAAAAAAACTAAAGCTATAGCATGTGCCCAGAAAGCACTTGGTAAATGTTAGTTGATTATATATTACTCAAAGATGACAAGGTGGGCACCAGGGGCAGAACTATATCCGAATAGACAGTGTGATTCAGATACAGGCAGGGCGACCGCAGTGACGCAGGGGGAACCGAGCTCACGTAGTGCCTCCGAAGCCACAAGGAACAAGGCGACCCGCTCCTGAACCCAATCCTAGAGCGTGTCCTGGGAGTCCCGGGGAAAGGCATGATTCCCCAGAGGGTAGTGGCCAGCAGAGTGGCCCAAGGCGCGCTCGGGGATCTAGCTGGGATACCGTGAGTAGACTACGTGACCACGAAAGCTCTGCGGACTTCAGCTGAGGACGCCTCTCCCGCAGTGGCACCTCTGTGGCAGCCCTATGGTGTCCCACCGCACGGACCCCGCACCACCCCGCCAGCTGACTCAGCGCCACCAAATCCCGCGCGCCTGCAGCTGAAGGACACCAGGGCGCCTGTCCGTGTACCGGCCCAGCGCGCGCACGCAGGGAGGCCCCGCCCCGCTTGTCCTCTGACTCCCTATGATTGGCGGTTAGAATATGGGCGGGGAGCAGAGCCCGGGGCGCTACTGGCTCCAATCCACAGTCACTCAACGAGCCAGGGAGGGGAGGGGCCTCCTCAGGGAGGGACACGACTGCAGGCTTTTTCAAGGCCCGTCAGGCGCCATCTTTAACTTGTTTTTTTGTTATTTACTTGCTTTTGTTTGCTGCTTACAAAGCTGCGTGCACAAGATTATAAATACAGTGGCTACAAATAGTTTTTTGTGTGTTTTTTTCCCCACACGTCGGTTTCATACTTTTGGTGGTGGGAGGCTTTTCGATCCTGCGGGGCTTGGTCACAACTCCCTCAGATGTCACTAGCAGTTCCCCTTAAAGACGTTTTCACCTCTAGGGGCCTCGCGGATTCCCGAACAAAATCAACTAAGTTTAGCTTTGCTTTGCTTTGGTAGGAAGGCCAAGCCAAGATATATTCGTGAGAGGAATTATCTTTCTTACAAAGAATGAAACTCAAAGCAAGGATATTGGATATGAACCTAGGGTCCTAGTAAAAAATAGCCAGGAAGCCAGGGGCTTGGGCTGTGTTCCACTCTAGGAAGAGCCCCTCCTTTTCTGGGGATCTAAAAAGTGAGGCAAAAGGTGTTTGTGACGACCTGCAGTACTGCGGAAAAGAATTAGAAAGGGTAAAACTCCATTATAAATTTCCAGTACTGCCATATCACAGAAGTCACTAGAATCTGACTAGATTTCCAGAGTATGCAGGTCTAAACTTGTAGAATGATCCACATTTGAGACTGTATTTGTTAAGCACTGATCTGGCTTGCATTGTTAGGGGGAAAAATACATTCAGTTCAGGTAAGAAACGCAGAGAGCCCCCGGAGGGCCACTTTCATTATAATGGATTTCAAGGACTGTACAAATAATTTTACCGCTGTATTTTGGTATCTCAAATATTGCTTGAAGCTAGGGCACTAGGTGAAGAATGGCAATGTATTATCATCATACACATTGTGGTAATGAAATTTGAACTCTACAGTAGATCCTTTTATATCTCTTGGTTGCTACTACTACACTTTGGACATTCCAGTTTCTCCCTCATCACCCCATATACTTCAATGCTTTTGCTCCAATCTGCGAACATAGAGTTGACTATAAATATTTTGTGTATAACTCCTAATTAAGGAGACAGTGGTTCTGTAACAAAATGAAGTGAGAATATAGCTCATATAACTGGAGGTTCTGCTCTAAGCTTGTTGTCCTCTAATTCATGTACTTTTCTCTGTAACTTAGATGTGAGCAGGCTTTTTATTTTAAAAATGCAACATGATAAAAAAGCATTTCTCATCCCTCCTATTTATTATTTGCCTTTGCCTTCTCTGACCCCCACAGCTCATCACCCACCACTAACCACCACCGTGAACAATTTTTCAGAATTGGATTTGACTGGGTTATTTTCCTGATACTTTGCCAGCTGTGGAGCTTTTCAAACAAATCCCAACCTATAAACGACAATTTTGTCAAAAAGCCAAGAGAGAACTTCCCTTCTTGAACACACCAACCAAACCACACATAAAGGCCAAAATATACACAGCTGTACACTTAAGAACAGGAGACAATAAAAAGTAAAACCACTTAGGCAAAACAGTCACTAAAAAAGGCTTTGAATCACAGATTCAATAAATTGCCTACCCTCGTTTGCCACATGGACTGTATATTCCCTGGCAATTATTTAATTATTCATCAATCTTATCCTTTAGAAGAGGAGCAGGAAAATAGAGTAAATGCACACAGAATGAAAGTGCTTGAGTATGCTACGTGGTGTAGAAATTCTTCTAAACCTGAACTTGCACACAAAACCCTGTTTTGATCACATTTGGGAACACAACAGAAAAAAATTCACACCCTAGGGGCTACTTTGCACACATAAAACCAAAGGCAATCACTTTTGAAAACAAAATCTAATATGGCACGTATACACATACTGTACATATACACAAAGCCCAAAACCCCAAGATAAACCTTTACGATATTATTTGCTTCATGAAACACACACGTACTCATGAAAATGTAAGGCACACTGTAAAAAGGGCTTTGACCCACTCCCCAGGGAAATGAGTGTCACAATTATAATATCCAAACATTTTTAACCTATTGGCCTTGGACAACTGCCACATTCAAGCCACTTTTTGGTTCGGCGTGAGAGTGTGTAAAACGCACGCAAACAGCTTTGTGAAGGAGTCTTAAACCTCCGCTTCCTTCGACGTTGCCAGTGGCAGAAATTTACATGATCCCTTCAGCCCGCTTAAAAAACGAAATCTGTACTTCCCGAGCGGCTACATTTTTTAAATCCCTCGACCATAAAAATTTACCAGTTCTTAAAATGTGATAGTAAAAAGAAAAAAAATCTCTATAATTTTGGCTGGAAACAGTTGTACACGACCATCCTGCTCCTCAACTTCTTGGTATATTTAAAACCTTGACCAGGAAAAAGAAAGAGGAAGAGAGACAGAAAAAGAAATGGGGGAAAGCGCAAATTCCCCTTAGCAACAGTTTCCTCACCCCAGCACTGCCATAGATCTCTATTTTTAAAAATTTTGAACACACACACAGATTAAAGAGGGGGGTAAAAAATGGAAAAAGGATACCCGAAGGTCGTATGGCTCTTTGTATTCGTGTGTGTGCAAAAAGGAGGACTCGCGGAGCCGGAGCCGGCAAGCCCCGCCCCTCCCCGGACGCCCGACCGGATTGGCCACCGGCGGCCGCGGGGCGCCCCGCCCGCGAGCACACGCGCGCGGCGCCGGAGGCGCGGGCCCCGTGGGGCCCCCTGAGGGCCGCCCGACCCCCGACCCCCGAGCCCTCCCGCTTGGACCCTGGGGGCCCTGCCCTCAGGTACCCCCTCCACCTCTCTCACCTTTTCACTTCCTCACTCACCTCTCACCCTTTCCTATCATTTTTTTCTCAGTGCAGAGAGGTCCTCCTACCAGTATAAATAACCATCCAGTGAGCGAGTTCCTCGGGACAATTTGCTAAACTTGGTTAACTAGTCAGTAAAATTCTAGACCGAGATTAAGCAACAAGGGCTTTGTCCGTGGGGTGGAGCTCATGGTCTCCAGGTGAATGTCTGGTCTCGGGTCCGTTGCTTAACACTCCCACCTTTAAGTGAACATTCGTACAAGCATGTAAGTAACATCCTTCAGGTGAAAGTAGTCCTACGCTTTCGGTGGTGGTTTTGCTCATCCTGACTCCCCAGTTTTTCTCTACTTGACTGACTACATTGTTAAGAACCTAACGAAAATGGCTTCTCTTGACCTGGTTGCTTGTACCTGGATTTTTTTTTTTTTTAATCCTCACCTGAGGTTATGTTTTTATTGATTTGAGAGAGAGAGAGGAAGGGAGGGGGGAATGGGGGATGGGGGATCAGTTGCCTCCCCAGCGCTCAGGGACCAGGGGTCAAACCCGCAACCTAGCTTTGTGCCCTGACTGGGAATTGAACCCACAACCTTTTGGTGTACCTGTGCTGAAAGCAACTGAGCCACCTGGCCAGGGCTGCACCTGGATTTTAAGGCCCCCATTATGTGGTCCCAGGCTCCTGTTTTCTTAGTTCCCACTGCCCTCACCTTTTCACTCATTATTATTCCTTTGCCCAAGTGGTCTTCTCTGCCTGGAATAATGCCTGCCCCCTCCTCTCTGACGAGTCAATTTTTATCTGTTCTTCAACTATTTCAGTCAACACTGACCACTTCCTTCTCTGTCCTATATCAGCTGAACTTCATCCTTACTCAGGGTAGCAGCACTTAACTCTACCTTCATTTTTCACATATTTTAGTAATTTCACACTAGGAAGCTGTTGGAAATCAGAGATTATGTCTTTTAAAGTTCTTTTTCCATTCAGAATCTGGTTTTTTTTGAAATTCTTACTGCACCAGCTGGCATAATTGTAGACATTTAGTAAACACTGAAAAAGAGTCATTTATAATTAAATGAGTGAATTTTTTTTCTAGCTAAGACACAAATTTGGAAACTCCGATCCCATGACAAGAATTTGCCTTCGACAGTAACTAACAGTTGATAAGTACTTACTGTGCAGACTGTTGTGAACACTTTACATATATTTATTTATTTCATCTCCACAGTAGTGGGTAGGTACTATTATCCTCATTTTATAGATGAAATTAAAGCACAGAGAGGCATAATTTTACCAAAGTTATACAGCTAACAAGAGACAGACCTGGGATTTGAACTCAGAAAAGTCTAGTTCTACAGCCCAAATTCTTAACTGCCATACCTCACTACCTCAAGAGCACAGCTCTTAAAAATATTGTTACCTGATTCCATCCTCCAACGTTCTACAAGATAGATTGCCTGAACACTTCCAAAATATCAGTGTAAGAAAGTCACACACAAAGGTGACTATTCCAAATTAAAGAACAATAAAGAGACATAACTAAATGCAAAATATGATCCTGGATTGAATCTGGGTCAGAAAAAAAAAACCTCTAATGGACATTACCAGGATAATTGGGCAAAATTGAATATAATAAATAAAATATATGAAATTAGATAATCTGACTCTTATCAGTGTTAAATGGGCAAATTATTGGCATCCCCATTTACAAAAGACAAAATCAGAGAGAGTTTACTACAAGTTCTCATAGCTAACAGGTGGTAGACTTGAAACCCCAAGCCAGCCGTCTTGTTCAGCCACCAGCGCTGGCGGTCAGTCAGTCCTCCTCCATACACTTGTTGGTTCTCAAATTCTAGGATGTTCTTGATAGGATCTGGTTCTCAGCAGAAAGACATGTTGCCTTTAGTGTTGCTTTCACCCCAGCAGCACCTAGCTTATGTTGCAGGCAACCCAGGCAGCAGCTTTCCCTGTTACATGAAAATGAGGTGGCAGTGTTTATATTCTTAAGGGTTATAGACTTTGTGTTTCTTTTCCCATGTTTTCCATTAATTTTTTAAAAAAGTGTATCTTTATTGATTTCAGAGAGAGGAAGGGAGAGGGAAAGAGAGAAGCATTGATTGGCTGATTCCCGCACAACCCCTACCGGGAATCAAACCCAGAACCCGGGAATGTGCCCCCCACCCGGAATCAAACCAGCAACCTCTTGGTGCATGGGATGGTGCTCAACCAACTGGGCAACACTGGCTAGGGCTCCACTAATTTTTTTTTTAATATACTTTATTGACTTCAGAAAGAGGAAGGGAGAGGAAGAGAGAGAGGTAGAAACATCAATGATGAGAGAGCCAATGATTGGCTGCCTCCTGCATGTCCCATACTGGGGATCCAGCCCCAAACCCAGGCATGTGCCCTGACTGGGAATTGAACCGTGATCCCCTGGATCATAGGTGGATGCTCAACCGCTGAGCCATGCCAGCCAGGCTCCACTAATATATATATATATACATATACATATACATATACATATATATATATATATATATATATATATACACACACACACATATATATTTAATATATCTTTATTGATTTCAGAGAGAGGAAAGGAGAGGGAGAGAGAGAGGTAGAAACATCAATGATGAGAGAGTCATTGATCGGCTGCCTCCTGCACACCCCCAACTGGGGACCAAGCCCGCAACCCCGGTATGTGCCCTGACCGGGAATCGAGCCCTGATCGCCTGGATCCTAGGTTCACGCCCAACCGCTGAGCCACACCTGGCTGGGCTCCACTAATATTTTTAATAATATAAGTCAGCCAGGAAATCACAAGAAAAATAATTTTTTTTTTTTTAAATCCTCACCAGAGGATATTTTTTCCAGTGCTTTTCAGAGAGAGTAGAAGGGAGAGAGAGAGACATGGATGTGATTGGTTGCCTCCTACACACACCCCGACCAGGGCGGGGATGGAGACTGCAACCAAGTTATGTGCCTTTGGCAAGAATCGAACTTCAGTCTGCAGGCCAATGCTCTAACCACTGAACAAAACTGGCTAGGGTGGAAAATAGTAACTTTTGAAAGTAATATACTAGGACAGTTCATGTCCTCAAGTATACAAGTGATTATTTTCATAAATGTTAGGATGAAGTATAAACAAAATTGCTAACAATTATTATAATCAACACTTATTGAGGATTTATTTGAGCCAGGCACTATATTTAATCAATTCTATGAGATAGGTAGTATTATACTGCCTCTTTTATTGATGAGAAAACAGACTCAGAGATGGAAGGTGACCTACCTCAAGGTAATCTAACTCATTAAATGGTGGAGTCAAAACATGAATCCAGGTCCATTGACTCTAGAACTTGTGCTCTTGAGCGTTCACTAGTCTCTGCCTAAATTGAAATCCACTCTGTCTTGCTGTCTTATCCTCTTTTGCTCTCTTGTTCTGAGTCCATGAAAGTCAAGCTGTCTTCCCTCTGATAATCAATAGAATGTTCATAACCCCTGTACGACATCTCCTGCAATATATTTTGAATTATGAGTCCATTTCTACAATGGTCAGAGTTAAGTAGGAAAAGCCATTTCTTTTAACGTTTCTTTTATTTCTCTTATGGTCTTTGGGGAATCTTTGGTAGAAAGTTTGAGTAAAGCATTTTTGTGCTATTAGGTCATGAGAGTAGGGAGAAAATGCACCTTTTTCACCTAAAAAGTTACAATTTTGAACTCTAAAACAAGAGATTTCAAATGTTAAGTTTTACAGATGACTTGTTGATTCAGGAAAAGCTGCTTATTTGGCTTTGAATCAAGTAGATCTCTTTATTTTAAGTTATTTCTGTTCAGTGATATCCAAGGGACCTCCTTATACAGTGAAATCTAACTTCCCTGGAGTGAGGCCGGGAAGCTGTTTCTGACAATCATTCGTTAACACACTCGAGAGCATTTTAGAACCGCAGTGGAAGGAAATCCCAGAGCCAGCTGGGAATATGTCCTCAGAGACACCGGCAAGGGAGGCGTCTGAGACAGCTGAGATTTGGAGACATGAAAGAGGTTACTTGTTGTACACCTGAAACCAATACAAAATAATATTGAATGTAAACTGTAATTGAAAAATAAAATAAATATTTTTTAAAACCCCAAAATTTAAAAAGAAAGAAAGAAGTTAAAGATGGAAGATAATGCAAAGGAAAAGGGAAGGAAGACAGCAGGCAGCCCAGAACAGTACTCAAAGAAGAGCAAAGGAAGGAGTTTATGTTGTAGCAGGAATGAGGGCAGGTTAGATTTTAAAGGAAAAAAGTTCTGAATTTGACTGATTATTAAATGCAAAAGAAATTATATAAACAGCTAGGAAGTTTTTCTTTAAAGACTGGTAAAATACGAATACAAAAAAATTAAAATGCAATAAAATAAAAAATTAAAGATAGTTAAATGCAAAAAAGGTGGAGGAGAAGGAAGACAAAGGGGAAGAGAAGGAGAGGAAAGAAAGATTGCCGGTCAATGTATGTAGAAAAAGTGGCAGAATTTAAAAAACCAACATTTGGCAACCACCAATGTAAAAATTGATTTAGAAAGGAGCATCAGTAAGATGCAGAATTGTGGGAGAACAGGATATCCATAAGATCTTAAATAACCGCTCTACTTATTAATTACAAAGGGCAAGCATTCCTTTACAACAGAGAAATCTAGCAGGCAAGCTTTGCATCGCCAATAATGTAATGAACTAACATTACGTGCCTTCTGATGTGGTGCAGTGGAAAGTATACAGTATCATCTAGGTAATATTATTGCTAAAAATGTCTAACCTGAACCTCATCATGAGGAAAGAATCAGAAATTCGGATTGTATAAGGTGAATGGTGGCCTAGACTCTACAAAATATAAATATCATAAAATATACACACGCAAATATGAGGGCTGGTTCTAGATGAAAGGAAACTAAAAAGACATAATTAAATGTGATGTGTGAACCTTGATTGAATCCTGGATCAGGGTGGGGGCAGGAAAGCTGTATTGGACATTATTGGGGCAGTTGGGAATTTGAATATGGACTGGATGTTAGATAATATGATTATATCAGTATAAAAGTTCTTGGTGTAATAACAGCACGGCGGTTTTGTAAGAGAATATCTTAGTTCTTAGGAGACACATTTAAGGGTTAAAATGTCATGATCCTGTAACTTATTTTCAAATGATTCAGTAAAAATATTAATAAATAAATGGATATATATATAGAGAGATAAAGCAAATGTAGGAAAATGATAACAGTTAGTGAACCTATATGAAGGGTACATGGGTATTTGTACTATTTTTCAACTTTTCTGAAGTTTTGAAACATTTCAAAATTAAAATATAAATAAATAACATTTTTGCTTTAGCTATTTAGATTCAGCCCTTTCTCGAAACAAAGAAATGGTCTCATGGACTCTAGGATTCTTTAATTGATTTTAGGACTCCATTATAATGCCTCAGAAAATTCCAAAGTGCATGTTAATAAACACCACCTAAGATGTCAAAGCATTTTTTAAACAGGTGGAAGAAAAACAAGTGGCAACAAGTCTAGATTGTGAAGGAAACCAAAATCCAAAGAAAAGTGGCTTGTCTGTTCTAAGGGTGTGGGGCTCTGTAATACAGCTTCCTCTTTCACCATCAACAATTAGTCAGTCGTTCCCTTTTAAAGAGCAACTCACTCATGCACCTGACATCCAGGGACCAGGCTTGGGCAGTGGCTAAGGCTCTGTCCATGGATCTAAGACAAAACAAAACAAAATATGCTAAGGGAGATAACCTGCAGAGCTATACCTGGAGCTCAGTTTTTCAGGAACTGACCATATTTTGTATGAGACTAGTCCTGCTATTTGAAGAGGAAGATAGCAGGATTGCAGAATCCGGGTAAGGTGGGAATGGACAGGACTTCTTCTTAAAACCATTTTCTGTGACACCTAGCTGTCTTCACTTATAAGGAGGTGATGGCATAACATTTTTTTAAAAATTCCTTAAAGTGAGTAATTTTATTTATTTATTTTATTTATTTTTTAAAAATATATCTTTATTGATTTCAGAGAGAGGAAGGGAGAGGGAGAGAGAGAGATAGAAATATCAATGATGAGAGTCACTGATCGACTGCCTCCTGCATACCCCCGACTGGGGATCAAGCTCACAACCCAGGCATGTGCCCTGACCAGGAATTGAACCCCAATCTCCTGGATCCTAGGCCAACACTCAACCACTGAGCCACACCCGGCCAGGCTAAAGTTAGTAATTTTAATTTATCTTAATTTCAAAAATTAATCTGTTTCATAGTATGTTTAAGAACATCAAATAGCATCTTGAACTTCAACAATAATACAGAGTCACAATGCTGAGAAAGGTAAGTAAGAATCACTGGCATAGGGACACCATAGTGAAATCATTCATTCATTCATTCATTCATTCATTCATTCATTTGTTCTTTACAAGTAAATATATTATCTTGACTGAGTAGCCTGCACCATGTCAGACATTGGGGAACAAAGTACAGTATAATAAGTGTTTAACTGAAAAGGAAGACAGACATATCATGAAATAACCAGAGACCCTACATAGATGCTCTTTGATACAGCACAAGCCTAAGGCTGTTTAAATGAGATGTGGAACATTGCTGCCCTAGTCAAGGACCATACTTGAGTTCTATTGACTCAAGGCTGACCGACCTTCATGCACATTGTTTCTCTTTGGGAGATACTTAGAGATGTGGGACTGTGCTTAATCTGTTCTGGTTTGAAATGCTCCTTTGAGCCGGGCGGGTGTGGCTCAGCAGTTGAGCATCAACCTATAATCCGGGAGATCACAGTTGAATTCCTGGTCAGGGCACATGTCCAGGTTTCAGGCTTGATCCCCAGTAGGGGGCGTGCAGGAGGTAGCCAATCAATGATTCTCTGATCATTGATGTTTCTATCTCTCTCTCCCTCTCCCTTCCTCTCTCTGAAATCAATAAAGACATACATATTTTTTAAAAAATGCTCTATTGCTTTCTTTTCTAAAGGTTAAACTGTGAGTGCAGCCTCAAGGCTCAAGAGACACAGGGTGATTATGAACCCTCCCACAGAACGCTGGTGCTTAGTGGATTCCCTCTGATCAGACACTGTATGTCACAACTTGAGATGAGTTGCTATGAAAAATGGCCTATGGGTTACTCTGTGTGCATGGAGCAGCTTAGAATGTAGGATGTCCTGGGATAGTGATGGTACTGAGGTTAGGCTGGGAGAAGAACTGCAGTAGTTACAAAAATAACCGTTGACTTTGGTCCCTTGTGGTTTACCCGCGTTCCTACTTGGAGCTACTTATTTCCTTCTTACCTGAAGCACCTGCTATTCCTGTCTTCCTGGAAGTTCATGGCCCCCTCTTTTTATTTTATTTTTTATCCTCACCTGAGAATATTCTTTCCATTGCTTTTCAGAGAGAGTGAAAGAGAGAGAAACATTGATTGATGGCCTCCCACACACGCCCCAACCAGGGCCAGGGATTGAACCTGCAACCGAGGTATGTGCCCTTGGCCGGAATCGAACCCAGCACCCTTCAGTCCACGGGCTGACACTCTAACCACTGAGCCAAATGGCTAGCCCCCCCCCCCTTTATTTGAGCAGCCTCGGCCCTGAGCATGTATAGAAAAAGGGATGTGTGAGGTGCGTGGCCAGGGGGTATGCAGGTGAGGGGAGAGAGGACCTCTTCATGAACCTAAAAATGCAACGTTAAAAGGTACTGAATCTGTGATTCTGACTCACCCTGCTCCTCTTGTGAGAGAGGTTTCTACTTATCTGTCTTTGGCCTGGCTGGATTGAGGTTATTTTGAGACCTCAAACCTTTCCAGCCTTACACAAGCAGTGTAGACATGGAGAGATTCTTGCGGAATCTAAGTGACTGTGACAGTACAGGAGCAACACACAGAGAGAGGCACGTGTTCATTATGTATGGCTGGAGAAATTATCTATCTCCAGGGGGACATGTTTCATTGTGCATTAGCTTCCAGCCGCTTCCTTCCTCCCTATTTCTCTGCCCACTCTCTCTATCACTGTCCTTCTGAGTCTCCTTTCTCACTTCCTGACCCCCCTTCACAGTCCACCTCTGCCCGTCAGTGTCTCCATCCATCTTCTCTGCCATGTCCATGTCTCCCTCTCCACTTTGCTCAATCTTACTCTTGCTGTCCCCAAGTCACTTTTCTGTTTGCCTCTCATTTGTCTCTTGTTCTCTCTAGCTCACTTTCTTACAGTCCATCTGTGTTTCCCTTTGTAATACCAGCTTTTTGGGTACCCAGCAACTAGTGATAACCTTTTCTTGTTACATTAAAGTTCATAAGCAGCACTTGGTTTATTGATTGATTGGTTTTTATTTAAATTCTGGAGAGGAAAGAAAAGGGAATTTTTATAAAGTGAGAGAACAGAGAGAAAGCATGAAATCAAGCAAAAGGAAATTAGAAAGAAGAGGTGCCCTGAGAGGATGGTGGGGGCAAGGAGTAGGGGGAGGCATCAGAAAAGACTGAATCCACAATGTCTGATTTCCTATCAAATAACCTAGGTCAGATATTCATGGCTGATGACAGCTAAATATGGACTATAACGTGTTAAGTACCAAGTGAGGCTTGGCACCTAACTCAGAGGCAAAAGCTTTAGGAAGAAATGAGTTGGGTTAAATAAGCCCAAGAAGCTGACGTGGGTAGAATATCTTCTGCCTGACCCACTAACAGCTGCGAACGGGACATTTTAGAAATGGTTTTTATTGAAATGCTTCAGTGGGGCATAGCCCCTGGAAGCAAAAACTTGGCTCTGAGGCCCAGCCTGGGGAGCACTGCAGGAATGTGGGCAGTCAGCTGATGTGGGTGGGAGCAGGGAACAGAGGGGGCGGCCTGGGTCAGGCAGGAGGTGGCAGCAGCTGCTGATCAGGGCAGTTCTGATTGCTGTGTTTGCTGTCTCCTCTTGCTCACTATAATTAAAACTTTCCCAATATGATTCTGGCTTCCTGAGGGAAACTAGAATTTAAAAAACAAACAAGAAACAAACAAAAAACAGCAGAGATGCTTGGTTGCAATATGTGTATATTTTAAATTAAAAAGCACTTCATCATGTGTTGAGGTCACTGCTGCTGGTCAGTTTCAAAGTACCTAATCTGCTATAGCCCTGGCAAGAGGGGCTCTTCTACTGGAACAAACAAAAACAACAGAAAATAAAAAACCAGACTGTACTCACCAAATAAGATAGGCTCATGTAAATTCTTTGTTGACCCCATCATCCTCTTTACTTCTGAGACAAGGAACATGCTCCCCCGTTTCCCTCCACTTTTTGTTCCCTTCCTCCCTTTTCACCCCACCTCTTGCTTCTCTCTCCTAACAGACCAGAAGTCTGTTCTTTTACTTCCCCTCAAAGGACATAACCTTCCGCTCCCCACATAGCTTTGACAGTTAGTTCTCATTTGCTAGCTGAGGAGGATATCAAGAGACATTGACCTTCTGGTTTTGCCTAAAGAGGGAACATTCAGTAACTATTAAGCTTCAGTCCCTGATTCGCTTTCACTGTGCCCTTCCTCCCCGTGTCCTCACCTACCTTTCACCTTCCCTCATGAACATTCTACTCACTGCACAGCGCACTGCTACTCCCCAAGGCCCTCCCTTGCCTGGAATGGAGATGCTATAGGGCACATCTGCCTTCAACCCCACAGCATTCCCTGCTAGCAGAGAAAGCACAGGGTGTCTAGGAGTGTCTACTCCCTATTTAATCAGATTAGTCCCATCAGTATAAGGAGTTAGCTTTTGGTGTTACTGTGCTATCTGTGGAAGGAGGAGAAATTGTCAGACATCACTTAAAGAGCCCTGTCCCTTGGATGCCTGGGAACTGCCGAGAGAAATTAATCTTCCAGCTATTTAAGGCAATTTCTTTTCCATCATCCTTTGTCAAGAGGACTGCATTGGGAAATTGAATCTGATGGGAGTCCCTGAACTGGTACACTCCACTCAACAGCATCTCTCCAACCCTATGTGGCATCCATCATCCCACACAAGCAGAGACATACATTGCTGCAAAGCCAACTTCCCACCAGTCCCCAGCAGCAAGAAACTGCAGTGCACATGGTGGATAGCACTGGGCCTAGAGTATTGCAGTTTTCCTCTACCTCTGCTCTACTTTCTTTCCAAAAAACCTACCACAAATTGATCTCTTCCATTAAGTGAGTCTTGCCTTTTATCGAAGATCCAGGAGAGGACAGAAACAGGGATATGCCAGGACAGAACATGGGACTGTTGGTTATGCATTTTCTTGCCTGAACATAAGGACTCAGCTAAGTGAAGAGCAGGTGTTTACATCAAACAGCCAAACCACTGCCAAAGCCAAGTGTGAGACAGAAACAGGGCAAGGGCAGCATTGCTTCAAGACCATTTCTTCTCTCCAAGACTAACTTTTCATTCATGGGCTAAGAGCCTAGGGAGTCTTATGCTCTTTGGGGTCATGTAAAAGAATTCCAATCTTCAACTTAGTTTCCACCTTCAAGGTTATTTCTCAGGGCAGTTTTCAATTGTGTTCCTTAGGCCTTGGCTGGTGTGGTCCAGTGGTTAGAGCATTGTCCAGTGCACCAAAGGGTTGCGGGTTTGATTACTGGTCAGGGCACATACCCAGGTTGTGGGTTTGATCTCAGTCTCCAGTTGGGGGTGTGTACGTGAGGCAACCGATAGATGTTTCTCTCACATAGATGGTTTTTTCTCTCATCAATGAAAAACATATCATCGGCTGAGGATTTAAAAAACAAAAATTGTGTTCCTTGGGGCTACAAGTGCCAGGGAGTATGTGTATGTATGGGGGCTGGGGTGGAAAGGGGGTGTTGTGGGAAGTGGCTCCAGGGAGAGGGAGGCTCAGTGGTTGAGGCTCTGGAACCTCAACTCTATTTCAACCTGATTTGATTCATTTCAGGTGCTGGGATTTCTCATGAGAGTTCATTTTTAAAGAAAGGTTCTAATTCTTAAAAAGATCTGCAAACCACTGTCCTCAGTGAGAAGATGACTGTACCTCTGCCTCTCACACAGCTCATCATTGGCCAATGGCTCCTGCCTGAATTGCCCACAGAGTAGGTCCAGGTCTATGCTAGCAACTCCCTGACTCCAGGGGCTCCTGAGGCACTTTTCAGCAAAATGAATCTCCTTAGGGACAAGAGTCACTTGTTTTCCAAACTCTTTTCTCCAGTCTCACTAATTCCCAATTTCCCTGCATTTGACAAATGGAATTAACAATCCTTGATAGGTTCCTGGTGGACAACCCTCATCAATCAATAAGGTGACTACACAGGCTGAGAGGGAAGGGAAGGTAGTCACAGCATGGGGAGGAGGCCTTACCCCTCTATTTTTATGAATGATCCCTCAGCCTCAAAACGACACTGGGTTGTCACCCTCACCAATCACTTTCTTCATTCTTGCTAACTAAATACAAAGCAGTATTGTTTATGCCTTCCTCTCCCATTTTTTAAATGTTTTTTTTTTATTTTTTAGAGAGAAAGGGAAATAGATAAAAATATCAATGAGAAACACTGATCAGCTGCCTCCTGCACACCCCCTGCTGGAGATCCAGCTGCCAACCCAGGCATGTCCCTGACTGGGAATCGAACTAGTGAACTCTTGGTTCATGGGTGGGCACTCAACCACTGAGCTACACCAGCTGGGCAGCCTCTCCTTTTTCAAAGGTTTCTCCAATCAACCTCCACCTCCCCTTTGTCTTTTCTTTAACAGAAGGCTTTGCCATCTGCTGCCACCATAGCTTGGGAACCCCCTCAGTGCTGGGTGTGAAAAATTAGCCATTTTTCTCCTCTCATCAGGGACTCTTCCCAACCCACATATTTCAATGACAGTTTTGTGCTGCTTCCTGCCCAGGAGGATATAAGCCACCATCATCCCTCTCTGTCCCTAACATACACACGGGAGGGCTACCACGACTGCTTTCACACTCACCGCCCTGCCCTCTCTTCCCAGGGTCCAAGCCTTCCCTTCCTAACGGGTTTAAGACTCAAGGTTTACCTTCTTCGCCTTTCTGCTCTGCAGGTAACATCAGTCTACCCTCCCTCCCCCACCACAGGGTGAGAGCTTTTTCTTCTGCAGCTCTGCCTGGTACAGCCCTGTGCACTTTCCACCTCATCAACTTTTCATCTCTTTGCAAACAGAATCAGAAAGTCTCTCCCTCCTTCCGGCCTCACTCTCCTTCCTCTTTGTTATTAGTTTCGTGAGTAGGGACATTAATGTATTCACTAGACAATGTCTTCACACCACTGTTTCCTGTAATTACAGTCACTTCCCTCCCACTGTCCTGGCTTATTTGACTGTAAAGTGCATGGAAGAGGGACAGTGTGGAAAAAAAGACACAACACAGGCTGAGGTCGAGTAGTGTAATGTTAACATCCAAGAAAGTAACACCAATCATCACCACTGCAGCAGCTCATTAACAACTGTAACACATGGAGGTCAATGCACTAGAGCTTAAAAAAACAACCAATACAATTTGGGCCCCTCCATTATAGAATGGGGAGCTGTACCCCATTCTACCAACATATTACCAACAACAGTCACCCCAAGAAACACAAGCAGCTACATCTGCCCTCTTTCAGGGGGTAGATCCACTATACTTGTCGTGTAGATCAGCTACATTATCACTGGAGACTCGGATCCAGCCATCCTCACGGACATGGTAGAGATTGACAGAACCTCCTGAGTAGGCATCCCTATAGGTGGCTTGGTAGATGGCTCGACGGGCCAGATCATAGGCCTCTTCCACCTCTAGGTCATAGGAGTAACCCCGATCCATGACCCCATATGCATACACAGAGCCGGAACCTACAGAGAAGGTGGCCCCCGAGATCCGGTTTCCTTCACTGTCCACGTAGTAGAGCCCTGGAAAAAGAAATGACGTTAGCAGGAAAACAAGTGACCACCCCTTTTGACATCTAATTCATCCCCCAACACAACAGATCTCCACCACTCTTGAAACCCAAGGGAGACCAACAGAAATACAAGAAAAAAGGCAGTATTATAAAATTACTTAAAAAAAAAAAAATAGCCGAAGGAATCAGATTAAATATTAAGACTCCAGGATTCTACAACATACCAGCCCATCTCACCTCACACTGTAGTTAACTGCCGTGTTTGGCCTCTCTGTATATTCAAAGAGCAAGTATAACTCAAATGACAGGTTTCAAGCACAGAACTTCTGCGGGAGATAATATTTAAATATTTAAAACAATCCTAGCCCTCAAAGTTTAGACTATCTGGGGCACAAGACATACATCACACAGTACAGCATAAAGCCTAGAGTTCCAAATCATATTGTAAAGAGCTACCCTGTCCAATGTGGTAGCCACTAGCCAAACGTGACTATTGAGCATTTGAAACGAACCTAGAACATGATGAAATGATATTTTGGAGCTACTGGGTTAAATAAAATATACTATTAAAAATAAAATTTTTGCCCTAGCCGGTTTGGCTCAGTGGTTAAAGCATCTGCCCATGGACTGAAGGGTCCAGGGTTTGATTCCTGCCAAGGGCACGTATCTCAGTTGCAGGCTCGATCCCTCGCCCTGGTGGGTGCTCAAGCGGGAGGCAACCAGTCGACGTGTCTCTCTCACACGGATGTTTCTATCTCTATCTCTCTATCTATCCTCTACTACTCTTTCTGAAAAGCAATGGAAAAAATATCCTTGGGTGAGGGGGGGAAAAAAGGTTAGCTGACCTCTGGTATAGATGAAAATTTAGACAAAGATTTTAATAAAATTTTTATCAATTCCAACTGCCTTTGTCACCAAATTCAAACATCCTGTCCTCAAATACTATCAACAGTTCTCCATTAACTACCAAACTCATCTCTCTTGTGCCCCACCAAAACACAACTCCCCCTGTGTTTTCAAATTCTGCAATGGTTTCACTAATTTTTTCCTATTTTAGTGATTCTCAACTACTACTATGCATTAGAATCATCTAAGGAAGCTTTTTACAAAGATGCCTAGGACTCACCCCAGGTATTCTTTTTCCATTGGTCTGGGGCGCGGGATAAGCACAGGGCTTATTTTTTAAGTTCTTCAGGTGATCTAATACAAGCCAGGTTGAGAACCACTGCCCTTATCAATTTTCAGGTTCAGATGGTTCTAATGTCTATCCCAATTTATCTCCTCCTCAGTCCTACTGCCACTACTTTGCTTAGCTGGCTCACCATCTGGTTCCAGTTTACCTTTCTGGCTTTAAGGATCACTACTCTTCACATACCTTTAGTTCCGATTAAATTGTACTTCTAATTACTTCCCCCCAAACCTCATACTTCTCCCTTTCTTTGTTCATGATGTTTCTGTCCTCTCATTTTCACATCGTGGACAACTGCAACCTATCCGTGAAGTCTTCCCCAATTCCTCCTATCAGAAGTAATCCTCTCCTCCTCAAAACCCCTTCAGCATTTTATTGATTCTTTAAAAAATGGTATTCATCTAATTCAGCCTTGTATTAAGTCATCTGCTATCCTTTTTGTCTGCTGCTTTTTTGTTTTTTAAACTTTTCCTTCCTCCCTCCCTCCCTCCTTCTTTCTCCTCTCCCCTCCTTCCTTTTTTTGTTAATCCTCAGCCAAGAATATTTTTTCCATTGATTTTTAAGAGAGAGTGGAATGGAGGAAGGGAGGGAGAGGTAGAAGAGAGAATGAGAAACATAGATGTGAGAGAGACACATCGATGGATTGGTTGCCTCCCACACATGCTCATGGCATCGAACATGCAACCCAGGTATATGCCTGTGACTGGGAATCGAACCTAAGACCCTTCAGTGCATGGGCCAACACTCTAACCACTGAGCCACACCAGCCGAGGCTCAGTCTGCCTTTTTTTTTTTTTTTTTAATATCTTTATTGATTTCAGAGAAAGGGAGAGGGAGAGATAGAAACATCAATGATGAGAGAGTCGTCACTGATCGGCTGCCTCCTGCACGCCCCAAACTGGGGATTGAGCCTACAACCTGGGCATGTGCTGTGACGGGGAATTGAACCTCAGTCTCCTGGATCCTAGGCTGATGCTCAACTGCTGAGCCACACCCAGCCGGGCTCAGTCTGTTTCTTGAAGCAAAGAGCTGACTCATCCTAAATAGGACAGGTTGTTAGGAGGGCTTTGAGAAGGTACAATTTAAGTTATGCTCTAGCTTCCTAGGTTTTTCTTGCTAGCCAGCTTCTGTAAACTCTTACACTATTTCCATTACCTGTAACAAACTAAATAGCTAAGGGTTCAAAGCAGCATTTCCAAGATGCTTCCTTGGATCACACAAAGTGTATGGAACTGTTTTTTTACACCTTCCCCAAAAAAAAGTGTCTCAATTTTTAAGATAGCAAACTGAGCTCCTCTCTCACATCCACTTTTTAATCTCCTCATTCATCCTCCATTGAGTAGTGAACACTATTCTCCAAAGCAAGTGAAAAAGCATTGGGTATCCCATAGTTCAATAGAGGAAAACTAGGCATTTAGTAAGCAGGTAAATGAATGAAGCAAAAACAACAGGAAAAAAGAACAACTATTTTTAAGCATCGAGGGGGAAAATTACACAGAAAGTGACTAGCTGTATTCCAATTTGACTAAAAGAACATTAAAAGTTGGCTGAAAAGGAGCTGACATCAGATACAAGGTTGACCTTCCTAACAAAGTTTTTATATACTGGAAAGGAAACTAGGCTAAGGAATTTCTTTTCAGAGATGACAGAACAAGACCTAGGGTGAGTATATCAAGCAAGGAAAGAAGATGTACCTAAAGGCCCCTTCTAGGCCAAAGACTCCTAAAGGGAAAAAAGGAAGAGAAATGACTAACTTTTGAATTGCTACTTGCTGTATGTTAGTTTCAGGGTCCAGTACAGTAGCACTAGCCACATGTGGCTACTGAGCACTTGAAATGGGGCTAATGCCACTTGTAGAAATGATATTTAAGGTATTTTGGATTAAAAGAGTTGTTAAAATTAATTTCACCTTTTTATGTTTTTAATTTACCCATCAGGAAATTGAAAATCACATGTGTAGCTCACATTATATTTCTATTAGATAACACTGACTAGAGTTTTTAAGTCTATTATTATGCACTTCAATTCTCAAATACACTCTTTGTAGGTCTTATTATTTTATGGGATACAGAACGGAAGCAAAAACATTATGTGCCAGAAACTACACGCTTTATGTGTATTACCTCATTTAACCAATATAAGAGATGATGAAACAGATACTGAGAAAAAAAAGCAACCTGCCTAAGGTCACATGGGTAGTCAATGACGCAGCTCCTCTAACTCCATGCCCTATTCTACACCACAGTGCCTTCCTTTAACAAAGAGAAGGGTCGAGAAGCTAGCTAATCGACAAATCCTCAGCAATGATCCAAAGCCTTTTCTTTCACTCATCTGTTCAACCCCTCTTCTCTGTAGTGTCAGCCCAAGAATTAGGAGGTTGAAGCTTAACTCACCAGGGCCTCTCTTATCCCAACCACAGATCATGGTGCCCATGGACAGCCCCATGCCTTTGTACTGATACACCATGTTGGCGAGCAGCTTGGAGGCAGCTGCTACTGAGATGCGTTCCTTGTTTCGAAGCTCATAGATTCGACACTGCCGAGCCAATAGCCGCTCCCAGAAGCTGCAATCTGCTGCACCCCCAGCCATGGTGCCCAGCAGGTAGGGGTTGATCTCTATCACCTTCTTTACTGTCTGGGACGCAATGTAGGCACCTGCTGTGGCCCGGGAGTCCGCTGCAACAATGACTCCATGTTGAAACTGTTAAGATCAGATGAAAACATAAAGCAGGCCGCATTAGACCATAACAACATCTCCTTGACATTTCTTTTTGCAACCCAGAACATCTTTCTTTGTTGTTTTATACTTCACAATATACCAGCAATTTTCAATAAGTGTGCCACAAGAATTTTTAAAACACACAATGCCTATATAGTCCGGGGCACTGACATCTTTTCCCTTAGATTGTCATAAAAAAATGACAACAGCCAACACAATAGCCATCTGGTGTGAATGAATCAAAATTAGACCTATTTTTTTGGTCACATCTGTAAAAATATATTTTTTGGTGTGCCGCAGAATTTTACTAATTAGCTTATGTGTGCCATGAGATGAAAAAGTTGCAAATCGCTGCAATATACCTCTGCACATATTAATATCACTTGAGCTTCATATCAATAACGTGATATTGGTATAAACAGTATTGCTTTCATTTCATGGATTAGGAAAATAGGCTTAATGAGATAGAATGACTTGCCCAAGACCATAAAACTAATTACTGCAAAGCCGGGCCGGGAATCCCAATAGTCCGGCTCCTGGTGGTACAGACCTCGCGCCCAAGGGTCCCCCTCCCGCCCAAGATTCCCCCTCTTGTCAGCGTTTTGGTTACCCTCGCCCAGAGGGGCCAGTTTCCAAAACCTTTGGTGAATGGTTACAACTGCCTTCCCTCAGCTAAAGTTCGTTGCCGCTGCGGCCTCCCCTTTTCTGGGAAGAAACCTGAAGTCGCTTAGGAATCAACCTAAGCAGCCTCAGGGTCTTCCTCCCTCTGACCCCCGGCCCCACGCCCCCTTCCGGCCAGAGCGGGAACCCAGGCCTCCGGGGCCAATGAGACAGCGAAACCGCCGGGGTCAGGACAAGAGGCCCGAGCCTCCGCTTGGGCTCCGTGGCCGTGGCCACTGCGGGCTCCGGTCCGGGAAGGGCCCGGGCACACGGGACTCAGCAGGCCTCGGCCGCTGGGTTCGCACCTTGAAGGCCAGGGTGGTGGTTCCATGAAGTATTTCGATTCTCGGCTCCTCTGGGACACCCCAGCTGGGCGCGGCCAGGCTCAGCCCATCACTGGAGCTACCTGGACCCAGGTCCAACAGATCTGCACGACCTCCGAGGCCGAAAAACCCGTGGCGGTTCACCGGTAGCGAGCACTCCAACACACTGGCCAGCGCCATGTCTAGTAAGGGCAGAAGGAACCGCCTCTGAGAACGCCTAGCAGATAACGGCGGGGCAACGCCTTGCCGTCACAGCTTCACTTCCTATTAAATCTCAGGGAGGAGCCATTTTAACTCCTGGCAACCACGCCTCCTAAAACAAGAGCCAGACGCAAGGGACCATTTTCACGGAGCGGAAAAATAAATGGCTTCAATACCCTTGAATTCTACAGGGATATGTCTGCCACATTAGGTTTTGTCATGCAAACAGTAGTATTGGATTAGAGTAACCTCAAATGCCTAGGAAGCGACGGGAAACGTCCACGTTGAGTGAGGGACGTGAGGCCGGCCATCTTTGAGAAGGGCGTGACTGGTTGAAGATCCGCTCTGAAACCTTGTCCCCGCCCAGCCAGGTGTCCAAGCAACACTTTACATCTACTGCTTCAGCAGCCTGCCAACGGGACTGAATTGCCATTTTGTTTTACCGGATAAAATAATAATCTACAGTGAGGTCATTTTCCTATGAAGTTAGTTAAGCCACATTTGCTTGTGGTAAAAGCGCAACAAAATAAAAGTTATATCTATACCTGTTGTTTGATAGCGGTAATCAGCACACTACCCACGTTCTCTGGCAGTAACCAGTTTTAAAGATTCAATATTTTCTTTACTCCCACCCTCTGGTGGCAATTCTAATAAGTAATGAAGTGCCCAAAAGGCAGATCGAAGAATAAAGGAGGAAAAGCAAAGCGCCTAGTTAATTCACAAACTAGATTTTCAGCTCATCTCCTGAATAACTGAGTCATTTACAGTTTCAGAGGCTAGAGTAGAGTTGGGGCTCCATTCCCAAGAGAAAAGAAGACATATATATATGTGTATGTGTGTGTGTGTGTGTGTATATATATGTAAAAGATGTATCAAGAGGCTCTCTAACTTAAGCTTGCTGAGACAAGCTCTTTATTCAGGAGTGCACTGTATTTCATTGTCTCTTCCTCTCTCCACCCACCTTCAGTTTTCTAACCTTTTGGGAACCTAACAAGCAAGGAAGTGGGCAAAGGTATGAAATGTTGCCACCTGCTATATGTCTGGCCTTCCTTGTTGGATTCCCGTAGCAACATCCATTAATATCTAAATTCCACTTTCCTCTGATGCCCAACTCAGCCCCCTTCTCTGCCCCAGCAGATTCAGCATGTGTTATATTTTTAATGCTGAAATTTGGCAACCCTTTCCAAGCCCAACCATCAGAATGTAATGAAGCAGAAGATCCTTATCTGTGTCTCACACTTGGATGGTATTGAGCAGGTATTATTTTGCAGTCACCTCGGGAATGCAACTAGTCCTCCTTCTGACTTTTCTCAATGGTTCTTTTACTCTGCCACTAATAGCATTTGTACCTCTCTTAAGGCACTTTTACATTTTACCTAGTTATAAGTGTACATTTATCTCCTACTGGACTGTGAGCTTTTAAAGACAGGTATTTCTCTATTACTCACCTCTGTGCCCAATGTGTGCTTAATACATGTTTGCCAAATGAATACATGAAAGCACAACAGCAACGTGCTTCCAGTCACGGAGGCTTGAAGTCCTGGCTCAGCTTTGACAACTCCCCTTCCTTTCCTCCACATCCAGTAAGTTGCCAAGTCCTGTTGATTCTTCCTCTACAGTGCTTCCCACCTTCTTCTTTTCGTTGTAGCTGATACTACCATTGACTTATCTTCTCACTCCTCAATTAGTGAAATGTTCTCCTAACTGATTTACTGGGCCAAAACTATACTCTCTAATTCATTCTGCACAACACCAAATAGCTTTTCATAAAACACCATTTTGATTTTATTGCTTGTCTGCTTAAAAATGTACTGTGCAATTCAGCTCCTCAGCATGGCATTCAAGGACTTCCATGATGGGTTGCCAATTTACCTTACATTAGTTCTCTGCTCCACAGTCCCTACTCATGGGGACCACAAAAGAGGAGGTACAAATGATAAGAGCTGCTGTTGGTGGGAATGTAAATTGAAACATCCACTATGGAAAACAGTGTGGAGGTTTCAAAAAAAATTAAAAGTAGAACATATGATCCAGCAATCCCACATTTGGGTATTTATCTGAGGGAAATGATATTGTAGAGATATCTGCACCCCAGTGTTCATTGCAGCATTATTCACAATAGCTAAGACCTGGAAAAACTATATGCGTGAATATTATTCAGCCATAAAAAAGAAGGAAACTTTGCCATTTGTGACAACATGAATGAACCTTGAGAGCATTATACTAAATGAAATAAGTCAGACTAGAAACAAAATAAAGTTTCCCTAACAGGGGCAGGGGTTAGGGAAATGGGGAGATATTGCTCAAAGGGATAATATCCAGTTATAAGAGGAATAAGTTCTGGGGATTTTTTAAAAAATGTATTTTTAATGATTTTTTAGAGAGAGAGGAAGGGAGAGGAAGGGAGAGAGAAAATCATTGATGTAGGAACAAAACACTGATTAAGCCCGCAACTCAGGCATGTGCCCTGACCAGGAATTGAACCGGCAACCTTTTGGTGCAAGGGGTGATGCTCAACCGACTGAGCCACACTGGCCAGGGCAAGTTCTGGGGATTTAATGTACAGCACAATGACTGTAGTTAACAATACTACATTGTATATTTGAAACTTGCAAAGGGTAAATTTTAAAATATTCTCACCATAACAACAATAACAAAAATGGTAATTATGTGCAGTGAAGAATATGTAAACTAACCTTATTGTGGTAAACATTTTGCAATATACAGGTAATAAATCATCATATTGTACACCTTAAACTTACACAATGTTATATGTTAATTATATCTCAAACCAGTGGTGGGGAGAGGAAAATGATAAATGCTGTAAGTTCATAGGTGGGACAGGAGGTCAGTATAGACTGGGGTGAGGTTAGGGGTCCAGAAAGGTTTTGCCAAGGAGGCCTGGATTTATTTCCCTAAGTACCAACAGGGTCCCATTGCCCCTCAAACCCACATGCTCTTTTCTCTCAAACCATATCGGGTTAGAATTTTCAGAATAGGTGGTACCTGAGCCAGAATTTGAAGGATAGGATTCAAATAGATGAAGGGGAGATGGGAGATAGTGTGAAAAGAGGTTGTGGTGGATGGATTAGGATTGGACCATAGTGAGCCTTAAATGTCAGCCAAGAGTGGAGAGGTAGTTTGGTTTTGATCTTGTAGCCCTTCAAGTTTTCATAGTAGAAGAGACACAGGATTTGAGTGGTACCTTAGAAAAAGATGTCAGTATGGAACATAAGATTAGAGGAGGAGAATGGAGGGTGGCCAATTATGAGGCCATTCAACTGTCCAGATCTGACTTGATAGTCGGCTGACCTAGGGAGGTGGTGATCCATCCATATATAAAGAGTCTAAGACTTACTTAGCCTTTAGAAAGAGGAGACATTCTTTTTTTGAGGGGGGGGGGCCTTGATCAGAAGGACTTGAGCCCAGAAGAGGAGACATTCATATCTCTTTAGTAAGATTTCCATGTGGTCCTACACAAAAGAAGGGAGAAGGACTGGTTGAACCTTAGCGTGACCTGGTTTCTCCAGTCTTCCCATGAGATGCATACACTTGTCTTTGTACTGGGACTCCAGGTAACAGTGATGCCACAGCCCTACCATTATGATCTATGGAGGGTCCAGGCCCTTTCCTTTGTATATGGGTCTGTTTCTTTGAATAAACCCATTCCCACAGCACCCCTTTAAGCTGTAATGTTTAGTAAAATATACTCCATGTGGTGCTAGAAGTAGCTGCAGCTTTTTACTCTGCTCTAGTCTACTTTGTCTTTCCGAAGGCCAACTGTCAGGGTCCACCGACTTCATTCTTCCACCACCCCTGATTGGCCTAAGACTTAGATTCAAACATTATGGGGTCGAAGTCAGATGTTTCTCCTGCCTTAGAACTATGAACCAGTCTCTTGCCATTGTGAACTGGGCAGAAGGGGAACCATTATATTTTTTCAGCTATGTACTCAGAACTATAACACAAGTCAGAGAAGCTACACTGCTGGAGAACTGTCAGGAATGTCATCTTTGTATGCAGATGGAAGTTCATATTCACCCCCAAAACAGAGGAGAAAGAGAGCTCCAGGCTAAAGTTTCCCTGACCCTTGGCCCCTCAGTACCTTGACTTTCCAGAAGGTATTTGAGTCTCCCCCACCTCCCCACACCTAGGCTCTCTTGCTCTTTTCTCTTTTGTCCTTGCCTCAGTCCATTTCTCTTTTCCCACCTTGACCATGAGGTGAAAGTGTGAGCTGAGAGCGCGTCACAGTTCCCTGGCCCCATACGTCTGAGGAGAGAGCCCCATATTCAGAACTCTCGGCGGGGCCACAGCACCTATGCTGGCCACTTCAGAGGACTGCTGTGGTCACTCCTTCCCCTCGGCTGGGAGGTCTTTCAGGGCAGGGACAGGAGAAACGAGGAACCCACTCTGTTCCTTTCACTCACCCCTCCTTTCCTTGGCAGCTACCCCAACCCTACCTTGCTCCAGGTGCTTGGAGGATGACAGACAGGAGACGCCTTGGGTGAAGCTACAGTGTGTCAGGGGCAGCGTCTTCCCAGCGCTGGAGACTCCACTGGCCTCGTCCTGTGTCCCCTCGGCGCCCCTCTGAGGAGGAGGGGGCTGCTCCAACAGCTGGTCCCCAAGCCTAATTTGGGGTTAGGGAGAAGTGAAGCCACAAATCACACGCCTTCCTTGCCAGTTCTGGCTGCGGCCCAGCTTTTCCTTAGCGTCCCTCTTCCCCTACCTGACACACACACAAATCCCTGTCCTGCTCCTTCCAGCCTTCACTCGGCCCCAGGGATGGCTCTGCAGGATGTGTGCAAGTGGCAGGCCCCCGAAGTCCAGGGACTATCACCTCGCCTGTCTCCGGCTGGCGGCTGGGTTGTGCCCCGGGGCTGTGACCCTCAAAGCTTCTTGCGGACCCACGGCCCCAGGCTGGCCCACGGCACCACCACCCTGGCCTTCCGCTTCCGTCACGGAGTCATTGCTGCAGCCGACACCCGTTCCTCCTGCAGCAACTACGTGGCATGTCCAGCCTCACTCAAGGTCATCCCTGTTCACCAGCACCTCCTGGGCACCACCTCTGGCACCTCCGCTGACTGTGTCACGTGGTACCGGGTGCTACAGAGGGAGCTGCGGCTGCGGGCACTGAGGGAGGGCCAGCTGCCCAGTGTGGCGGGTGCCGCCAAACTCTTGTCAACCATGATGTCCCGTTACCGGGGACTGGATCTGTGTGTGGCCACTGCTCTCTGTGGCTGGGACCGCTCCGGGCCTGCCCTCTTCTACGTCTACAGTGACGGCACCCGCCTGCAGGGGGACATCTTTTCGGTGGGTTCTGGGTCTCCCTATGCCTATGGCGTGCTAGACCGTGGCTACCGCTACGACATGACCACTCAGGAAGCCTACGCCCTGGCTCGCCGCGCCGTGGCCCACGCCACCCACCGCGACGCCTACTCTGGGGGTTCTGTCGACCTTTTTCACGTGCGAGAGACTGGGTGGGAGTATGTGTCACGCAACGATGCCTGGGTGCTGTACTCGGAGCTGCAGAGACTCCCGGAGCCTGAGAAGCAAGAGGAGAAGGCAGCCGGCCAGGCCCATCCTGAACCTGCACCCCCCCCCAGAGCTGGTGATGGGGGACAGCTCTCTGCGGGACTCGCACCAGGAGACTCCGGGCTCCCTGCAGAGACTGAGACTCTGTAAGAAGCGGCAGGACTTGGGGGTACCCAGTGCAGGGAGTGGGTGAAGGATGGGTGTGAGCATTCTCACAGCTCCTGGCTCCAGCCCTTATGGGTGGCCGGTTTCACTTGTTCCGAGTCTCCCTCTCTTGCTGCTTCCCAGAGCTACTGATGGTTCTGCCCAGCGTGTTCCTATCGACACCCAATAGATTTGTCCAGCCTGCTCAGTGCCAAGTCCTTCTTCCAGCAAATCCTCACTGCGCGCCTGCTGTGTGCCAGACGCGTGCTAGGTGCTAGACCCTCTTTTCTTGCCACCCTCTCTCCTGCCTTTTCCACCCTCGCCCCAGTCTTGCTTTTCCTCCTGTTTCAGCCCTCATCTCAGCGTCAGAGTCTGTCAGGAGGGGAATGAGGTAGGGAGGAGCCCAAAGGGCCCGGGCTGGAGAGCAGGACAGTGCATTGTGGGCCCTGGTGGACGGTGATGGGCTTCTCATCTGCTCTCCTCTGCCCCCCCCCATTTCATTCTAATGACTATAATGATTACTCCTTTCCTGAGTGCAGTTCTCATGGTAACTCTCTGAGGAAAAATTATCCTCACTTTACAGAAGAGGAAACCTTGCCTGAGGTAACACAGTAAGTGGCACAGGTGAGACTTGGGCCTGGAACTTTGCTCCAGAGCAGTGCTCCTTTAGCACAGCTTCTTCCCCCAGGTCCTCTCCCGGACTTTCCTCCCTGCCACCAGGATAGAGCCCTGCAGACACCTGGGGAGGGAGGTGGGGGAGAGTAGCTGGGCTAAGACCATGCCTGGTGGCCAGGGATGACCTAACCCAGAGGATCCTGAGGGCCTGGAAGGGTGAGCCCAAGGAGGCTGCTCCCACTGAACCCCATGTGCCCTACCTGCCAGGGCCCGGAACCATCACCACAGCTCACCTGCGTGCTGCCTTTTCAGGTGTTGTTGCTGCTGCCAGACTTATTCTCCTTTCTGCCCCTACCCCCCTTTCTTCCCTTTGCCCTCTTTCCAGCGTCTCCTTCCTGTAGCTCCCTCTGGGGAATGCAGAAAAGAGAGAGGTGGCTGTGCCTGTGGGACTGTCAGCCCAGCTTCTCCAGCCCCTTCTGGCCCCCTTCCTGCTCCCTATAAGCCCTGACTTGGAGATGCAGGCTGATCGCTCCAGGAGGGACACCTCCCAGTGCCCTCCCTCCCCAGGCCAAGTGGGGGGAAAAGCATGGTCATCAAGAGATGGGACCTGAAGGAAGGATGCTGAACCTTCTTTCTCTTATTCCACTCCTACAGCTTGCATTCTAAAGATAACAGCCACCTTTTCCCCCTCCTGGCACTCCTCCTAGTCCCCAGCCCATCCCTGAGTTCCAACCCTGCACCTCAGGCTAAGGGTTCCTCCAGGCAGGAGCCGGCCAGAAAGAGGAGACCTCTAGGCTCTAGCCTTTGGGGGGATGACTGGGGAGGAGGGAGGAACGGTCAGAGAGCCCCAGGAAGGAAAGCAGTGGGGCAGAGGGAAGGAAATTGTGATGGGGAAAAGGGGCTGCAGAAAGGTGCCCAGTATAGGAGGGCTAGCCTTTGAGCCAGGGTCCAGAATCTGGCTGGTGGCCTCCACAGCAACCCTTCTTCACCCCTCACCTGCTCCTCAGCCTCATGGAAGGAGAGGCAGGACTCTGGAAAGGATAACTGGAGGTCGGGGACTCTGGCTGGCCAAGTCCTTCAGAAGCATTGGAGTATTTGGACTTAGGCATAAGAGGGTGCATGCATCTCCATGTACAGAGATGTGTGTGGGCCGTGTCCCAGTGTGAGTGATCCAGGATAGGTGTGTGCACGTGAGTGTGGCAGGTGATGTATGTGTGGTTCCTGTGTGCAGAGACAGGAGACAGACTGGAAAAGGAGCAACACCTGGATAAGGAGAGCAGGATATTACTGGGGAGAAAGCCAGCCCTTGTCACTTCTTTTGGGAAAATGCTCCAGAGTAGAGAGGAGGTGGGGTCAGGGCTCACCCCACCAGTGCATGACTCCTGATTCCTCCCACCAGATCCTGAGACCCTGGGAGTGAGAAATGCAGGGATAGAGTGGCGGTCTGGAGCATGGGATTGTCACCTGAGCCCAGCCAAAGGCTTTATATGAACTGCATGTGGCTCAGTCCCCTGGGATGTTCTGCGCCCCTCCAGTTCCCATAAACTGGGAGGAAGGATGGAACCCAGACAAAGAGGGCAAAGCAGGAGGGGAGCCCTCCTTCTTACGTCTCCTTTTCCCATCGCTTCTCCCTTTCTTTTCTTTCATGGTCCTGCCTTTCTTTACTCCTTTGACAGGTTCTGTCCTTCCAGATGATGAGGTATTTGAGACCAGAGATAAGCCCAAGAATCTTGCTGATAAGCCTGTTTTCCCATGCGCTGTTCCCCACCCCCCAAGTTTAATGAGTTGGGGAGGACCATAGGAGGGTGTTAGGGAGGGCTGGAAGAGGGGGCAAAGGTGTGCATCTATGTCAGTGAGCCCCTCACCACCTGGGAGTGGCCCATGGTCAATCCCTCCTTTTCTCCACTTTTTTCTGAAGGCTTGATGCAGATATCAGAGTGAGACCAAAGGGGTAGAGATTTTGCCTGTCCTGCCCTGAACTGGAAGACCTTGTTCTTCTGACACCCTCTTAACGGTCTCCTGAGGCCTTCAGGGGACAGACAGCCTGCTATTGCACAGGCCTTTGGGCAGTCAGGGGTCTGGTTCCAGCCTTCAGCAGAGGAAATGACAACTTCAGCACTGCAGCAAAGGTCCTTGTCCCAGCACCTGGTTGCCCTAACCAAACAGGTGTAGAAGGTGTGAGAAGGCATCTTCCCCTTGAAGCAGCTTTCCCGATTTCCAGCACCCCACACTGGAGGGGAGGGCCCCAAGGACCTGTCCTGACTCACCTACGACAGAAGCCTTGCCTGGAGTTAGGAGGCCTGGGCGCTCATCCTGACTCCTGCTCTGCTCAGGGATCCCTTCTCTGCTCAGGGAGTGGACATTGAGAGATGCTGGCTGTTCCCTTTCAGCTTCCACCCCAGTTGGCTTTGATTCTGCCTCTCTGACCCTCACCCTCCTCCTTTGTGCTCCATGAAGAATAAGACAATGGACTGGGGAGGGTTAAAGGTTGGGGCAGCAGACCCAGATTCAGCGTGACTGCGCCATCTCACACTGGCCCATCCTTTCCCCACTGGGCACCACAGGCCCCAAGAGAGACTGGCTTTCCCCCCTACACACATTTTTTCTTAAGTATGAAGTCCCTCTTCCTTTCTTCTTAGCCTTTCATCTCTCCTCCTCTCTTCTCTGTAGCCCTCACCCTCTACTTCTTCCCATCCTTCCCTCTGGCCAGTCCTCACATTTTAATTTCCTAAGACAGTTTGAGAACAGGGAATCCAGAGAGCTGGTGGTAGGAGTGGGACACAACTCCATGAATGAAACCAACCAAAACCCTCCTCTATATAGAGGGGCTTGAAGTGGACTGCCCCCCAAAGGAGAAAGAATGAACCAGAGGGAATAGGCTTAGGCCTCTCCTCTTGCCCTTTGGCACAATGAAGCTCCATACAGAAACCTGAGTGCAAAAACA
This sequence comes from Miniopterus schreibersii, assembly GCF_964146895.1. Classification (NCBI taxonomy): domain Eukaryota; kingdom Metazoa; phylum Chordata; class Mammalia; order Chiroptera; family Miniopteridae; genus Miniopterus; species Miniopterus schreibersii. Next base: position 134,085,079 of record NC_138101.1, on the reverse strand, counting down.
GAACAGGGCTCCAGCTTTACAAAATAAAGTGTTTGTTTATTATGAAATTAGAGATGGAGGCCCCTCCCGTTCCTCCCTCTTTCCCCCTCCCCAGCTGCCTCCCCCTTTCCTTCCCCTCCCCTCCCGCTGGGGCCTGGGAAGCACACAAGACAATGCCTAGAGTTGGGATGCCAACAGCTGGGCAGAGCTCCAGGGAGGCAGCCAAGTGTGTGGGAGGGGGTGGTGGTGCTGGAGCTCTCCCCTGGGAGGTGGGCTGGCTCCCTCTCTGCTGGAGGCCAGTAGAGCCAGGATGAGGCCATGAGTGATGGATGGAATCATGCGGGAAGGTCTGTAAAGACAGGAGAGCCCAGTTAGAGGTAGTGAGCGTGGGAGGGCTTTGGGCCACCTGTGCCCCACACAATCTAGGAGCACTGACCTGGGGCAGAACATCCCCTGCAGGAAGGTGGGCAGCAGTGGCTGGAAGTTTCTCTTGCTTTTGGGATGGACAACGGAAAAAAACAAAAATCCAGTCACAGGGACCCAGAGAAATGGGGGCAGATGTGGGTAGGAGACAGACACAGAGCATGTGTGTGGGGGCAAGGGAGATAGAGAGAGCATGTGTGAGTGATTTAGAATCTGAGAGACAAAAACAGAGTCAAGGAGAAGGTGGAATCACAGTGACAGAATAGAGAGGTTTAGAGTCAGAGCCACACAAGGCAGACCCAGACAGAGTGTTCCAGAGACAGATCCCTGGAGAGAGACACAGAAGACTCAGGAGGAGGGAGGTAAGAAGAGGGTTGCCCTGGAGCATCAGGGAGGAGGGACACAAGGATGGGGAAAATGCTTGGGGCCCCTGGGCTGCTGCTGCCTGCTTGGACCCCCAGGGGTTCACTCAGAGGGCCTGTGCGGGCTACCCCACCATGGCCAGCAGGGCAGCCCCGCTCTTAGGGGGCCGGGGGCTCCTTGGCCCCATACAGCTCGGCCAGGGTGCGGAAGAGCGGCCCCCAGTCATCCAGCGGCTCTGCGGGGCCAGGGGCACCGCCGGCCTCGGAGCCAAGGGAGCTGAGGGAGCCACAGGACGAGCCCCGGCCCTCGTAGCCGTAGACCTGCACCGAGTCGTAGGGCGGCACGCTGGGGTCCTCGTCGGCCTCGCGGAGCCGCAGCGCCAGGAGCTGCGCCACATCGGCGGGCCCGGGGGGCCGGGGCTGGCGCGGGGCCCGGGCACGGGGCAGCACATCCCGGCGCGCGGGAGGGCCGGGCGCCGGCAGGGCCGCCCCGTCGGGGTTCTGAAGGGCGCTGATGTCAAAGGCCTCCGTGTCCTCTTCTCCACCACCCTCGTCGTCGTAGGTGATGATGTTTTCCCGGACGTCCTCCTCCTCCAGCACCATCAACGCTTCCTGCTTCTGGCGCCGCAGGGCCACGAAGAGCACCACCAGGGCTGGGGGAGAGGCCACACAGGGGGCTGAGCCAGCGCTGGGCAGATGCAGACACAGAGGGTTGGGTGACAGAGATGGCAGTGTGGCGTGAGGGTGGCAGGCCCTACCTAGGTGTGACGTCTGGCAAACCTGGCGTGAACCCGGACTTCAGCCCTTACTTGCTGTGTGAGCATAGGAAGTTGCCTAACTTGTCCAAACCTCTTTGACCCTTAACGATTGAGTGCTTTTATAGAAAACAGGGAAAGCATTTACCTCTTAGGGTTGTCAAAAGTATGAAATGAAATACCACTAAGTGATGTGCCCAGTGCCACATGCGGCCCAGAGTTGGGGCTCAGTAAACAGTTTTTATGGCTTGTTACTGTCATTACGGATCAGCAGGTCAGGGATATGAGGCCAGAACTTTTTTCTTGGATGCATCAGGCAGTGGGACAATCCAGGCACAAGGGTTCCTGTAAGCCAGGGGTGGGGAACGTTTTTTCTGTCATTTGGAAATTTTTAACATCATTTGAGGGCCATATAAAATTATCAACTTAAAAATTAGCTATGAAAAAAGCTCCTAGACTTATTGAATTTCAAGTCCCACCTGTGGTTGCCTTGGCAGGGCCAGACCAAGTGATTTTGCTGGCTTTATACTGCCTGCGGGCCAGACGTTCCCCATCCCTGCTAAAGCCCTAAGCTAGATTTCCCTATGTCCAGGCTCCTCATACCTCTCCATATTCCCAAAGTCCTGACCCCACATCTATGTCCCACTGTGACCTGACTCACCAAGCAGGGTGCCCACACAGGTGACGATGGCAAGCAGGGCTCCAGTGCTGAGCCCAGCGGGTGACAGCTGAGCCTCGGGCCGGCAGGATGCCACGGAGCCATCAGGCCGGCAGCGGCACATGCTGACAGTCACTGTGGCAGTGCTGCTCAGTGCTGGGGTCCCCCAGTCCCACAGCTCTATGGGAACCAGGTAGGGGGCCTGGCGGGGTGGAGCAGGACGAGAGGGCAGCAGCAGGCTGGCAGAGCCATCTGTGAGAAAGAGAAGGTGTTAGGGTACCTTCCCAGCAGGGTCGGTCTGGCCCATGGAGACAGCTTCGCATGGGGAAGGTTTGCAGTCAGTGAACATGAGCAAATCCACGTCTACTTTCTGTTAGGACGAGGGCCCAGATAGGCAGACAGGGGTCAGGCAGGCTGGACTGGGGGTGGTGGGGGAAGAGAAGAGGAGGGAGGCAGGCATGGGCATGGTTGTAGGAGGCCACCCACCTCGGTTGTCCCGGACAGTGAAGTTGGCATCAGGGCCCAGAGGACCTTGGAGGGAGACACGGCTACTGTTGCCGGCTTCATCTCTGTCCAGGGCCTGGATGACCTGAATCAGCTGAGAGGAAGAAGACAGGCCTTGTATGGAGTGGGAAGGTGGAGGTCTTAAGGTCCCAACCCTTCTGTCTCAGCAGCTCACCTGGCCAGGGGCTGCAGAATCACACACAAAGGTGTCGTAGGGCTCAGCCAGCTGGGGAGCATTGTCATTCTCATCCAAGGTCTGGATGGCCACTTGCACACGGGAAACTTGGGCGGAGCTGTCTGAAGCCAGAACATGAACACATACACCCCACACACGCATACACAACATACATGGTGTGTGGGCATGGATGACACATGCAGTACATAGCATGTACATGCAACATGAAATATGCATGCAAGTTGCAAGTAGCAAACATTGTGCAATGAATGGAGCAACAGCAAGTGCATACAACATTCATGCAGTGCCCAAGGTATGTGCAATACACAATACACATTCAGCAGGAAGGTAGCACCCATATATACAAAAACAATAACCCACATGTAGGGCACATACACCATAAACGAAGGGTAGACAGAAGGTGCATACAAGTTGCATTTAAATAATAGCCATGAAATACATAAACGTATGCATACCATATATTAGAAGGACACTCAGCATTTAAAATAAATGCAACATACATGAAGTGGATGTTCAGTGTACGCAGTGAATACAGTATGCGCCCCCACCCAGGGTCCAGAGGATGCATTTTCATGCCCAGCATTGGTGGGAGGACACACACGCATGTGCGCGCGCGCGCACACACACACACACACACACACACACACACACACACACCATGTCCCATCAGAGGGAGACTGTGGTGTGGCAGTAAGCATCACTTAAAGTTGACCTTGGGGAGGGAGGAGCTGCATGATGCACAGGGGGCAGAGCCTGGGCACCACAGGCAGACCCAGGCCCCTCTTCTCCCATCCCTTCATCAGGTGGTTCCCACCATTACCCTGCCTTGCTCCTCACTGCCAGTGGCACCCAAGAGAGAATGGAAAAAATGCATCTCTGTACACCCCAGTGCTCACCTCTCCTAGGCTGATTCCTTTAGTCTCTCCTCCCCAAACTTCCCACCCTAGCATGGGGAGAGCTGGTTGGACCTGAAGGTCGCAGCCTGGCAAAGGAGGCTGAGTGGACTGCCTGGCTAAAGGTTTGGGATACATTAGAGACGGGATGGGGCTGGAATCCATTCCCTCACTGCAGCAAGGGCCCCGGGGTCTGCTAGTCAGTACTGGGGTTCCAGCAGGGAGCAGGATTTGGCAGAAGGGTGAGAAGACAGTAAGGGGACACACACACACACACACACACACACACACACACACACACACGGCTGGTTACATGTACACAGGCAGCGACAACACACACTAGATATACACTCAGGGGCACTCATGGACAGACACACATGCACTGCCACTTAGCACACAACTGCATGGACATAAACACAAACCTATACATGTACAATTTAACACATATGACAGCAGTGTGGTGAAGGAGATAGCTCAGACTGTAGCCTGATTGGGTCTGCCTGTTCCACCACTTCATCTCTGTGTGACCTTGGGAAGTTATTTAACTTCCCTTTGCTTGAGTTTTCTCATTATAAAATGGGGAAATAATCATACCTCCCTCACAAGCTTGTGGTGATGATTAAATGAATAAATCCACATTTGGTACTGGTACCTGATATACAATAAGTAATAAATTATTATTATCTGTCCACAAACACTCACATACACAAAACCACAGATACAACCAGCTACTTATACCTATCACTATAAACATTCAATTATGCATATGCATAAACAACGTAAATGTTAATTTTACACACTACTATATACACATATATATAGACATATACTCACAAACACATATGTGAATATATATGTACTTTTCACATACATGGAATTATACTCACACGGAAGTGCACACCACACATAACACATACATTAGTTCTTAACTGACATGTACAAACATCTCCACGCACAGTGACAACTCCCATAGACAGCAAGTGTAGGACACCCTGGGGCATGAGCAGGGGTGATAAGGGTAGACTGACAGAGGGGACGTGGTCTCCCTACCTCCATGGGCCAGAGCTGCCCAGAGGCAGCTGAACCATGCTGCTGGTGAATGGTGACTGACAGGGGCAGGAGAGGGGCGAGCCTTCTCCCCTACCTTGAGGACTCCCCTCAGGCCTTCTCTGGGAGCCACTGCTGGGACCCCCCCAACCACCCACCAGAGGAGGTCCCAGCCCTTCCATGGCCCCTGGCTTCAGCCTGAAGCAGAGAGTATGCCGGGCAGGGTCTGCCAGGGCAGGCGGGGATTGTTAGGGGCTGGGAGCTGTTTGAGGTTAGGTTTACTTGGAGGATGAGAAAAGTCAGGTATAGGAGTAAATTTAAGGTCAGGAGAATGCTCTGGCAGACCCACCATGCCCAGCCCAACCCAGCTTAGGAGAGCAGGCCTGCCTGATGGTGATGATCCAGTCTGGACCCAGCACACTGGTGAGGGTCCGATGGCAGTACCCTCCCTTCCCCGCCCCCACGCTCAGGGCCAGCCCCTCTGTCAGGAGGCTGCTGCCTTCTCCAGGGCCTCCTGGGGGCCCAGGACTCCTCACCGAGCTCCGTGGCCAGCACTGTGAGATTGTGCCAGACTCGAGCCTCGCGGTCCAGGGGCATAGCTGTGCGGATGGTGCCGTCCTCGGGCTCAATAGAGAAGCAGCGCTCCGCATCCGAGTGAGGGAGGATGGAGTATCTGGGCAAGACAGACCCAAGCTGGGCTGATCTGGGGGCACGGCCACAGCTTGCTGCTCCCCTCCCTCCCTCCTGTTCCCCTTACTGGGCCTCCTGGCTCAGCTGGGCAGAGGGCTGGAGCTCCTGGGGCAGAATCTGTCCCATGCACCCATAACCATAACTCACATAGGGTCCCCTTAAAAGACAATATCCTTGGGAAGTCATCAGCATTAAATAACTGTCATGAGACTCAGGGGGACTGGGTCTACTTGGGGTGGGGGAGACAGACAGAAAGAGGTAGAAGTGGGGAGGCACTGTCTGTCTTTCAGACTCTGGGCCCTGTTCTGGGGACCCTGGGACCTGTGTTCTAGCTCCACTCTGCCTCAGACCAGCTGTGTGACCTTGGGCAAATGGTTTAACCTCTGTTTCCTCAACTACAAAATGAGAATGTCACCAGCACTGCCCTCAGTGCTGTGACAATGGTGCTGGCTGGCAGGTGGAAAGAGTGGCTCTTCTCTAGGTAGACAATCCAGGTTTGAATCCCAGCTCTGCCACTTCCTGACTGGGTGACCTTGGGCAAGTTACTTAACCTTACAGAGCCTAGCCTCTGAAAAAACTGATGATGAAAATGCCTACTTCCTAGGGCAGTTATGAGAATTAAATGTCAGCCAGCGGGTAAAGCGTGACATGTGAGGGAGTGACCACAGTGAGAGCAACCAAGGGTCAATCACACTCAGCAGATGACATCACATTTGCTCGCACTGCCACTGGGAGCAGCTCTATTATTCACCCAGAGGGATAGGTGGAGAGTCAGGGAGTGGCTGAGCCAGGTCCTCCAGCCCTCCCTGGGCCCCAGACTCCTAGGAAGGGAGACCTCTGCCAGGAGGCAAGTGTGATTTATGATAAAGGACACACATCCTCTGTGGGACTAGACTGCCACTGGGCATCTTCCCCCAGGCCTGGCCCTGCCCTGTCACACTCCCACTCACCTGATCAGGCTGGCAGGGGAGTCCAGGTCAGTGGCTGAGACCTGGCCCACCAGGGTCCCGGGAGCCTTGTTCTCGGGCACCACCAGGTGGTATGCAGTCTGGGTGAAGGCAGGTGGCTCTGGGGCATCCTGCACAGCTATGTGCACTGAGGCCACATCTTTGAAGGGCCCTCGCCGCAGGTAGGCTGGGTCAATGAGCGTGTTGGTGGCCTCCACACGGAAGGAGTAGGAGTGACGGGTCTCGAAGTCTAGGGGCTATGGTGAGGGGAGGTAGAGTGACTGAGACATGTAGAAACCAGGGCAGGCCCAGGTTCCTGGAAGGTGAGGAATCCTTTCCCCAGAAGCATCCAGTGCTTGGCTGCCCTCAGAGGAGAGGTGCACAAGAGGGCCACTGGCCTTGGTGGTCAAAGGTGGTGGCAGATGACTTAGTAACTCTAGGTCTACCCCCAGCTCCATCACAAACTTGATATATGAAGTCTTGAGCCAGTCACTCCCCCTTTCTGGGCCCCAGGCCCTCATCTGAAAGATGAGGGGATGGTCATGATCTCTAAGCTCTAACATAGGTTCCTGAGTCTGTTCAAGACCAGTTAGAAGTGTGTCCCAGGGAGCAGGAGGTGGTTTTGAGTGAGTCTGCAAGTGTTAGCTGACAAGAGGCTAACCTTTCGGACAGTGAGGAGCCCATCTTGACCCTGGGAGTCTGTGCTGATGCTGAAGGCCTCAGACCCCTCCCCATCCAGGATGCTGTATGCCATGAGGGCGTTGTCTCCCAGGTCTGGGTCCTGGGCCTGAAGCCGGCCCACCAAGGTGCCTGGCCCAGCTGTCTCCACCACCGAGAACTGGTATAGGCCTTGGGGATAGATGGAGGGGAGACATTCTTAGAGAGGTCCCCAGCCCTCCTCCTTCCCCTAGCACTTCCTTTTTCTGGACCCTGGCTGGGGGAGGAGAGGGGTGGGTGGTCAAAGTATGGCTCAGGTGGCAGCACTGGCCCCTTACTCTGAGGGAACTTGGGGGGATTGTCGTTGACATCGCTGAGGGTGACTGTCACTGTAGTACTGCCCGACAGCCCCCCCATGTGGCCGCCCATGTCCTTGGCCTGAATCACCACCAAGAACTCCTCCTGTGTCTCACGGTCCATGTTGGGGATGGCGGTTCGCACAACTCCTAGGGAGAGACACTGGGTCAGGGGGCGCCTGCTTCCATTGCTGCCCCACCACTCCTGAGCTCTGTTCTTACCAGTCTGGGGGTCCACAGAGAAGAAAGGCAGTCCATCCAGCACAGTGTATACCAGCTTGGCGCTGTTCCCATAGCTGGGGTCATCGGCGTCATGAGCAGTCACCTGGATTACTGATGTCCCTGTGGGGGATCCCGGCACCCCACTCAGCAGGGGAAGGGCCAGGAGGGGAAGAATAGCAGATGAGGGGGACCCAGACATGAGCAGGCCCGAACTGAAGGATTGGGTTCTGGGGCAGAAACCAAGGGGAAGGAGAAAAGAGGGCGCTTCAGGAGGTGGGATCTGGGTGTTCAGACTTGGGGTACTCACCAACATTGGACATCTCGGGAACTGTGGCATGGTAGGGCCCGAGGGGAAAGATGGGGGGATTGTCGTTGATGTCTTGCACCTTGATGATGAACTCTGATGGGGGCTCCAGGGGACGGTTGGAGGCTCGGTCCACGGCTTGGGCCAGTAGCACATACTGTGCCTTCTCCTCCCGGTCCAGGCTCTTGGTGACATGGATGTTGCCTGTGGCCTCATCAATCACAAACACGGTGCCTGCCCCCTCCCCGGTCAGCAGGTACTTGGTGCGGCCCTCGCCCCGGTCCACATCCGAGTGTAACTGTAAGGGTCAGATGAAAATGGCAGCAGGTTCCACACACAGGAACAGAAGGTTAAAGAGTAAGTCTAGGACTGAGTGGAGTGTTAGGAGTCCTGAGGGACCAAGGTCGTTTCAGAAGTGATGAAGTTGCAGGGCAGGGCTTGAAAGTCAAGGTAGCCATGGGAGCGCTTGATCCTTACCTTGCCAATGAGGACAGGCTCTGGACCGGCATATTCTTCGATGACAAAGAACTGGTTCCACACCCAGCTCCTTCGGGTCCGCAGCAGTGCTGGTCCTGGCCGCCCCCGGGACCCTTCCCAGGCCCGGGCTGGGGCTGCCAGGCGCCCCATGCAGCCCCAACCACCCAGCCAGGCCAGCAGAAGCCTCACCAGGCCCCACATGTTTGGGCTCTAGCCAGGGCTCTGTTTGCTGTCCTCAGGTGCTGAGGCATGCGCTGACTGGGGCAGAAGGGCACACTCGCTGGGGCTATCCCATGGATCCACACCTGCAGGACAGGTAGCTGTCCAGGGTCAAGGAAACCCTTAATCCTCCTCCCAACCAGAGGTAGATGTTAAGGAGCCGACCTCTTCCAACCAGAGGTAGATGCTGGAGAGCTGACCTCTATGAAACCAGACTCCCACTGCCCAGAACCCAGACGAAGACAGAGAGCAGTCTGATCCTTCCCTCCACCCGGACTCTGCCTGTATTCACCTCCAGCCCTCCAAGCTGATAAATCTCCAGCCAGTCAATTCTGAAGAGAGAAGCTGGGGAAGAAAACAGGAGAGGGGATGGTGGGAGAGCTTGGAACCACATTTGGCCCATGTCTCCCATGTTGGACATGCAGCAGGGGGCTGGAGGAGATGGGGGCCACCCATAAAAGGCTTATAACCCAGGGGTTGGGATTCATGGAGTTGTCTAGGGTCAGGCTGAAATAATGAGTGCAGCCTAAAACAGGTTTAAGAGCCTGTGGAAGTCCCTCCTCCGCAGGAACCTGCCCCTGGCCCACATTGCCAGCTGAAGTCCTTCAAGGGGAACTGGGCTCATTAGGCAGAGTGGGGGGCCAGAGCTGAAAGAAGAGGGGGTAGAGATGGGGGCAGGGCCAAGAGACTGGGGAGGGGGAAGAGGCAGACTCAGAAGCTAGAGACAGCCTGATTGAGGGTGAAACCAAGACTAGGACTGTCCAGCAGAGACAGAGACAGAATGTCAGGGAGAGACTGAAGGAGAGATCAAAGGAGGCTGCCTGGTGTCTGAAAGGCAGACAGAAGTCATAGGTACTAGTCTGGGGAATGGGAAGGAAGAGGCAGAGGGGATTCCCGTGTGTGATGGGCAGGCCGGGCAGCCCTCAGCTGCGGATGTCAGACCAGGCCGCCCCAACTTCATTCTGGGAGAGGGGTTGGTTAGGAGGGGTTGCAGGAAAGGAGCTGGAGAGAGGACCCTTCCCACTGCTATCCCCTCCCTCTCCCCTGGGGGGGCGCAGGTAGCTGTGGCTGCACCCTTCCTCCCCCAGAGCAGACACACACCTGATAGTCCTTCCCCTCCAGTGGGAAGAGGGAAGCTGGAGGGAAGTCGGGGACCAGACAGGGAGGTGGGACGAGAAGAAGGAAAGGGATAGAGGAGTGGAAAACAGGATAGTGGGAAGGGGAGAGGAGAGGGAAGGAACAGGGGAAGGAAAAGCGAGCGGGAAAAGGGAGAAGAGAAAGACAGGAAAGGAGAGAAAGGCAGAGGAAGAAAAAGGCAAAGAGGAAGTGGAGATGGGGTAAGACAGGGCAAGAGGGACAGAGAAGGGTTGGGGAGACAGAGCGACGGGGCAGAGACGGCAAACAGGCAGAGAGAAGGCAGGGTGAAGTGACATCGAGGGAGAGGGAAATGGGAAAAAGAAGGCGGAAGGTGCGAGAGAAGGCAAAGAGGTAGAGCGCGGGAGAAGGGAGCCAGCAGTGGGCTCCCCAGCCACGAAGCGCACTGCTCTGAAGAGACCCGCAGGCTGCGGGCCCCCTGCTGCCCCTCCGCGGATCCCCGACCCCAGGCTCCAGGACAGGCCCTTACCTGGCAGTGCCGAGGGCTCCAGTCGGGCGGGGAGCACCCCCGCCCGCCCCCGTTGCCGGATCCCGGGGGCGCAGCCTCAAGCCGATCCGAGCGGGCGCCGCGGCTCCGCTGCAGCTCTGAGCGGCCCCGGCGAGAACAAGGGAGCGAGACAGAGGGGGCGGGGGAAGGAGGCTCCGCCTGCGGAGGAGCGAGGCGGCTCCGCGCCGCGCGGGAGAAGAGAGCCCAGCCTCCGACCCTCCCCGGCCAGCCCGGCCGCGCGGCGGGGGCGGGGGCGGCGCTGCCAGGCCGCCAGGCGCATACAGATGTACGGCCCCTCCCGGGCTGGGTCCGGGCTGTGTCCGCAGCGCGCGGCAGGGCACTAGGGTGGGAGGATGTCCAGGCCAGGTCCCTAGAACTGATAGGGAGGGTGCACCCGAAAGCGCCAAGCGGCCTGCATGCCCCCCACAGCGGGGCCAAGGGTGAGGGCACTGCGAGGGGGGGTTAATTAGGAGCCACTGCGGAGCGGCCCACTCGCACTTCTGCGCCGGCCTCGGGGGCTGGTATAGACCACCACTGCAAGGCGGCGGGCATTTGGGGAACCGGTGCAGGGCATGGTCGCGAGCCTTCTGGGGTGCGCTTCAGGACGGCATAAGGGTCCAGGGAGCCCATGGGCTGGGCCCGCGGAACAGGTCGGTGACCAAGGTAAGATAGGAGGGGATGGAAGGGGGCAGTGGAGCCTTTTTGGTAAACTCATTTACAGGCGCCTACCGAGCAAGCAGCTGCCGCCCCCTGGTGGCAGCTGTGGGAGGCACCTTGAAGGTGAAAAGCAGGTGACCAAAATGCCTCTAGCCCTGAAGAGACCTTCCCCTCTACCCACCAGTGAGGTAGACCTTTAGCTGTGGTTTGTTAAGAGCCAAGGCAGGCAAGGAGGTGGTTAGACCGGTTCTGGGAAGCAGAAGCCTACGTAAGCAACGCTGGCTCCAGCCATCCTCTTCAACTTGGCTGTCACCCAGGCCTGCCCAAGGAAAGCCACTCACACACTAGTTAAAACTAAGTCAGATTTTTATTATTTTCCATAGACCACATCATTTAATAATAAAAAAAATAAAAATAAAAATTGAACAAAAGGAAAAGGTGGATATAAAGTGAAACCGGTGGGCAGGAGGCAAGGGCTGCAGGACAGAAAAGACTGGGAACTGCAGGGGCCCTGGGACTCGGGAGATGCTGATTCAGCTCATAGGTGACCCAGTCCTGGCCCCAGCTGTTCCCAAAGGGGGTGTGAGTACCCAAAGGAGGTGGTAAGCAGGATGGAGGAAAATGAAAGAGGTTGGGGCTCCCGGCTGTTCCCCAACTCTGGGCCAACCACCTCCCTCTCTAACTTAGCTCTTCCCTCTCATAGACTTCATGGGAAATGAGAGGAGAGGGCTAAATCCCAAGAGATGGGTTATGGGGTATAGGGGAGGAAGATGACCACTGCTCCATTTGGTATGTTTGGGACAGGTGGCAGCCACACTTCAGCACTGGGCAAATGGTGTTAAAGAGATTGTACCTATCCCTCTGTGGTCTTGAGCCCCCACCCCAGGGCAGGGTGGCTGATGCCTGCAGCTCTCCCCATTGTTTTCCCAGCTAGCGGCGCCCACCCCGGTCCCGCACAGGTGTGCTTCGGCTCCGGCTCCTGCTGTGGCGCTTGGTGTCTCTGCGGTCCCTCTCCCTGCCTCGTTCCCGGTCCCTTTCCCTATCCCTATCTCTGTCTCGATCCCCCCTGTCACGCTCCCGTTCCCTCTCTCTCTCCCGGTCCCTCTCTCGGCTGTGCTCTCTTCGCTTCTCTCGCTCCAGCTGTCGGTTCCGCTCCCGCTCCGCTTCCTTCTCCCGCTCCTTTTGCTCTTCTTCTTCTTGCTCCTTCCGCCTCTTTTCCCGCTCCTTGGCCCGTTCAGCCCGCTCTGCCTCCTTCTGAACAATCTGCAGCCAGCAGGAAAGGCAGAGAATAGGCATTTCAGCCCAGCTCACATCAGTCCCACTTTGTCTATTTGTACCTGGACCAGGCACTCCGCGCTCAGGGTCACTGTTGGCTTTGCTGTTAAGCAGGAAGTGTGTGTGTGGGGGGAATGAGGGTGGGGGGTGGAGGCACAGCAATGACATCTGTCCTTGTCTCAGAGCCCCAGTTCCTCCAAGTGTTCGCCTTTTATACCCACAACAGGTAGTGGCACCATCCATACCTGGCCTCCAGTATTTCTCTAGCTGCCTACATGTGAACAAATCTTTTTAGTTGAGTGGCATAAGCATAAGTTCCCAAAAGGTCTGTTACTAAGAAACAAATGTAAAAAGCAAAAAACCTTACATATTAAAAAACAGAGAAATGGATGAGTTTATACAACACAGATTTCTCTACCTCCTAAAATTAATTTCCAAGAAGCATGATTGGCAGTCAGCTTCCTAGGATATGCGAACACAGTTCCTGTCTTTGCATCTACCTCCACCTGCTCAGGTTTGGCTTCTCTACATGGCAGACTCATTAACTGGTTCTTAAAACTGCCTCTTTCTGTGATGCTTAGTTTCTTCCCTTATTATCCTATGCTGTTCCTTGGGCCTCCTCCCTCTTGGCACTCCTATGACTCTCCCTAGTGCCCCACCCCCAGCCTTGCTGCAGCTCTGAGCAGGCCAGGAAGGTCAGCACTCACCTGGCTGTCAGTAAGTGGGAGCCAGTAGATGCAGGGAGCTGCCTTGGTCTTGCGGAAAAGGTCATCTAGGAGCTTGGCTGGTGGCTCTTCCTGAGCTTTTTCTGAGGTGGAAGAAAGTGAGTCAGACTTGATGCATAGGACCGTGTCCCATCCCATTTGGGTCACTTTGCCCTGCACCAGTGGACACGTGTGACCCCACAGCTAAGTACCTTTCTTCTCACTCTTCTTTTCTTTGGACTTCGCACGTTCCTTGCGGCGGCGGTCACGGGACCGTGATCGGGAACGGGGCCCTTCTCGAACTTTATCCCGATCCCATTCACGCTCTGATCGAGTTCTCTCCCGCCGCTCCATTTCCCGTTCCCGCTCTGCCCACTGTTCCCGCACTGCCCGCTCCTGCTCCCTCTGCTCTGCTCGGGGGTGCTGTGGTGGCTGGGCTGTGGGTGGGGGTGGAGGGTGCAGGGGCCGTGGTACCCCCTGTTCCTCTGTCTTAGTTTCAGAGGGACGGTCCACCAAGAGGCCCCGGTGAAAATCCAGCTGTGGGTAGGAGGGACAAGGACAGTCAGGATGGAGATAACAACACTCTCACAGAAGGAGCCCAGGTACCAGGGGACAGAGACTTTGGAGCCCTTGGTTCAACTAAAGAAACCAAAGACGAGGGAGAGAAAAAGCATCTCAGGAGAGGATGGCCTCCCCTGCTTCTACCCGTTTGTTTCTTACCTCATCTTGCTCAGCATAGTCGGCACAAAGGAATTTGGGATTGGACTGGGGCCATTTGACCCCATGTAGAGCCGTGCGGGTGGCAACTGCTTCCTCTACTGTTGAGTACTGGTAGAGGAAAGGAGAAGGCAGAGGGACCTTTAATCTCTCCCACTTTCCACAATGCCCTCAAACCTGCCACGCTGGTCACAAAAGGAAACATGCAACAACCTAGAGCTTCTGTTCCTCACCGTTACAAAGCAATGAGATTTGATCTTGTCAATCCAGAAGGCCTCTTCCACCAGAGTTCCTGTACGTCCCAACAATTCCTTCAGTTGGCCTAAAGTGAAAGGACGAACCTGCCAACGAAAGCAGAATACTCATATAACTAGTATTAAGGTTTCCCAAGTTGCTGTCACAGGAGTATAGCTTCAAAGTTTGCTGAGGGCAGAGAAGTGAGGAACCCTCCGGTAGTAACAAGAGGAGAGTGGTAACACTCACTAAGGCGTTATGTGTCAGCCCCTCAGCAAATTCTCAAGAAAACCTGCAAGATGATACTTTTTTCTCCCCTTTTTCAGATAAAGAGACAGGTTGTGAGGTTAAGTAGCTGGCTCAGAGTCAATCTGTTTCCTTAGGAGTTGAACCTAAGAAGCATGAGTCCAAAGCTCAAACTCAACAAGGCTGCAATGTGGGAAACAATGACTTACCAAATTGGAGATGTGCACGATGTTACTGATCTTGCCTCTTGGTGGGGAGGGCACCTGAGCAGTTCGGACTGGATCGTCAATTGTAATGGAAACTCCAGACTTCTGCTGGCTAATGGAACGTCGTGTTAAAGTATCTCCTAAAGTCACTATCAAATAAGAGCACACGAATGGTTTTCAGAAGGGAACATGACTTTTTTTTAATTGATTTTTTTTTTTTTTTTTTTTAGAGAGAGGGAGGGAGAAACAGATGTGAAAAAGAAACATTGATTGGCTGCCTCCTGAACACCCCGTACTAGGGATTGAGCCTGAAAACCGGGCATATGCCCTGACCTTGAATCAACTGGAGACCTTTTGGTACCTGGGATGACACTCAACCAACTGATCCACAATGACCAGGGCAACATGATTTTTATTCCTGACCCAGGAGTCACTCTTCTATCTAAATATGTTGAGCACCTCTAATGTACAAGGTATTGTCTAGGGTAATCTCATTAAGGGGACTGAAAGATTAAATAGTCAAAACTGGCCCTGAAGTAGCTTAATAACCAGGAGGGGTAGAGAAAGACTGATATGTAAAATACTCTAAATAAAAGGCAGGAAATATTAAAAGAAGTCCAAATAAAGTGCTCTGGAGATTTGGGAAGCTGCACTGTTTCACTCATTAATGGTCCACCCACCTTTCTTTACTTCATGCTCCACAGGTGGGGGTAAGGCCACCTCTACTGAAACCTGGGGAGGTATGGGGGGTTCTGCTTCAGGCTCTTTTTCTTCTTCCTCTTCTTCCCTCTGCCCATTCTCCTGGCCCTCTGCAGGTACTACCTGTAAAGTATCAGACACAGAGGGATTCTTAAACACTGGCGCCTTCTTTTCAGCCTCTGGTTTCCTGGTGAGAGAGTGGTACAGTTAACCTAGCACGTGTCTTCCACTAGAGGAAGATTTCATCAAGTTAACCTCCACCACATCATGGGATTGTTAATGCCTCAACTCTGCCACAAGGAAAAACTAAGGCAGGAGTTCCACAGATTTTCTTCTGTATAAGGTAAGATAGTAAATATTTTTAGGCTTTGTGAGCTATACAGTTTCTGTTGCAACTATTCAACTCTGACTTTACAGCACAGAGCAGCCACACATATGAATTGGTGTGACTGTGTTCTAATAAAACTTTACTTATTACAGGCAACAGGTTGGATTCAGTAGTCCACTGACCCCCTAAAAGGATCAATTAACTCATATTTCTGCAGAGATGGGAGATTGCCCCTTTAGGACTCCACCATAGCTCCTCAGATGCCCGCTGTCTCCACTGCTTCCTCCCTCAACACTGGGGTACAGGAGCCTTACCTGAGTAACGGTCCGGCATATTTTCAGCCCTTTGTCATGCGTCCCATCATCACCATTACGCTCTGTCTCATCCTCAGAGATTCGAGAGTCATCAGCATGAAGATCCACAACAGCCTCCTGCCCCGCCAGGGGTTTGATGTCGGGGATGAGGCTCTGGGACACAGATACCCCCCCACCCCGTTACACTGGGCCCATGTCTACTCCCACCTCAATGTGTCTCATCCTCCCTTCCCTGGCTCCTCCCACCTCACCTTGAGTGATTCAGTGGTGATACTGATGGAGGGTTTCTTCTGTGTGGTGGCTGTGCTGGCTCCCCAACGCCGCTTCCGACAAGGCTGGCCCCCCTCTGTGTCACTGTTTCCAGCTGGTACCCCCTTGGTAGCTGCTGTTCCCAAGAAATAGGACCCAACAATTAGATGGTCTCAGGCCCTCTGCTGGTTCACACTATAACATCCACAGACAGCCTTCAATTGGAATTTTAGTAAAAGGTTAACTTAAGGAAATTATATTTGTGCACTGGGGAAACCATGCTTCAAAATTAAAGGACTGCAGCCACTTCCTGACAGATGAAAACTACTCATCTCTGAAGGCAACAGGGAAGAGTAACCAGGTTAGTGACTAGTTTAAACTTTTAGTGGTAGAAATATCTAATGTACTGGGGAAGAAAGACTGAGAAGGATATGGGAATGCAAAAAAAAATAAGGTTGTGATATTAAAATCTATGTAAAGTTAATCTAAGAGCATGATGTGATCTGATTATGCTTTAGGTTAATTTTCACACTGTAGATTGGTATTTAAGTTATGAAGATCTATTACACTTTTGTCCATTTAAAGTTTCTCATTGGGAAAAATTTTTAAATGTTACTGTTTGAGGTAACTCTCATTTCCTCAGATGCTCTCTTACTATAAACTGTTAAGCTTTATATAGGAGTCTCTCAAACCCACTCCTGGTTTTGAGGGTTCAGACATCTGAAAGAATAAATGCATGTAGGACTAGGTAAGAAATGGTAAACGCCTCAAAATCTATCTCACTAGAGTTAAGAAAGAAATGTGACTGGGGAAAAATGATAGGGATTGTCTAATGTTTTGAATTTCAAAATGGAACCCTACATATGCCAAAAAGATGTACAACTGCTGAGTGGAGGTCCTGAGGCAGAAGGGGGTGACCCAAGAATACCATTGAGAGAGAATGGGAATCTATTTATCTGTGAACTCTGGTTTTTATGGTATTCTTGGCCTTTATCAGGAATTTGGGGCTAGACTTACAGACAACGGAGATCTTCCTCTTGAATGATTTAGGCAGCAAACTCTGTATAGAGAAGAAAAAGGGGAAAAAAGAGAAAGAGACACACCCCACAGAGAGGGGGGAAGGAGGTTAGATGGGGCAGTCTTAGCTTAAGCTTCAAAGACACAGAGAGAGAGAGAGACACAGAGACAGACAGAGACCAAAACAGAAGCGGCAAACGGCAAAAACGAAGCAGAATCAATGCAAGTTAGAGAAATAAGAGAAAAAAATAAAACCAAACATCACAGCGGGAAAAGTCATCTAGTTTATACCACACCTATGTATTAGCTTAACCAGAAATAAGCTGGAAGAGGAATTTAATAACCTCCCAGCCCTTCAAAGGTGTTGGTCAGGACCTCTTCCACTGTGTCTATGGGGCAAGAGGATGCCAAGCCCAAGCTGCGCCCAGAACTGGGTCATCTGGCCTCCAAGGTCTTCCTTGCTAACTTGGGGAAAACATGAGGAAACTAGGAAAACTGACTTTGGGATGGCAACTTTAGCAAGGTAACCGTTCTCCTTTTCTCAGTGTCCAGCCTGACATCCATTCATAGTGGCTTCTAGTCATTAAGACAGCTGATTGTCAAGGTTGTTCAGACCCCCACCACACTGTGGAAAAGGGCAGCACTGGACCCACTGGAAATGAGGCCCTTGAGCAAAGTGCCCAGAAAGAATTTCAAGGTGTCTTTGGTAAAGGAAGGTTTCTATAAGGGCAGATTGTCCCCAGGGAGAGTCTCAGACTTTCTAACCACTGTACGGAGCTCTAGTAAAGCCTTACTGTTTCCTCCCCAACCAGGGCTTAAGCCTTAGGGGCCCTGCCAAGGACTAGAAACTTCCAAAGTTGCTTTCAAACAAGTTTCTGTCCCAAACACTCTGTGAGAGAAAAACTAAGGGCAGAGCAAAAAGAGGAATAGAAAGAAAAGGGGGAACAGAGCATTTTTAGAATTAATGCTTATTTCTGGAAAAACTAAGAACTACTACCCTTTTTAAGGGCAGGGCATTACCCTCTTGATGAAATCATCTTTTCCCATCCACCCCCCACATAGCCCTGTTTGTGTCGTCTAACCAAGTCTCCTTGGTCTCCGTTAAGGGCCAGCCTGACCCCTAGCCAGGCTGCTCTTGATGGGTAAGTTAGTGAGAGAAAAAAAAGTCTTAATTAAAACAGGAAAAACATGAACCAAATAAATAAATAAATAAATCCAATAAAGAAATCAGAAAAATAAAGATAAAGAAAAAATTAAAATAAAAAGATTAAAAAAAAGAAGAAAATAAAGAGGAAAATAAACTAGGAATATGACAAATGTTCCAGGTACCATCTCACACCTGGGATCTTCAGTTCAGCCAATCGCACCTCACTGTGTACTGTATCTAGTCAACCGCCGGTCCAATCAGAATGAGCCCTCCCTGCTAGGCGCTGTGCAATTGGTGGGGGGTTGGGTTGGCAAAAAAGGTGGGCGCACGGCGTGGTGGTCAGCACGGCAATGCCAGAGTCCTCCCAGGGGCGCAGGGGGGGCGGGAGGGAAACGTGTAGGGGGACGCTGCCCAGTTTCCATGATGTCAAGACAGTTCACTGGTGGTGGCCAGGCTCAGCCAGGGGTACAGGGGGGAAAAGGGGCAGAGACATCAGTCCCAGCCCTGTAGGGGCATCATCTTGCAGTCCCTGATGAGAGATGGCCTGTGAGCAGCAGAAATGGTCCTGGCCTTTTATCGTGAGAGGCAGGCAGGACCTTATGTCCACCAGTGGCAAGCTGCAGCAATACCACCACCCAATACTTGGAATCCTGGTGATGACTCCAGAGTCCCTTTCTCCTCTGCCTGTAACTGGGGAGGGGGGTCCTCTCACCGAGTGGGATCATGGAACCTCTGATGAAGGCAGCCTGGGGTAGAAGGTGGATAGCCCCAGGACCTGGCACACATTCAGCAACAAGGTCAGAATGCTTTTCTTCTGAGAGTTGTGTGTGGCATCTCTTCAGGGACTCCAGCTGAGACAGTGGTTCCAGTCAGGTGGATGGATAAGCCCCTGCCTCCAGGGATGGAGGAGAAGTTCGAGCAACCAACATGCTGCCCTTCACCATGGACAACACGGACCAGAGGAAAGTCCATCTGATGAAGTGGTGATACAGGGCTGGGCTGTCATCAGCATTAAATCCCTGGGCTCAGACCCTAGACTTCTCTGCAGGGTTCCTAGTCGTCACAGCTTAAGCAGAGAGCCCCACTCGGTATTTTACAGCATCGCATTGTGATGACAAACATTGACTCTTTAGGTCTTGGTGCCCTAGACAGGGATCCCAGCAGTTTGTAGCAAAGAAGGTAACCCACAGTCCTCAAAAGGGTAAGGGCATGTGAGCAGGCGCCCCAGCACTGACACAAGCTCTTCTTGGGGTGTCCCAAATAGGGAGATGGTTCAAGTCCACCCCTTTCCAAATGCTTTTTGCTTTCTCAATACAAGTCTCTCCAGAACAGTGCTCTTCTTGGCCCCCTGATGTAAGCAAGGCAGGGAGGCAAAAGGGGGCCCATCACAGGATCCCATATACATGCCCCCCGCTGGCCAAGACACCTGGACAGCAGACTCGGCTCTGATTGGGCAGCTCAGTAGCAGCGGGTGGGTCCAGAGGAAGAGGCGGCATCAGCGATTGGCCAGTTGGGCAGGGTTATATTTTACGGGCGGATTACCGTACATGAGGTACTTGGACAAAGTTTTAAGAAGGACCTTGTAATAAATAATATTCTGCACATCAAATCACTTTCACCGGCCCCCACCCCCCGCAACACACACCAAAGAAAGGCTACACACACAACAGTCCCTCCCACCCTGTTACCCCACTCCCAAACCCAGCTAATTCTTTCTGTTACTTGAAGAGCCAAGTAGACTTTTGCTAGCTCTGATGGGGGAGGCCCCTGAATTGGGCGCAGGACACTAGACAATACATATGCCAAAAAAGGAGGTAGAGGAGTTATGGAAATGGAGAAGGGGACTTTGGAATCACCCCAGGTGCTGGTTTCTAAGTAGCTACATCTCTGCAATGAGACCACTTGGGGGCAGATGATGAACAAAAATTCCTCAGGATGGCCGGTCATCTGAGAACCACCAAAGCCCACTAGATGGCGTTTAGCTACAACAGACTTTTAAAAAGGAGGGAAAGCTAAAGGAGTTCCCACAGGGAAAAGCTGGAGAAGGTAGCTGGGAAAGGTGAGTCCCAGTCTTAGATAAAGGGCCATTAACTGACTTTCCCGTTAGTTACAAACTTCCAGAGTCTGGACTACATTACTTCCCCATCGAGAAAAGGGAAAGAATGAACCCTATCCGCATCACAAGGGGTTTCCCTTGCTAAACCAGTGAACTCTCCCTTGGCCCTACTCTGACAGGAGTCTCTGCCTATCCCCTACTTTAGCTATCCAACTGTAGATGAGGGATCACCAGAGTGGTCCACTCTTTCCCCTAGGTCCACTCCTGCCCGCCCACCCCAATGGGCAGCTTGAAGATTTACCTCTTTCTTCTCCTCATCTTCAGCACTGCCCTCTGGGCGGTCATCATTGCTGACTTGGTCTGCAACAGGCATGGGGGGCTCTGGCACCTCATTTTCAGGTCTGTTTTCACTTGTATCCATGGTCACTTCCTCCTTCTCCTCACTGACAGTATAGGGGGAGGTTGGGAGGGAAGGGCAGGAAAGAACCAAGGGGAAGAGAGAACAAAATGTTAGGTTTGGGGTCAGGAAATTCCCATGCCTCATCACTTGGGTGGGCTGGGAGAGCTGCTTTTCCCTCAGGAAAAGTGGGAAACAGTTTTCCTTGGGGAAGTGCATAGATCAGAGCAACCACACATTCACCAACTGCCCAGATGGGATAAAGCTGTTATTGCTGGGTCAGGATTCCCAACTGTTCTTAGGTAATTAACCAAAGTACTCTTACATGATGAGAAACAGCACCCTCCCCCCACCCAAAACAGTCCCTCAAAAGTGACTGTGATTTGCCCACAACCTTGTGGCCTCTCGGTCCCCTGGCCACAGGCACCTTTATTTAACAAAACTATATGACAAACTAAGGGAAGCCTGATTCTTGGAGAATGACCATGGCAGTGGCAAATGATCCCAACCTTGTATTTAACCAACTGCTTAATAAGTAAAGGCCTACTGACCCATAGGATCTGGAGACACCTGGAATGGAGAGATGGTGGGGGTGGGGACTGTAAGGAAGGTAGGGCTGGTGAGGGTTCAAGCTTCAACAAGAACCCTCTCTCGTCTTAAAAGGAAAAACTAAAACTGCTGAAGAGTATGAAAGCTCAGAGAAGAAATCAGGCCACTTTTACCTGCTCAGAGGTGTAGGAATTGTTCTTACATTCTGCTTTCGCCCAGTTTCTCCCATTCCCTCATTCCAACTTCCAAGAGATAAAGAGAGTAGGCCTCCCAGTCAGGACACACCGTCCCCCATACCATGCATCTTGCCCCCACAAATACTGAACCCACCATCCCCCAATCACACAAGTTATCTCCCATTTCAGGCAATGAACCCCAGAAACTCACTTCAGATAAACTATTTTCCCTTCTTCTTTTCTGTCTTCATCCCTAACTTCTACCTCTAATCTCACCCCTAGTACCACCCAAACACTGGGGTAAAAAAATAAAAAATGAAAAAAAATCAAAATGAGATGATCAGGGGCCTAAGTCTCAAAAGGAAAACCAAACCTCCCCAGGCTGATAACCACCACCAGGAAATTCAGCATTCCCGATAGGCTGACTGACACTCAGAGGTCAGAACAGCTTCCCCAGAGCAGGCAGGGAGGGATGCACAGGAATGGGGGGAGGGGAAATCGGAACTGTGCCCCCAGTTAACAGGCCCCCACAGAAACACAAGATTCAACTCTCTTAATCTAAAAAAAAAAGCTTATCCAAAAAATACCTATTTCTCACAGGGAGAGGACAAGTGGGGCCAATTAGAAATCAGGCAGGAAGGACAAAGGGGGAAAACAGAATGATTGAAAACAAACCAAAACGAAAGAGGGAATGAAAGCCAAGGGGAAGAGAAGGAAGACGAGCTGGGCTAGAGCGGTGGGGAAAGGGGGATACATGGAAATGTGAAGCTCTCACCCTTCTTTGCTTTCTGATAACATGATTTTTTTTTCTCCCCCTGGAAGTGCTGTTTATCCCTTTCTGGAATGGAAGAAATAACAAAAACCAAACAAAAAATCCTAAAAAATTAAAAAAACAAAAAACAAAACACCTTCCTTGTCCCAAGATCCCACCACCTCCTCCCCAGCCACCCGATCCAGAGCGAGAAAATCGAGATGGAGCAACTGGGGATCCAAAAAATGGTAAATGGAAAGGGAGGTGGTGGTGGTGGTGAGGGGAGGCTAAAATAGATCTGGATTTTAAGAGATAAGCGTTAAGTCCTCACGGCAAACCCCGAGTTCGGCTGGATTGGTCTCTCTGGAGGAGGAGGAGGAAGAGGGCCAGGCTGCTGGTAGTGGCTGGCTCTATTGTATTAGCGGAGCAGCGGCGATCAGCCGGAGACATGCAGGGGAGCCATCTTGCCACTTACCCAGCAGCCCGTGTGTGCGGATGGGGGAGGGCCCTGCTGCAGCAGGGGAGGGGAAAGGAAAGAGGGAGGGCGCTGAGTGAGCAAGGTTCTTATCCTCTGGCAGGCCACAGGGAGCTCACTGCTGGCTCAATAGGTCTGGCCTTTTTCCTTCTTTTCTCAGGTTACAACAGCTACCAAGGCCTAACCCCGCTGGGAGAGGGTGCTCTCTCCCTGTCTTCCCAGGGGGCGGGGAGGGGGCTGGGTAGAGAGGACAAAGTTACAGCTGCTTGCCTGGAAGATTCCAGAGAACAGAAGCAAGGAAAACTGCAGAGCAGGGAGTGAAAAACGATTAAAGAGGGCAGATAACAATGCCAAAGTTGAAAAAGACACAGAATGGAGGGTCATACGCAATTTTTTATGTGCCCACCTTCCTCTCTTAAAAAAACCAGGCATGAAACCTTGAAACCAGATCAGCCAGTCAGCTGGTAAAGGTGGGATGAGAATTAGCACTATCCAATCACTACAGTAACTGGTTGCTCATCCCAAGCATTGATGTGTTTCTACTCCTGCCTGTGCTTTCTCCAGGGATGTTGGAAGTGAACAAGCAGACAAGAGTTCCTTTTTGAATGACCAGTGTGGGGGTGGGTGGCGTGGTGGAAGAGGAGTCTCTGAAGAGATGACAGACAACTTTGTTTCATAGAGTCTTTAATAAGGTCACCCTGCCCCAGGGCCCACTGGAGACAGAAAAGGATAAACGGCAAGGGGACCTTGGGTAGCTGAAGCAAGGAGGCAATTCTTGGAGTAAGGGCTCCAAGGTGAGGGCTCTGGATAAGAAACGGAAATGAGAGAGCAGTTATAGGGGGTGTGGGCGATCTGCTGGGCAGAAAGTGATGGGGAACTAAGTGGAAATTATTATGGGCATCTTCACCAGCCTAAATGTGAAATGGGAAGCTGACTAACCATTCATAAAACACTCAGCAGATGCTCAAAAATAATCATTTGTGGACTGCAAAGATGGTCTTTTGGTATCCTAGTGGTAGTAGAGGTTTAACTCTAGGACAAGCTTCTGGGTACTTAACCAAAAGCTTAGTGTTCATCTCATTTGCTATATCAGAGCTTTTAGGCAAGAATAAAATTTCCTCCCTACTGCTTAAAATCTTAAACTTACATGCCAAATGAATACTAAAGAGGTCATGTAGTTTATTTTATACATTACCGTAAAGGTTCCCAGTCTCCTCAGTAAGATTGAGAACTTTGGAGTCAAAGTGACTAGGGCCCAATCCTGGCCCTGGTCCCACACCCATACAAGTTGTGTGATACTGGGCAAGTTCCTAATCCTTTCTGTGCTTTTCCTTCTTAAATTATAAAGTGGGGATAACAACAATACATATGTCGAGGAACAGTATAATAAGGGTTCACACTTAAGGGTCTGGTTTGAACGACAACCCAAGTTGAGGTAAGGATGTGCATAAACACATGTCTGGTTAATAGGCCATTATCTCATTTGATGTCACCTATGGAGTTTTTCCCCCCTCACAGTGGAATGCTCTTTCTCTGATACAAAGGCTTTCAGTAATTGGCCTGACAGGTTTTCCGCAATACCCTATCACTCTGTATAACCACTGGTTTACTTGCCCCTCAACCTCCATCCTGCAGAGTTCCTCGGGGTCAGGGACTGCATCCCTTGGCGCCTAGCCCAAGGCCTAACACAAAGAAATGTTCAGTAAATACTTCTGAATTAGGTTGTCATTGTGGGTATCAAGTGGACACTTTAATAAGTGCTTGCTGACCTAAAAGTTTTCTTCTTAAAAAATTGTTTTGTTTAGAATTCCCACAAATAATGTTACCTTTAAATATTCTCAAATAAATGCTCCCTGCCCATCAACTGTCCTAAAACACTCTCAGCTGCCAATAGCCCTCTCCAGAAGAAGTTTCCTTGGAGGAAAAAAAAAAAGTTCTTTTACTGGGAATTTTACCTCTTTTTAAAATAAGTATTTTACCATGTTATCCTTGGCCTTCTTAAGGCACAGCAAGTTTGTGCTATTTCCCCATGATTAATTCTGTGGGATACCAAAATTCCCAAGGCTTTAAAAGAAAGAATCCTTGAAATTGCCCCAAAAAGGGACTCAATCTATTTGCAGGACCAGTCCAAAAGCCTTGTTAGCTAAATGTCAGAGCCCCACACAGCTTTTCCTTATAGTCTCTAAAAGGACAAAGGCATCTAGCTTCCCACTTATTTAAGTTCTCACACAAATGTTTCTCATAACTCTGAAATATATGTGAAATTACATAGGGGTTAGGGTGTGTGTGGAGGGGGTTACCTATCCATAATTAAATAGCTCAGAAGCATTTATAACCCAGAAGGATAGGACTACTTGGAGGCTAATAACCTCACACTACAGTTAATAACTGAATATGAATGAGATTCAGAGAGGCTAATGGAAAAGGAAATTTTATAAGTTTATGTTTGAAGTTTAGTTTTTGTAGAAAATTCATGAGGAGGTGATGTGAAAGTTATTAAGAAATAGGACTTGACCACCAGGCAGTGAGATTTAAATACAGAACACTCTTAGGAGCATACTAGTTCCAAGATAACCAAGGTTAGTATGAGTTTAGGGGATATGTCCTTAGATACCAACTTCTCAATGAGCAAACTCTACTGATGACAATAAATTCTACTTTTTTATTATGCATCAATTGGCATAGTGGCACTGTAGGTCCCTGGGGAGTATAATTACACTGTCATATTGGCTTAAAGGGCCATTTTCTTCCTCCTACTCAGGCAAAAAGCCCTAAATTGCTATTGCAAGGTTTATACACACAGTAAGGCTGTCTTTAGAAAAATTCAGGTTTGAATTAACTACTGCTCACATATAAAGTCTTTTTTCCCCCCTCTATTTTTTTTTGAAATGTAAAAAAAGAGTATCATTATTTTCTGCTGTATGAGGACATTTTTGTTATATCCATAGCAGGCAGAAGATTGTATTTTGGAATAGGGCTCAACTGAAACAGAACTGCGGCTCACAAATTCCTGCTCCAAGCAATGAAAAAGGTACCTTACCTCATAAATCTAGAATTCCTCAGGGCACAATCAGAATCAGAATGGATTTAACCAAGCACAGCATAAAAGTTGGGCAATCTCTTCCAAGTGGTGAGAAGTCCTTGAAGTAAAGTCTAATTTTTTTTTTAACACATTACTGAATCAATAGGACCTAGTTACTTAATCAATAGGCCCTAGGCTCTATTTTTATTAAAGTCATGTGACTTCTTATTAAAACAGAGCAAAACCAGGGTTAAGTCACAAATGGTCTTTTCCATGTAATACTGTTGATCCCACTTTTAAAATGCGTCATGGTTCCTGAAGTCACCCAAATGAACAATAGAACTGGGGGGGGGGGGGGGGGGAGGTGAAAGACCAAGAGTGTTGTACCAAGGCCTCCAGAAATATAGGCAACCTTCTCAAAGATTCATTTACCAAATCCAATCCCAGATGCAAGGTAGGCAGAAGGAAAGCAGGTAAGAGGGATGTATGTGAACTACTCCTAAACTCACATTGCATTGCTAATCTAGAGGCTGTTCCACTGAACCTTGCCTATGCAACAATGGACAATCTCAGTATTTGCCCAAAGTGTCACGTGTCTATATCACCTTGCCAGAATCATGTAGACTAGATTATCTTAGTCATAAAATGAAGATCAAAGCTACCTTTAACTGGGGAGAAAAATTACATATGACTCCAAGCCTCACTTGCCCTGGACTGCATGCTAAAGTACAGAAATAAAGTTGCTTCAAAACAGCATAAAGTGCTGTTCTGTTGCCAGGATCTCATAGACACACAGAATTTTAGGGCAAGCAAAGAGCTTTTTAGAAAATCACTTGCTTCTCAAGATGCATAGGAGGCAGTTTCTCATGCCCAATTAGTAGCAGGTTGTCAACATCTACTTCCAAACTGCCATTATGCAAAGGACATGCTGTACCCCATGGGATAGGGATGGGGAGGCAAGTATTCTCTTTGGATGATGGACATGGAAGGGAAGGTGTCACCCCATTTCCTCATCGATGGTGTAGCTGGGGAAATCCTGAACACCTTCCAGAATCCGCTGGGTTCTCACTTTATGGTCCTAGAAGAAAAACCCTTTCCAAAGGAGAATATACTCATCCCAAAAAGGAAAAACAAAAACTTTTCAAAGGAAGAATGAACTTTTGGTTTCAAATAAAAAACGTAATGGCCACAAGATGGCAGCAGAGGCAAGAATATTGGAACGGACAGTAGCAAGGTAAGTATTACCAAGGCAAAAGCTATATAGTCAAGAGTATAGAACTATTATTAAAGTCATAAAAAAAATGAGATAATAAAATCATGTCACCTGCCCACCACCCTCCAAAATCAAAAGTAAAAGGATAGTCTAACGTTCTCAGAAGAGTGTAAGTTATTAGACTTTTACATAAAGGAAAAAATCATGCTAGTAGTATAGCATTAAAATTACATAGAAACAATCATGGAACAACTTTAGGTCAACTGTCTATATAGTCTATATAGAACATTCACCAAAGCAGTACCAGATTCCTGATGTCTAAAAACTAAGCATCTTATTTCCACAATGCTTTTCTTTTTCATTTCCTGTGAGAATCTGAAACCAGAATTTTGGTTCAATGGCTTCTTAATTTATAATGCCTAGCTCAGAATAACGAATGTCCAATTACAAATTTAATTTGATATGAGTATTTTTCTAGAACTAAATACAAGGAATAAAAAACTCACATTGTCTACAAGACAAAATCAATTCAAGAATCTTAGAGACCAAGAATAAACTTTGGACTTGAAACGGACTTCATATTTTGCTATATGCTGTAACAGTTAACATAAATGTGTCTAATAAAATGACGAGTGATAAACAAGAAAAGTACAGAAACTAAAACAAAGCAGCAGCACCCTCCTGTATCTTTCTTTGTAGACCCTCAATACCCTTTATTAACCTGTATTCCCAGGCTTAGACGTAGCTGGTAAATGGGAGTTAAAGATTGAGTTAAGATGTCCTGGGTCAATTCCCTCACACTGTCTTGAGTTTGGAAACAGAAGACTCTGCTGCCTGCTCCTTAAAGGAAATCAACTATTTTAGTCAAATAATCCCAGATATGTGTTTCTTTATGCTCTCACCACCATTTTTCAGACTAACTTAAGAGTTCTGGTGGCAGCTCCCAACACAGGAACTGAAGTCTAGCCTTTGTCCAGATAAAGCTCTGCCTTCATGTTTTAAAAGGAAACTAGGACTGCTTAGTCAAAGAACCCTACGGAGCAAAGAACTATCGCACACTCCTAGTTCCTTGTTATACCCCAGTCAAGATGTATCACTTACACAGTGGGATGAATCCTTTCTGATTCTGGTAGGTGAGAGGTTGGAGTCTCTGAGGTTTGGGGCTGTGTGGCAGCTGGTGGCTCTGCCTCTTCAGCTTCACACTTCTTTGGGCTCTCCTGTCAGGACAAACATAGCAAAACAAACATAGCAACATACTTAAATCTGCTGCATTCCTTTTCTTTAACCTGGAGCTGGTTAAAGGCACAGAAGGATATACACTGTACCAACTCCACACACAGCTCTATATATCTTTGTTATACCACTTTATAAAGCAGAATGGAATATTGCTTAAATAATTTCCATGCCAGCAATAATTTTATTAGAATTCTTTTGAGAGAACCAAGAAAATGCTTCCTTTTGAGCAGAAAAATGGAGAAGTTCTGTGGAAGAACTGACCCCAAGAGCCTTGGAGCTGAGAATTCAGCCTCACGAACCAGGGAATTAAAAATGAGTTAAGTGAAATCTAACAGGTATCCCCAGCCTTCTACATTTCTAATGAACCTTGTTCAGACTGACCTTTCAGTTTTATAGCTAAGACAAAAGGGAAAATCATGCCTAATTCTCTCTCTCCCTCTAGGGAGAGGGTATAATAGCGTACCCGCTCAGGCTGTACCCTCTGAGTCACATGCTTTTCGGCTGGCTCAGGTTGGCTCATAGGCCTCACTTGAATAGAGGATGAGGTGGAAGTCCTCTCCTTTGGCTCAAGGACCTGCAGTTGTGGCACTGGTGGAGTTGCAACCTCCTGACCAGAAGAGGGATCTTTGGTTTCAGTGTAGCTGGTGCTGCTGTCCCTGGAGACTCCAGGGCTCAGAGACTGAAGAAACGAAAACACATAAGGCATATTATTTTATGTGGTATATGTTCAGTAGATCACTGAGTTTTCCAACTTCTGCTGACCCAATTTAATACTTTCAACCTTTTTGTCCCTGTGTTTATTCCTGTTTGAGTTAGTAGCCTCCCTGACTTCTTAGATTATTCAAAAAATTACTTATTAAGCCCCACTAGGTGTTGGGTACTGGAATACACATGTAAGAAGCATGTCCATAGCCTCAAGAAGTTTACAGTCTAGTGAAAGAGGTGGATAAATGAACTAAAAAAAAAAAAAAAAATTCAAATTCTTGTATTTGGAACCAAAGAGGCTCAAAATTAAAAAAGGACCCTATTTAGGGATCAATGAATTGAAAATTAGACTCTGAAATGAGGGGGAAATAATCACTGAACTGAGGACTAAAGGAAGCTTTTCCTATTTCTGCCAGAAAATAGGTTTTCCTAGGATTGAAAAACACCAGCATACAGACAGAACATCAATGCACCCAGGATACTCCCACACTTACTTTTCTGCTGTTGCTTGATGCTGAACGTGAACGAGAACGGGAACGTGACCTAGACTCTGATGTTGATCTGGAGCCCATCTTGGAACTACCACGAGGGTTGGCATGAGATGCATCTCTCTTCTTAGATCTTGGAGGTGAGTGAGATTGAGAGCCTGAACTATCAGGAGACCGAGATCTTGATCTAGAACTGGAAGATGAAGATGAGGAGGACCGGCTAGAGGACGAGTCAGCTAACCGTTTCAATCTGTGGCTTGGGAGAAGGGTATGAGAAACCCTTCTGCCTTCTTTTTGTTCCAAAGACGGCTGTTTCAGAGATTCCTCAGTGATCCCTTTGGGAGGCGCTACTTCCTCAATTTTTAGAGGGAGTGGTGGAGCAGATTTGCCTAACTCAGTTTCAGGACCCTTCTGGGTTGAGGATTCAGCTAGTGTGCTTTTCTGAACTAGAGACAGGACACTCTCCTCTGGAACTTTCTCTGCTGAGGATTCTGCTTTGGTGTCTGCAGGGCTTGACAAGAGAGACAAGCCTCCCGCCAACTGGACAGTATGCTGAGATATTAATAGCTCCCTGGCCTCAGCATCTGTATTAGGAGGAGATAACTGAATGAGAACAGGGGGAGCTGGGCCTTCCATGGGCTCTACTTCTTCGCTCTGAAGTTGTGCATTAGGTGGTGGTGAAGATGCTTCCTTGGTAAGTAAAGGTGGGGGAGTCTCCTCCTCACTGGCAGTTTGCTCTGGTTGTAGCATAAGAGGGGCCTTCTCCAGATCTTCAGTCAATTGAGGAGGGGAAGGGGACTTTGATTTTTCCTCCAAGCCTTTTGAAGGTTTTAATTCTCTTTCTTCTTCCTCAAGGGGAGAAGCTGTTTTCATCTCTCTCTCCTGCTGAGGTCTGGCCAGATGACTTTTTCTACTAGCCTCTTCCTGGGACCTTGTAACTCTCCCTCCCCTCTCCAACCCCTCCTGTTCCTGGGATCTTATGGTTTGGGATCTCTCGTCCATCAGCTCTTCTGGTTTTGTTCTGGGCATCTCTTCCCCCTCTTCTTCCTCAAACTGTTTGAGAACTGGTGCATCCCTAGATTTTAGTCCCTCATCGTCTTCTTCCTCCTCTTCCTCCTCTTCTTCCTCTTCCTCCTCCTCCTCTTCTTCCTCCTCTGTTTTCAAATTTCGATCTGCTCTGACCCTCAGATTTCTGGAAGGTGTTTCTTGATCCTCTTCCTCCTCAGCAGCCTGGCTGCACTCAGAGAGTTTAGCTGCTCTTGCCTGAAAGAAAAGATAGATATACAATGGTTCCAAGTATATTTGTTCAATATCAACAGAGAAAAAGTATCTCACAAGACACAGAGGAAGGAGAAATTCAATGACATGCTTTCAGCAACACAGAGACAAGTGTGACAGTCGACAAGCATGACTAATATGGAATCTTATGAGAATCAAAATAGAGTGACCAAAAAGAATATAATAGTAAAAATTTCTAGTTCGTTTTTTTTTTCTTAACCTTTATTGTTGAAAGTATTACAGATGTCCCCCCCTTTTTCCCCCATTGATTCCCTCCACCCCGCATCCACCCCACCTCCAGGCTGTCCCCATACCAATGTCTGTGTCCAAAGATTATGCATATAAGTTCTTTGATTAATATCTCCCCACCCACTCCCCCACCCCCCTCCCTCTGAGATCCCTCATCTAGTTAATTTTTTAGCTTCAAGTTTTAAAAATAAATATAAACTGAACATCTAGAAAGTGGGGGGCCCGGCCGGGAGTGACTCAGCGGTTGAGCATTGACCTAGGATCCAGGCGATCGGGGTTCGATTCCCGGTCAGGGCACATGCCTGGGTTGTGGGCTCGATCAATGACTCTCTCATCACTGATGTTTCTGTCTCTCTCTCTCTCCCTCTCCTTTCCTCTGTCTGAAATCAATAAAGGTATATTAAAAAAAAAAAAAAAAAGAAAGTGGGGGGACTGACCTATTATCATTTAATGTGATTTTTATCATTTTGGTATATTTTATTTTCCCCCATTATTTCTTTTCTTTTTTTCTTTTTTTAATATATCTTTATTGATTTCAGACAGAGGAAAGGAGAGGGAGAGAGAGAGAGACAGAAACATCAATGATGAGAGAGTCATTGATCGAGCCCACAACCCAGGCATGTGCCCTGACCGGGAATCAAACCCCGATCGCCTGGATCCCAGGTCGACGCTCAACCGCTGAGTCACGCCCAGCCGGGCTCCCCCATTATTTCTTTTCCATAGTCGTAATTACACTAAACATATACTTTTATATTCTGCTCACTTAACATCATATCATACAGCTTTAAGGTTTTAACTAAATAATTAATTATATATTTTATAATAATGTGCTTTAGGAATATGGAACAACCTACTAACTTTCACAATTAAGTTTTACTTTTTACATATTCACTTAGAAATCTGAAGGCCAGAGCACATCTAAATTTAAAAAAAAATTAAGAAGAAAAAGATGATAAAGACGAGAAAGAAGATGAGTGTATAGAAATCTAGAGAGACACCAACTCTGAAATAGTTTGAGAAGGAGGAGATATCCAAAGTATTACCCAAAGAGGTGATGGATGCTTTAGGAGGTATTTGAGTTACCTGTCTGACCCTGGATGATCGTCTTTCTCCTTTCCTTGGTTTTTCATCATCAGAGTCACCTTTCTCTTCAGAAATGGAGGAGCTTTTTCCTATTAAATGAAAGAAAATCAAGTCAGACTCATGACATGAACACTCATTCAAGGCTGCTTTCTAACTCAATCAATCATAGCATATGAGCCGGTCAGTACACATTTCTATCAATTTCTTTGACTTCTATGCAGAAAAAAGGCTATATAAAGTCCTAAGGGTCAAGATCTTAATAATAATTCCTGCTATGTATGTCTGCAATATTTTTACTATCTCAAAGCCAATTCACTTAGTACAAATAACTCAAATAAATGTAAAATAACTATCAAGGGCTTCAAACTGTCTAGCAGAGATGTGCAAA
Source organism: Miniopterus schreibersii (assembly GCF_964146895.1). Classification (NCBI taxonomy): domain Eukaryota; kingdom Metazoa; phylum Chordata; class Mammalia; order Chiroptera; family Miniopteridae; genus Miniopterus; species Miniopterus schreibersii. Next base: position 134,052,889 of record NC_138101.1, on the reverse strand, counting down.
TACAAAGTGTACTTATTTCTATAAAATGTTTTCTCACTCTGAATCAAAACTCAAGATTTTACTATGCTCAATGTCTATTTTTTTGGTTTGCCTATTGCTACCACTAGTTTTGACCAAAGTACTACAATTAATATACCAGTTTGTAAAATAACAATCTCATGAAATAAGTACTTAGACAAATGATTTTCAGGGCCCTAAAGTTCTTAGAAATTACTAGAGGCAAACTGGACAGGGCTT